>NC_081185.1:100040593-100658257 GCF_029867415.1 Vicia villosa | reverse complement strand
CACAGGAGGTCATACACCCTTCACCGCCAGATTGTGTTTCAATTGCACCAACAATATAGCCGAATACGAAGCATGCATTCTGGGTCTCAAAGCTGCAATTGATCTAAAAATCAAATTCCTTGAAGTCTACGGAGACTCGGCCTTGGTAATCTACCAAGTCAAAGGGGAATGGGACACAAAGCACCTAAATCTAATTCCATACAAAGAACATGTGTTGAGTTTGATTCCTTACTTCGAGGAGATCACTTTCGAACACATCCCACGCGAAGAAAATCAACTAGCTGATGCCTTAGCTACCATGTCATCCATGTTCAAAGTCAATTGGGACGACGAAGCTCCTATGATCACCATTTACAGGCAAGACGAACCAGCCTATTGCAATGAGATCAATACCAAACAAATGGAAGACAAATCATGGTTCCATGAAATACAAAGGTATCTCGAAACCCAGGAGTACCCTGAAGGGGCATCTATTAACGACAGAAAGTTTCTAAGGAGATTTGCCTCCAAATTCTTCCTAAGCAATGGAACTTTGTACAAGCGCAACCATGACTCGACTTTACTTCGTTGCGTAAACAAGAAGGAAGCAGAACAAATCATGGAAGACATACACAATGGTACCTTCGGTACTCATTCCAACGGACATACAATGGCTAAAAAGATCTTGAGAGCAGGTTACTACTGGTCTACCATGGAGACAGACTGCCATCATCATTCCAAAACTTGTCACAAATGCCAGATATATGCCGACAAAGTGCATGTACCTCCAGTTCCATTAAACGTTCTGACGGCTCCTTGGCCTTTCGCAATGTGGGGTATTGATATGATTGGAGAAATCAAACCTACTGCTTCCAACGGACATCGCTTTATCCTGGTCGCTATTGACTACTTCACAAAGTGGGTAGAGGCAGCTTCATATGCTTCTGTCACCAAGAATGTGGTAGCCAGGTTTATCAAGCACAATCTCATTTGTCGGTACGGCATCCCCGAAAGGATCATCACTGACAATGGCACGAATCTAAACAACAAAATGATTACTGAACTCTGCACGCAGTTCCAGATCAAACATCATAATTCTTCTCCATATCGACCAAAGATGAACGGCGCTGTCGAAGCCGCCAACAAAAACATCAAGAAAATCATACAAAAGATGACAGTAACCTACAAAGACTGGCATGAGATGTTACCTTTTGCTCTTCATGGTTATCGCACATCTGCGCGTACTTCAACAGGGGCAACTCCATTCTCGTTAGTCTACGGTATGGAAGCAGTTCTCCCAATCGAAATCCAGATTCCTTCCTTAAGGATCATGAAAGAAGCCGATCTAGACGAAGACGATTGGATTCAAACTCGATTCGACCAAATACACTTGATCGATGAGAAAAGACTTGCAGCTATCTGTCATGGCCAGCTATACCAAAAGCGCATGATCAAAGCATTCAACAAGAAAGTCAAAAGTCAAGCATACCAAACTGGTGGCTTGGTTATCAAACGCATCATCTTACCACAAGGTGATCCCAGAGGCAAATGGACCCCCACCTACGAGGGACCATTCATAATCAAGAAAATATTCTCCGGCGGTGCCATGTTGCTTACCACCATGGATGGCGAGGATTTCCCACACCCTGTGAATGCGGACATAGTCAAAAAGTACTTTGCTTAAAAAAAAAATACAGCTCGCTAAGTTGAAAACCTGAAAGGGCAACTTAGGCAAAAATGAGCGTCTCGGTGGATTGAAAACCCGAAAGGGCGATCCAGGCAAAAATTAGAGACAAAACAAATACAATCCCGGTAGGCTGAAAACCTGAAAGGGCAGCCTAGGCAAAAATTAGGGAATAAAGCATACAACTATGTCCCGCTCAGCTGCCTACTCACCGACAAGGTTCAACACCTCAAAGACACCGATCAGTCCAATCACTTTCTTCCAACAAGTGAGGGATGAGATGCTCGAAGACAGATTGGCAATAGCAGAATTGAAACTTGACTGGATCGTTCTCACATAGCTATTTCTTTTCATAAATACTTTTCAAAACTTTCTGACAATTTCCTACTTCTAGGATTGTTGTCTCCCTATACTAATCCGCCTATCACGGCACCTTTTCAAAAATCAATGCAGCTTATAACTAACATTTTCATTTTTTCTGTTTTGAATACGCGAGCATCCCAATGATATTTTGAATGAACATATGCATTTGAATATGATTGATGTTTACCAGGAAAAACAGGAATAGCATTCCGGACATGTCCCAATTATTTGGACATTATCCTAAACCAGCATCAGAAGGAAGTTTCCCCAATGGAGACACATTCCTCAACAAATCCCTCAAAAAGATTTTTCTTTCGAAAGAAGTCTTATTCCCCAGCAGGGTTGTTCCAGATTACTGTCTTCAGAAGGTGTGATCTCCGCACCCAAACTTGGTCAGATAGTGCATCGGAGGATTATGCATCTTCCTCATTCCCACTCCAAAGGGCGTCACAGTCCGAACTCTCAAAACTACTGTTCATCCCCGAGCAGTAATCAAAGATCCTTCAATAGAACATCCTGGTTCTCAAAGAATTTCCCCAACCCAGGGTACTCAAGCGAGACAGAAGATCATCAACAACCACGATGCCTTCACTTCCAAATGGCTAGCAGGGATTTATTTTCCCAATCACAATGCCTTCATTTCTTGACGACTAAGCTGGGATTTATTTTCCCAATCAGGAGCTTGACACGCTCTAAGCTGCATAAACCATGCATCACATTCACACTCATATTCACATTCACAATCATGCATCATACGCATATTCATACACAACATAACTTGCATATTTCTCCTCTAGCTCGAGGATCTCATATCATACATGCATCATAGACATCGCATATTATTAACTTGATTTTTCAGGTAGACAGATGTCTTCAGCAAAGATGTTCTCACTCACATGCAGTGTTCATCCTGAATCTTATTCAGACAAGCAGTCCTTTCAGATACAATCAAACCAAAGATTCACTCTGAAGAACTCTCATTCTCAACTCATTTATCATCTAACATTGCTAGTCTAAGGCGATACCTCAGACGGTTCCAGAACGATCTAGCATTTCAGATCTAAGGCGATACCTCCGACGGTTCCAGAACGATCTAGCATTTCAGATCTAAGGCGAAACCTCAGACGGTTCCAGAACGATCTAACATTGCAGATCTAAAGTGATACCTCAAACGGTTCCACAATGATCAACTTTCAAATCCTTCATCAAGATATAATCAACAGATTCATTCTGATGAACAAACCATCAACACATTGTCCAGGTGGCATCCGAAAGCCCATCTCAGGTAATGTTTCAATCTGCCAACAACATTTCACAGACAACATTCAAATGCAACTTCCAACATCTCTGCTGATCAAGGTAAGTGCAAATTTTCAGGGCATCTATTTATTCAATCATCTTCTACCCTCAGATTTCAGACAATCTCTTCAGGTTTAAGAAGATTGAATAGGGGCAACTGTTATACCCCAAAATTTGCCCACTTCTTTTTTCAGGAAAGTTTCAATATGAAAATTAAGAGTCTCATATAAACATGGATTTTTTCAAAATATCCTGACATATGAAGAACTTGGTTTTCAGAATTTTTCTTACACAGTAACTTGGCTTACAGTGGAATTTATTCTTACGCAAACGCCAAATACTGTTCTTTACTTCACAAATACTATTTATTTATTTTACAGATAAATAGTACTAACACAGTTCATGCAGGGTTAAATCTTTTTGCAGGCGCAGAAGCAGGAAACTCACACTATACTGGTAACAATTGTTTTTGGTTTCCCACTAACTTTTGTACTATATTCCATTATTTTCAAAATCTTTTCAAATCTCTTTTTCAAAAATCAAATCTTAACTTGTGTGTTTTCTGCCAGTCAAATATTTCTATTTCTGTGCAGTAAACAATTTTCAGGTTATTATCGGTAATTTTGCCCGCATACCGTAAATATCAGTTATTTATTATGTTTCTGTTTCTAACAAGTCATGTAAATAAATTTTCATGCTTCACACAAAACAAAGACAAAAATAACAACAAAAAAGAAAAGAAAATTAACTTTGACAGTTGACTTTTTCACTTTAACTGCTGCTTCAGTACACGAACAGTCAGTTGACAGACAAACTGCAGACAGTACAACTCTCAGTGTTTTGTACAATCAATCAAATCAATCATTCACAATTCAAATTTTCAAAGATTTTTGTGTTAGAAGTCTTCTGAATATCACACGATTAGCAGAAACTCAGCACTGCACAAAAATCAGGTACGCTTAACTGCCTCCTATACAGACAGTCCCTAATCAGGGTTTTTCTTGTTTTAACAGGAGCAACAAGTTTTGAGAGCTCAAATGGATTTCATATACATCCATACATCTCAAAGTACCATCATACAAATTTTCAAACTTCAATTCACTCAGACGCACCGTCAGCAGCTCAAACAGTCAACAGACGACCCGTTTGACCAAAAAAAGTCAACTGACAGTCAAAAATGAAATTTTTTGTCAAAGTCCATATTTTGTCAAAGGATTCAACATTTGATCATTGGATGATCACAATTCATCAAGGAAAGATCAAAAATCAACAAAACCCTAAGATTCAAAATTAGGGTTTTTGCCTGAAAAGTCAACTCAACTTTGACTGATCATAACTCTCTCATCCTTCATCCAAAAAATGTCAACCAAAGCTCATTTTGAAGGAAATTCAATTATCTTTCAAATGCAATTGATCCCATGGTCATAGCATTCACCATTTGAAAAATATGGCCAAAGACATTACAGGTCATTTTCAAAGTCAACAAAAAGACACTTTTTTCAAATGGACACACAAGGAGAACCAAAAATCATTTTGATATGAGACCAAAGACATTGGTTAGAGGACTCTTTGAGGTTTCCAAAAAGTGCAAGATCTCCTTCATATGACAAAAATTGAAGGATTTACACCTTGTTGAAGTTGGCTAAATTTTGGGAAAATGCATGAAATCAACATTGCTCAAAAATGTTTTTTTTCCAAATGAGTCCAAGTTTTTATGGTCCAAACATCTTTGCCATGTTACTATGGGCCTCCCACGACCAAGACAAAGCCCACATCTTTATTGGCCATTTTTTTGCATAATTTTATCTTACTTTAAGATTAAAATTAAAAGGAAAATGCATGGATAATGGTTGCTTGGCCTCCAAGTATGACTCACTTCAAGGAATCTTCATTTTTTCTGCAAGAATTGAAGAGCAAGACAAGAGCATTGAATGGAGTCAAGCTTGGTCAACAATTCAAAGATTTTTAATATTTTAAAAATCAAACTTTCAACAAAGACAACAAAGCTTCTTAGCTTGAGTTCCAAGCAACTTTGGGCTATAAAAGAAGCATCATACTTCAGCAAAAGGGGGGACACACGAAATAGGGCAAGAGTATAGCAAGAAATATCACAAAAATTCTCAAAATTTGCATATACTTTGTAATTTTCAAATTCAAATTTCCAATCAATATCAATACCAATAAACACTTCTAATCATCTCCTCAAACATTATAGAGTAAGATTGAGCTCTAAATATAGACATATGAGAGTCGTATAAAGCACTTAAAGCTCTTCATGTACATATGAGTTTTATTTTCGTTTTTGTATATGCAACTAATTTCACTGCAAACTAACCACCCTAACATCCTTATGGGGACCTATATGTGTGATCTGGGCCTTAGCATGAGTGTTCCAACGTGAGGATCAGGCTCCACCATTAAAACGAGTCCATGAGTGTTTAAGCTTCATCTTCTTCGTATCCATAGCTAGGAGCTTCAAACCTTAAAACAAATGACATATTTGGATTCAGGACACTCTAATTAGTGGATCTGGGTCACTTGTTTCTATTGCTAACTCGTATTTTTTGCAGGTTCATAGGTTGTTAAAAAACTGGAATTTTAACGTCCAAATAGGGGAGGTTAAAAACCCCCGCTATTTGAAGCTGAAAACCTCACTTCTGGAGGTTGAAGACGACCACGCGTCCAAGCGTGGTTCGTCTGACTTTTCAGCGCGCCAAGGTGGCCCTTCCCTCAAATCTTATTCGCTGGTCAATCCAGCGTGGGCCCCTACAAAGACTTTGAATCCCCTTGGATTCAGTGTACACCATCATACCATGCACCTACAAATCTGTGCCCTTGGATCAATCTCAAAGCCAATCCAACGCCTCACACATGCAAGCTCACCATGCTCCTTCATTAATTGCCACACCAGATCAGTATCCTTATATTTTTAATTTTATTTTCTATTTTTATTTTAGTTTCTTTGATAAATTAATTAAAAATAGTTAAAAACTTCCAAAAATTCCACAAAAAATATTTTAAACTTCTAAAATAATATATTATTTTATGAAACAAAAATATTTTATTTTTCTTCAAAATTTCAATATTTTTCATAATTAATTAGTATGTATTTGTATATTTGCTTATTAATTATTTTAATTAGTCAAAAAATCATAAAAAAAAATTGTTCTTTGTGTTAAATATTGTTTATATATCATAAACTAATTTTGTACATATTTAGGATAATTTTCTCTTTAAGTTTTAATTATTTGTGTAATTATTTGCATAATTATGTTTTGATTAACTTAAAATATCCAAAAACAAATTTCAAAAATTCCAAAAAAATTAGTTTTGTTCTAAAATCAATTAACAAACATTTTGTACATATTTTTAAACTTATTTGCTAGGTTTAATCATATTTCCATCTTTTCTTTATTTTAAATTAATTAATAATGCATTAATTATATTTAAAATAAATCACAAAAATACAAAAATATGCCTTTTATTTCTTGCAATTTAAAATTCCTAGATAAATGTATAGGATGTCAAATTCATGTAAATAGGCTAGTTTACATTTCCCGCACAATCGATGTAATAGCGTAGATTTACTTTCTGCACTTTACATTTCCGCATTTTAATTTCCAGCACCCATATAAACTGCGTGTATGTCAAAGATAAAACTGAACCGTCAGATCACTAACTTCAAAGATAAATATCTGAATTCAATCACAATCACATTTGCACCTCCTAGGGTAACCCCTTTTCACTCTTTTCAAAATCAAAGTTACATTTCTACTGTTTCGAGTACAAAATCGAACCTTTTGTTTATATCCGACGAATGGATAGATTTTTAAAGGGAACAAGGATAAAGACCTCCTAACTCAGGGTAGACCTCCTAGTTTGCTTGCTCAAAATCAAAACAAACAAAATTCTCATACACTGTTGTTTTTTTAAAACGAATTTTCCAAAAGACAATATTTTGTATACATCCAAACACGGATCATTACAAAATTAACGATCTTTTCAAAACATCTTTCGAAAGATAAACAAGCATTTGTATATATCCGCACAAGGATCATTACAAATTCTATTTGCAAAGGTATTTCAAAAACACAGGTAAAGCATTCCGAATCAATTGAAAAGTAAAGCAAATGAGCTAAGCAAACTAAAGAGCCCATGGATAACCATGGATACAAAGGGTGCTAACACCTTCCCTTTGTATAACCTACCCCCTTACCCAGAATCTCTCAAAGGTCTTTTTTCTGTTTCTTTTATAAACCTTTCCTTCATTGGATAAAATAAAAGGTCGGTGGCGACTCTGTAAACTTTTTCAAAAGTGACGCGAAAGCGTCCGATCGACAAAAAAAAGAGTCAGTTCACGTATCCCACCCACGGAGGGGTATGGCCCGAAAGGACGGTCCACAGGTTGGTTGAGCTTTAACAATACAAAACAATGGTTGATTTTAAAAAGGTTGAGCTTTAATAATACAAAACCATTTTCAAAACAAGTGCGGTGCAAAGCTTTAACAATACTAAGCACAAAGTAAAAGAGATTGGAAAATAGATTAAGTGCCTTGACAATTTTAGTCAATACCATTCCCATTCCTTTGGATATTTCAACAAAAATTTAAGCAATCAATCATGGATACCTCAAGTGTGTGTGTGTGATAATATGTGTCACAAAATAAACAAGTGAGTATAACAAAGAGATCAATGTAAACTCAAATGATAATGGATGAAAGGATGTTTGTACCGTTGGGACCATTTCATGTATGAATGAAGATGATGGATGATGGATGGATAAATATCTCATGCATGTGGGTTAGTAAACAAAGTATATATACAATGGTAGTACAATGAATAAAATACAAGTGTACAAGGATAAAAATCAATAAGTATATGTACAAAGAGAAAGAAAGAGATCAAAGCAACAAGTTACATCAACATGGTGAAGCTAAAGATCAAGAGTTCAAATTAGGGTTTTAGAAATTTAGGATTTTAGAACCAACTTTAAACCTAATTGATTTCTAATAATTAAAGTACCATACCCTAAAGGATAGTAGGTCTAAGGGAACATGGTAGTATCAAAGAGACTTTTAACATAGCCCTAAAATAATTTACACAAAAATAACAAGAGTTTACTTGGTGAAAATATCAAAAGGAAATGATTTTTTTTGGATTTCTTAACATATAAAAGACTTGTTTTTTGTTTTAATTTTTAAAGGATAAAATAAATAATATTTTTGGATTTTTAATTCATATTCATAAAATAAACAACTTAAATGAGTAGTGTGCAAAAAATGGTTCAAAACTAAATTGTTTTGCTATTTTAAATAAAATATGAAAGTTGTAAAATAAAATATAAAAGTTGTAAAGAAAATGAAATAAATTGAGTATTAAAAAAGAGGTTTGGCCCTAATAGGGCTTGAACCCACACCCTCACCTTCACAAGCTCAAAACTTAGCCACTGGGCCAAGGGTCTGTATGTGATCATAAGGCGCATATGCTATATAATATATGAAATCAGGTTGCAAATGGTTAAAAGTAAAATAAGTAATTAAAAGTGTAAAAGGGGTGGAACCCACGCCCCTATACACACAAAGCCTTATAACGTGCGCATTTTCCATCTGAGCTATTAGGATGAAGTCGTTAGTGAATGGTTTCCACTCAAAATAAAATAAACAAAGTTTCAAAATTTGAATTTTTCCACTTCATCTTCTTCGTTGAACACAACCAACAATAATGGTTTCTGAAAATCACAACTTCACCAAAACTTAATCATTTTCAAAAATGTAAAATGGAAAATTGTTCATAATTCAAACACGAGTCTAACCATGCGCCTTTCATAAATTTATTTGACCTGTAAATCATGAATTTCTCAAAATGAACTAAGAACCCTAAAAGTTAAAAATCAAATTAAATGATCTACATTTTGAATAAATGAATGAAACCAGAGGGCTTTTGATCCTTATGCAATTCTAAACACAATGGTATCAAGATTTAATTAAATTGATAACTCTATCAATGAGTTTGAGTTTGAAAATTTACCTATGAAAATGGAGATCGAACCCTTGCTTAGAGGTGTTACAGAGTTGTTGTGATGATCCAAATAGCTTCCTTATGCCTCAAGGATGCTAACTAAATACTTGGAATGAACTGAAAATGTCTGAATCTCCTTCCTCGACCTCAACTGCAAATCAGTCAAGCAACAATGGTGGATGATTATGGAGGTGTTACAGATGCTATATTATGATTTGGATAACTTCTATAAGTTATATATGAGGTATTTGGATGATTGGTTTGGTTTAAAATGGACTGTATAGCTTAACTCAGTTCTAATTGCAAGTGTGGTGTGTAAAAATGGAACTTGGTGTTTCAGTGGTTACAGGTCTCAAATAAAGGTTGCTACAGCTTCAATGTAGTGTATAGAGACTATTTGAAAGGTTACTTGACACTCAGAACTTCTCTAACTAAAAATGACTCTCAAAATGCAATTGACTAAAATGAGAATCTCAAGTGGAGGGGTTACTTGGAAAATTATGGTGTGTTTGATGCAAGGAGCAATGCCCTCTATTTATAGGCAATAATTAGGGCTTGTGGGTGAAGAAATCATATCAAAAGAAGATCACATGTGAAAGTTATCCAACTTTGCTTCTTGGTGAAGAAAGCTTGAAGTTATGGTTCCAATGGTGAGGTACAATGCTTTAAGCATGCTTGGGAGACTTTCTCTGCAGATTGAGAGCTTGCTTGTTGTGTTTGTATTGCTTTTGGTGTAAAGGGAACCATGTAGTGGCTCAAGAGAAGTTGACTTGGTGCATAAAGCTTCTTTTTCAAAAATGGAAGTGTTAACTTTGTGCCATAAATGGAATGATCACTTGGATAATGCATAGAACACTTGGATTATAGCTTAAAATCAAGTGTAATCTTCTGAATTTTGTGTCTTGTACAAGTTATAGAAGCTGCAAAAAAGGAATCTTTCATTTGAAATGGTTTTGCTTCATAACTTTCTCATGTTCATGGCTTGAATTCAAGTGCTATGAAGCCTTATTTACAAAATCATATCTCATGGCTCAAGTGATGAAAATTCATGCTAGTAGTCTCTTTGGAAAGCCCTTGCTACATACTTCAATCCACTTGTTGAAAGTTTCCTCAAACTCATTTTGGATCTTGGTGAAAATTGGCCATGAAGTTGGAAGAAATCTAGGTTAAAACACTTAAAATTTCTTTTAAGTTTTTTTTACCTAAACTTCTTTATCCAATATCTCTCAAATAAATAACTTTTTAGAGAAAAGTTATAAGTGGAAAAGTTGTTTGTTTGATCAAGATCTAAAACTTTCATGTTGGGAGATTTTTGAGTTTGTAGGTGAATTTTGAAGTTCCCGAAATGAGGCCAAAAACACTTAAAACCCTAATTTTGACTTTTGTTGACTTTTTGATTATTGATTGATTTTATTTGATCAAATCACTTTAATAATCATATGTTGATGATTTTGATCTTCAAAAGTCCATGATTGACCAAATTTCCCAAAAGTCAAAGTTTGACTTGGGCAGTTGACTTTTTTAGATGAACTGTATTTTTGTGGATTTCAATTGAATCAAGCTCTCCTCTTCAAATAAATGATGTGAGTGGATTACAATGTTGAATTGAGGATCCTTGAATCATAGTTTGAGCCATGGAGCCATGTCCTAATTAAAAGTCAACTTCCGAAACGAATGAGGTCAAAACACTAATTTGTGCACCAGATGAATTTGGAAGTTGTTGATCTTGAATTGAGCCATTCTTGGACTTTGATTTTGATGAGAGGAATCACTTGAGCATATGAGAATGTTTGAGCCCCTTTGTGGGCCTCAAAATCCTAATTTGCTCAGTCTCCTGTCTTGGAACACAAGCAACAAGCAACAATATTTTTGGTATTTTGGTTAGCAAATAATATATGCATAATGATAATGATAATGGTGATGATCCTACTATTTGAAATGGGGTGGGATCTCAGTGGTCAATATATATATATATATATATATATATATATATATATATATATATATATATATATATATGGTTACGCCTAATTATGGATTTCATTATTTCGAAATGGGTCATCTTAACATCCACTCATATTTGAGCACGTATCCAACTTATTAATTAATTAATTAATTACTTAGTAGAAATCTAATTAGTCTTTTTAACTTTATTTAACCACTTAATTAAATAAGGCTTTTAACTTGATAAATAACTAACATAATTAATATATATATATATATATATATATATATATATATATATATATATATATGTCCACATAATAATTATTGGAATTTAATAATTAAATACTATTTAAATGTAAAATAATCCATCAATCTCCCACTTGGGCAATATATCTTTAATAATTATATCACAATTATTTAGACGCACATCCAAATATCATTTATCTTTAGATTTCAACTTTACAATCTAGTCTACCTCATACATCAATAATGTAACCATGCACAACTACATAAAAGTGATACCACAATGGTCGGAAAAAGGGATACTACAAAGCCTGACCAACTGTTACGAGGTAAAGGGTGATTGTATGTATGATGCTTTTCACCACGCTCGTGCGAACGTGATGATAAGCTAGCTAGCGCGCTACCTATTACAACGATTATACTACACAACCGTTGTGAAATATGTTTAGGTCATGGGTTCGAAACTCAGTAGCAACAATTTATTTTGAATATAATTTTCATTTTACCACGGTTACAAAAGATAACTGTTATGGAAACTACCTTGAGTTTATTATAAAATATATAGATTGCTTATTTTTCCTACACCTCACTAAAAATATACAACCATTAAAATTGATGTAGAAGACAATAATTTGAAAAATTAAATTATTCTTGAAAAACAACTTAAACGAACCATTGTTTTTTAAATTGCATGCCTATTATAATTCATCTCTTGCTATTAATTTAACACATATAATTTGGTTCAAAGCCACGAGTTCTTCAAAGCAATGGTTCATTCTCTCCTAGTTTATTTTGCAAAGTATCATTATGTTGACTAATTTAGAGTCATCATCATCGCTATCATCATCATTATTTTAATCGATGATGATTATCATGATGGCAGTGATGAAGATGATTCACAATTTCTCAATAAATTTGATATTTTTCAATATTAACTAAAAGAGAACAAATTGTTGCTTTGGAGAACTTGGGGCATTGAACCAAGTTCTACGCGTTAAAGAGTGATAAATGAATTACGAGATGAATGCAATTAGAAAAACATTGATTGATCTAAGTTGGTTTTCAACATTTATCAAAAACAACAACATCAACAACAACAACAACATACACTTATCAACAACAACAACAACAACCATTTTTGAACAACAACAACATACATCAAAAGTTATGAATAAAACGACAACAACATACCTTTTATTGAAAAGATTTGTGGAATGATCTAAAGTTGGTCTACTTTGTGTTGCTATGAAAAAGAAATAGAAGGTGGATGAAGCTTCTATAATAGCTTCATACTTATTATAGTGTTTCTCCATAGCAACAAAAACCATTTATGAACCACACCCATAGTATGAATTCTCTTGAACCATATATCAAATTATAAACAACTTAAAGAATGTTAACTTGTTTTGAAAATATAAACTATCATTAACAACATCTTAACATAAACGGAAACATAACTCAAAAGAGAAGTAAATCATGCCAACTGAAAAAACCCTTTTTAAGAAGAATTAGTGTCATACATGGAACAAATATGAAAAATGTAAGAAAGCTAATGAAGGAGATTACCTTTTAGTTTGAACATATATGAACTAGTATTATGACGAGTTTGCTGCATTAGAAGAGAAAGATGTTAGAGTTTTGTTTTGAAAAAAAGGAAGAAAACTTATGAAGAAGAAGACGAAACAGAAAGTTGATGAACTTGATTACCTTTAAGTTTGAAGATTCTAATGAGGATGAATTTGCTGAATGTGAAAGAGAACGTTGTTAGGTTTTTATTAAGAGTGTGACGACTATTCTAAGGGAAAGGTTGATAACTTCGCTTATATATATATATATATATATATATATATATATATATATATATATATATATATAAGTAAAACTTATCATCATGCTTGTTAAAGTAAAACGTGATAATATGTAAGTACTATTCACAATAGTTTTTGGTATTAATCGTGATGATAAGTATTTTTTATTTTAATATATTTATAAGAGTATAATGACAATCTCTTTTTGTGATGAAAACAAGAAAAAATTGTTGGTGCTGGGAATCGTAGCAAGTAACCTTTAATATATTACAACAGTTGTGTTGAATGACCGTGATGAAATATATTTTAATAAAATATTAAAAAATTAAGGCGCATGAATATCATTTATTATATGGTTATTTAGACGGCCGTAGTAATATAGTGTTACCAAAAGTATATTTTGTAATAGTGACGACTTATGTCGTCACAAATGAATAACGCGACGGAACGCTGATGATCACAAATCAATATACTTGATGATTTAGATCAATATAGATGAATGACATGGAAACTTCATGTAATGTGAACTCTTAATCATGTCTATTTTCCACTAGTCCATTTGAAGTCTTTATTGAGATCAAACTAAAGTTTGCAAATTCAATATTTGCACAAACTATGCAGAAATGGTTATAACAATAATAAAAACTTTATTTATGTAGATAATCTTAACATAAAGTTTGTATCAATATTAAAACAATATTATAAAATATAAAGAAGAATTGATTCTCACTAATATAAGACATTATTAGTGACAATAATCATATGATAGACCTTAATGTCCAGTCTTTTATTAGTAAGTATTTAGTTTAAATTCCATATGTATATATTCTAGTTTTAACAGTTATACCTTACAAGTCAATGGACTTTTTAAAATCTATTGTTGAAACATTATGGTTGTCTTACATCACAATATAACTTGATTGATATTTCAAAGTCTTATATTGAATTGTATAGTATAAATACTTATCTTTATTTATTACGTATTAGAATGTCTATTCGACATCTAAAATATCAGAGTCGAACATACTAATAATCTCCCCATTGTTAGATCTCCAATTTGTGAGCACAAACTCTTTTTGTTCTCTATAATAATTTTCATGGTTGTCCTTTTTTTCAACAATTCAATATTGATTTGCTAAAGTGTGCACATTTTTCACATACATATAAGAAAAATCGTATATAAAATTCTTACAACCAAAGTTTAGGAAAGTACTCAATTTTTCAAATTTCTAAATTTACTTTAAGGTAGTTATAATTGAGACCTAAGGCTATGTTTGAATATCACGAAATGAACGAGGCGGAATGGAGCGGAGCAGAGTGGGATGAAGCGGAATGGAACAGAGCGGAACAAAGATACCATTCCATTGTTTGGAGATTTTAGGATGGAATAATGCAAATTGTTCATTCAGCCCAAATCGGAGGGAAAGGAATATGGTGGTAAGTGATGGAATAGAATGGAATCCATACCACTCCTTTCCGCTCCTCTCCATCCGTTTTTAAATTATCCAAACAATGGAATATCATTTTATTCCATTACATTCCGCTTCATCCGATTTCATCAATCCAAACAAAGTCTAATAATCTCACTTATTAATTGAAATATTCCAAAGATTATTGTATTTCATGTTGAATTTACTTTCAACCTTATTGATGTAACTCTTTTGTGATATCCGAATGGTACCTTGAGAATAATCTCCAATTACCCAAATAACTTATACAAAAGAGGTGTTCCAATGATTTTTCATTGCTAAAATTTCTCTCATTTAATACAATAAATTTGACATGTTATATAAAAAAACATAAACTTACACCCACTGACTATATAATACTCATAATTTTCTCTCTTATTCATATCAAAATTGAATGTGAAAGTTAACTTTAGAATACTCATCTTAAAATTGAATAAGACAATTAACATCATAATATTCATCTAAAAATAAAATGAAACAATTAACTTACGGGAGTATATGAGATCACTAAAGAGATATCTTTATTAACTCAAATAAATTTTATTAATTTGCAAACCATCTACTTTTTGTCATAGACACAAAGTTTCTTGCAGCTGCACCATATTATTTTATTACTATTTCTATTAAAAAATAAAATCCTAACATTCATCTCATGTAAGTCCAAAATATATAATGAGAAAAAATGTCATGACTAACCAAACAAAGAGTTTTAAAAAAATCAAATTGATTTCTCTTTATAGTCAATTTTTTCTAACACATGGTGCCTAGTTTATGAGGGTGTTGAGTTTGATCTTCATAAATCCATATATCAACTTGTTTGAGGGAAAGAATCATAATTTTATCTTCAGGATCAAAATTTATTATATGAATTGGTTTAGAACCAATTCTTCCTCATTCAATTTTGTTCTTTAACCATATCTCTCCCACAAACTCAATATCCTCAAAGAACTTTGAATATTCTCCTTCAAATACTATTTAACCTGTAGGATCAAAAAAAATTAAATTTCTCAAATATTTTAACAATTATATATTTTTACAAGTCATAATTATAAGACTTTAATAATATTTGAATTTAAAAGATAAATTGAATCACTATTTTAAAATAATATAAAAATCATATTGTTAAAAAAATTGATGCTAATAATGATTCACCAAATTATCATTCAAATAAAAATATAAGCAAGTGATGAAAACTACCAATTACTTAAAAGATATTACTCCCTCCGTCTCACAATAGGTGTCCTCTTTGAGATTTTCAAACTTTTTAAGAAAATGATTAATTATGTTGATGTCGATGATAATATGAGTCTCATTTACTAAAATAACCTTATTAATAATAGATACTGGAGTACTTGAATGAATTAAAATACAATAAATAAGGGTAAGTTAGTGGAAAGAAATAATAAATATCACATTGGTATTTTAAATGGACAGATAATTTGAGACAAATAAAAATAGGAAAGATGACACTTATTGTGAGACGGAGGGAGTAATATTTATTGAATTCGTTCACTATTTGGGGGTCAGTTCTAGCATCAAGTGGTTTCAGCCCCCTCTCGATCACAGTTGCGAGAGATCAAATCATAGTTCTCCCTACCAAATCCAACATCAATCACCACTAGACTAATTAACGGTTGGTTCTCTTTGCTTATTTAATCTTTATGCATGATATCCTAACTCTTTAATGAGAGTTCGTTTGTCTCTTTATTGCTTTAAAAGCAATTTAGATTAAAATAAGAAAATATGACAAAATTTGTGTCATATTAAATAAGACTTGAAAAAAATAAGGAATATCTTATGATAATAAGATTTTTTAAATTGGAGCATACTCACTTATTATCGGGACCATCTCAAATAATTTGATGGCCCTGTACGAATTTAAGAAATCGACCCTCTAAAAAAGGAAAACGAAAAATTCAAAAAGAGTCATGATTCTTATTAATCTATATAAAAAATCATTTATCCTTGAAAACATAAAATGTAATTAATGCGTTATGGTTTTGCAAAATAAAAAAATTAAAATATATTAACTTGAGAGCCTATTATATATTTAAAAGAATTTTAAAAAAGCATTTGTTATTGAAAATAAAAAAAATTAAATTAATACTTTAAAGTTTTGTTATAAAGTTGTAATAAAAGTAATACTTTAAAGTTTTGTCATAAAATTAAAATCTGAAATTTTTAAGGTTTTCTTGTAAAATATAAAATGAAATTAATACATTTAGGGTCTGTTATAAAATCAATGTGTGAAAAAAATATTATAAGATTTTGTTATAAAATCAAATTGTGAAATTTTAAGATTTTGTCATAAAAAATAAAAAGTTTAATGGTAGTGTATTGTCAGTGAAAAAAATGTTACACAGACATCCAATCACAATCCTTTAAAGTGTCGAATCATAAAAACATTTTAAAATTTATAGTATGATTTGGCAGGATACATAGTTGTCATTCAGTGTAAAAATAATTTACACTGTCAGTGGGTCATTCTTTTTCTCAAAAATAAATTGAAATAAATGCTTTTAGGTTTTGTTATAAAATTAAAAAAAAGAAGTGAACATCTACACAAGAGGAGCGCTGGACTTGAGCCCTTTTGATAACAAAGAAAAGCTTTCGTCGCGTAGGTATACCAATTAATTAACAATTACTTAACAGTCATTATTAATTTTAATTATTAACGTCTATTACTTTTTAACTCTACTCCCGATTTCGAAGTCTACGACTTTTTGAGGCCATGTACAATGGGTCATGATGCACGAGCCCATATCCGACCCTACTTATTATAATGTATTCTCTTTGAAATACTAAATTGTGAGTTTCACCATCCTTCTTAATGGTGTAAGTCCAAGAATATGTTATTGTTCTCATTTCAATCCTAAAAGTTATAACTTTTAAAAAGAAAACTAATAATAAAATATGTTAATACATAAGTTAGATTTACCTAAAAAGAGAACAATAAAATGAGCAAAATTTACTTACCAAAATACTTAATGTACTACAAATATTAAGTCTTTAGACAACAACAATGGTTGCTAGTTGTATTTATTTTAATGATAAAATCACTAGTGCAGGAAAGACTTTTCACATCGGGCAAAAAACACATTATACATCGGGTCTGAGTCCGATGTAAAGTCAAGTGATGTAGTAAATCAAAGACATTTTTTACATCGGACTACTGACTGATGTAAAATGTCTTAGCAGTCCGATGTGAAAAATACACCTATCACATCGGTTGACTGTTATATCTGATGTGAAATAGGGGTTAATTCTATTTTTTAAAATAACTACAATATATGTAATATATAGGTTTTAACATCGGTTACCTTATTGGCCTGATGTAAAGTATTTGTTTTTACATCGGTTGCAAGGCACGTCCGATGTAATATGTTTGCTATCTTTCTTAAAAAATTAGGCTATTTTTTAGCATAATCGAGGTAGATTTCCTATAATTTTTTTGGTACCTAATTTTTCATATTTTTCCAACATCACACATACCACATTTAGGTCGTTATTTTTCATATTTTTTCAACATCACACAAACCACATTTAGGTCGCTATTTTCACATTTTTCTAACCAGTGAAGGGTAATTTCATTGCACCAAAAAGTTAGGATGCACATATATATTCTTCAAAATGAAAAATTGATTTACAAAAGTATTAATCTAGGATACACACAAGTGTACAAAATTATAAGGAAGTTTACACATGGTGGACTAATACAACAACAAAATAATTTATAAGTCTTTTCCCACACTTGAAATACCAACATGCAATCGACAAGAAGATGAGTTGTAGCTTCGGTAGACAACACCAAAATCATTTGCTGACAATAAATAATAACACTAATTAACATCAGCAGACAATACCAAAGTCAAGAAACTCAAATCAAATATATATAGACAATTCTATATAACTCACTAGATAAAGCTTAATCTTTATATAATTCAAAGAAACATTTTACCCAACAGAGTCGCAAATCATACAAATTATCTTTGTTAATTCTGTTGGGTCATCAAATACCTACAATACATAAATAACAATATAAATTTATTCTTAGAAAATTCATATTAAGTTGCAAAATGCAAAGTAAATAACAAAGTAAAATTATTTTTATTACCTGCATCCAAGACTTAGTTATATTGGCAGAGACAATATCAAACATATTTTTCATCACATAGTTATTACCTGCATACAAATGAATGACATAATTAGTGAATACTTAACATTAAATTAAATATAGAACTATAATTTGTTAGAACAAGATTTGTTCTTATCAATTATCTTAGTTTTGATGATAACAATAATATGAATTTTGCTTAAGATAATATGGTACTCTAATCCATTGCAATTTCCCTTTCAGGAAATATATAAAGAGTACGCATAATTCAGCGCTCAGAAGTTGTATCTCAAATGGTTCAGCATGCAACATCAGAACATGGTCTGGCAAGACATCAGAAGATGGTCGAAGCAGAATCAGAACATGGGTCTATGGAAGCATCAGAAGAACATGAGATCAGAAGCACTGAAGATCAGAAGATGGTATCACGCTCAGAAGCACTTCAAGGTCAGAAGATCAGAAGATGCTATGCACCAAGCTGTTTTGACTCTGATGATATTCAAACGTCGTATTCACAAACATCAGATCAGAAGGAAGTACAGGTGGCAGACTACGCTGACTGACAAAAGGAACGTTAAAAGCTACTAAAGGCTACGTCAGTAGACACAAGCGTGAACAAGGCTCGAGGTAGTTGACAAAAGCGTATAACATTAAATGCAATGCTGTACGGAACACGCAAAGCATTAAATGCATTCAACGGTCATTTTCTCAACGCCTATAAATATGAAGTTCTGATGAGAAGCAAGGTTACCAATTTCTACATCTATTCTGTGAATATCAAACTTGCTGAAACGCTGTTCAATCAAAGCTCAGAATCTTCATCAACTCACTACATTGCTGTTGTAATATCTTAGTGAGATTAAGCTTAAACGTTAAGAGAAATATCACAGTTGTGATTATCGCTTTTAAGAAGCACTTGTAAACTCTTGAATAGATTACATTAAGTTGTAAGGAACTAGAGTGATCGTGTGATCAGTATACTCTAGGAAGTCTTAGCAGTTGGCTGAGCAGTTTGTAACTAGAGTGATCGTGTTGATCAGAATACTCTAGGGAAGTCTTAGGAGTGAACTAAGCCTAGAGTGATCGTGTTGATCAGTAGACTCTAGAAAAGTCTTAGAGGGTATCTAAGCAGCTGTTCCTGGAGTGATCAGTGTGTGATCAGAAAACTCTGGAAGACTTAGTTGCGGACTAAGTGGAAAACCATTGTAATCCGTGCGATTAGTGGATTAAATCCTCAGGTTGAGGTAAATCATCTCTGCGGGGGTGGACTGGAGTAGCTTCGTTAACAGCGAACCAGGATAAAAATAATTGTGCAATTTATTTTTATCGTCCAAGATTTAAAGTCACACTTATTCAATCCCCCCCTTTCTAAGTGTTTTTCTATCCTTCAATTGGCATCAGAGCGCCGGTTCTAAGGTGCAAGCACTTAACCGTGTTTAGAAAAGATTCAGGAAGAGAAAAACGCTTCATTTAAAAGATGGTTGATGAAAGTGAAAAGTCTACATCTACACCTGCATCTACATCTGGCTCTGCTGAGCAATACAACGGTAACAATGGTTATACTAGACCGCCGGTATTTGATGGTGAAAACTTTGAATACTGGAAAGATAAACTGGAAAGTTACTTTCTGGGTCTAGATGGTGATCTATGGGATCTTCTAATGGATGGTTACAAACATCCAGTAAATGCCAGTGGCGTGAAGCTGTCAAGGCAAGAAATGAATGATGATCAAAAGAAGCTTTTCAGGAATCATCATAAATGTAGAACTGTTTTGCTGAATGCTATCTCTCATGCTGAGTATGAGAAGATATCTAACAGGGAAACGGCCTATGACATATATGAGTCCTTGAAAATGACTCATGAAGGAAATGCTCAAGTCAAGGAGACTAAAGCTCTAGCCTTAATCCAGAAGTATGAAGCCTTCAAGATGGAGGATGATGAAGACATTGAAAAGATGTTTTCAAGATTTCAAACTCTTACTGCTGGATTGAGAGTTCTTGACAAGGGATACACCAAGGCTGATCACGTAAAGAAGATCATCAGAAGCTTACCCAGAAGATGGGGTCCTATGGTGACTGCATTCAAGATTGCAAAGAATCTGAATGAAGTTTCTCTGGAAGAGCTTATCAGCGCCTTGAGAAGTCATGAAATAGAGCTGGACGCAAATGAGCCTCAAAAGAAAGGTAAGTCTATTGCATTAAAATCAAATATCAAGTAATGCACTAACGCTTTTCAGGCCAGAGAAGAAGATCCTGAAGAATCAGAATCTGAAGAAGAAGATGAACTGTCCCTGATCTCCAGAAGGCTAAATCAACTCTGGAAGAGCAAGCAAAGGAAGTTCAGAGGCTTCAGAAGTTCAAAGAGATTTGAACATGGAGAATCTTCTGATGACAGAAGATCTGACAAGAAGAAGGTCATGTGCTATGAATGCAATGAACCAGGACACTTCAGGAATGAATGTACAAATCTTCAGAAGGAGAATCCCAAGAAGAAGTTTCATAAGAAGAAAGGTCTTATGGCAACCTGGGATGAGTCAGAAGATGATTCAGAAGATGAGCAGGCCAACTGTGCGCTGATGGCGACAGAAGATGACGGATCAGAATCTACATCAGAATCAGATTCTAAAGAGGTATTTTCTGAACTTACTAGAGATGAGTTAGTTTCCGGTCTAACTGAACTTCTGGAACTCAAGTCTCAGATTAGTCTCAAATACAAAAAGCTGAAAAAGCAATTTGAATTTGAAACAAAGAAGCTTGAGTTGGAGAATTCTGAATTAAAAGAAAAACTTTTAAAATTATCCAATAATGTTGGATCTCCTTCTGATTCAGAAAAATCCACTCCTAGTCTAAACCATATTCTGAAAGAATATGATTTAAGTTTCAGGAAGTTCTTATCTAGAAGTATTGGCAGAAGTCAGCTAGCTTCTATGATATATGCCGTATCTGGAAACAAAAGAGTTGGCATTGGTTTTGAGGGTGAAACCCCATACAAACTTGAACCTGTTGATGAAATGAAAATTACATACAAGCCATTGTATGATCAGTTCAAGTATGGCCACTCTCATGATATTAGGCACACTTCACATGCTCAAAGTTTTCACATTACACACACCAAGAAGCATGTGACACAACCTAGGAAATATCATGAAACTCACATTAAAAATTATCATGCTGTTCCTCCTATTGCTTATAATGTTAAACCCAAGTTCAATCAGAACTTGAGAAAATCTAACAAGAAAGGACCCAAGAAAATGTGGGTACCTAAGGATAAGATTATTCCTATTGCAGATATCCTTGGCTGCAAGAAGGACAAAGCACAACATGTCATGGTACCTGGACTCTGGATGCTCACGACACATGACAGGAAGAAGGTCTATGTTCCAAGACCTGGTGCTTAAGTCTGGAGGAGAAGTCAAGTTTGGAGGAGATCAGAAGGGCAAGATAATTGGCTCTGGAACTATAAAGTCTGGTAACTCTCCTTCCATTTCTAATGTACTTCTTGTAGAAGGATTAACTCATAACCTCTTATCTATCAGTCAATTGAGTGACAATGGTTATGATATAATCTTTAATCAAAAGTCTTGCAAGGCTGTAAATCAGAAGGATGGCTCAATCCTATTTACAGGCAAGAGGAAGAACAACATTTATAAGACAGATCTGCAAGATCTTATGAGTCAGAAGGTGACCTGTCTTATGTCTGTTTCTGAAGAGCAGTGGGTCTGGCACAGAAGATTAGGTCATGCTAGTTTGAGAAAGATTTCTCATATTAACAAACTGAATCTGGTCAGAGGACTCCCTAATCTGAAATTCAAATCAGATGCTCTTTGTGAAGCATGTCAGAAGGGCAAGTTCTCCAAACCTGCATTCAAGTCTAAGAATGTTGTTTCTACCTCAAGGCCATTAGAACTCTTGCACATTGATCTGTTTGGACCAGTCAAAACAGCATCTGTCAGAGGAAAGAAATATGGATTAGTCATCGTAGATGATTATAGCCGCTGGACTTGGGTAAAATTCTTAAAACACAAGGATGAGACTCATTCAGTGTTCTTTGATTTCTGCATTCAGATTCAATCTGAAAAAGAGTGTAAAATCATAAAGGTCAGAAGTGATCATGGTGGTGAATTTGAGAACAGATCCTTTGAAGAATTCTTCAAAGAAAATGGTATTGCCCATGATTTCTCTTGTCCTAGAACTCCACAACAAAATGGAGTTGTAGAGCGAAAGAATAGGACTCTGCAAGAAATGGCCAGAACCATGATCAATGAAACCAATTTGGCTAAGCATTTCTGGGCAGAAGCAATAAACACTGCATGCTATATTCAGAATAGAATCTCTATCAGACCTATTCTAAATAAGACTCCTTATGAATTGTGGAAGAATAGAAAGCCCAACATTTCATATTTCCATCCTTTTGGATGTGTATGCTTTATTCTGAACACTAAAGATCATCTTGGTAAGTTTGATTCCAAAGCTCAAAAGTGTTTCCTTCTTGGATATTCTGAACGCTCAAAAGGCTACAGAGTATACAATACTGAAACATTGGTTGTAGAAGAATCAATCAATATCAGGTTTGATGATAAGCTTGGTCCTGAAAAACCAAAGCAGTTTGATAATTTTGCAGATTGTGATATTGATATATCAGAAGTTGTTGAGCCAAGAAGCAACGCATCAGAAGCAGAGCTCCTCAGAAGCAAAGAACCAGAAGATCAAGTATCAGCTTCTCTGGAGGATCTAAGTATTTCTGAAGAACCATCTGTCAGAAGATCATCCAGACTTATCTCTGGTCATTCAGAAGATGTCATTCTTGGAAAGAAGGATGATCCAATCAGAACAAGAGCATTCCTTAAGAACAATGCAGACTGTCAATTAGGTCTTGTATCTTTGATCGAGCCAACTTCTGTTGATCATGCTCTAGAAGATCCAGACTGGATAATTGCTATGCAAGAAGAACTGAATCAGTTTACAAGGAATGATGTTTGGGATCTTGTTCCTAGACCAGATGGATTCAATATAATTGGTACAAAATGGGTCTTCAGAAACAAGCTCAGTGAGAAAGGTGAAGTGGTAAGAAACAAAGCCAGGCTGGTGGCTCAGGGTTATAGTCAGCAAGAAGGGATTGATTATACAGAAACCTTTGCACCAGTGGCCAGGTTAGAATCTATTCGTCTATTAATTTCTTTTGCCACTCAACATAACATCACTCTCTATCAAATGGATGTTAAGAGTGCCTTCTTAAATGGTTATATAGATGAAGAAGTTTATGTCCATCAACCTCCTGGTTTTGAAGACTCTATGTCTCCGAATCATGTGTTTAAACTAAAGAAATCATTATATGGATTGAAGCAAGCTCCCAGAGCTTGGTATGAACGCTTAAGTTCTTTCCTTCTAGATAATGGTTTCACTAGAGGAAAAGTGGACACTACTCTCTTTTGTAAAACCTTTGAAAAGGATATTTTAATTTGTCAAATATATGTAGATGATATTATTTTTGGAACATCTAATGCTACACTTGGAAAGGAGTTTGCTGAGTCTATGCAGGGTGAGTTTGAAATGAGCATGATGGGAGAACTCAAGTATTTCCTTGGAATACAAATAAATCAAACATCAGAAGGAACATATGTTCACCAAACCAAGTATGTGAAGGAACTTCTGAAGAAGTTTAATCTTCTGGACTGCAAAGAAGCCCAAACTCCTATGCATCCAACATGCATCCTAGGTAAGGATGAGGTAAGTAAGAAGGTAGATCAGAAGTTATACAGAGGTATGATTGGATCTCTTCTATATCTGACTGCTTCTAGACCTGACATTCTGTTCAGTGTTTGTTTGTGTGCTAGATTCCAATCAGATCCTAGAGAATCTCATTTAACTGCTGTTAAGAGAATTCTAAGGTATCTGAAAGGTACTACTAATGTTGGCTTAGTTTACAGAAAATCTAAAGAATACAACTTAGTAGGATTCTGCGATGCTGATTATGCTGGAGACAGAATTGAAAGAAAAAGTACTTCAGGAAGTTGCCAATTTCTTGGAAGTCATTTGATCTCCTGGTACAGCAAGAAGCAAGCAACTATTGCTCTATCAACGACAGAAGCAGAATATGTAGCTGCTGCTGGTTGTAGTACACAGATGCTCTGGATGAAGAGTCAGTTAGAAGATTATCAGATATTTGAGAGTAACATTCCTATATTCTGTGATAATACTTCTGCTATATGTTTATCTAAGAATCCTATTCTTCATTCAAAAGCTAAACATATTGAGATTAAACATCATTTCATAAGGGACTATGTTCAGAAGGGTGTCATATCTTTAAACTTTGTTGATACAGACCATCAATGGGCTGATATCTTTACAAAACCCCTGGCTGAAGATAGGTTTAAGTTCATTCTGAAGAACATCAGTGTGGATTTATGCCCAGAATGAGAAGATGAGAAGTTCTCATGTATGAGTATCTTCTGAAATGAATGTGGAACATTTTTTTTTTGAAGTTCTGATTGAAATCTTTTAGAAATTATGATTCGGTTATCACTAACGTTTCATTGTCTAAGTTGATTCAGAACCTCTTTTAAAGCAAAACAGCTGTTACGTTTTATCTCGAGATGGTAAACCTGTCGTTACTATTCATGGATAAGCGCGCGTGCAGTTGAAGGGACGCCGACCATAGGTAACTGTGCTAGTCACCTCATTTGTCTTTATTATCTCTCCTCACGTCACGTAACATTAAATGCTATTCATCATTCGTTTCACTTTATTTTCTTTTAAATACTCTTCAAAATGGTTTTTGGTTTCCTATCTCTTTGTCTTCCTCTTAAAGTTTTTTTTTCCTCTCTCTCTCTCTCTCGTTTTTCATTTCTTCTCTCAAAACCTAGCGTTCACTCTAAGTCTGTTGAAGCTCCATGACTCAAAGGCGACAGATCTCTGTGCATCTCGGGATGGCTCTTCTAATACCGCTCAAGTCAGACTCTTCTTTGATGTTGTTATCAACTTTCATCCAAAGACAGAAGACTTTCTTGAGTTATGGGAGGAGGTTAAGAATGATATTCTTGACTTCTATGTTGAGGGAAAGCCCCGTTTGCAACATTAGCTCTCTGTCTGTGAACTGTCCCTCACTTCCTCCTTGGTTCTGGGATCTCTCCTACAGTGGAGGTTTCAGTCTGGAAGACAAGAAGTCCTCCGGGATTCTTGATGGGTTGACACAGAGCGTGTCTAGCTAGGGTTCTGTTTTTAATTTTTGTAGTGATTTCCTCTTTGGAAATTCTACCTTGTATTTGCTAGGAATGTTTTTCATCTTGTTAAACATAGGAACCTCTTGTAAACCTTTTTGATTATCAATGAAAAAGTTTCTTTGTGTTTTACATTCCAGTAAATGTTTTATTTGTCGTTTTTTGCATCTGAATCTTTTTAAATATTCTTTTTGATGTTATGACAAAAAGGGGGAGAAGATAAATGATAAATGATTTGATTAATCTATCAGTTGCTGGGTAAAGGCTCCCACACATTCACTAACAAGAACTGCAAGTTCTACATGGTTTGAGTGTTTTTGCAGGTACAGAAGTGAAGTTGATCTTCAGAAGCAAACACAAGAAGCAAAACCATGGAAACTGAAGCAAGCTGAGTGCTGTCAAGCTTCAGAGATCAGAAGCAAGAAAGAAGAATGAATCAGAAGCACTGATAATAGAATTTGAATATCATTGTCTATCCTGTTCTGACAAAATTCTATTTGCTCTGATACATATAATGTTATGGCTCTGATACATTATTTGCTCTGATACATTATTTCAGCCTATATGGCTCTGATACATATAATGTGTTCAAACATACATTTTATGTTCTAACTCGTTCATGCTGACTTTTGTCGTTTAGTTTTTGTTCTGTAACATTTCAGGATGTAGAGATGCTCTGATGATGCTCTGGTACATTCAACAATGTTCTGATACAAATCTAGCATGAAGTGATGTTGGTAGACATTCAAAGTTCTGAAGCTATCCGAGGGAAGCAGAAATCAGAAGATGTGAATGTTCTAAAAGATCCAGAAAATTCAAAGTTCTGAAGCTGTCCTGAATGGAAGCAGAAGTCAGAAGCTGTGAATGTTCTGAAGATCAAAGAAATTCAAGTTCTGAAGCTGTCCACGATGGAAGCAGGAATCAGAAGCTGTGAGTGTTCTAAGGATCTAAAGAAATTCAAGTTCTGAAGCTGTCCAATGGAAGCAGAAGTCAGAAGCTATGAATTCTCTGAAGGCAGAAGCTTATATGATCGTCTCTACCGAAATAATCAGGGAAGTCTTTTATCAAAGTTCTTCGAGTATTTATTTCAGGGGGAGATTATTTATCTCAGGGGGAGATTGTTAATCTCAGGGGGAGACATATTCATATGCTTATGCTATAGCTGTGTAATTTGTCTTTTGCCGTCTACTCTTTCTGATCGCAAATTCATATCATTTATATATGTTTTTGTCATCATCAAAAAGGGGGAGATTGTTAGAACAAGATTTGTTCTTATCAATTATCTTAGTTTTGATGATAACAATAATATGAATTTTGCTTAAGATAATATGGTACTCTAATCCATTGCAATTTCCCTTTCAGGAAATATATAAAGAGTACGCATAATTCAGCGCTCAGAAGTTGTATCTCAAATGGTTCAGCATGCAACATCAGAACATGGTCTGGCAAGACATCAGAAGATGGTCGAAGCAGAATCAGAACATGGGTCTATGGAAGCATCAGAAGAACATGAGATCAGAAGCACTGAAGATCAGAAGATGGTATCACGCTCAGAAGCACTTCAAGGTCAGAAGATCAGAAGATGCTATGCACCAAGCTGTTTTGACTCTGATGATATTCAAACGTCGTATTCACAAACATCAGATCAGAAGGAAGTACAGGTGGCAGACTACGCTGACTGACAAAAGGAACGTTAAAAGCTACTAAAGGCTACGTCAGTAGACACAAGCGTGAACAAGGCTCGAGGTAGTTGACAAAAGCGTATAACATTAAATGCAATGCTGTACGGAACACGCAAAGCATTAAATGCATTCAACGGTCATTTTCTCAACGCCTATAAATATGAAGTTCTGATGAGAAGCAAGGTTACCAATTTCTACATCTATTCTGTGAATATCAAACTTGCTGAAACGCTGTTCAATCAAAGCTCAGAATCTTCATCAACTCACTACATTGCTGTTGTAATATCTTAGTGAGATTAAGCTTAAACGTTAAGAGAAATATCACAGTTGTGATTATCGCTTTTAAGAAGCACTTGTAAACTCTTGAATAGATTACATTAAGTTGTAAGGAACTAGAGTGATCGTGTGATCAGTATACTCTAGGAAGTCTTAGCAGTTGGCTGAGCAGTTTGTAACTAGAGTGATCGTGTTGATCAGAATACTCTAGGGAAGTCTTAGGAGTGAACTAAGCCTAGAGTGATTGTGTTGATCAGTAGACTCTAGAAAAGTCTTAGAGGGTATCTAAGCAGTTGTTCCTGGAGTGATCAGTGTGTGATCAGAAAACTCTGGAAGACTTAGTTGCGGACTAAGTGGAAAACCATTGTAATCCGTGCGATTAGTGGATTAAATCCTCAGGTTGAGGTAAATCATCTCTGCGGGGGTGGACTGGAGTAGCTTCGTTAACAGCGAACCAGGATAAAAATAATTGTGCAATTTATTTTTATCGTCCAAGATTTAAAGTCACACTTATTCAACCCCCCCCTTTCTAAGTGTTTTTCTATCCTTCATAATTTACATCACACTTACATTGGGATGAACATGTAGCCTTTTTTCTATTGCCATTTGCAATTTGATGAACCCCAAAAGCACTAATTCAGAAAAAATTCATATAAAACCACATAAAATATGAAATTACTTTTGTAACAATTTAAGTATATAGGATATATATTATAACAAAAGTCACATAAAAGATAAACTTACTTTGTAACAATTTTCTTCGTGATTTCATCAATTTCTCGATGAGGTGAACAAAAGACGACCACAATATTATCTCTTGGACAAATAACTATTAATTACCAATGATTTCTGTACGCGTGTGTGGAAACACAAAAGTCACATAAAATATCAATGTTATCAAAATTAAAAAAATAGAAAACACAATTTCATAAAAACTTACCCATGAGTAAGTGGTAGTAAGAGACACACTATGTTTTTGACACGTAACTTATCTTGTATGTATTTTTTAACACCTACTTGAGATTTCGTCACATTATCAACATACATACACCTAACAGGGTCCATAATTCCATTTACTTCTGATGTGGAACTATCAATACATACACGATGAATGTGTCTGAATAATTTTAAATAATTAGAATCAAAGTGATGAGAGATATAACATATTAATAGATATTGACAGTAATAAAAAAAGAATATATACTTATGTGCACCAAACTTGCAGAGTAGACACGTCAAGCCAATGAAAACCCACTAACAATTCTCTGATACACTTAGCTGACATATAAAAATTAGTGACATTCAAATAATGACTTAATTCTATTTCCAAGTGTGTGTCAGCCATTTTCAGAACCACGAGTAACAATCTCTAAACATCGTCAAGTTCCACGTCTTTTGTGCTTCCTTTTGTAGCTGAACAACTTCCTTTTCCGCTTCCATCGACAACTTCCATTTTTTCAATGCATTTATTATTATTTATGCTTTGTGATAAACCGATAGACTTAAGTGTCTCCATAAAATATTTTTGAAACACCTTACGCTCTTTAACCAATTTTTGATCAAAATAAGCTCTAAGTCTTGCTTCCAATTCAGATGAAAATTGTGCAAGTTGTTCATTTACATCTATATGTTGTCCTTGACGTGAAGACGACCTTCCAAAGTAAGTTCTTTGTGTAAGGTGTTTTCCAACACCACGAACACGACCACCATGCTCAGTTGTTCCAATGGGTACTGTAAAGATATCGTTACGTCCATCCGGAACAAAGGCACCTTTTTCAGCTTCTTCAACTAGAGAATCTTACAAAATGCATAAACCACAACTAATTTCAATAGTTTTTATCAATAAAAAATATAATGATACTTGTAGTATTTTCTAAATTTTACTTACAATTTTCTCAGCAACAACTTGTGTAGACTCTGATGTGTATTCTCCCCTTTTTTTTTTGTCGCGCTCTCTTCCATAACTCATGGCGTGACGGATGAGATGGACTACCATTATCATCTAATGTAGAATCATCTGTCGATGATCTCCTTTCATTTTTAATTAACTCCACAACCAAGCGATACCCTCCACGAGATAATACATCATGGGTATACATTCATAGCCACAATTTCCTTACCCTCTCGATTTTTTTCCTATTATAAACTCAAAAATTTATTAATCACTAAATTTAATATAAATGTTATGCACAAAAAAAATATAACTCCTACTAACCTTAAATTCGGGGGTATCTCGAGACTTCAGAAACTCTTTTCATGTTTCTTCTTTATTATAATTATACCTTGACATATGCAGGAGCGAAATCTTCTTTGGGATTATTAACATATTCGCCTGTGAGTTGTGTCTTAAAACCTCTCCATCCCTCTCCCGCATATTTAATTCATTCTTTCTTCAACGGATCCTTCTTTGGATCACGACATTTTGGAATAGTGAAATGAGCCTACACATATAGTATATGGCATATGTTGTTAGTATATATATGATTATAAAATATAATAACGTGTTGAACTTAAAATACCTGAACATCAACCCAAATAGCCTCTTTTATGCCTTTATCTATGTATTTCCACTTATCTTTCAAAATACTACATCTCTTCCGAGCAAGAGATGTTATATAACTCCCAAAATTTGAAGCATTTTTACCAACACCAGTACATTCATAGGTTATTGGATCAAACTCAAATTTTATCTTTTCACTCGTTTGAGGAACTTTGTCAATTTGGGCCAAGTGGGACCTCTAACTCTTATTTAATTAGGTTTACTAGATGAATAAGGGTTGTCGATTGAATCAGCCATGTATCTGTTTAAACAAAATAAAAATAATTAGAAATCAAATTAAGCATAAAATAAAAACAATTAGACATCAAATTAAGCACAAAATTAAAATAATTAGAAATCAAAGTAATTCAAATTAACTTATGAAAAACACCTTACTAGTTCTCCCATATCCATTCTTCATGATCTATGCGAATAACATGCACATCATCCTCTTCACTTTCTTCAATGAAGGTAGGCACATTTGTTGAGAAAGGAGGAGTTTCGGAAATATCAAGATTTGCATCTTGATTTTCATCACTATCATGCACTTTTCCTTGTATAAACACTAACCACCTGGTAGGTATTTATCTTCATATAGAAAACTCAAGTCACAAGATCTCCAACATTATAATGTTATCATCAACTAATAAAGTTATGAACATGCTATTTTGATATCAATAGGTAAGGATAGCTTAATTTTTTGTTGTAGCAAGTATACCTTGTTATCTCCTTCTCTGATATATCCTTTAGCTTCCAAAATTCGAGTAAGGCCTTTCCACCATAATTAAAAAAATTTGAAACTGCATATGGCCATCATATATGGAAGAAAATTAAAAATTTGTTACATAATTACTAAAACAGCTTAGATATGAAATTAACAAATGTTAAATAATGCAAGTTACACAATGTCAAATAATGTTCACAAATTAACGAGTACAACCGTGACATACACAACAATGCTAGGAACAGTGGTCGCGATGGAGAGTATTATCGAGGCAGATGTATAGGAATACATCTGGCATTTTAATTAATTGAAAATGAAAAAATAATAGGAATACAATCTACAAATGCAAATGTTTGGAGAGAGAATAAAAAAATCTGAAAGAACATGTTTACCTCTCTACTTCTCTATTCCCGAGTTCTCGCTCTACTTCTATTTGATTTGTAAGAGAGCATAAGTCAACGACGACAAAGTGTGGCTGAAGGCGGAGGTTGCTTGGTTGCGTGAGCGTGGATGCTGCATGGGGAGTTTGATGTGGTTCGACCATTGTGTGTGTGGCGTCAGCGGACGGGTGGTGGTGCGGATGATGTTCCACAATGTTGAAGCAGAGTGTGTGAATCAGATGGGGTTCGAGTGGTGATGTGTCGTGCGTGAGGAGGTGATGTTGGCGCAGTGAAGAAGAAGAAGAAGAAAGAAATGATTTCAGGATTTAGGGTTTTCGTTTAAACTGATGCAAGGGGAAGGATTTCACATTGGTTGAGTAAAAGGCCCGATGTAAAGGCTCATATATCAAATCGGAGGGTCGCCGACCCGATGTAAAGTCCAGATATAACAAAACTTCTTATATTTATCAAACTGCCACCGTGTTTTATTTTTTCATCGATGGACTTTTCACATCAGTGCAGATCTAGGCCCAATGTGAAATCCTTTATAAAATTCTAAGTATTAAAATAACCAACTAAAAATTAGAAATTAAAACAAAAATAAAGGTAAAATAACAAATAAATACCAATAAAGAAAATTGAAAATTTTTGAAAATTTAAAACAAACTAAACACAAAAAATTTCCTTGTTGAAATAACTCATCATTCTCCGACAACGCCAAAAACTTGATGACAAAATTAACAAGTGAACTAATCGTGTCATAGTAATAAAAATAATAGACTGTCTCCAAGCGAATTTCTTAATTAAACAAGGTTATTAGTGTGCTTTTAAAATTGTTTAGCAAAATTATTTGCATGAATAAACATTAATGAAGATACGAGATTTAGAAAGCGATAAGGTTTCGTTTCGAGTCCACTAATCTGATTCACAACATTAGGGCCAGTAATCACTATAATTCTAGGTTCGGTTCATATGCTCGTCAAAAAATAAAAAATAATTACAATAAAAGATATTTGAATAAAAACTAGAATATTAAATCAATAAAATAGTACAAAGCCAACTACATAGTTCAACAAATTCAATAAGCTTTGTCTAATAAAACCTAATCAAGAGTAAATTAGCTACTCATATTTATACAGATAAATACCATGAGTTTAGATGAACAATACATGAGAATCAATGAAGAAGGATGTATTCAATGGTTGAAAACCCCAAGTCTTGAGTTCCAATATTGACTTTCCATCACTTATGTATCCAAATTTTGTAACTTCTTTTTCTCTTCTCTTTCTCCTATAAATAGAAAAAAACGTGTGGTGGAAAAAGCAAGCCATCGCAACCTTTATGTAGTCATTGCCATTATTTTTTCAGGATCTAGATCTCTTTGTTAGCTTTCTTTTGCAAGAAGTTCCGCCTCATTCCGAGTTACGAAACTCTAGATACGATCAAATTATCGGACATACATCATGATGAAATTTATACCGAAAATGAATTTTCTTCACAATTCTTCACCTTTTCCACATTTTGCTTTGTTTCTTCACTTCTTCATTTTATTTCAATTTCTTCATAAAATCAAACATAAACTACTAAAAATTATCAAAAACATATGCAAATGCTTAATAAAATTACTTGATGACATAGTGTTATCACGTTGCTTTTTTGTTTTCATTACTTGGAACTTTATTGCTTTGTGCATATTTGTCGTGTTATTTGATGTTGTCGAGGACCCTACCTGACCAAAGGTCGAATCCTCTTGTCTGTGCACAAGTTTTGGCTTGGTTCGGTTTTGACGTGTTCAGGGCTTCACCACCTATGCCTTCGGAGTGGCTAGCTCGGGATGGGGGGTGTACCAATTGTGATGCAACAATTAACATTTCTCCCCCTTATTCCTGCTACATAAAAATTTCAAAGTATCTAGCAAATTGTATCGTATTTATTATTGGAATATCAAATAGATGTAAGAGGCTATATTTTCCTTGTGAAGTAACTACATGCTACTAAGCTATAATATTTCTTAAACTTCGTGGCGTTCCATGTTCGATGGACTCATTATCCAGCTAGTGTCTCTAGGGTGCATGCTCTTTTTCCCGTGTTGGATATAACTTTGTATTGCCTTTACCAGTTAGCTACTAACTTTCCATCCATGGCATTATTTACAACAATGCCAACGCACCTCAACACAATATTTCCCGACTCAAACTTACAGCCATGGGGTCACACTTGCTTGTTGTATTAAGAAGTTTTTGCTTGCTTTACAAACACGCTCAATAAATCTGTAACGCTCATTTTTCCCTCTAACATCTCTATTTCTTCCCTAATTTCATTGTAATTATCTTCTTTTGTCAGAGGGCATGCTATTGTCCAGATTAATTATCCAATTTTAATGGGATGACAACTTCTATTTCATAAGTCAATTAGAAAGGAGTTTTTCCGATGGTCGAATTAGGTGTGGTTCTGTAAGCCTAAAGGACATGTGGAAGTTCATCCTTCTAATTTATTATTCTTGATGCCAACCTTTGTTTCAACCCATTATTGGCGTGAAGTATTATTTGACATTAAATTCTTCCAAAAGGCTCATAAACTTCCCATTCGTGAATTGGATGCTCTACGACAGCCCAAGGAAATTCGTATCGTGCCAAGATGTTTCTTTTAAAGAATGTCATAATATTCACTGCTATAATGATTTCCAATGCCTCTGATTCTAACCAATTGGTGAAGTAATCTATAGCTACAATTAGGAAATTAAGTTGCTCTAGGGCTTGAGGAAATGGTATGATGATGTCCATTCCCCATCGTAAGAAGGGCTACGAAGAGGTCAAGGAGTGTCTCTCGAGAGGTGGTGTGTTATATATGTCTCCATGTTGCTAGCACTAGTTTCATTTTCTAACGTGTTCCTTCACATTCTCTACCATAGCCGACCAATAATAATTGACTTTCATGGCCTTTTTCTCCAGCGCTCGGGCGCCTATGCATTTCCCTAGAATTCCTTCGTATACTTCGACCAAGGTATGTATAGCTTCATGTTTTTCTAAACACTTTAGTAGAAGAGTGGAAAATATTCTCCTATATAGAGTTCCCTCAATTATTGAGTATGAACTGGCTCTTCACTTTACGAGACTTGCTTATGATGGGCCGGGGGGGGTCTCTCTTACTCTATGTACCTTGAAATAGGCATTGTCCAAGATGTCCACTCGTCATCATTTATTACCATATTTTTATAGTGATATAGACTAATAACGTTATGGAAGGGAGGGGTGAAAAGACCTCCCAAACTATAACTTTCGTTTGAAAAATGCTTTTTATCAGAGTTTAAAAACAAAATGTTTTGCATGGCTGAAGCATGGTCTGCGTAAAAGAGATTATGCTTATCAATTGGAAACCTATGTTAGTTTAATCAATTAGTTTTCAATACAACCAATATGAAATATTGAACTTCACCAAAATATACAAACCAATAGTATTTCACGATTATTCAATTTCACGGGAAGTATTATTGATTAACTTTCAATACAATTAAGATTCTACTATCGAAGTTGTCAAGCTTAATCCATCCTAAGACAATTTTGAATTACCATTTCTAACAAAACCTACTACTTGCAAAAGAAATCTCTATTTGAAATAAGATAAATCCTATCATAGTGTGATTCTGTAAAGTAGAAACAACCTAATCATGCGATCAACTACAGAAATAAATGAGAGAGAAAAGAGTGTACACCAAGATTTATAGTGGTTTGGCACATTCTTCCGCGCTTTATGCTTAATCCACTCTCCAATTGTTTCCCATTGAAAATTTATTTGTTTGCCAATATAATTTGTAATAATATTACAAGAGGTCGTACAATCACTAGTCCAAAAATAGACGCTGAAGAGATAAATTTCTTTGTTCTAGATCTTAACTTGTACACAGCTTCACAAATTGAATTATATGCGAAATATTTACTTGAATTTACTTCACGAACCTTCCAGCTCCAACAACCTTCTCCTAAGTCTCCTTCTGTGAAAATTTCCACACAATTCCGTCGGTATCTTGAATGTTGGACAATCTAAAAATTGAAAATAACTCCTACCATGTATGTAGATTTCCACATACTACTACCAAAGTCAACCTGGAATGAAGAACCTCTTTTTTTTCACTAGAATGGTCACAACCAGACACACCATAACATAATCTTGCGAGCCTAGGAAATCTTAAACAAATCTTACAATTGTGGCTAAAAGTCACTTTTGAGCCTTCTATAAACACCATTATCCCCACTAACACAGAAGTGGGCGCTGAATGTCTGAGGCTTGCGAGACTCATTTCTGATGATTGCAAGACTGTGACAAAAGAAGCTTTCGATAAGTATTTTTACATGTTTTATAACTATAAGACGTTTACTTAGACCATGGCACCATTCACCACTCGACAGTTTGGACCTGCTTGGTTCAGAGAACCTTTCCCCCTTCCAACTATAAATAGGTAAAGCGAGATTCGCAGTATTTTACTTGGCCGCTTTCAGCCTGCCCCCTCGTGTCGATACTTACTTCAGCTAAGTATGGGTTAAGGGCGGCCTCTTATCAACCAAACTTAGTGGCTAGACAATTTAGTCTGAGCGAACTACTGCCTAAGTCTTTGATCATAATAAAAGACTTTGTAATTGTTGCTATTGACAAACCAGGTGAATCCTAGCTTAAAAAATCCCAAGAGTATTCTAAAGAAAGATAAGTCTCTCTAATCTCTTTCGAATATTATCTTTCCTTCCACTGTACTCAAGAATTTTAAGAGTGGTGGGGTCTTTATTATAAAGGCGTATTGATTCCACATCTCATGGTGCAACGCATATCAGAAGCCTTCACTTGCCTGTACGAAGCAACTAAGAGAGGCAAAGGCAAGTTCTGTCGACTATCTTTCTAATGTCGATCATACTTTTCAACTTGAGTTTTTAACTCCTCCCTCTTAACCTATTTTAGGCATTTACCTCAATTCAAAACATATGAAAATTCTAGTAACTCACGCTGGATGTCTTACTGGATGTTATGACATCCACAATTACACAACACAAAACGTTAAAACAGAAACGCATAAAAACAATAAAGAACACACAAAATTGTTTACCCAGTTCGGTTCAAACAACCTACTCTAGGGGCTACCAAGTGTTAGGAGTAAATTAATGGTAAATTCATGTGTTAATATAAGTGATTTCTTCTCTAAACTAATGCAAATTGTGATAAATCCATAGGTTTTTATTAAGAATTGAACTGAACAAGTTTAGTTCATGCGTAAAGCAAATCGAATCACTTGTGGGTATTATTGATGCAGGTTTAGAGTTGAACTGGAGATTTAGGAAAACATGAAGAGGAAAGGAAGCTGGAAGTCTCAAAGGCAGAAGAAAAAGATGGAAATTGCAAAGGGCGCGCCGCGGAAGTCCTGTGAGGCGCCGCGAAAATATCTCTGTCTAAGGGCGCGCCGCGGAAGTCCTGTGAGGCGCCGCGAAAATATCTCTGCTTTGAAGCGCGCCGCGCCAGCCCGATGTCGCGCCGCGGCCTCGGCGTTAAAATCCCAAAACTTCTATTTAAAAGCCCTAGCTTCCGAGAGAAAAAGAACTTTGGCAAGAGCGAAATTAGGAGAAATCTGAAGGTGCAGCCACAATTATCAATTGAAGACCAATTCTCTATCAAGTGAAGACATTCCTTTGATGAAGATGAATTCTTCCATTAATCTTTGTGTGTTCTTCATGTCTATGGAGAGCTAAACCCCTCTTGTTGAATCTAAGGTAGTAGTTAACCTATGAATATACAATACCATTAATTAATTCCTATGAACAATTGTTTGAATTCATTATCAATAAGAAATCTCGTTTTTATTCTTAAATTATCGTTGAATCTTTGATCGAAATAAAGGATTTAACTTTTGCCCTAGGTTACTATATTGATTCAATACCAATTTGCAGAGATGGAATTGGGATTGAGTTTTCATAATTATCGTTCTTAATTACTATTATCGTTATTGATATTTGGAGAGATCGAATCTCATACCGGTAAGGGTTATCTAATTTGATTTGCAGACATGGAATCTTATTTGAGGATAAGTGAAGATAATGATTCAAAAGATTGTTCAATTGTGAATTAATTGATAATTGTATAGGAATAGGTTGATGAACCCTAAGGTTCAACATATTTCTCTAATCGTTAACAACAGTTCATTACTCGCTTTTAATTTATTATTTACTTTTGATATTATTAGAATCATAAAACAAACCAACTCAATTTTCCTAACTCAAAATAAACAACTATAGAACGGCAGTGATATTAACCAATCCCTGTGGATACGATATATTACCGAAAATATTTACCCAAAAATACTTTCAACAAATTGGCGCCGTTGCCGGGGATTGGTGTCAATATTGCACGCATTGCAATAGTTTTTTTATTTTGAGTTATTCCCTTATTTTTAGTTATATTATTTTTAGTTATTTACTTATTTTTAGATTTTTTGTTTAGTTCCTTAATTTTAGATTTTTTGTTTAGTTCCTTTATTTTAGATTTTTAGGTTAGTTCCTTTATTTTAGATTTTTTCCTTTATTTTAGATTTTTAGTTAGTTACTTTATTTTAGATTTTGTTATTGCAATAGTCTTTTAATTTTGATTTTTTTTATTATTATTTTTTATCTTGTTATTTCACCTGTTTGCTAGTGTTTTTAGATGTTTGTTTGTCGGAATGTGGGACCCAAATATAAATGTTGTGATTCATGCTCAAAACGAGATCCTAACTCAACAAATGGAGTACCTCCTTCAAAGTGTGTCACAGTTCACACCTCAAGTTAATGAGTTTCATGATATCGGATGGTGCACACCGGAAGACGCGATGAAGTATCATATGGTTAACCATGAATACCAACCACAAGGGTTTTCACACTATAATCAAGGTTATCAAAGAGGACCCACTGAGTTAGAGGAAACCATGAATCAATTCATGCAATTCTCTTTAGCCATTCAACAAAACCGGGAAACGCAAGATGTTCAACTTACCAAATTCTTCACCGAGCAAAACGTAAGTCAAGTCTCAACTTTTCAAAACCCTATGACTTGTGGAGAAACCTGCAATGCCACTTCTATAAGGAGTGTAAAAGTGATTGATGAGGAAGTTGAAAACAATGATGATGACAAGGAAGATGTTGTTGAAAAGGATAATATAGAGCATGTAAACATCAAGAAAAATATAGAAAGTGAGTATGAGCTCGCAATGAAGCTACCTTATCCAAGACCTCCTAAAAAAGTAGATGATGTGTTAGTTGAAGGAACAAAAAAGGAGGATATAATCAAAGAAGTTGTGAATGAGTTAGAAAATTCAAAAGTTGAAACTTTTTCAAAAGAGAATAGGGTGGACTTAGAGTTGAAGAAGAGTAGTAATGCAAATGAGCATAAACTCTCATTGGAATTACTTCCTCCACAAGTTCCTAATAAAGAAGGGAAGGAGAGTCATTACTTTCGGCCAATGGAAATGTTTAGCCGTTTGCAAATCACCATCCCATCTTTAGAAGGTTTAAAGTTAAAGCCAAAATTTGTCAAATTCATCAAGGATAGGTTCTCACCGATGAAGAAATTAACGGATAAGGAGGTTATCCCTCTTGAGGAGAGGAAAAAACAAATGAAGGAAGAGAGATCGCGAGTTGAAGTGGTAAGAATTAAGGATGAAGAAATCAAACAAGCAAACTTTAAATACTTTTGGGGTTTCACATTGGTAAGAAAAGTACCAAGGAAAAGAGACAACGGTTGATGATTCAACCATGAACCGTCAAGCCATGTGACGTTAAATGAGGCACTTCGTGGGAGGTAACCCACACTTCTAATGTTTTGTTTTGTTTAGCTTTTATTTCAGGAAATAATCAGGGAACCCGTCTGGTGAAAGCTAGGAGGCAGCAATTGATATTGCGTTACTCTCTGTAAGTCACCCTCTCGGATTTGTTACGAAACATTGAGGTCAATGTTTAGTTCAAGTTTGGGGGTGGAGATATTTATTTTTGAATTGTTCAAATTTTCTGTTTTTATTTAATTATGTACTCCCAGTTAGAGTAAGTAGTCCCATAACAAAACGAGAATCTCAAGCAAAGTATCAACAATGAAGCAACATGTATGAAAATGGTAGGAAGTGAATGTTCAAAATTTTTCAGTTTCATTCTCTTTTTCAATAAGTGACAAGGCAGGTATGAATTTTTGAACTCAAATTCCTAATGTGTGCAATGAAACTTAAGGTGTTAGTAAATACTGTCAGAAGTTCTTTATGGTACATTGTTTATTGGATCAGCTTAGCCTTAACCATTGTGAAGAAAGCTTTCCATTGTTTACTATATGCAGGAGACCATCAATTATTTTGACTTGTTCGTATCATGCTAAACCGGTCGTTGCATCGTCTGTGGAAATCTGTGAAAGTGATTTAGGCAATTGTTTGAATCTGAGAGTTCTTTTAGCCTATTCTAAACATACAACTTAATTTCTTTTGTGAGAGTGTGATCTTTTGCTAACCATTCTTTGAGCCTGAGGTCAAGATAAGCATCATAATATGCACCAAGGAAAATACCTGGTGAGTTTTGATCTCAATAAAGAATTTTGTTCTGGATCATCAACCATAAAATTTGGTGATGTGTTTTATCTTTGACCCTTTTTAGAAAGTAGGGGAGCATTCATATAATCTGAATATAGGTTGATCTCCAAGTTGGGGAGAGTCACATTCAAAAGAAGAGGAAGTACATGTGGTAATCTGTGAAGGATAAAAGAAATTCGTAGCTTGAAAAAATAAATTTTTAGAGAGAAGTAACAACGTTTGAATATAACGATTGTTGAAAAAAAAAGTGAAAAAGAAGAATCAAGCTACGAATGAATGAAAAAAGATGGACAGGTAAAGGAATTAGAGTTTTACAGAAAAAGAAATAAGTTATGAATTGGATGCTTCCCTATATTAGGAATAACCCTTGATTATCTTCTTTTCTTTGAATCTAAACCACATTACAACCATAGAAAGACCTTCTGATTCTCAGATTCCACAGTACTTGATGCTAGCACTTTGGTGAACGTATGATATGGATTTTTGTTGATTTAATTGTTTGGATGAGTGTTTAACCCCTCTTTTAGTCATCATACTTTTTGATGAGAGTGATTAGTGCTGATTCAATTCCAATTGTGTAGTGTTTTGAACTTCTGGAGGTAATTTGCTTTCAAAGTTTGTTTCATGTGTATATTCTGAGTTTGCAGGTAGAAGAGGAGTATTTGACTTAGTTACTGTATTGAACCACTTGAGAAAAACTTTTTGAAAAACCTGTTGCATGATTGTCGGTAAACTTTGCTGGAGGTAAGTAATTTTGTTTAGGGACAAACAAAACTCTAAGTTGGGGAGAGTTTGTTAGGAGTAAATTAATGGTAAATTCATGTGTTAATATAAGTGATTTCTTCTCTAAACTAATGCAAATTGTGATAAATCCATAGGTTTTTATTAAGAATTGAACTGAACAAGTTTAGTTCATGCGTAAAGAAAATCGAATCACTTGTGGGTATTATTGATGCAGGTTTAGAGTTGAACTGGAGATTTAGGAAAACATGAAGAGGAAAGGAAGCTGGAAGTCTCAAAGGCAGAAGAAAAAGATGGAAATTGCAAAGGGCGCGCCGCAGAAGTCCTGTGAGGCGCCGCGAAAATATCTCTGTTTAAGGGCGCGCCGCGGAAGTCCTGTGAGGCGCCGCGAAAATATCTCTGCTTTGAAGCGCGCCGCGCCAGCCCGATGTCGCGCCGCGGCCTCGGCGTTAAAAGCCCAAAACTTCTATTTAAAAGCCCTAGCTTCCAAGAGAAAAAGAACTTTGGCAAGAGCGAAATTAGGAGAAATCTGAAGGTGCAGCCACAATTATCAATTGAAGACCAATTCTCTATCAAGTGAAGACATTCCTTTGATGAAGATGAATTCTTCCATTAATCTTTATGTGTTCTTCATGTCTATGGAGAGCTAAACCCCTCTTGTTGAATCTAAGGTAGTAGTTAACCTATGAATATACAATACCATTAATTAATTCCTGTGAACAATTGTTTGAATTCATTATCAATAAGAAATCTCGTTTTTATTCTTAAATTATCGTTGAATCTTTGATCGAAAGAAAGGATTTAACTTTTGCCCTAGGTTACTATATTGATTCAATACCAATTTGCAGAGATGGAATTGGGATTGAGTTTTCATAATTATCGTTCTTAATTACTATTATCGTTATTGATATTTGGAGAGATCGAATCTCATACCGGTAAGGGTTATCTAATTTGATTTGCAGACATGGAATCTTATTTGAGGATAAGTGAAGATAATGATTCAAAAGATTGTTCAATTGTGAATTAATTGATAATTGTATAGGAATAGGTTGATGAACCCTAAGGTTCAACATATTTCTCTAATCGTTAACAACAGTTCATTACTCGCTTTTAATTTATTGTTTACTTTTGATATTATTAGAATCATAAAACAAACCAACTCAATTTTCCTAATTCAAAATAAACAACTATAGAACGGCAGTGATATTAACCAATCCCTGTGGATACGATATATTACCGAAAATATTTACCCAAAAATACTTTCAACACCAAGCCAAGGAGGGAATCCAATATAAGCATAATTAACTCGGAGTTAAACTCCCCCGTTTACAACTCCTCACTTAAAACCTACCCAATGTATTCCAATCTATTCCTAGACCTGAGTATCTCCACTCACTCCCCCTCAATCACAACAGTGATTACACATAAACATTGCATAAATTCAAAGAGAAGACACACTTCAAAAACACACCTTGATCTGCTTAAAAGCTTCAATCAAGAGACACACTTTCGTGCTTAAAAGCTTAGAGTGACAATTAACAAAAACAACCTATTCCAATACAATCATCAAAAGGCAATTGCTTGGAGTACAAGAGACAGCTACAGAACTATGGTTCTTCACAATTAACAATTTACTCTCTCTGCGTTCCAAATTATGCCATCTGGTTGTTACAGAATGTGCTGTCAGCGAAATCTTCTGGACGAAATATTCAGCACACAATAAAAGGTTTCCTAAATTGTAGATTGAGAGAAATCAAGAAACACAGTTAATAAAATATAACATCTCCTGCTGTCAGACAAGGATGTCATGACATCGGTCATGACATTCACTAACAGAGCCTGTATTAGCTTAACACATTTGCAACCTGCATAGCAAAATATAAAACATGTCATGACATCAGTTAAGACATTAAACACTCAGGTATATGTTTTACCACAAATACAGCCAACATGAAAAACATCTACAACATATATCAACAACTCCTCAAGAAACGTCAATTGCCACACACTACTCAAATAGCCCTACTGTCATACCCCAAAATTTTCTCACTGTATTTCAAGATAGTTTGGCTCAGGTAGTTTCCACAGGCTCATACAATCTTTAACTGCAAGCATGTTCACTCTCCTCCTAAGCAATGAGGACCAAAATTAGGGTTTGGATTTAATCAAGGTAAAATCAGTTTCTGATACCTCAAGTGGACTTCATGGCCTCTCATATGCTTCAAATTATCATCATGCCAATTTCCAAGCCCTGATTCATAAGATTGCTCATTCAACTGCTCAAATTATCAATAGTCGACCAGTTTGACCTAAAAGTCAACTATGGTCAAATCACAGTCAAAACTCCTGATTTTTGGTCAACATCAACATTTTTAAATAAAATTCATCATTTGATCAAGGGTTGATCATGATTCATTAAGGAAAGCTCAGAAATCATCAAAATTCAAAGGTTTTTAAATTAAGGTTTTAGGAGAAAAGTCAACCCAACTTTGACTGATCATATCTTCCACATACTTTATCAGAAATTCCCCAACCAAAGCTCATTCTCAAGGAAATTCAATTTTATACAACTTTGATGTTGGGTCCAAAGTCAATAAGTTCACCATTTGAGAGATATGAGCCAAAACATTACAAATCCTTCTAGAAGCTCGCAAAAAGCTGTTTTTTGTCAGGAGCCATATCTTCAAGATAAAATTCTCAAATGCAAAAAAGGTTCTAAAGTGGCTTGTAAAGGACATCTTGGGCTTTCCAAAAATTCCTAGATCATCCCCATATGACAAATATTGATTGAGTTATGGCTTGCACAAGTTGGTCAATTTTGAGAAAATGCATGAAAACCTAAGTGAAGAATTTTGCACTTTTGAGTAATGGGCCTATTATTGCAAGTAACCCACGTGGATTTAAGATCATCAAAGTCCCATGAACCATTTAATTCTTATTTTATGGTTTTTATTTATTTTATTTTAAATTTATTCATTTAAAATCAAAGTAAATCAAAATAAAATCATTATTTAATAATAAAAAATGGTATGATTATTTGTAAAACCATATAATCAGATGGAAATTGATCTAATGGCTAGGATTGAAGGAAAAATATGCAAGACATAGAAGTGAACCTAAAATAGAAAGAATTGGTACAAAATCATAACATATTTCCTTCCAATCAAATCTTTGATTCTTTCTCAAACTAAAAACCCTAATATGCTCTCATATATATTCTGAATGATATTGACTCAAGAGGAGGATGAATTTTGGAGAGAAAGGCTAGGGTTTCAAAGCTCAAAATATCCAATAATAGTGCAATTTTTGTGTGCCTCCTTCGGACTGTTTCAAAGCAAACCAATCGTCCCAATCCACTCCTAAGGTAATAAGAAGTAAGAATGCGTCACTAACCAGGTCATCTAACTCCTGAGATGTTCATATCATAATCACCATTTTCATACGCATCTTGATTTCTTCATATCTTGCGTTTTAATTTGTTTCAATGCCTGCTAACCATATATCTGAGTTCTTGGCATCATTTAGGGTTTTTTTGAATCATTGTTCGTGCGTTTTAACGCAGGGGAACACATATGCCATTTTTAGGGCATAAACATGGGCGAGCTTTGTGTGCCATGATACAGGTCGATTTGGTGGAAATAAATACCACCATGAAGGTCGCAGGGCCCCGTTTAGACGATCTGGGCGATTTATTTTCTTGTTTAACACTGATTTTGTAGGTTTGAAGACCTGCATAAATCGCTACGAAAAACAATCGCATCAAAGCTGTAGCGAAACAGTGGCAGAACCATAGCTATTTTTGGTGAAGATGATGAACAGGATCGGAGACCTATGGGTCACACGTGTGACGCTATGATTCGTTGGTCAACAAAACAGACTTCTCTCTCCCTTTTTCATTCGCCGGTCAGACATGCGAGGGCCCCAGCTCTGATCCTTTGACTTTTCTATTTTAATTCTTTGAGTTTTGTATTTATTTCTTCTTGGTTAATACATTAACAACGTAAATCCTGCAGCATAGTGGCCAAGAACGCAAATCTATAACGCAAAGGATATGGGTTCTATCCAGCTTCTTGCATTTTTATTTTTCCATTTATTTGTTCTCATGTGTTCACATATCCTACGCCCCTGGCTCATACAGGCTCATGGTACGCCTACCACTCTCTACCATTGGATCTCCACACGTTCAGGTCTGAAGGCCCAGGAGCGATATTCCACCGTGGACCATCAAGCCGTGCCACACTGGAACCAAACGCCCCACTTTCTTTGCCTTCTTATTTTTATTACTTTTGTTTTCTTTTACTTTTATTTTGTTTAAACTTAATTAATTACCACTAACCATTAATTAACCAAAAAGAACCAACTAATTTAGTAATTTAGGTTTATTAGTTTTATGTTTTATTTTTTAGGACTTTAATTTAATTTAGGAATTAGGTTAGTTATTTAATAAATAAATAAAACATTAGTTCTAGGTTTTTTAATTAAAATAATTTTTGACATAGTTTTTTTAACTTAATTTAATTAGTTAGTTAATTAGTTTTTTTTAGCCAAGATAATAAATTTAATTAGTTGATTAACTTAGATAATAAATTTAATTAGTTCCTCTCCAACCGAGAGTAGTTAAGTCCCATTGTCTCACAAGAGCTTTTCATTATAATCAGAACCTGATTACAATTTGCTCAATAAAACTAGAAAAAGACTTCTCCTCAAGCTCGCAAGCAAGAGACTTCCTTGCTCAATCAATCCTGAAAGAAACTTCCTACTCAATCGACCCAGCTCAAGAGTTCCTTGCCTAAACACTCCAGTTTAGGACTTCCTTGCTTAAGCAACCTAGCTCAAGAATTCCTTGCCTAAACACTTCACTTCAGGAATTCCTTTCTCAAGCAACCTAGGTTAAGGCTCCTTGCCTAAATACACTAGTTCAGGACTTCCTTGCTCAAGCATGCATGCAAGAGACTTCTTTTTAACAATAGAATCTGGTATCAACCTTTGTGTTTATATGAGTGCTTCTTAGTTAAGCAGATACACAAAGATTTGCACTTTGAACATAATATAAAATGACTGCTCCTAAGTATATAAGAATGACATATTCATTCATTCATTCATCCATTCATTCGTTCATTCATCCATTCATGCATTCATCATCTTCTTCTTCTTCTTCTTCTTCTTCTTCTTGTTATTGTTGCACATATGATATTCATTGTTGTGCCTTACTGTTCTATTGATCTATTGATCATATTCACATTTTCTTTCTTTTAAGCCATTTACATTGTAGTAGAATGAGCTTGTATTATTAATGGAAATGGAAAGCAATTTCAGAAGTGTACGAACAGCTCATGAGAACAATTGCAAAAATAGTGGGATGCTGATACAGAGTAGAGAGAGAAGAGAAAATGATTACTCACTAACAGCATAAAAAATACCTCTACCCCATTACCCTTACATATAGACTACTGCTTCACAAATTCATCCCACATGGGGTGGTCCCGTTTGCTCCTGCTGCTACGTCTCAAACCAACATTTCTGGTCCACTCCCTTTCCTGGCGCGTGCTTCCCACATTCTCTGACTCAGCAACATCTTTTCCTTCTATTGTATTCTCATTCATAACATTACCATCCCCTTTAAAAGCAACCTTGTCCTCAAGGTTGAGATTAGGGAAGTTGTGCACAACATCAACTCTGTCTTCCCATGTTGCCTCGTTACTTGGAATGCCTACCCATTTGACCAGCACTTGAGGGACCTGTTGGCTGCCTCTGAAAACAGTCCTTGTCTGCAAAATGCTTTCAGCTTGTATAATTGGACCTTCCTCCACTGTTGTGAGTGGTAATGGCAAGTAAGGGTCAGTGACTCCCCCTTTGAATTTCTTAAGTTGAGACACATGAAATGTGTTATGTATCTTTGCTGCATCAGGTAATTTTAGTTTGTATGCAACCAGTCCCACCTTAGCAATTATAGGAAAAGGACCAAAGTACCTCATTCCCAACTTCTGATGCTTCCTCAAAGCGGCCGAGTTCTGCCTGTAAGGTTGCAATTTCACCAGCACTAACTCTCCCAACTCAAAATTAACGTCAATCCTCTTCTTATCAGCATGTGATTTCATCTTCTGTTGAGCTCTCTGCAAATTAAATTTCAAGTCAGCCAAAATCTTATCACGCTGTATCAGCTGCTCTTGCAATTCTGGTGGCTCATTTGAGCTAGGGTTGTACTTCACTACCATTGGAGGGTCTCGGCCATATAAAGCCTTAAATGGAGTCATACCAATGCTTGTGTGAAAAGAGGAGTTATACCAGTATTCGGCCCAATTCAACGCCTTGTACCATGATTTGGGGTTGTTGGTAGTGAAACATCTCAGGAACATTTCCACACACTTATTAACTGCTTCTGTCTGTCCGTCGCTCTGAGGGTGATATGCTGAACTCATAGCCAAGGTTGTACCTTGTAATTGAAAGAGATGCTGCCAAAACTTGCCAGTGAACACCTTATCTCTATCGGACACAATAGATTTAGGCATGCCATGTAACTTAACAACATTCGCCATAAACGTTTCTGCCACTGATTGGCTTGTATAATCAGTCTTAAGGCCCATAAAGTGAGCATATTTTGTTAATCTATCTACCACCACCAGAATTACAGTAAAGCCAAAAGATACAGGAAGTCCAGTAATAAAATCCATTGAGACATCGTCCCATACCTGAGTAGGAATCGGTAATGGCTGCAAAAGTCCAGCTGGGGATGTATTCAAAGTTTTTGCTTGCTGACACACCAAACAATTCTCCACAAATGTCTTTACATCTTTCCTCAATGAGCTCCAGAAAAATTGAGGAGTAATTCTTGCCACAGTCCTCATAATACCTGCGTGTCCTCCAACCGGGGAAGAATGAAATTCGTGTAATATTTGTTGAATCAATGGACTCTGTTTCGGTATGACAAGTCTTCCATTCCACAACAATAACCCATCTTTCACAGTATAGGGCCCTGTAGATCCAATCCCTTGACACTCCTTCATAGTAGCTTGTAATTGAGTATCCTGAGCAGTTTCGGCCTTTAACTGTTGTACAAAAATCACTTGTGGTTCAGACCAAGCTAAGTTCATCAATCTTGATAGAGCATCAGCAACTTGATTGTCTTTCCCAGGTTTGTACTCTATCTTGAAGTCATAGCCCATGAACTTGTGGAGCCAAGCTTGTTGTTCAGGCGTTTGTAGAGATTGATCTAAAAGACTTCTCAAACTCTTTTGATCTGTTCTGAGAATAAAATGGTGCCCCAGTAAATAATGTCTGAATTTGGCAAGAGCTGATGTAATGGCATGAAATTCTCTCACATATGCAGACTGATTCTGCATCCGTGGTGCCAATTTCTTGGAAAAATAAGCAATAGGATGGCCTGCTTGGCTTAAGACAGCCCCTATGCCTGTTCCGGAAGCATCGGTTTCGGGTACAAAAGGCATTTCAAAGTTGGGCAGAGCTAAAATCGGAGCACTAGTGACAGCTACTTTAAGTTCTTGAAAAGCTTTTTCTGCATACTCAGTCCAAACAAAAGCTTCTTTTTTCAGTAAGTTAGTTAATGGAGATGCTATTGAAGCATAAAATCGGATAAAACGCCTATAATATCCTGTGAGACCCAAGAATCCCCTGAGTTGTTTTAAATTCGCTGGCCTAGGCCAATCACAAACAGCTTGGACTTTGGTTTCCTCCATTGCTACGCCCTTGCCCGAGACCATATGTCCCAAATATTCCACCTCCCCTAGCCCAAAAGAGCACTTGGACAGCTTTGCATAAAGCACATGTTGTTGTAGTAACTGTAACACAGTTTCAAGATGTTTGAGATGTGAATTCCATGTAGGGCTATATACCAAAATATCGTCAAAGAAGACTAAGACACATTTCCTTAACAATTGGTGAAAAACCTTATTCATCAAACTTTGAAAAGTCGCAGGCGCATTCGTAAGACCAAATGGCATTACTAGCCATTCATAATGCCCGTGGTGTGTTCGAAATGCCGTCTTGTGTCTATCTTCCGGTTGGACCAAAATTTGATGATATCCACTTCTAAGATCTAACTTAGAAAAGTATTGAGCACCATAAAGTTCATCAATCAGTTCATCAACTGTAGGCATTGGGAAACTATCCTTAACTGTGATAGCATTAAGAGCTCTATAGTCGGTACAAAACCGCCAAGAACCATCTTTCTTCTTAACTAGAACTATAGGTGATGAAAATGGGCTAGTTCTAGGTTGTATGATGCCTTGACTCAACATATCTTGTACCATCTCTTCAATCTTTGCTTTTTGGCTATGCGGGTATCTATAGGGTTTAACCTTCACTGGTTCTGACCCTTCTTTCAAAGAAATGACATGATTGTGGTCCCTGGTTGGAGGTAAACCAGTAGGTGTTTGAAACACATTCTGATATGTGTGTAATAGCATCACCATATCGGGTTCCATGTTGGAAGGTAAGTCCAACCACCTATCTGTTGAATGCTCTGGCTCAATTAATTCCAACGTGAAGCCTTCAGCAATTGCCTGCATTTGCTGGAATCTTCTAAACAAATGTAACTGAGCCACTTCGGGTTTCTGGTTTTGTTCCCCTTGTAATGTAATAAATTTACCCTTCAAGTAAAATTTCATCATTGCTGTCGCATAATCAGCCACATGGGGTCCTAATGAAGCAAGCCAAGGTGCTCCCAAGATGACATCAGCACCTACCACAGGTAATAGGTATGCAGAAACCGTAATTTCTTGCCCATTAATTTGCAGAGACAGATCTTTTACCATGCCTTCAGCTGTCATTTTCTGGCCATTTCCCACTAGTACTTGCCACTTTGGAGCTGGTTCCACAGGTAACTTTAAACAATGGACAATTCTAGGTTGTATAAAATTGTCAGTGCTACCTCCATCTAGCAGTATAGAGACTGCCATTGACCCAATTCTGCCATGAAATCGGATAATTCCAAAACCTCCTGAGCCTTTCATTGCATTGAGGGATAAATGATGTTCAGGTGAGTCTTGTGTTATGGTTGAGTGAGGTATATCAACTGGTGGGGTTTCTTCAGTGGTGTCAGGCTCTATGTCTTCTGTTTGGATTAACATGAGGTGTTTGTTGGGACATTTATGAGTAAAAGAGAATTTATCATCACAAAAATAACAAAGGCCCTTCTCTTTCCTTAATTGCATTTCAGCAGGGGAAATTCTTCTAATGTTTGGGTTTTTCTGGTTAAGGTTCATGGGTCTAGTGGGTGGGGTGTTTAGAACAGGGGGGTTATTTGGTTTGTCAGAGAATTGGGTTTTGTTTGGAGTGAAGTGAGCTCTAGTGTTTGTGTTTGGGTTGTTTGAGTTGGTTGGTTTAGTGCTTAGGCTGGTTTTCTGGGCAATTTGTTTTTCCTCATAGACCTTAGCAAGTGCTGCGGCTTTGACAATGGAGGTTGGTGTATGTATCATCACATCCCTGCGTATATCATCATCTAATCCACTAACAAAACAATCCACAACTACATCATTACTTAGCCCATAAACTCGGTTAGACAAGCAAGTAAATTCCATATAATAAGCATTCACAGTAGTTGTTTGTTTCAGTTTAAATAAAGCACCCCTAGGGCAATCATATAATGAAGGGCCAAAATCTAATTCCAGTGCCCTAGTAAATTCTTTCCAAGACTTAAAAGGGGTAGTTCTTTGTAACATTTGAAACCATGGAACTACATCTTCATCCAAATTAACTGAAGCAATAGTGATACGATCAGCATCCGATGTATTATAGTACCCAAAAAATTGTTCAGCCTTAAAGATCCAGTCTAACACATTTTTTCCATTAAATCTCGGAAAATCGAGTTTGATTTTGCTTACCTGAAACCCAGCAGTCGTTGAGTTCTTTACACCATGCTGCACAGTTGTACCCTGTTCCCGCTCCAATAATGCTTCTAGTGCCTCGGTGATTCGCGTGAGTTTGGCATCCGCAACGGCTTGATTTGCTTCTATTTTGGTGAATCGTGTGTCATTCGATGCTGCCGCAAGCTCAATAGCCTCAGCGTTCTTTTTCAGATCTGCGTACAGTTCCTTCATTCGTGTATTGTCAGCCATGATGTAGATGAAAGCACCAATGTAATGATACTATAATGAATAGTAGAATGAGCTTGTATTATTAATGGAAATGGAAAGCAATTTCAGAAGTGTACGAACAGCTCATGAGAACAATTGCAAAAATAGTGGGATGCTGATACAGAGTAGAGAGAGAAGAGAAAATGATTACTCACTAACAGCATAAAAAATACCTCTACCCCATTACCCTTACATATAGACTACTGCTTCACAAATTCATCCCACATGGGGTGGTCCCGTTTGCTCCTGCTGCTACGTCTCAAACCAACATTTCTGGTCCACTCCCTTTCCTGGCGCGTGCTTCCCATATTCTCTGACTCAGCAACATCTTTTCCTTCTATTGTATTCTCATTCATAACATTGTGCCTTACTGTTCTATTGATCTATTGATCATATTCACATTTTCTTTCTTTTAAGCCTTTTACATTTTCTCTTTCAATATAGACTAAGAATAAACCCTTTAGAGAGGGAAATATTGAATCTTCAAACAACAGAAATAGCCGTTGACTGTTTACTATTTTTTTATCTTAGTATGACCATTAATTGTCATGTTATTCACACACACTAAGGCAAACAATAATTGATACTTGTAGCTCCTTAGAACTACGCTTTATATTTTGAATCATATATTATTTATCAACCCCTTTGAATCATTTATTTTTCTTTGTTTATAAACCAAATAACATTGTTGTGTATTATAATAATCTTGTAATTGCTTTTATCTCCTCAAAGGTAAGTAGTCATGAGAAAAAATCCTAAGCATAATATCATTTTAAGTTTAGGTTGCTTTGAAAAAGCATGTTTCAAGTTTGGAGTGATGGTTTTAATAGAAAATAATGCCACTTAAAGAGAATGAAAAAACTATTGAGAAAAAACTAGGTACCTATCATAAAAAAAGAAAAGACAAAAAAAAAAAAGAATTAAGAAGAAAAAACTAATGAATACTAATAAAATAGAGTCTCATATAGCTTAGGCCCAATCCCTTAAAATTGTAATGGTGATAAAAGAAACAAAAAGTTTAACGGATGGATGAATGAAGAAATTTAGTGCCTAACTTCAAAATATTGGCTTACTTTGCTTAAGTTCATGTGACCTTAACCCATGTCACGTTCCAACCTTTAAGACCTCAAAAGTGTGTGTAATAACATTAATTTGATAATTTGTTTTAGAAAAATTCCCAAGCGTATGGTATAATGATATTTGCATGTTGATTGAGTGCATCTTAATCATTTGAGTGAATTAGCCAGAAGAGAAAAAAAATGAATATATCTATTTGAAGTCTTCCGATTTTTCCATCTTGAGATATGAGAAGGGAAGTATAACTTGAGCAAGATCATGTAAGTACTCTTGTAAGTAGCGCAAAGCATAGAAATTATCATCAAAGAAAATAATTGCTCATATTTTATTTAAAATATCAATTTTAAAGCTCTTTCCTTGGGGACAAGGAAAGATTCAAGTTTGAGGTTGTGATAACAATTCGTCATAACATGTTTTTAGTATGCTTTTTAGTTAATTTAAGTGATTTTTACTTTTAATTAATTTATGTATTTGTAAGAATTAATAAAATCACTTTTAATTCGAATAACCTAATAAGGCGATATGAATCCTTGACAAGGTTCCAACAATATTACCTAACAAGGCGACGTGGATCCTTGATAAGTGTCTAACAGTATATCCCTCTAGAGCGATTGCTTTTGATAATTATGATTTCATCGAATAACATTATAAAACTTCTACCAAGTGGTGGTTTGGGGGAACTATATATTCATTCTTTAAAAGATGTATTACAATCTACACTGGCATGAAAGATACCAACAATGAGAGTACCAATAATATAGCCAGCCTTCAAAGGACTTATCTTGTTGATCAAGTAAGGAATTTTTTACCTCTCTCGCAACAAAAAGATGGCAGGTGATACAAAATGGTGTTCTAACAAATCTTAGGCGTCTCTGTATCTATGTTGATCATATAAGTTTTTTATCATTATTGATTCTTCTATTGGAGAGGTGACTTGCCTCCACCGCATTTTAAAGCTACTTCTACCCTACTTATTTAGATTATAAAATCATTATAATTTATCACAGACTAAATATATATATATATATATATATATATATATATATATATATATATATATATGAACAATCATCAGTCCTTACATCACTTTCATGAATCATTCAACGCCATAACTAAGTTGAAAGAGATATCCACCCTTTAAATTACAAGCGACACATATGAATTACGAACTAATTATAATATACCTTATGTTTGAATGATTTATCGTCGTTTAAATGTATAATTATCTTTGATGTTATCTGTGTTCATATTCAGTGAACCTTTGGTTCTTCATTTCAACTAGTACATCATTTATAATTGGAATGCAGAATGGTGCAATTGTCCTAATATACCCACCATCATATCACTAACCACTAATAATGGCGTCATCTTAGTTTCCACTAGTGTATGAGTGGTTTGAACTTGAGGCAACCTTTGTTGTTCTCTTTATCCTTAAGCTATCCTAATAACCCTTGTGTGCGGTCTCCTGATCTCCCTGAACCACGCTAATTCGCCTGTCCTCCAAGGGGTACTTCATGCTCAAGTAGAGTGTAGACACAATGTCTTTTGGGAGGTTAAAAGAGGGCAGCCCCTTAGTAATGTGAAGGATGAAAGTGAGTTAATGATAATGTATATAACTTTGATTTCCTTAATGTTATCTTCTAGTATGAATATTATTGTAAGGGTAATGTAACCCTTCACTAGTAGTACCTATTCGCTCGAGAAACCAATCAGAGACTCGGTGAATGCAAGCATGTCAACTAGATTCAAGTTCAACCCTTAAAAGGCGTCCTAGTACAAGACGCCATCCGAGCTTCCAAGATCTATCAAAACTCGTTTCACTTCCCAATCATACAATTGGACGGTTATAACCCTAAGGTTGTCTTCATGGAAACAGATCCTTGCTTCGTCTTCATGAGATAAATTGGTCTCAGGCTCTAGGGTTGATCTTGGTATAAGACGATAATCTTCAACAATCATGACCCAACATACATATCTCCTTTCGGAAGAACTGGACTTTTCGCCACAAAAAAACTCCAGGGCTATGCTATTGAGTGTATGGCCAACGAACATGTCTTATTTTGCTGAAGAATCAAGATACTGTCTTATAGGATTTGCTTGTGGCAAAGCATCTTCTTCATAAAAGCTCATATCTCTACCATGGCCTAATTGTTACAACTACTATCGTTCTAGTTGTTGTGGTTCCTCGGTGTGTCATGATGTTGAAACATATGACCGAGGAAAATGACAGTTAGATGCAAATGTGGCATGTGTTAGTATTATTGAGACACCATGGAAGATGGCAATTATGAAGGTGGAGAAAAATACAAGAAAAGGGGGTTTCAATTGGGTTTTCAATAATTCCCTTTCTTTTAGAACTCTCGCACGGAAGCTTACGAGGTTGCTATTCTTCAGAAGCTATAAGCTCTCACTTATCATAAGCTTATCATTTCTCAAAAGCAGTTTACCTTCTTAGAAAGTTAAGCCTTCTTTGAGCTTCTGATAATTGGAAAACATTAAACATTAAATAAATGAACACCAGATATATTCTGGTTCACTTGAGAGAATCTCAAACTAATCTAGTCCACCCTTCTGAGGTGATTTTGCCTTAAACAAGGTCTTAATCCACTATAACCAAACTGATTACAATTGCACGAGCCAACTTCCGGTAAATAACGTTGCACAGACAACCCTGTGACTAATAACTTGCACAGGCAACTCCTGTGACTAACACCTGCACATGCAACTCCTGTGGCTAACATCCAATGACATGTTCAGTGATCTAAGTTAACAAATATAACATTCATTGTTCCCTGCACAGGAACCCCTGTGACTAACTACCATTTGCACAAGTACCTCTTGTAAATGACCAACAATGAACTGTTCAGTGATCCGATCCACAAATATAACATTTATTTTTACTTGCACAAACCACCGTTTGTGACTAACACACTTGCACAAGAACCACTTGTGACTGACCAACAATGAACTGTTCAATGATCTGATCCACAGATATAACATTCATTGACCCCTTTAGACTCCTGACCTTCACTCGGTCTTCTAAGAGGATTTCCCACAATAACCTCAGTCACTGTCTTCTCAAGCCTCTGACCTTCACTCGGTCGCTCAAGGAACAATCAACATTCAGTTGATAAACTTGTGTTTACATGAGTGCTTCTTCTAAGCAGATTACACAAATACATTAAGCACATATTGTTTAACATAGATCTGAGCAACAAATCTTATGTTAAAACAATTTACAAGAAGAATCCTAGATCTAAAACACTAAAGAGCAACAACTCCAGTGTTCATTACATTGTTCTACAAAGATGTAAATGATAGAAAGTTGAGTAGCATCTTGTAGTGGTCTTCTTCTTCTTCTTCTTCTTCTTGAGCAAGATACGAGAAGCAGCTCCTTGCTTCTTCTGATTTCTTCCTAGATGCATCTGATGATCGTTGAATGGCATCTTGAAGAATCTTCTTCTGATCAGCTTCAGCATAAATAACTCAGGCTTTAGCAGCAGCTAAAGTTCCCAACAACATTTTGATTGGTGTGTGCTTTAGCTTCTCATTATGACATATGCTTCTTGATATTAGCTTGTTAGCACAGTCATCTTCTTCAATAGTATGTTCATGTTAATTTGTGTTGGTTGAGTTCCATTTCAAACCAAATCACAATTAACAACTGCAACGACAACAACCATTATAGAAGTAAGAACATAAGCGTGACATCTATTTTTGTAGCAATGCCAGCGACATCAGAAGCTACGCATAGATGTGAATAACAAAGTTGTTCCCAATGTCATTACATTGTGTTGGGTGATTCAATCTTCTTATATAGTTTTCAAAAAGAGACGTTGAAGGTTAAGAAGGTCTTTTGAATCCCAACGGCTAGTCCCCAATGGATAGAATCAAGCTTTTGTTGTGGATAGTACTTTATTTTGTCTTGTAGCTTGATATGTTGCAGTTGGTGGGAGACAGCTTATGAGGAATAGTATGTACAGATGGTTGAGAGATGTACTACTATACTATTTCCTTCTTGACCAAGTTCTTTAATCTTATCCTCATATAATGTACTTCTGGTTCTGAAGTAGTAAGCTCGGAGGAGATCAACTTGTCTTCTTCTTTCTGATAATGATTCTGATGTGTAGTTCAAAAACTACTTTGAGAGAATAGTATAATCATTATCTCATGAGAGTCAGAGTCTCGTTTATCAGAATTGATAGCAACAGCTCTTCTGAAGAAACGATACTCGACTTCTGATCAGGAGTTGACATGTGACATTGTAGCTTGTCTAGATTTTGCTTCAGAGTCCTTAAAGTTAGAACCTTGCTTTCCAGATATTTATGACAGCAACCAATCTAAAAATGAGTTCTTCCTTTGATGAAGACACTTCTAATTCTCGGATCTTCGTCTTCTGATCTTTAATACATCCTTGAGTCTGATCTTCTTATGCTTGACTTGACCTTTGATGTATCTGATTTGTATTCAGAATCTTCAACTTTGTCTTCAGAAATGGAGGCAACAACTCTTTTGACGAACAAATCTCAACTTCTAATTTTGGCTTGAAAGCTCGATCTTGCATGCTGATTTCTGATGTTGGAGTACTGGTTCTGACTTTGACTCCTTCTGATTACTTGCAACTTCTGAAGCAGCAGCTTGTGGAGAAGTGCACAGTAACTTCTTCTAATGATCATTCAGCAACAAATAGTGTTTCTGAGTTGCATTGATTGTTTCTGATGATTCTTTGCGGATAACAATCCAAAATCTCTTTGAACATAGTATCTGTACACTCAAGAAAACTATTAGAAACTAAATTATTACATACAAAATGTATGTGCTGTTATCGTCAAAACATTAAGACTTATGCTTGAACAAATCTTGTTCTTACACATTATACTTGTAAAAATACAATGAGGGGAACATGCTCACTGTATAAATACAAGAGATTTTTTATATGTTATAATTGTATTTGTAAAAAATACAATGAGGGAAACTTGCTCACATTTATGGATGCAAGAGATGTTGTATATATTGAATCTGTGAAAATAGTGAATCACCCCTCCAAACCCTAAGGATCGACTATTTATAACCATGCCATGTCGGTCGAATCGAGGGTAAAAATTGGTCTTTCCCTAACTCTACAGAGAAACGTGGAAATAGATAGACTTGTTCTTACTCCTATCTCGAAGGAGAAATTCCTTGTGGTCACGATTAAATCGACCATTTCTCTAATACTTTATATGTCACACAATGAGACACTTAGCTTTTAATAGATGTGGGCTCGGGTTTGGAGACCCATGATTTGCCACCTCACAAACATTTGATTTCTCCTTTGACTCTTCAAATCATTCTTGGTCTGATTGGGTTTTTTTGTTGGTCTTTTCTAGGATTCAATTAAAACAACTCAGTTCAAAATTGAATTTCTTAAATCAAACCAAACTGCGTACCTATATTTTAATACTTTTTATTTTTTCTTAGTATGATGTATTACTTTAATCTAATATTATTTTATTTTAACTTTTTTAATCATAATTCGGTAGTTTAATTAGGTTTTTTTAGGGTTTTATATGCTTCAAAGATAATTGATGAATTTCATTATATAATATCAAGTTCTACTATGCTATATGTTATATTTTATTTCAAATATATTGTTACTTCATATCTTTATAATATTATTATTAATTAAAAATGATAACTTTAGAAAAGTATAATTCCTGAAAAAATAAATGTTTTCTTGTAGGGCAATGTTCCCTCATCCGAAAATAAAGTAGGGGAATGCACGAACCAATGGACAACAAAGAGTAGCTATTTGAATTCAGGGTAAACAATACTCAAGTATTTCCTCCAATTATGAGAGTAGTTAAGCAAGAGAATTAATGGAGAGACCCCAATGCCACAATGCACGATTAAAAAGTTGACATATAAGTTGGATTTGCACAACCTACCATTTTCAAGAACCTCGTGATTGATAGAAAATGAAAAGCAATTTTCCTTTCCATGTCTTTTGTTGAAACGAGTCATGCACGATCCATGCATGCAAAGATGCCCCACACGAGTGAGGAATGAAAAAGGTGCATGCTTACCTTTGTATCTCTAACCACAAAATGCATTCCCTTAATTTGAAACCAAAGGAATTGAAGAATATATAACCACATAAAACACGAAAGTAGGAATCTATATGACTCTCTAAATAGAAAGTTACATGAAGATAAATTGCATATTTAATGGCATATATTCAAGTCATGTAGGCATAGTATGCTAAATAATTAACAATAAAATTAAATCTACCTAGATGTAATTGAAAAATCAAAAGAAAACAAAAAACTGAATAATAATATTGAAACAAAAACATAGATTAATTTGTAAATATATAGATAAGGAGGAACAAACCCCGTGATTCCCGACGAAAGAGCATATAGATTTATTTCATATATTATAACTTTTTTTCCTTAAAAAAAAGGTTTGAGTCTGTATCAGAGACAGCACAGCATTGATCATATTTCACAGTCTCACCACATGACATCCCCACTGCTGTCTATTAATTCATACATTTTTCACTGCTTTACAGATATATTGTAGCTGGTAACTATTTTTTATATTTATATTTACAACAAATAATATTATATTATGTTGTACTACCAACCCAGACTAAATTTTCATTGAATATAAATGAACGAATCATATTCATCCTATTACTGCATAGTCTGCATATGTATGTACATGGCTAGCTTAAATTAGGTATAAGAAGAATCAATGTTATATAAGTGTAAAAATATTTTACACTGTCTACCAATCACAAATAGGAGCGGCAAAGCGGGCGGTCTGCCCCGCCCCATCATATGTCCGCAAAAAAAAAAAAAGGGCCGGACAAGCCCGCAAATTGAAATGGACATAAAAATCTAGCCCGCCCCGCCAAGGTGGCGGGTTAGCGGGCGGCGGGCTTGTCCGTCTATTTTTTTATTTATTTATTTTTCATTTTTTAATAGATTTGTTTATATTTTAATTAGATTTTTCACATAGTTTTTAGAACAATTTTTTATAAAGCATTTTTTAACAAATTTCACTTAAAAATATTGCATACATCCACAAATAAATATATAAAATAAAATCATCAAGAATTAGAATTAGTAGAATTAACTTTAAAAATAACGGATTTTGACGGAGTGGAGGGTTTTGGCAGGCGGCGGGCTTTGGTGGGGCGGACTATGGCTGACAGCGAATTTTGGCGGGCGACCCGTTTTGCCACCCCTAATCACAACCATGTGATCAGTGGTTTTTACACATGTTTTTACTGTTATGTTTAGTTGTCTTTGAAGTATTTTATTTTATGTTTCAATTCATTATTCGTCATTTTATGCTTTGGTTTTGTGTTTAAGTGTTTGCAGACTCAGATGAATGAAGTGGAGAAAATCAGTGAAAAAAATGAAGAAACTGAAGAAAAGCACACATGCTGGTCAAATGCGTCCCTGGACGCGTTTCCTAGGTCCACACGCGTGCCCACACGCGTCCAACAAGAGAAAAATGTGCCTCCTGCCCACACGCGTCCCTGGACGCGTTTCCTGAGCTCACACGCGTGTCCAGACGCGTCCCAGTCACCAGACGCGTGCCCACACGCGTCCCAGAAGCCAGAATTGCAAAAGAAATGCCTCCCCCTGCCAGGACGCGTCCCAGAACGCGTGTCAAAGCACCAAACACGTGCCCACACGCGTGTGCACGAGAAAATTTGGGCTTTCTTGCTGAAAAGCCTAGTCAGTCAGAAATAAAAGGAGCAGAGTGCGTTTGGACAAGGGTTGGACAGTTTTGGGTGCGAAAATACATTGGAGAAGCTGGAGAATTCAGATTCTAAGCAAGGAATGAAGATTTCCATGAGCATTCGCGATTGAAGATCTGATTCCCTTTGTTTATCTGTAATGTCTACAATTCAAACTATGTTTTCTATTATTTTTATGAGTAGCTAAACCCCCCATTGCTAGGGGGGTGACCCTGATTTGGATTGTGATGAATTTATTCAATTGATGCAATAACTATTTTACTTTTCATAATTGTTAATTTGTTCTTCATCCGTTAATAATGCTTTATCCGTCGGAAAAACGGATTCTGAATATGAATGAATAGTGTAGCTGGACGGCATATTATTTGTGGACATGATTAAGAACATATAGTATCTATATCACCTAGGACTAGGGATATCATATTGTAACCGGAAATTCTTGTTATTGGAATGCTTGATCATAACCGTAATTATCTATGGACATAGTAATTAGGTTGTGAGGTCAAAGATCTTTTCACTAAGGCCTTAGGATTAGATACTCTAAAGAACCGGTAATTAACTATGAAAAGAATGTTGTTGCATTGAGACAGGAAATTCGTTGCATGAAGAATCATTCACCGTCCCTAGCAATCTACTCATCTCTGTTCATCGTTCTATTATTCTGTATATTTACTTTATTTGCAAAACCAACCAAAACCCCTTTTGAACTTTTTGTTTAATTGAAATATTGATAAAACTCTGTATCGTCAAGCAGTCCTTGAGATTCGATACTTGGGATTTTCCCATTACTACTACATAGGCAAAATAGTACACTTGCTATTTTACCGATCACCATGTATCCAATTAAAACACAATTTTAATTTAAAAAAAATTAATATGACATGGTAAGTGTAAGAATTTTGATTGGTTATATGTGTAAAGTTAGTTTACACTGTCGGTGCACTATATATATATATATATATATATATATATATATATATATATATATATATATATATATATATATATATATATATATATATATATATATATATATATATATATATATATATATATATCAAGTGACAGCACTTTTAAATGAGAGATGAGAGGATGAAATATCAGATTCATTAAGAGAGAGAAATTAATAGCTTCATTAATGTATTAACATTCTCTCTCTTGATGAATTCAATGGTTGATATTTCTTCCTCTCAACCATAAAGGTTATATACCAATGATCAGTTCAATCAAATTATTGGATTATTGAGTCATTAGTCAGATCAGTGGGATCATTGGTCGGGTCACATGATGATTGGTTCACTATATATAAAAATAAAAATTTTAATTGACATAAAATTGTGATTATAATGTTTTTTTAAAAAATATTTATAAAATCTTAACAAATTTTCAATACACACGTCAAAATCAAACTAAAGATCTCAAATAATCAAATTCGTATAAATTAAAGATAATTTTTTTAATAAACGATAATACAAAATTATAAATATATAGTCATTATTTCATTTCCATAACCCTCTTATCTAAAACTCTTTAGCAAAACTAAACTCAAACGATAAATTTTAAATGCAAAGCAAAAATGAAATATTAAAATTTTGAATAACAATAACAATAATGCAAATGAAGATAGTAAATTTAACAACAATAAGAAGTTAAATAATAAACACTAATCCTATAATAAGGAATGAGATTGATTATGTGAGTGAAGAGTTAGAAGTGGATTAATGGATGAAAGGTAGATTTTTAGATTTTAAAAGTTTGATATTATGAGTTTAGACACGAGGGAGTAAATGTTGTTTCTATTTTGGAATTTTTTTACTCCTTACAAAATGTGTTAGTAAAAAAATATAATCTGCCGATTCAAACAAACCCACAAGTTCACTGATTTGATTGTTGAATCGACCAGGTCACACCACTTGCCATCGGGTTAATTGCATATTTGTCCTGTTTAGCCACTTTGCTTAAAGCAGCTATAAAGGTTGAATGTCCTACAATAAAGCCTTCAATCCTTAATCTCAAAAGTTGAGAAACCTCAATCAAGTCCATACTAGCATATTTTTCTCATGCCCACACGTACATCAACACATATGATGACTGAAATATCGATCTTCCCTCATGTGGTTCAGTCAAGAAGTTCGCATGTGCCTCTTTCTTCATAGATATTCTCAATCGCCAAGATATATCAAAAATTAAATTCCTAATAAAGCCATGTCGATATTGGAAGTCTAGAATCTCCATAAAATGAACAATGTATTCCCCAAAGGTCTCTAAGAATGCCTTACGGCAAACAAGGTAAACCTAATCAGTATAAAGTAATAAAATCATGAGGTTATACATAAGGATAATGACTTATACTACTTGTGACATATGCTTTTCTAATCCATCAATAGGATAGGTAGAAGAAAATCATGAGCATGTGCTACTTCCAAACACCCAAAAATTCTTTTATGTCTTATGGTCATGTCAAACTTAACTTCTATATCCTGAACACTTTTACTAAAAACAACACTCTCCTAAGTATGATGGGCGTTAGGAGGAATGATATCATTGCTAGTAAAACTGTTAAGGTCAAAAGTCATTATCATACTAATAACACCATCAAAAACTCTGTCAAAATGAGATTTCATATCTCGTGACTCATTGTCTCTCAATAAATGATCCTGTAACACCTTAAATTTGTCCTTGGAAGCCACTCAAGAATATGAAGTAATCTCTACTATAGAGAACAAAATAAACACCAATCCTAATATGTAAAGAACCACACCCTTCATTGAAGGCTTCCAAAGAAAGGAAATTCATAAACAATTATTTCTTCAACTTCCCCTTGTAAATCTTTATAAAACTAAATACATGCCTCCTCTGCGTGAATCAGTTGGCACGTCATCATGCCAAAATAAAGTTTGGGGATACTCATGCAAGATTATAGTGGACGAATCTCACAATGAGAACCACTTAATTGAGGAAAAATATGCATTAACTCAACATCCATATCAACATTCTTCATGGGCAACCCCTTTATAAAACCTTTATCTCGGCTAGCAGCTCCTTCGATCAATTTAATCCCGAACAATGACCTCTCATTATATATATGAAACAACCCTTCATAATGCTTACAACCATCACATGCAGGCCAAAAGATCCAGGTCTTACAAATATTAAATTCATGGCCTAATCCTAGACCCATCTTTCAATTTATGCCAAATATTTTAGCCACTCCCTATGAATTTTCTATGATGGTCCCATCATCAAGATCACAAAAATGAAGAAGAAGCTTGCATTTGTCTATGATATTATAAATAAATGGATGTTGCACAAGAGCAAAAAAGGAGAGGCCCAAACGACTCTCCTTGTTGCAATCAAGTGGATGACATAATAAGTTCATCTCCAAGGTACAACCTTGTTTCTTGACCATTAAGAAACTCAACATCCCGCTCTCACCTCGCGCAATAGTGGTGATTAATAAAACATGTTGAAAGAATTTGAGAAATTTATTGTGAGAATGTCCAAAGAATTATATTCATCTCACTTGCTCAACACCCTAATTGCACTGTGCAATAAAGCCTCAACACCACTTGATACCCCAGCCACAAACTAAAAGTTATTGAGATGTTCACCACATATTTAACAACTCCTTTCATAGAAACCTTTGATACTAGTCACCCCTAATTTGCTAACTATCATCACATTAAGACCAAAATATCTCAGTCTTACACATATTCAATTCACGACTTAATCCTATACTCGTATTTCAAATTACACAGTGGCTTTAGCCATTTCCTATGAATCTCCTATGACAGTCCCATCATGAAGATAATAAACTTGCAGAATAAGCTTGCAATTATCTGTGATATTATGAAAAAATGGATATTGCATAAGAGCAAAAAGGAGAGGCCCCAACTGGTCTCCTTGTTTCACTCAAGTGAATGACATAATAAGTTCATCTCCAAAGTACAACCTTGTTTCATGGCCATTATTTAGAAACTTATCCCATAAATAAAATCATGAGCATCTCAACTTCACCTCGTGTAGCTGTGGTGATTAATCAAACATATTGATAGAAGTTAAGAAAATTATTATGGGCATGGCCAAAGAACTATATTCATCTCACTTAGTCAACAACCTGGTTGCAATATGCCTTAAATACTCTACACCACTTGATACACCAACCACAAACTGAAATTAATTGAGATATTCCACCACACCTTTACTAACTCCTTTCGTAGGTACCTTTGATACTAGTCACCACTAATTAGAACCAACAATAATAATGTGTGTCTCACCATCAAACTTTAATAATAATATCAAGGGTGTGGAAGCTACTAACTCTTTCAAACTCAGTAGATATCTTCCTTTAAACCATATGTTAACTACTGAAGTCATCACACTTAAAATATCTCTTGCCTCAATAGAACATTCTTTACAAAGTGAGTCTAATAGGTGTTGATCTTGAAAACCATATTTATTAAATGATGTCCCTTTGGAGAACAGTTTAATGCACCTAAGAATAATGCCAACTTCCTCCACAAGGAGAGCTTAAACGAACACTATGGTCGGCATGGAGGGAGGTAGCATGTATGAGTGTTTACCCTCCAAAACCTTCATTGTATCTCCATTATAGGGGGTTACTCTGGTTCCAACACTTTAATAGTTTATGTGTCCATCTATAACCATAGGAAGACATTGTATGATGTTAATGCTCACCTTTTTATCTTCATCTTTAATATGATCTCCTCCATGACCCAACCTCTCTAGTCTCTAGTTTCCTAACATACTATCAACTAACTTAGTGAGATTGTCTGATTCTCTCAATGTAGCCAAACCGCTTCAAATGTGATGTTATTATACAGGATTCTGATCACAGACCTACAATCCAACTTATTCTAAGGTTTAACCTTTAAAAGTGTAAAAGTAACAATCAAACAAAAGCATCTTTAGATCCCGACTCAACGATGATCTTTTAAAGTGTAAAAATAGTCATTAATCTGAAATTAGTTATTAATTATATTCGTTTAAAAAAATCTAAGTCAAATGTAAAAGATTAAATATTTGACAATTTCTTAATGTGCCGAAATATAAGAAAAAGATTAATGATTCGACAATTTTTTTAATGTGTCTAAATTTTATTTATCAATTTCACCAACCCCACATTGTCAAATAGTCTTTTTAGTAGAAAGTAAATATATTATTGAGGAAAAAAGGGATTACACCCTACAATATACAACATCAAAGTCAAAATGGCACAAGAAATGTCAAGGGAACAAAGGAAAGAAATGAAAAAAAACATGAAAAACACCTAAAAGAGCATCCAGAGTACAAAAAAGAAACATTTACAAGAACTAGAAACCCATAGAACACCTACTCGGTAAAAGTTCCACCTAACAGAGATCTGGCTAAAGCACAGACCTCCAGAGCCATCATTAACATATCAAATGGGCAAGCAACATTAAAACCACAAAGCACCTTAGGAGCAAGGTCAGAACTTTTGGTTTGCTTTTAGACACATGATAGAGTTATGATGACAGTCAGAGAAGGATGATGAGTTCAATAACGGTTAAGAAACCAATTCCAAGAAAAAAAACTATTTTCCTCCGCCTCATTCACATTTTTTTACTTACTATAAAAACACTTATCAATACGCATAGACTAAAGGGATCACACCGCTACATGCCAAATCAAAAGAAAACCCCCCTTAACTTAACCTTAGCACCTAAAGAATGAAAAAAATAGACCTAAGATCTCTGATAGAACCAATTGCACCCCTAACCACCTAATAATCAAATACTAAACACTAGAAGTCAAGCTACAAGTAATAAAAAAAATAAGAGGCTGATTCAAGCCACTTCTCACACAAGACACAAGAGATCCTCTCGAGGTCATCAATGGCCTTCGACTTAAAAGGTTTTCTCTAGACGGACACCTAGTAGAAGCTACTAGAAAAAAACTACACCTTGGAGGGAGCTCAAACCTCCAAAACAAGAGGCACATTATGATTCACTCTGGCAACAAAGGCCATATTATAAGGACAAAGATCTGCTTGGACTTGATAAACAAACGCCAAATAGAAACAAATATCCTAGAATAATTTCAGATACACCTCTCACTCTCCTCACTAAACTAGAAAATTTGAAGAACTATAAAGAACTCAGAGACTCAGGGTTCTATTCTTCATGAACGAAGAAATATCTTCTCTATCTAAAAAAGAAATTCTCCTCTCTTTCAACCATCTAATCTCACCCCACAACTGCATCCTAAAATTGGAAGATGGTGAAGGGTATGTGGAACCTAAACCCTAGCAAGAAAAACTCCCTATTCAAGGGCTATATATATATATATATATATATATATATATATATATATATATATATATATATATATATATATATATATATATATATATATATTTACTCCAAGTAAATGTAAAAGATTTACTCCAAATCTTAACCATTAATTTTCATTAATCTAACGGTTTTAATTGACCATTTATATAAATGGAACACTATCTAAGGGAACTACCTCATAATATTTTGTATTTTGTACAAATTTGTAATTGATTTATAGCTTATATATTTCATAACATTATGTAATAAACAATTAGCTAATTAGCTAAAAGAATTAATTTTGGGATTTACAATCGAAAGATACGTACACTCTGTATCATATGGATACAAAACAAACTCTATGTTTGACTTCGCATGCAGCTAAGAATTTTTGGAGTGAGACGTACAAATAATTATTATTTTTTCTTTGAATTTTAATTTTCCAATATTGGCAAAACATTGTATTCTTATCACCACAAGAAATAAACTAATGTTTCAAATTTTTATTAGTATTTTTTATTCTTACCTATTGTATATGTTATGTACGGGCCCCTATTATATCCTTATAATAAACAAATATAATATATATCAAATAGCTAATAGTTTATATTTTATTATGTCCCAAATTGTTATTCAAGTTGATACGATAAAACTTGGAAATTTCTTTTTCTACCTCCCTCTTTTCTTGGCCACCTCTGGTAAAAAACCTAAAATACCCTCACTTCGGAAATGCATTTCCGAAACGCTTTTTTTCTTCAAAATTTGTCTTATTTCGGAAATGCACTTCCGAAAACACGAAAAAAAGGTGTTTTCGGAGATGCATTTCCGAAAACACCCTTTTTTTGGATCTTCGGAGATGCATTTCCGAAAACACCTTTTTTTGGGAGGGGGTGTCTTCAAAGATGCATATCCGAAATATTCCAAGATCAAATTGGTCTTGGAATGTTTCGGATATACAGTTCCGAAAGAATTCAATAATTATTAAAAAATTAAAATCAAGGTGAATCAATATAGGTATAAAATCAAGGTGAATCAATAAAATGAAGGTGAATCAATAAAATCAATGTGAATCAAAATTTCCTAAACAATTTTAAAGTTCAAAATTATTTTTAACTTATATAAATCAAAAACATTTTAATTCCATAAGTAAATTTTAAATTATATAGAATTAAATATAAAATTTATTCATTAAATAAAATTAAGACAAAATCTTTTTTTAATTTTTTTAAACTAAATAAAAAATTATAACTCATTTTTAATTATGAATCAGAATAGAAATATATAAATATATAATAATAATTATTAATTTTGTAAGTGAAATATATAAATATATAATAATTAATATATAAATATATAAATATATAATAATTATTATAAATTAAAACACTCATTTTTTTTAATTTTTATAATTATTATATAAATATATAAATATATTTATAATTAATATATAATAATTATTATATAAATATATAAATATATAAATATATAATATTTTTTATAAATATATAATAATTATTATAATTATATATAAATTAAAACACTCATTTTTTAAAACTTTTTTTGTAAATACATAATAATTATTATAAATATATAAATAAAAATTATAACTCATTTTGTAAGTAAAATTATTTTCGTTTTTTAATTAAAATTATTTTAAATTTTAAAATATGAATCAGAATAAAAATATATAATAATTATTATTCATAACTCATAAATTATATCAAAATATATAATTATTATTATTCATTACTTATAAATTATATCAAATTTATGATATATGAATTAATTAATATCCTAAAATTAATTTTTGAGACTTTTAGATTTTTTTTTGTTTTTTCGGAGATGCATCTCCGAATTAATCAAAATCCTAATTTTTGGAATTTTTTCGGAAATGCACTTCCGAAGTCTGGAAAAATTTAGAAAAAAACTATTTCGGAAATGTATTTCCGAAGCAGGGGTAAAGTGGGGTTTTCACTGGGGATGACCCCGTAGGGAGGTGGATAAAAGAAAAAAAAGAAAAAATCTAAAACTTAATTGTCCTCACATGAAATAATCAAGTATATTCTTCCCATTCCTCGATTTCCATGCATATAAAAATATACACACCAACATCCTTACGATATGAAAAATAAATTATTTATTTATCATCTCAAAAGGGCCACAAAGAGAAGAAGAGAAATAGTGTTAGAGAGAGAGAAGGTATTCTAAATTCTATTTGTGAAGGTGAAGATCCATCTTAAGATGTTGCTAAGATCAAGGGTTTTCATTTTCAATGTCCAAGTTTGAAGGAGGAAGTAGATAATATAATAATCAATCTCAAACTATTTCATTTTATGAATTTTTTATTTGATTATTCTACCAATAGATTCATCAAAGAAAAGCGTAGAAGATTGAAAGTTGTGGAAGCTACTAGCTAGATGGATATGAAGGAGGAAGAAACATGTGGCTCAATATGTTCAAAGACAAGTGATTCAATTAATGAAGATGGTTGTGAAATTAGTGAAGGAAATGAAGATGATAAAGAAAGTAGTAAGCATAACAATGGAGGAATAAGCTCAAGCAATAGTACAATTGAAGAGATTTCGGAGAAGAAATCATCGGTGAGACCTTACGTTAGATCCAAGTTTCCTCGACTACGTTGGACTCCCGATCTTCATTTTCGATTTCTTCATGCTGTTCAAAGACTTGGTGGACAAGAGAGTAAGTTCCACACACATACAATAATTTTTTTATTGGAATGAATCAAATTCGATATCCTAGAGTTTACAACGGTCACACATTCTGATAGATTGTGGTGATCCGCGTCCGCATGGACACTCTGCTATAATTTTTTGTGCAATTTCTTACTTTCATTTTTATCTTGGGGATCTCATTAGTTTTAGGTAGGTTTAACAATTCAACGATTTGATTTTTTTTGGTATGTATTTTATATTTTTGAAAATGTATTATTAATAATTTTCTTGTTTGTAGGAGCAACTCCAAAATTGGTTCTTCAATTGATGAATATAAAAGGTTTAAGTATAGCTCATGTGAAGAGTCATTTACAGGTAAAAAGCTATAGATGAATAAATATTGTTGCAACCTATTTATTTTTGAATGTTTATAATAGTTAAATTAACTTCTTCACATCTATCTCTTTTTCCAGATGCATAGAACCAAGAAAGTAGTTGACACAAATCAAGGTACAATATAAGTTTTCTTTTTTTGTAAGAATTCAATTATCCATCACCAATAAGTGATTTTATTAGGGTTTTGTGCTTACAAGTCATTTTTATGATTGTATTAATGTAGACAGAAATGTTTATAATCTCACCCAAATTCCTATGCTTCAAGGCTATACTCCAAATCAAAGTTCATCATATAGGTATGCAAACTACATATACTACTTCCATAAGGTTTTTTTTTTCATAATAATTTTTTTCTTAAAACTTAGTTCGAAGAGGAATCTCTTCTGAGACGGTTGTAAAATGATCATTATAATAATTGTTTTATAATCGATGTTTCGATTTTTTATAGTTGTGGATATGGAGAAGCATCTCTTTCTATATATGAAAACATGGTCCATATGAGTTCAATAAATGAATCTAGAGCTGATTTCTATGGAAAAATGATTGAGAGAACCAATAATAAGTATCAAAATATTTTCCAAGTGGATTCTTCCAATTTTAGAGAACTATTACCAACAAGCAAAGTTCATGAGCCTAATGAAAATTTCCTCTCATTTTGTGGCCATGAATCTTCAAGAGAAGATCTCCATACTCAGCCAATAGCACAAGACTTCATGCAAAAAGATAATTTGCCTTCAAATCAAGTTCCATTGAAGACACTAAAAAGAAAAGCTTCAAATTTGGATCTTGATTTGGATCTATCACTTAAATTAAATTCAAGAAACATCATTAGTGATCATGATAATCAGAAGCAAGGAAGTATAGAGGATCATCATCATGAAGTTGACAGCAATTTATCTCTCTCTTTGTATACTCAATCCTCTTATGATGAATCAAAGGAGCAAGAGAAAAGAGTCAATGTAGGTTTGGATCTAACCATATGAATGAGACATATTCTAAGTGAGATTTGAGGTACTTGTCAGAAAAATATGCATATTGTAACAAAATTATTACAAACACATATCATAACCAGACAAAATTATATTTTCATTCTTGTCTTTTTCTATATATGGACAGTGAATAACAATTTGTTTATTTATGTTAGGTAGATGCTAAGAAAGAACCATGGTATCAATAGTGTTAGTTTTAGACTTTATATTACCATACAAGTGTAAGTTCAGTGATTATATATATATATATATATATATATATATATATATATATATATATATATATATATATATATATATATATATATATATATATATATATATATATATATATATATATATATATATATATATATTATGGCTAAAATTACAGTAAAAAACCTAGTTGAGAGTTTTTTTTCTTGTTATTTTTTTAAGAGGATAAACCTGCTTCTGTGTAACTTGTTTATTCATTTAGAATATTTATTAATAAGTATTAAGTGTTAATTGTAAAGAACTAAGTGTATATATATATATATATATATATATATATATATATATATATATATATATATATATATATATATATATATATATATATATATATATATATATATATATATATTATGGCTAAAATTACAGTAAAAAACCTAGTTGAGAGTTTTTTTTCTTGTTATTTTTTTAAGAGGATAAACCTGCTTCTGTGTAACTTGTTTATTCATTTAGAATATTTATTAATAAGTATTAAGTGTTAATTGTAAAGAACTAAGTGTTTTACAATGAACACTAGCGTATTGAAATGAAAAGAGTTTACTTAATAATAAGAGGGAGGGTTTGAAGTGAAGTCCTTAGCTAGTATGATCACTCATATCCATGTTTTATGTTGTGGAAGGATATTTCTGTGTTGGACAACTTCTAATTAAAAAATATAGGTCGGAGTGTGTTGGTGCACAAAGAATAAAGATGGTGACAAAGAGAATAACGGCGCAAACATTAATGAGAGAGAATAATATCGTTGTTGTTAATAAATGATAGCTCCTACAAGGTTATTTATACAAAAGAAAAATCTTGCCACATCAGCCCTAATAAAGTAAACTTAGTGAACAAGTCTAAAGGTACACATAGTACAAAACTAACAAATACTAAAGTACCCTTACTAATAAACAGCTAAGCTAATGGGACCCAGAAGATAACATCTTCTGGTCAACAACATCTTCTGAGCAATCATTAGAAGATCAGCCCACATCAGAACTTCTGATGCTCATCTTTTGATCAGAACTTCTGATGCTCATCTTTTGAATATTGAATTACTCTTCAATACCATCCCTTAATTCATATTCTTCAATCAAAGCTGACAACACCAATTTCATCCCTTAAGAGCAGAAATTGATTCGTCTTGATCGCCTTCGTCAGAACATCTGCCATTTGCTTCTGGGTGCTGCAGTGCACAACTTCTAATGTTCCATTCTGGACTTGGCTTCTCAAGAAATGATACTTAGTCTCAATATGCTTGCTTCTTCCGTGTAACACAGGATTCTTGGCAAGATTGATTGCAGACTTGTTATCAATCATCAGCTTCAGAGGCTTCTTTACTCTAATCTTCAGATCTTCTAATAGATTCAGAAGCCACACAGCTTGACATGCAGCTACAGCACCTGCGATGTACTCAGCTTCACAGGTTGATAGAGCAACAACAGTTTGCTCCTTGGAACTCCAAGAAATAGGACCTCCCAGAAACATAAACAAATATCCAGAATTACTCCTTCTATCAACTCTGTCTCCACACCAATCAGAATCAGAATAACTCAATAATTCTGATTCTTCCTTTCTCTCAGAAGGAAACAATATGTCATACTTCAGAGTTTCCTTGACATACCTCAAGATTCTGACAGCAGCTTGGTAATGGGACCACTTAGGTTTACTCATGAACCTACTAACCAATCCAACTGCATAGCATATATCAGGTCTGGTATTACACAAATACCTCAGAGAATCCACCAGCTGTTTGAAGATCGTAGCATCAACATCTTCACCTTCAGAATCAGAGTCCAACTTCTGATTCGTTTCTGATGGTGTAACAGCAGCCTTGCAATTCTCCAGCTTGAATTTCTTCAGAAGTTCTAACTCATACTTCAGCTGATGCAGAATGATACCATCTTCTGAGTATAGAATCTCCATCCCTAGAAAATATGACATTTTCCCAAGGTTTGTAATTTCAAACTCATTCATCAGCACCTTCTTGAACTTCATCAGATCTTCTGAACAACTCCCTCTCATCAACATAAAGACACAACTGAATCATATTTCTTCCAGAATGTTGCACATAAACTCCCTATTCCTTCTCAGACTTCTGAAACCCTTGCTTCTTGAAAAATGAATCAATTTTCAAATTCCAAGCTCTGGGTGCTTCAATCCATACAGAGCTTTGTGTAATTTGTACACCATCCCTTCCTGATTCTTTTTCACAAAGCCAGGGGGTTGTGACACATATACCTCCTCTTGTAATGGACCATTCAGAAATGCAGACTTTACATCCAGATGCATCAAAGACCATCTTCTGTTCGCAGCTAACGCAGTCACCAGTCTGATTGTTTCGTGTCTAGCTACAGGAGCAAACACTTCAAAGTAATCTAGTCCAGGTTTCTGAAGAAAACCTCTAGCCACTAGCCTTGCTTTGTGTTTACCAAATGATCCATCTGGCTTCAGCTTTAACTTGAAAATCCATCTGACGCTGATGGCTTTCTTCTTCTTTGGAAGTTCTGTCAGCTTCCAAGTCTTGTTTCTTTCTATAGCCTCAAGTTCTTCTTTCATTGCATTCAGCCAGACCTTCTTCTTGAATGCTTCTTCTATACTCACTGATTCAGAGGCTACTAACATGGCACACTGAATGACCTCTCCTTCTGAGTTAACTTCTGTGTCTTGCAACATGTCAAAATCTGCAAACCTTCTATGTATAGTTCTGACTCTTTGTGGTTGCTGAGCTACTTCAAAGTCAGCTACTCCAGAGTCACCACCTCCATGATCGTTTCCAGAAGCTTGTCCTCCAGAATCTACATCTTCAGAGTTTTCCCTTCCAGAATCATGACTACCACCAGATTCTGGATCATCATCAGAATCTGGATCAGAATTAGATTCACCATCTGACTCATCTTCAGAAGATTCTTTATCTTCTGATTCTAACTCTTCTTCAAAGGTTATCTCTACATCAGAAGTTGGTTGAGACTCTCTCCAATCCAAAACTTCTGATTCTTTCACAATGACGTCTCTGCTGACTTCAACTTTGTTAGTCTCTGGACAATAGAGCTTGTATGCACCTGTACTGTGGTACCCCACCAATAACATCACTTTGCTCCTATCATCCAGCTTCTTCCTTCTAGCTTCTGGAACGTGTTTGTAACACACAGAACCAAAAACCTTCAGATGACTAACACTTTGATTCTTATTAGTCCACTTCTCTAAAGGAACAATTTCCTTCAGTTTCTTCGTTGGACACCTGTTGAGCACATATGTTGTAGTAGCAACAGCTTCTCCCCATAGATTATGAGGAAGCTTATTCTCTTTTAGCATACTTCTCGTCATATCAAGCAAAGTACGGTTTCTATGTTCAGCAAGACCATTGTGTTGAGGAGTATAAGGAGCAGTAACCTCATGCTCAATTCCATTATCATCACAGAACTTCTAGAATTCTGTAGAGTTATACTCACCTCCACCACCCGTTCTGAGAATCTTTATCTTCTGACCACTCTGCTTCTCAGCCTTCACCTTGAACTTCTAGAATTCTGTGAACACCTCAGTCTTAAACTTGATAAGTGTTACCCACGTCATTCTTGTGAACTCATCCACAAAAGACACAAAATACCTATTTCCTCCAAGTGAAGGTTCTGGAAATAGTCCACACACATCAGAGTGCACTACTCCCAGAGCATGCTTTGCTCTTGGAGCAACTTCTGATACAAATGGAAATCTGGGTTTCTTGCCTTTCATGCATATCTCACATGACTTCTCAAGCTTCACAATCTTTTGAATGCCATGTACAAGCTTCTTAGAACTTAGATGCCACAGGCTTCTATAGTTCAAGTGCCCCAACCTCTTATGCCACAACTTACTATCACCTTCTGAGCCTTCAGCACTCAGACATTCTGTTTCAGCTGTTTCTACATTCACCTTGAATGTTCTGTTGCTTCCTGTTCAGATTGCATAATCAACTTTTGATTGGAATCGTACAACTTCAAGAGGTTGTTTTTCATAACAACTGAGAAACCTTTCTCAATGAGCTGACCCACACTCATCAGATTGCTTCTGATTCCAGGAACATACCAAACGTCTTTGATCATAACATTCTTCCCATTCGTCACTTTGACTTTGACATTTCCCATACCTTCTGCATAAAGATACTTATCATCAGCACATATGATCTTTGTCCTCCTTTCAGAGTCAAAGTCTATCAGCCATTGTTTGTTTCTAGTCAAGTTATTTGAACACCCAGTGTCCATATACCACCACTCTGACGAGCATCTTTCGTCAGATTCTGAAGCCATCAATAGCACATGTTCATCATCTGAACCTCCTCTGGCTATATTTGCTTCTTCTGATCTCCTTCCATTGTTTGCCAAACAGTCTCTACCAAAATGGCCAAACTGTTTGCAACAGTAACATTGAACTTTCTTCTTATCCTTTCCCTTCTGATATCTCTTCTCATCAGAAGTTGAGGCTTCCTTCTGGAATCTATCACCACGTCTATTCTGCTTCTGATCCTTCTTGACAAAAGAAGCCTTCAGAGCTTGCTCAACTTCTCTCTCAGAAGTTCTCTCAGTTAGACGCAACTCTTGTGCTTCTAAACTGCTTTGCAACTCTTCTATTCTCATGGTTTCCATATCTTTAGAATGTTCAATAGATACAACAATATAATCAAATTGAGGAGTAAGTGACCTCAATATCTTCTCTATGATTACTTGTTTAGAAAGAGTTTCTCCACAAGCCTTCATCTCATTAGTGATCACAATCACTCTAGAGATATACTCAGAGACTTTCTCATTGTTCTTCATGTTGAGATTCTCATATTGCTTTCTCAAGGATTGAAGCTTCACCTTCTTCACTGATACGTCACCACCGTAACATCTGACCAGTATATCCCACGCCTCCTTTGACGTCATAGAATCAGCAATCTTCTCAAACACATTCACATCCACACACTGATTGATGAAGAGCAACGCCTTTTGGTATCTCTTCGTCTCTCTCTGCGCTTCTCTTTGTTCTTCCGTTGCATCTGCTGCAACCATAACATATCCTCACGTGACAAGATCTAGAACATCTTGAGCACTAAATAATACAAGCATTTGAATCATCCATCTATTCCAGTTTTTACCATCAAGAACTGGAAGTTTGGTATTCAAATTGCTTCCACTCATCTTTAAACTTGTGCAGAAAAAATAGATTTCACTCACACTCATACAGTGTTTCCCAACCCACAAACATCCAAGAGAAAATGTGATTCAACACAACTTTGTTTCCCAGAAACAAAATCAATTACACAGTCACACAAACTCACGTTCACTCGTGTTTCCCTGTGTTTGGAACCGGAACACTAGATACCAATTGTTGGTGCACAAAGAATAAAGATGGTGACAAAGAGAATAACGGTGCAAATATTAATGAGAGAGAATAATATCATTGTTGTTAATAAATGATAGCTACTACAAGGCTATTTATACAAAAGAAAAATCTTGCCACATCAGCCCTAATAAAGTAAACTTAGTGAACAAGTCTAAAGGTACACATAATACAAAACTAACAAATACTAAAGTATCCTTACTAATAAACAACTAAGCTAATGGGACCCAGAAGATAACATCTTCTGGTCAACAACATCTTTTGAGCAATTATCAGAAGATCAGCCCACATCAGAATTTCTGATACTCATCTTCTGATCAAAACCTCTGATGCTCATCTTCTGAATATTGAATTACTCTTCCCTAATTTTGAATATTGCTCGTGATTTTTTTTATTGTAGAATTGAGACTCTTTCTTTTAAGTATGTTAGTTTGCCTATTACTATACTTAGAAGAGAAGTCACATGGAACCCCTTTGTTAACATGCTTTTTAAGAAGTTCAAGTCCTTGAAGTATAGATATATTGTTAGCTTAGGTGGTCGAGTGGGGTTAATACTGTGTTTGAGGTTATTCCCATCTTCTTCTTGTCTTTTTTTGAAAATTCCTATAAAGGTCTAGCAAAAAATTATTCACATTCATAGAAGTTTCCTATGAGTAGGTGTTAAGAGAGATACTAAAATCTATTTGATTAGTTGGCTAATGTGTGCAAACCTAAGAATAAAGGTGATTTGGGGGTTAGAGACTTTGTCTAGTAAACTTAGATCTTTTGGCTAAGAGGAGGTGGCGTCTTAACTTGGCCACCTCTGGTCTTTGGAGGGATGTCTTTGCCCTTCATTATGGCGCATTTGTTGTCTCTTCTTTAAGGGACAATAGAGATTATGGTTTTTGAAATGCCTCCTTTTGATGGAAAGAAGTCTCTCTTCTTGGTTCAAAGCATGAAGACCATTTTGTTTGGTTCGTGGATAGCATCATTAGGAATGACCCTTGGGTTGGTAGTGTACATCTTAAAGATAGGTTTCCTAGGTTGCTTACGATCATGGACTATCCTTAGGAGAGTGTGGGAGATGTTGGTAGATGGGTTTATGAGATTTTAATTTTGGATTTTAGGTTGAGAAGACCTTTCATTTTGGATTTTAATTTTGGATTTTAGGACAGAGATAAGTGAGTTTCTTTCTCTCGATGTCCTCTACTTATCATTTTCTTTTGACTTCTTCTAACCACCTTTCCTCCGATTGTAATCAGAATCATCCCTATATTTGGGGTAGTCGGATACCTTATAAAGAGATTGTATTCTTCTATAGCTTATCCTTGATATGTTTTCCTCTAAAGAGAACTTATTCATGAGAAATGTGGTTGTCGACCCTGGTCTTAACTTGTGTCCCTTTTGCAGTGTTTATGTCTTGACAACTTCTCACTAATTTGTAATTTTGACTTGGTCATTATGTCTACTATATGATTTTTAGTTGGTTGCGTTGGCAGATAATTCTTCCTAGGGTCCTGACTAGTCTTTTTGAATGTTTCCTTTCTTTATGTGGTAGAGCAAAGTCTAGGGGGTATCTCTATGATCTGTCATGTTGTGGTTTGGACTATTCTGAGGGTTCTAAGTGAGGTCGTGCTATTTGGTTCTTCAACTGTTAGCTGAAGATTTCGTTTTACAAATATGATCCTTCGAAGGGTGAAGATTCGAAGGAGGATGGTTCCTGATGACCGTCTTTGAAGATAAAATGGCTCCTGATGGCCATGTTTCGAGGATAAAGAATTTTTAAGTCATAACGGAGATAGTGAATGTTGAAGCTAGTATGAGTGTATATCTTCGAGACTCAGACAAATTTTACGAAATATGTTAAGTAGTGATGCTTAGTGTATTTCCGTGGTATTTTAATGTTAAGTTATATTGCCACGCGTCGAAAGAGGATTCAGGCGGGAGGATTTGAAATTCGAAGAAGTTTTCATAACTGTCCAGAGACAGATGGCTTTCCGAGGATTCTCATGAGAAACGTGGCATTAGATTAGCGTAGGACCGTTAAGGTCGAAACTAGTATAAATAAGGGTTCTAATGTTAGGAATCAGTGTGTTCATTTTGTACAAATCACTCACATATTACTCAAGTATCAAGTGTTAAGAGAAAGAGTTCGCTGAGAAATGTACGTATGACACCACCATCATTTTAATACATGTGTATTTTCCTTTACTCTCAAGTATCTTTCGATATTATTGCATTTCGTTTACTTCTTGCCATTTACATTCCTGCATTCTTTATTTTCACGTTATTTATCTTTTAAGTATTTAACATTTCTGCACTTTAAGATTTTTGCACTTTTATAGTCTCTTATCCTATGTTTTATCTTGACTTACTTTTCGCTGGAGTTATATTTACGCGTATAACTAAGTGATTGTTAACCTTTACTATTTCGATTGAGTAATTCTTATTTTTAAGACAAAATCATAAACATGGATCGAATAACAATCTTTTTGACTATGTCCTAGGATCAATCTAGTCGATCCTGCGAGTAACCAAATCATATTCATTATAGTTTGGAAGACTAGCGGTTGTTTACCGGAAATCACCGTAAACAAATTGGCACACCCGGTGGGACTATGTCAAGCAGATTGTTTTTAATCAATTGTTTTATTTTGTCTAGACAATATCAAGACCTTGTATGAACCTTAGGAACGGTAAATTAACAAACAGTGCACAACCGATTCCCAAACGAAGGTACAACAGGAAAATGGTCGTCACGACCAATGCAGGGGGAAATCAAGATCCCCCACAAAGCTCAGGATCAGGAGCGGCAAATTCTGCCCACGTTTCGACTTCAACTCAAGGAGCGCGGGATACACCGGGTCCAAATGGATCGAGACCCACGGATAGTTCCCAGGCTATACCTGAGAATAATACAAAACCATCAGGGACTATTCCAGTTTCAGTGTCGACTACCGCACCTGCATCTACAAGCGCAAACGAGATACCACTTTTCTCGACAAATGCTACAAATAACTTATTCAACCTAGGGTCGAACTCCGCGTTCGAATGGAGGCCAAACTACCCATACGGAATGCCATATCCATATGGAACAGGCGTACGAGGGGCAGGACCTACATATACTACAACAAACAATGCGACGTTTTCGCCAAATGTTGGTTCAGCGGGTCGAAGTGCACAAAATACTGGCTTCTCTGCCTACCCAATTTCACCACAAGTAATCAAGCAGCATTCCGACAAGAAATGGATGCAAGCAACCATGATATGTTAGGGGTCCTGGCCAAGGAACTGGCTTCAATTTTGAATCCACTAGCAACAAATATTACTAGTACGAATCGAGAGAATGTGGAGATTTTCCAAAAGATATCATCTCAAATGAATCGAATGGCAGAGTTCATGGGAGTTCCATACCCTAAACGAAAGGACAAGCAGCCCTTGTATCGAGAAGAATGACCCATTATGGAACGTATTCAAGATGTGGTCCCTCCGTCTAAGACAACCACTAATAATGTAGTTGCCCCACAAAGAACAGCGGCAACCGAAGGGAACCAAGTAATAGATTTGGAGGCTTCGAATCAAAGAGCTGTTCCTGTTCAACAGGAGATGGAGGAAGTAAGACCCAGATTAAGGATAGTGGGTAGGAACGAACACCCAGATGAATTCGTTCAGAGAGTCAGAAGAGAAAATCTGGCTATAGAAAATAACTTTACTGCCATGATAGAAAGGGTTATGGCCAATAATGGCCTTAGTACTGGACTTCGACGTCCAAATTATACATCCCCTATATCAGATTATGTCATGCAGACAGAGTTACCTAGAGGCACTAAAGTACCCAAGTTCACAAAGTTTTCTGGCGAAACTAGCGAGTCAACTGTGGAACATATTGCCAGATACCTGATAGAAGCAGGAGACTTAGCAAGGAACAAAGATTTAAGGATCAAATATTTTCCTAGTTCGCTAACAAAGAATGCTTTTATTTGGTTCACTACTTTACCACCAAATTCGATAGATGCTTGGGCACACTTAGAAAGGTTGTTCCACGAACAGTTCTACATGGGCCAAACCAAGATAAGTCTGAAAGAATTGGCCAGCATTAAGAGGAAGTTTACAGAACCAATTGATGATTACCTGAATAGGTTCCGACTATTGAAATCAAGGTGTTTCACAACAGTCCCAGAGCATGAATTGGTCGAAATGGTTGCCGGTGGTCTAGATTATTCAATAAGAAAGAAACTAGATACTCAGTACCTTAGGGATATGGCCCAGTTGGCAGATAGGGTTCGACAAGTCGAACGCCTGAAAGCGGAAAAGGGTAGAGCAAACAAGGGATATAAAAAGGAAAGGGTAGCATACGTCGAGGCGGAAGACGCCGATGACGAGTCTTTCAGCGACTCATATGGCATAGAAGAGGTCGAAATAGATTTAGCCGAACTGAAAGAAGCGCCACCTTATGCTTGCAAATTACTCAATCCTGCAAATGGAAAAAACCCAGTAGAAAACGATAAGAACGATAGATTCCCTAAGAAAACTTACACATTCGACGTCACTAAGTGTGATGAGATATTTGATTTATTAGTAAAAGATGGCCAAATGATACTGCCTCCAAATTCTAAAATTCCTCCGTTAGAACAACGGAAGAAGAGAGGGTTTTGTAAATACCATGGTTTTTTGGGCCATAAAACCTCACAATGTTTTCTTTTCAGGGATCTAATTCAAAACGCTATCAAGGATGGACGTTTGAAGTTTGCTGAAAAGTCTAAGAGTCACATGAAGGTCGACACAAATCCTTTGAATATTGCTGACGCTAGCCTGTGTGAACCACTGGATTTCAACATGATAGAGGTATCTGAGGTGAACATTGCGAAAGCTGAGACAATGTTAACTGGAAAGCAGGCTACTGAAAGCCTAAATGACGATACGGTCTTCAATACTGATGTTGAAGAATCCCCAAAGACAGAGGGAACTGAAGTTTCGAGAGGGAAAAGCAGTGAGGCCACTGAAGACCTCAGGGTAAAACTTCAACAAATCCAGATTTCTGAAGCCCCTCCAGCAGTTGTTAACATGGTCAGTGCCAGACGACCAGTGTCTGAATTTGGCGAATTGGAAACATGGTTGACAAGACAAAAGGGAAACATAGAAATTCCTCCAAGAGGGGAAAGTCTCAAAGATTACCTCTGGAATTGCCATGAAAGGAATGGCGGAAAACAATGGATGTGTCCAAGATGTTCGATCATGCTGAATCGAAGGGTCGAAGCCAACTTCGAAAGAGCTCGACGCGAGAGATGGGAACACCCCGGGAGAGAACCAAACCCGTTGCTACAAGTGTACCCAAGGATGGAAGAAAGCTTAGTGGGATTTTTGGTCAGATGTCACAGGCAAAACACTGAAGTTGCACTGTGCCCCAGATGTGGGGCAGTGTATGATGAAATGTTGGCACGATCATTCGAGAGAGTGTACTGCTACATGGGTCGAGAAACTCAGGGATTACGTCCTAACCTGTATGGTTTCGATATATGGACCCCAACGAAGAGACCTGACAGCCCACATCCTAGGGCTCGAAGGGTAACATTCAGAGTTCCTGCAGATGTACCTAGGGATAGATGGGTGCAAGCTGGTGCAAGAACCAACAAATGGCAAAGTTGGGACCAAGGAGGAAGGACTGCAATGGCATATAGGAAGCAATTTCAAAACTCAAATCGAGAGATGCATCGGTTGGAGAATTACAAGGGAAAAAATTCTATGTCCAGATCCCAGTGGAAAAGGCACCAGAGAATGAAAAAGGCTCAAAGAGAATACAGACCAAGAGAAGCTGGAGAGTCTAGTAGCAACCAAGTCCCACACCAAGGGGCGAAGGCAAGCAAACCTCCGGTGGAACGCAGACTATTCGAAGCTGAAAATATTTTAGAAGAAGAAGAAAAGATGCATTCCAACCCTTGGAAGGAAGAGGATAGAATGACAAATGATTTCGATTCTGACGGGGTGTCATCTATAAACCTTAACTGCAACGTTGTGTCTGTACTCCCTCATGAGTTTAATCAGGAAACTGAAGTTGAAGACTGCGAAGAGGCTGATATCGAAGAAATGGCGAAACATAGACCTGTGTGTTACTATGTCCTAAACAACGGTGCAGTTGAAGAGCAGAACGCTTTCTTCGAGAGGCCCGATGAAGGTATGCGAAATCATTTGAAACCACTCTACATAAGGGCTAAAATTGAAGATGTTGGCATTAATAAAGTCCTAGTAGATGGGGGGCAGCAGTGAACCTAATGCCCCAATACATGTTGAAAAGAATTGGTATGTTTGATACCGATATAAGGCAACACAACATGGTTTTGTCTAACTATGAAGGCAAAATAGGGCAAACCTTGGGAGTTGTCCAAGTGAATCTCACGGTGGGATCAGTCACAAGGCCAACTATGTTTATGGTCATACCTGCGAAAGCAAATTACAATCTCTTGCTCGGAAGGGAATGGATCCACGGAGTTGCAGCTGTGCCATCGATAATGCATCAAAGGGTAACCATTTGGAGGGAAGATGGTATAGTAGAGAATATTGAAGGGGATCAGAGTTATTATATGGCTGAAGTTAATCAAGTTAATAAAACTAACTTCGATAGGAACTTGGCAAACATAGGACCTTGTCATACTGCAGAAGAGATGTATACCCCGAATAAAAATGCATTGTACTACTTAACTTTAAACCCAAATGGTTTCCAGTGGAATAGGGAAATAATGGATGGCCCAGAAGATACCCCACCAATGGAGCATCATCCAACAGTACGGCCAACAGGCTGGGATGACGAAATTGATGATGTCTGAGTCATCATTTTTCGAAAGGATTTCGGCTTATGTAGCCGAGAATAAAAGAAAGACGGCTCTCGAAGCCGAATCGTCAAACATGTTGTTTAATGAAGGTCTGAAAAAAGAAGAAGCTCCAGAAATGGGGATAGATACGATCCCTCACCTGCCTGAAGATTCAGTCCAGGTCAAAGAGATTTCAAGAGAAGAGATAGGTCAAAGATTGGATGCAATCTATGACGAAGAGCCTTTGGGTTTCGAAAAGGACCCAATGGGATCAAATACCAAGATGTTAGCCCAAGATCCACTAGAAGAAGTAAATCTCGGAGATGGAGATCAAAAGAGGGTAACATATGTCAGTGCAAAACTAGATCCAACGCTGAAATCAAAAGTGGTCGCGTTGCTGAAGGAGAACAAGGATTGCTTTGCATGGGATTATGATGAGATACCTGGTTTAGGGCGCGATTTGGTCGAATTGAAGTTACCTATAAAGGAAGGAAAAAAGCCCATCAAGCAAACTCCTAGAAGATTCGCACCAGAAATTCATTCGAAGATTAAAGCAGAAGTCGAAAGACTCCTACGGTGTAAATTCATCAGAACCACAAGGTATGTCGAATGGATTGCTAATATTGTACCAGTTATTAAAAAGAATAGCTCATTAAGAGTATGCATAGATTTTCGTGATCTAAATGCAGCAACTCCTAAGGATGAATATCCCATGCCAGTGGCAGAAATGTTAGTAGATTCAGCTGCAGGTTTCGAGTATCTGAGTATGTTGGATGGATACTCCGGTTATAATCAGATTTTCATTGCAGAAGAAGATGTGTCTAAAACATCTTTTCGTTGCCCAGGGGCAATAGGCACCTACGAGTGGGTTGTGATGCCATTCGGTTTAAAGAATGCTGGGGCAACCTACCAGAGAGCAATGAATTCTATATTTCATGATTTTATAGAAACGTTCATGCAAGTATACATAGATGACATCGTTTTTAAATATGTCTTAGATTGCGATCATCTAGATCATCTAAGCCAATCATTCGAAAGAATGAGAAAACATGGCTTAAAGATGAATCCCTTCAAATGTGCTTTCTTTGTGCAGGCTGGAGATTTCCTGGGCTTCGTGGTTCATAAAAAGGGGATAGAAATTAATCATAATAAAACGAAGGCTATTATGGAAACCAAGCCTCCATCCACGAAGAAAGAATTACAGTCCTTGCTGGGGAAGATAAACTTCTTAAGAAGGTTCATCTCTAATTTGAGTGGACGCACACAAGCTTTCTCCCCTCTACTTCGTCTAAGGGAAGGAAAGTTCGAATGGCGTGTCGAACATCAAGAAGCTTTTGATAAAATCAAGCAATACTTGATCCATCCACCAATCTTATCTCCCCCAAATGGGAAGAAACACATGCGTCTGTATATTTCAGCTTCAGATAAAACAATCGGCAGCATGTTAGCACAAGAAGATGAAAATGGCATCGAAAGAGCCATTTATTACTTAAGTAGATTACTCAATGATGCAGAGACTAGATACACTGCGATAGAAAAACTCTGCCTTTGTTTATATTTCTCTTGTATCAAACTTAAGTATTATATAAAGCCAGTTGATGTTTATGTTTCATCTCATTGTGATGTTATTAAACATATGTTATCAAAGCCAATATTACATCGTCGAATTGGCAAATGGGCTTTAGCCCTCACTGAATATTCACTAATATTTCAGCCTCTTAAGGCAATGAAAGGACAAATTGTGTCAGATTTCATTGTTGACCATGCAGTAGTTGAGAGTCATCAATAGTATGTGGATTTGAAACCTTGGAAGCTATACTTCGATGGTTCGACTCATAGAGAGGGAACTGGAGTTGGAATATTGATAATTTCTCCTGATGGAATTCCAACAAAGCTCAAGTATAAGATTGAAGGTCCTTTATGCTCCAACAACGAAGCTGAATATGAGGCACTAATTGCTGGACTTGAAGCTTTGTTAGAATTGGGGGCAACTAGAGTCGAAATTAAAGGAGACTCCGAACTGGTGATCAAGCAACTGACAAAGGAATACAAATGTATCAAAGAAAATTTGATCATGTACTTTGTCATAGCAAACAGGTTGCTCAAGAAATTCGAGTATGTTGAATTAAAACACGTTTCAAGAACCAACAATCAAGAAGCAAATGATTTGGCACAGTTAGCCTCAGGATATAGGGTATCAAAAGAGAAGTTAGAAGAACTGATCAAAGTAAGAGGGAGAGCAATGTCTACTAAACTTTCCCCAAGTGATCTGGAGGATTCACAATTAGGTTACGCTAACAAAGAAGAGTTCGAAGTATTAAACATAGACTCATTGACAGATGCAGATTGGAGAAGTCCAATAGTAAACTATCTTAAAAATCCTTCGACAGATACAGACAGGAAGGTGAAGTATAGAGCCATGTCATATTTCCTGATGGGAAACGAATTGTTCAAGAAAACTCCTGAAGGGGTCTTGTTAAAATGCTTGGGTGAAGCAGAAGCATATTTGGCTCTTTCAAATGTGCACAGTGGAGCATGTGGTGCACATCAAGCAGGACACAAAATGAAATGGCTTCTGTTTCGTTATGGAATGTATTGGCCTTCCATGTTAAAAGACTGCATAGAGTTTGCGAAAGGATGTCAAGAATGTCAAGAACATGCAGGTATCCAACACGCCCCAGCAAACGAATTAAGTTCAATAGTAAAACCATGGCCTTTTAGGGGATGGGCACTAGATTTGATTGGAGAAATTCATCCCAAATCATCTAAAGGTCAAAGATACATATTGGCAGGAATAGACTACTTCACAAAATGGGTCGAAGCAATACCACTTGCGAATGTGGACCAAGAGGCTGTGATTGAGTTTATTCAAAAACATATTATATACAGATTTGGAATCCCAGAAAGTATAACTACTGATCAAGGATCAGTGTTCACTGGGCGAAAGATGCAGGACTTCGCCAAAGAAATAGGGTTCAAATTGTTTACTTCTACACCTTACTACGCTCAGGCAAATGGACCAGTTGAAGCAGCAAACAAGATAATAATTGGTCTTATCAAGAAACATGTGGGGAGGAAACCCAAGAATTGGCATAAAACTTTGGACCAAGCACTTTGGGCTTGTCGAACATCTCCAAAAGAAGCTACAAATACAACGCCTTTCCAACTGACGTTTGGTCACGACGCAGTACTCCCAATCGAGATACATCTGCAGTCAGTAAGGATACAAAGACAGGCAGAAATCCCTCCCAACATATACTGGGAGTTAATGATGAATGAATTAGTAGACCTGGACGAAGATAGAATTCGAGCATTGGAGATGATAAAAAGGCAAAAGGAAAGAGTATCCAGAGCAAACAACAAAAAGGTGAAAGGTAAAACGTTTATCAATAATGACTTAGTTTGGAAGGTTATTTTACCTATAGATCGAAAGAATCAGGCACTTGGTAAATAGTCCCCACACTGGGAAGAACCCTTTCGAATCTTAAAGGTATTTTCGAACAATGCTTACGAAATCGAAGAATTAGCAGAAGATCGCAGGATCTTAAGAGTAAATGGGAAGTATCTGAAGAGATACAAACCAAGCATGCATGAAGTAAAGATTGCAAAAACGTAGATATTTAAGGTACTACGTAAGCCAAAATGGTTGAACTAATGCCAAAATGGCTTTGTGATCAAAATATACGGTAAATAAAGTAAAGAGGCAAAGAAACAGCAAAATATTTGTCATTAGAAAGTAAAAGATTACAGGCATTACAAAATGAAGCCAAGCATGACCCAAAATGTTGAAGATTACAAAAGAGAAAACATAAAAACCTAAACCAAAACACCCCCTAGTTGATCCTCTGGTCTAAACCTTCCAAAGCCAGCAGGGGCAAGCTCTCCGATTCGAACATATCCATGGACCCGGAGCTGCGCATCCTTCTCACTATACCCTTTTTGAGGAATATGTAAGATAGGAGTCTCCCATATGGAAGACACGTCACAGCCCCTTGACGAGCAGCATCCATAGAGACTGCCTCAACAAGCCCTTTGAAGATCATCAAAGGAAAGTTGATTTTCTTCCCACGAAAGCCACAGAGTATAAACTCTAAATCTTCCACCATGATGCTATTTTGATCATGGTTTCGTGGACGAAAATTACCCACAAGGAGTTGGTGCCAAATCCTGATGACCTTGGCGCTGAAAGGGTCGTTGTCCATGAGAGTCCTCAACAGAAGATGAGTGGTCATGTTGAAGCTGTTATCATAAAAGGTTTCCCCAGAGTTGTTGCATCTCATAAGGTTAGAGATAGTGGTGGGAGTGATCCTAATGTGGGCACCTCGAACCTCAGAGATTATGGTGGTTCTACCTTCTGGATCTATGCGTAAAGACGCAAACATCCAGAAATCAGCCAGCATGTTGGGATAAACTGGTCCCTCCAAGATTTCATAATAGAAATCAAGCTCTTGGTTGACAAAGAAAGCACTAATGCTTATGGAGTTGTTTTCAAAGTCTTCTTCAGAAACCTTGAACTCCTTTTTGATGCAAGCTCTGATATTGTTATAAGTGAGGGGTACTGCCATTTTGTAGAAAAAGTGGGAAGTGTTTTTTTGGTTTTTTGTTGAAGAAAATGCAAAAGGATGCAACGAAGGTTCAAGATAAGGTTCTGTGGAATAAAGGTGAAGAAAAGAAGTGTGATGTTAACCACTTATATAGACTTGGGGGCAGGAGTGGAACGGTTTAATTTTTAATGTGTGATTAGACTGCGTTTGGTATTCTAAAGAGGAGTTATGGCTTCCGCCGTTTCCCGCCCTTGGAAGTTGAGATGCAATCATGAAAAACTGATGCACGCACGTCTTAAAGAGATGTTTTGGAGAAAGTGATGTCATCACTTAATAATGATTACGGCTAAGGGAGTGGAAACGTCAAGTCTAAGTTGAAAGGTGCGAAGGATGGTCAGATCATGTGTTTTACATTAATTAAAATTACTGTGGCAAATCAGGAAAGAGATTTTGGCGAAATCTGGAAGATTTGCTAAGATTACTGTTTGCGAAGATTGCACAAATATGAGCAAAGTGGAAGATAAAAGCTAAGCAGATAAAAGTTGAGCATACATATATATTCTACGAAAAGTTTGATTATAAGGCAAAAGTACAGCATGATAATGAAGTACAAGGTTTGAGATAACTAATTAAAATCTTTAGGGAGACTGTCTTTTATCTTCGAATATTGAATCTCCCAGGAAGACATGCGAAGTTCAATCAGGGCTCTTTGTTTCTTCAGTTCGTCAATTTCAGGAACCAGTTTTCGTGCAGCCTCGAAATGTTGGATTCCTAAACGTGCAACTTCAGTCAATTCCTGCTCACTGGATTGTTGAAGGGTTGCCTTACGAGATTCAACCTCCTTTATCTTCTCTTCGAGCATTTTTATCTCTTGCTTCCAGGAGTTGATGCTCTTCTCACATTCGTCATATGCTTCCTGGTTCTTCGAATATTTAAGCTTAAGGGCTTCACCCTGTTTGGTTGCATCAATAGCAGATTTCCATGAAGAATTATGAGAGGCCATTTTCGCAGTCAGCTGTTCGTCGACATTGTGTTTTCGAAGAATATTGGCCTGGAGTTGTTCGATCAGGGAACCCAGCAAAACAATCACCTCTGAGACTTCTTTTGAAACTAGGAGTAGATCCACCTTTTTTAGAAGTTGATTCAAGCTGTGACTTTTGATGGGATCCTTGCTAAGAGTTTCGACGAGGTTGGTTTCGAAGAACTTTTCCTTTATCTGATGAAGAAGGACAGAAGTATCCTCTTTACCAGAGTCTGGCTGTACAACTGGAGAAGTTTCGAGCCCAGAAGGTAAAGTATTATCAATATCCATCATAGCCTTGAGGAAGCTGAGAGGATCGGCTTGTTTAAGCTGCTCCAATTCTGAAGGAGTAGGCTTTGTTGGGGCAGGAGTCGAAGTAGTTTCAGGAGAAACTATGGTCCCGAAAGTTGTGGTTTCGTGAGGAACTACTGTGGTTAATTTGGAGGTTTCTTCCATGACATCTTGTTCAGATAAAGTGTCCTCACTACCAGTTGGATGACCAGCTGCATTGTTGCTACCGGAACATTGTTGGTCTGCTTTTTCGCTATTGTGGGTAGGTGGAGAATCAGTCGAGTGGCTCTCTTCGACTGCTGTACTAGGAATGATAGTTGCAAGAGGTTGAGCATCTTCGATCACTGGTGAAAGCACATGAGATTTACTTGCATGGAATAATTAGAACATGTCATGGTAAGGAAAGTCGCAAGAAATTTCTTCGCTGTAAAAAGAATATTCATTTACCCTGAAGTTTATCAAGATCGATATTAAGAGTGAAGGATTTGAGGTCGGAAGTGGCTGTGCCAACATCATCCTACAATCATAAGGTAAAACGTTAACTTAATTATTTTAAGTTAAAAAATTTATAAAGATGAGCAGGTTGGGAAATCCAAATACCTTAGTTAGGATGTTATATGGGCTCGAATTGTGGCTCTCGACAACAAAAGCGTTACTACCACCTTTCAAAGGTGATTCTTCAGAAGATACCTTGTCAGTCGGTGAAGTAAGTTTCGAAGACCCAGAGCCTTTTTCTTTTCTTGAAGGAGTAGCGGCCTTCTGCTTTTTCTTTTGGGCTTGTTTGGTTCGAGGTGGAGATTTGTCATCCTCATCTGAGACAACTACTGGAGAGGTTATTCGCTTCGAATGTGGTGGAGGTTTCGAACTCTGAAATTATAAATTGGGTAAGGTAAGGATGATTCATATAACATACAAATGAAAGATAAAGTATGTATATACCGTGGTTTTCTTGTCAGCAGTGAAAGAATCACTCTCACTGGGCTTGTTGCTCTGCGAAACTTCAGAAGCTTTTTGCGCAGGGAGTTGTTTAATCTTTCTCCTTCGAGCGACAGCTGTAGTTGGAACTGAATTAGTATTTCAGCGGAAAAGGAACGTTAGTCAAAGAATTTTGTCTGAACCCAAACCTTCAGGTATTGGAGTCAAGATACGAACATGTTCAAGATCTATATGGAGATGTCCTTTGAAAGTATCCAGGGTATGCTTAGTCGGGACCACTCGTTCAGTGCGTTTTTTAGTACTTTCTTGAAGAATTTTAAAAACATTCCCACACACGAACCAGTCTAGGAAAGGAGGGCTTAAAGCCACACCAAAATCAGCGCTTGGCAGTGAAGGGAATTTCGGAGGATTAAGTTTGAAAGCCACTTCATAACGTAGTTCTGGTCGAACAGACGAGGGCAGTTTCAACTTATCCAGTTTAGCAGAAAACTTTTCGCGCAAAGTGACTGCAGCTTCACGAACGGTCCGACTAAGGTCATCAGGCCTGTAAATGGTTTCAAAGAACTTTTGAAAGGCTTGTATTTCTTTAATATGAGTCGAAGTACCTTTTTGAAATTTTTCCTGCACATCAGCAAAAGCTTCAGTTAGTTCGCGAGTAAGGCTCTCAGCGTCAAAGATTTGCGTGGTGTAATAGTCCGTCCACCATTGTTGAAAATCTGGAGTAGAGTAAAATACGGGATCGAAAGGGATAGGCGAAAGATTGGTCACATCAGCATATCTAGCAATTTTTTACTCACATTCTACTTCAGTCAGATATAAAGTGTGCAAACACATGTGGTTCCTTTTCTCGTATAGACACTTGGGTTTTATTTGAACCAGTCCAAATTGTCTCGAAACCAGATTTGGTTGGTAGCAGAGGAGAACGTATTGGCTTTTGGAGGGGCGAAGACGATGATAGAATAATCTTGGGGTAAGGAAAGCTCCCCAAATAGTCATGGATTCAGTCTCTTGATCTTGAGATGTTGGTGGAAACTTTCGAGTGAACCATTCGGGACCCACTGTCCTGTTTACGAACGGAGCCATCGAAGGGTTGAATTGATGACACCGAGCAAACATCATGATATATGCTAGAAAGTGCTCGCGAAGTTTACCAGTCTCTTCTTTTGGAGTTAGCGAAGCCAACCTGGTTCCTTCTACAGTTCGATTTTTAATATCCAGATTTTCTTCGTTCACAACACCTCGAAATGGGAGCTGAGTCTCGAAAGTAGCATTGAGCCATAGTTGTAGCAGCCAGAAGGGGCCAGCAAAAAGCAAAGAACCTGTTTTATAATTCTTTACAAGGTCTGTTGCTTCACCTAGGTTCTCGTAGAGAAACATTAGAATTAACTGGCTCAGGTTTAGTTTTGTTCCAGCATGGAGTTGATTAGCCATACAGAGATATCTTTTTTGCTACTTGTATGGACCTAGAACAGAAGACGCACCTCGAAAGCCATAAGGCTAAGAAAGCAATGTGCTCTTCGTCTGAGACTACCTCATTATTTTTGTCATGATACTGTTGAATGAATGCAGTATAAGTAAACGTTGCTTCATTGAAGTTAATAGTATCAGTGTCCATGACATTGGGGTCGAAGGGTTTTCCAGTTGGTCGAAGCCCCGTAATGGCAGCTATGTCAAAAACTGTGGGGGTGACCATTCCACATGGAAGATGGAAAGTGTTGTGGGAAGCATCCCAAAAATAAACTGACGCAACTAGCATGGTTTGATTGTATTCTAAACCAGTCTTGGACAGTTGGATTAAATCATAAATGCCCAGTTCTTTCCAGAAAGAAGCCTTGTGTTTCTCTACTCTTGCCAACCAGGCATAGTATAGTTCAGGGTCTTTTGCTAAAGGAATTGACCTAAAAACTTTCACAAAATTGGTTACATAATCTAACCTAATTTTCTCTAGGGCTGAAGGGCTTTCGGTCGAAGATTTTTCCGTATCATCAGGCTTTGCTGAAATAGGACATCCATCTTCATCTATTTTGTTCTTACTAACTAACGGCCTAGTTTTATAATAAGCAGGAAAAAATTTATTCAGAGAAGGGTTAGTTTCTCCTGGTAACGGACCCATGAAAGCACGAGTTTTCCCAGAAAGTTCAAAAGGAATGATTACCTGAGAAGCGTAAATGGCGCGCACTTCCGCAAAATTTGGGTTTGGTACGCACTCTTGATCCCCCATCTGTGTAGATTGTTGAAGTTTCAGAGCTGGTTGAAGAACATTTGAGGAGGACGCCATGAGTAAGTTTGATTTTTTTGGAATGGGTTTTGAATATAATCAGGAGTATTCTTTTTTGTGGAGAAATAAGGAAATAAGAGGTGAAAGTTATGTGAAGGTTAAAGTTTCGGTATTTAAAGGTCTAATGGAAACCCTTTCAAATCTTTTGGGTAAAAGCCAAGAGACACGCTGTAACATCCCGATTTTATTAATATTTTTATTAATTATATTAGTAATTATATTATTTGGTGTTTTTAATAATTATTTTCCTAATTTAGTAATTTGTAATGTTTATTGAAATTTTCGCTTTTTGGGATGATTTAGTCGGTATTAGTTCGGGATAGCGGATCGATATTTAATTGAAAATTTTAATATTTTTAGTATTAGAAATATTAATGCGTAATATTTAGCGTTTTGAGAATTTTTCGAGTAACTAAGATTTGACCGAAAATATGAGACATTGAGTTATTAGAGGATTTTATCAGTATTTATTTTACTATTTTATTTGACTTGTTTGGTGTGTTAATTAATTAATTGATTGTTAGATAGTATAATAATTGATTATATTAACTAACTTGGTGTGTTAATTGATGTATATTAATTAACTTGGTGTGTATATTTGTGTCTATTTAATTATTGGTGTTATTTGATTTAGTCACTAAATAGAAATAATAAATAGAATATATTATATTGGGCTTATTTATTGATGTTAGGAGTAAATAGGGAGTGTTATATTTAGGCCCATATAGCATATGATAGTAAGAGTTAGAATGAGGGAGTGCCACATTTTCCTTCTTTTTCCTTTTCATTTTCGGATGGCAGAGAAAGAAAAGAAGAAAAAAAAAGGGAAAAGAGAAAGGGGAAGAACAAAGAGGAGCTAGGGTTTGAAGGAGACATTGAAGAGGTAAGGGGGAGAATCCTTATTATTATGGGTTAGTATGATTGGGTCAATGGGTAGAAATATGTTTGGGTTGAAATCCCTAATTTTTATGATTTTGACATTGTTAGGTCTTGATGAATAATTCTCTTTTATGATAAACTGTTATATAGCCTTGCATATGTGAAGCGATGGAAATTTGTGAGAAGAGAGATATTGTATTTTGATTTGTTTCTTAATTATTGTACAGTCTGCTATGCTTCTGTTAATATGTGTTGTTTAAAAAGAACATTGTAAAGAAGATCATGTGTCATATGCTAAGTGGATGAAAAATAAATTGAAAAGTTAAATGTATAAAACAAACAAAAAAGAAGCTATGTGATTTGGTTTCAGTATATCTACTTCTTTATTTTTTTTCCGGGCTGGTGTGATTTGAATAACAACTAAGTTCTTTTTAAAAAATTAATTTCACTTGCTGTTAGTTTAATATTTTAAACATTAAACCACCTATCCCTTATAGATATCATTAACATGTCATTTTACTCACATAATAACTATACTACTATTTAGTTGGGATTTCATACATTTTCATACATTGATTTATATATGTGCTTAGTATCAATTATACTAATACATACTGGTTCAATGAGATATACGAATATATATAGATAAATTGAGAATGTCAATTTGTTTTTCTTTGTAGCAGCACTTAGGAAATATATTGATATGATACAAATTAAAAATGAGGAAAGTATTTATGAAATGTAAAACAGTCTTGTTTGATCGAATAGCCGAATTTAGCGGTATAATTAGTTGTTCGGAATTTAATAAAAATTTACGTAGTAGCTAAGTTTAATTAGTAGATTAACATGGTGGCGTTATTTTGTTGAAAATGTGATATTTACGAACCGACCAAAATAGTGCGGATTTAAATATCTTTTATATTAAATATTGGTTTTGGAATAGAAAATGAATTAGAAACTTGTAACTAATGTAGTGTAATTATTAATCGGTCGATTTACTTAATAGTTGAATTAATTTCAATAAGTCTAAATTGATTGGAATATAATAGATATTGAATTGATTATTTGTTTGTCGGTAAATTACGGTATCTTGAGAATTTAACCGTAATTGTATTTTTGGCCAAATACTAATGAATTAATAATTGGTTTGGAAGTATATTCTTATATTTTGTTGGCAATATGAATTAACATGAGATAGTATGATTTACTAGTGTTAATTGAATTTTGTGAATCGTAATTGATTAATTGGCCTTTTATATTTGAATGATATGTATGTGTTGAGAATGTTGTGTACAATATTGTGGATAATTCATAGAGTGAATTATTGTGATATGCTAAATATTAAGATGGTAGAGATGATCTTAATTGCATATGTTTGATTAACATTGTACATACATTCATATCATGGTGTGCCTTGAAACAAAGGTGGTTTGCTTTGAAACAAAAGCGAGGCTTAGATTCTAGAGTGAATCGGAAGCGGTAAACTATATGTTTACATTTTGGTGGGCTTTGGTCTTGTCCGGATCGGAAGCGTGGCTTGGATTCTAGATATTGAATCGGAAAGCGGTGAAACGTTGGGTTCACATTGCGGTACCACATGCATAGCGTCACATATCTTGCATTGAGTCACATTAGAATTATGCGATAATTGATTATGTGAAGTTGATGTAGTTGTGATGTGTGTATGAGCTTGATAATTAAAATGAGTGATGTTTGAATGCATATTTGATTAAATGTGTGAATATGTGATAATTATGATTGTGTGCGTAATTGAGAATATAATATTGGAATTGAAATATTATACTCTATATACTTGTTGTATACTTGATAACATGTGAAATATTGATCGATTATTATTATCTACATGGTTATACATAGTGTGATTAATTACTTGAATTGTTGATTTAACCATTGTATCTTATTATACTTTCTTCATAATGATTCGTATTCTCACCCTTCTGTTTTAATGTTGCCCTCGTTTGGCGACATGCAGGTTCTGGAGTTTAGTAGCTCGTGTGTGATCTAGCCGGAGATTCTTCTGTGTTTGTTAGAGATTAGGTTGTGAGTCGATGCTCTGGTCATGTAACACTGGGTAGACTAGGCGTGTTGAACTCATGTTTCTATTTGGTTATGTATTATGTTACAACTTGTGAACCTGTTTATTTGGCTACGTGTTGTTGGAGAGGCTTTAAGCCAAATATTCTGATTATGGTTTATTTTATATTGAGAGTGTTATTGAGTTATGATCATGGTATGGGACATGAATCATTTTATGAAATACATGAGTATTTTAGTATTTTCCGCTGTGAATGCATATTCTGTGTGAATTGTAATTAAATGTTTAGGTGTTATTTGAAATGACCAGGTGTATCGTATATTGTAGATAAATGCTGTCGGTTTTTAAAAGCTTTTTAGTTTTTGAAAACGTCGATGTGACGCCCTTTTGGAATTATATGCATGCTAATTCTCTGATTCTATGCTTATTTATTTTGGGGTATAAAAGGGGTGTTACATTAGTGGTATCAGAGCATGGTCGACCAGTTGGTCAAGGTTATTAATGTCTTTTATCCTGTTGTATTTGATTCGTGTATCTAACACGATCGATACTGTTTTATCTGGTTGTTTGGTTGTTTAGGACGATGGCTGCAGGAAGGAATGTTGACATTAATGTTGAGGCAATGATGAGGTGGACTGGTGCGATCGGACAAGCGCCGCAAGAGAATGTCGGTTATGGAGGAAAGGATGAGTTCTGTGCTCTTGGAGACTTTCAAATGTGCAACCCGCCGATCTTTGAAGGAGGGTATGGACCGGACAAAGCGCATGTATGGATGAGAAAAATTGAGAAGATCTTTCAAGTCGTGAGTTGTAGTGATGTACAGAAGGTACAGTTTGGTACTCACATGCTGACAAAAGAAGGTGACGTTTGGTGGAGTAATATTGTGCGGAGATTTGAAAGAGAAGGTATCGAAGTTACTTGGACTCTTTTCCGTAATGTATTTTTGGGAAACTATTTTCCAGAAGATGTGCATGGAAAGAAAGAAGTGAGGTTTCTACAGTTGAAACGAGAAGGAGGACAGTTTCGTGGGAAACCGTATGATAACCAAAAGGAACAATTTGGTTTTGTCAAGAGGCTAAGTGGGGGAGGGACTCCTACTCCACTTAATTGTTACAGATGTGATGTCGAAGGTTGTAATACGGTGAACTGACTTTTTTATCGAAATGTCGCGGATAGCAAGAGTCGCCACCGACTTTTATTTTATCCAAACAATATTCGGAAAGGCAAAAAGAAACAGAAAATAACCTTTTAAGAAATCCAAGTTCGGGGGGTAATTTATGCAAAGGGAAGGTGTAAGGCACCCTTTGCATCCATGGTTTTCCATGGGCTCTTAATTGCTTTGCTTGCTCGTTTGTTTTTAGAAAAAAGTAGATGGAAGAAAAAAGTGGACTTTAGCTCGTAAATGAGCATAGCCAGTTTTCGAAGAATTGTGAGAAAGAATATTAAAGATGAGCATTGCAAGGCAATTAGGGGCAATTACCTTAAACTTAGATGATAGGTCTCTTTTTAGCCTTTCAGAATGAAAGGGTCTATCCTTGCCATAAGAGGGCAGGAAGCCTTTCATTTGGAGGTTGAAGGGTCGTCGAAGCATCCTTTGCCATAAGACTGTCCCATGCCATAGAAGGGCAGGTAGTCTAAGGTAAGGATCAGAATAAGCCTTTTCGTAGGCAGCCAGAAGATACCTCAGCCTTTTCCGTAGGCAACTTCCGAGGGTCGAGGTCATATTTGTGTATCGAAGGCAGCATCATTAGGGTCGCATGACCTTTTTATCGAGGCAACATGGCTGAGGTATCCTCATATTCGAGGGACATGGCTTACTCTGCAAAAAACACAAAGGCAACAGGCAACAGGCAACAGGCAACAAAGCAACAGAGAGGTTACCCCAAAAGCGTGCGTGTGTGCAACAATCACGTGATTATATTCAGATATTTATCTTTTAATTAGTTATTCTAATTCAGTTTAAGGCTTGCACTCCCTAGGATTACTAACCACGCAGTAATATAAAGCAATAAAGGGGGCGGGAAATTGTAACCAGCGGATCCCTTATCAGGGTTTGACACAAGTAATAATAATAAAGGGCATAAAATAAAATGAGGCTTAGGGTTACCAACAACGTAGCTTTGGCAATTGATAAACCCTGAAAAGGAAAAAGACAAGACAGAAAACATATAGTGAGTGCATTATCAAATTCGAGGGCAAACCTCATTAACTACAAAAGAAAATAGGATAATAAATTAAAAAAATAGAATAGGGAGAAGGTACTTAGCTTGGCATTTGCCTGACGGGGTTGAGGGCAAGGGTTTGCCAGAAGCATCGACTCTGACCATTAGGAATGAGCAAAGAAACAAATAAGGCGTGAGTGTATAGGCAGTTCATTGATATTTAATTTTATCCCTAATTTATTAAGGAAACAAAATAAAATGAAAAACGATTATTTGAAAATTAGATACGGGATAATACTTAGCTTTTGAATTTGATTTGATATGGTTGCTAAGGCGCCTTTAGGGTTGATCCTGAAAAAGGTAAGGCAGAAGGGATGAATGCAAAACAAACCCTAATATTTAAGATAAACTAAATGAAATTTAAATTGAATTAAATAAAATTACTTAACTCTGGGTTTTTGATCGGGCGCATAGTCGGAAGGAACCATGTTGATAACCCTGAAAAGGCATAAGAGAAATATTCAGTGCAGGGCAAACCCTAATCAGGATTCAAATCGAGTGTAATGATGAATTGATTTAATTAATTATTGGTCTCGCGACCTAATTAATTAAATCGGGATGAGAAAATAAAGTCAAGCACAAAAATATTTTTTTTGGGATTTTTTTGGAATAAAAATAAGATATATATGAATTTTTTGAATATAATAAATATATTTTAAATAAAAGATAATAAATGACTTAAATCAAGTAATTTAAATAAAATAAGTATTAGTTATAAATAAATATATAAGAGTAAAAGAAAATATATATATATGAAAAATAATTTAAACAATATAAATAAAATAAATATATTAAAAGAAATATTAATATATTAAAGAAAATAATAAAAATAAAATAATCATTATTATAAAAAGAAAGTTTTTAGAAAAAAAAAATATATATAATAGTTATTGTATAATAGGAAAAAAAAAAAAGTCAAAAACAATATATATATATTAATATGTAAAAAAAAAAATTAAAAAGAAAAAAAATTAGAAAACTTAGCGTGGGATTCAGTGTGGCACAGCGCTGAGGGAGCATGGTAGTCTCGCGCGTTCTAGTGCGTTGGATGGATCTGAAGCCTGATCAGACGGTGGAGATTAGCCAGGTACATGGTAACGCGTGGATGACATGCACATAGACCATGGCGCCAAAATTCTTTTAAAACCAGCCAACGAGATTCCACCACGCCATCGTCTTCATCAATAATTCCACCTGCAAACTTAGCTACGAATCCTGCTAGAGATTAGCTACGATTCGGTTTCGTAGCTATATCGATCGTACCTGCAAAAACTCCAAACAAGCAAAGAAATTTTTCGCGACCTACCCAACGTGATCGTCCAGGTTCTAGGAGCTTGAATCAACCTGCGATTTCGTGAGATTTTACCTAGAACCTGAAGCCCTCTTTCAAGGTCCTAAACCCTAGCAATGGTGATTATCGATATAAGCAAGCAACGGCCCAATTAATCATCCAGAAACAACAAGTACATCTCACTGATCAATTATATGCAACCAAAAACAATTTATGCATCATGAATAATGGTATGCGAATTCAAGAAATTTTGGACAAACCGAAGCTTATTATGAGCGATTCTGGACGTTCCCAACCTTGCTAGCAATTGCAGTAGCTTCGATGATGATCCAGCAACGCGTTTCAATCGATCTAATGCTTTGAATTGGTCTGAGAAGCAGAATTCGCTTTTTGAAATTCTTGTGAATTTTTGAGCTCGGAATCGGGACTCTTTTGCTGCAAAAACAACGTCAATCCTTGTTTCTGAAGGTTTTGTCTACTTATAGAAGTGATTTTAGGTCAACCATACTGAATAAAATCCAATCAAATCTTGATAATTGTTGTTTGAAAAATTTGATTGAAATCTTTCTATTATGGGCCAATTTCAATCTTTCTCAACTCCATTCCTTGTCACTGATTTTGCATTGTTTATTTACCATTTATGAGATTATATTTGATTGGAAATAAAAACAAATATAATCTCCTTTTAATTTTATTGTTTTATATACTTAATTTTATTGATAAAATCATAAAAATAAATAATAAAACAAATAAAAATAAAAGGTAACTTGTTTTGGGGCGTTTATGGACTCAAAGTGAAGATTGGATTAGTAGAACATAGGCCCATTTGGAAGATTTTAGATTTTGGGACCTTTTCTCTTCACATTTCCCTTACAAAATAGTCCGACTTTGACAAGGTGTATCTCCCTCAATTTTTGAGGTATGGAGGTGTTCTAGGACTTTTTAGAAACCTCAGAGAGTCCTCTAACCAGTGTCTTTGGTCTCATATCAAAATGATTTTCCATGCTCATTTTATGTCCTTTTGAAAAAAGTGTCTTTTTGTTGACTTTTGAAAAGGACCTATAATGTTTTAGTCCATATCTCTCAAATGAAGCATTTTTAGACTTGGCATGTGAGACACAATTTTGTAGAAAATCAAATTTCCTTCAAAATGAGCTTTGGATAGAAAATTTTGGATGTTCCATGTGAGAGTTATGGCTGGTCAAAGTTCCGCTGACTTTTTCTGTACAAAACCCTAATTTAGAAACATTTTGATTTGTTGATTTTTGGTCTTTCCTTGATGAACCATGATCAAATATTGATCAAATGGTGAATGATACTTCAATAGGAGGATCTTGACAAAAAATCAGGATTTTTGACTTTGTTTTGACTACGGTTGACTTTTTAGGTCAACCAGTCGACTGTGGACTTTCTGAACTTTTGAATGACCATAACTTTGAGATAGGCCTTGATACTTGTCATGGAGATGATGTGAGATATATCGAGCCATATGAGATGCCTTGGAGCCATTTGATTCACTGATTTTTTCTTTGAATAAGCCAAACCCTAGTTTCTGAGCCTTGTATAGGAGAGTGTGTCTAGGAGCTTTGTGTATTGATTTGAATTTGAATAAGAGAAATAGTATGGGCAAATTTTGAGGTATGACAGCTGCCCCTGTTCAATTATCTTAAACCTGAAGATGTAGAGTGGTTTGTAGGCCAGTCGGTATCTGAAGGTGGAAGATGATTGAACACTAGAATACCAAGAAATTTGCCCTAGCTGAAGTAGGGACGTTTGTCGGAGATGGGGTTGAAGATGCCATCCAGGTGTTTGGGAGTCAGAATATGTCGTACGTTAGACTGTTTCTGAGGAATAGACTTAGGTTGTGTCGTACGTTAGACTGGGTCTAGTTTGCATCAGCAGATGTCTGGAAAACCGTGCGTTAGGTCGAAGAATAAATCGTGCGTTTGGACTATTCTCAATTGCATCCTCAGATGTCTGGAAGACCGTGCGTTAGGTCGAAGAATAAATCATGCGTTAGACTATTCTCAATTGCATCCTCAGATGTCTGGAAGACCGTGCGTTAGGTCGAAGAATAAATCGTGCGTTAGACTATTCTCAATTGCATCCTCAGATGTCTGGAAGACCGTGCGTTAGGTCGAAGAATAAATCGTGCGTTAGACTATTCTCAATTGCATCCTCAGATGTCTGGAAGACCGTGCGTTAGGTCGAAGAATAAATCGTGCGTTAGACTATTCTCAATTGCATCCTCAGATGTCTGGAAGACCGTGCGTTAGGTCGAAGAATAAATCATGCGTTAGACTACCTAATTTGCATCCGTAGATGTCTGGAAGGCCGTGCGTTAGGCTTTGCTTTGAATAAGATTCGAACTTTTGTAATGTACCTGTCAGATAATACTCACTTGGTAACAATGTCAGTTTTATGCAATGTTCATGATGTATGTAATGAATGAGATGGAGTTCTCACAAATAAATGGGGCGCTTTGTATGTTATGTATGAATTATAAATGCATTCGAGGTATGAATATGTATGTGATGTATATATGATGTATGGATAAGATTTGTGTTACTCGAATTCTCTTGATTGAGAAGATAAATCTCTATGTCACTGTGATCTTGTCTTGAGGATGCTCAGCTGTGGATTTATGATTCTTGCTTGGGGATGGTCAGTAACTTGATATACCCTGATTGGGGGATTTAGAGATATTAATAAACCGTGTTGGAGAAGAACAAGGTGTCGGTGGTGTTGAAGATGTCAACTCTGTTGGGGAGCCATGTATTGGTCGGGACGAGTATGTTTGAAGATATCTTCTTGAAGGATTGCTCTGTGGGGATATGATCTTGTGAACTTGGCTTTGTGGGGAAACATAGGTGTCTTGACAGTTGCCCCCGGTATTATAGCACTTGCCATTCCTGGATTTGTATTGATTAGAACATGCCAATGAGTATTGATTGAAGATATCAAACTGGACTTGCATAGATTTGCCCCCAGATATTAGGGAATTTGGAAAGATTCGCCTCGCGAGGACTTCATGAGATATGCACTATGGGTGACATGCCCCTAGTAATTATAAACTTAGGACGATACCACTGACTGTTTTTGCTTTTTAAGATTCTCGGAATCTTGACTTGATTGCCCCCAGATTGATTGGGAAATAGTTTGAAACCCACTTGGGATGTATGCCTCTTGACTTTTTGGCATTTGAGAGATTTTTGACCGGATTGCCCCAGATTAATTGGGCAAAGCGTGTCGTGCCCTTTGTATATGTAGGAGACATTGCTTCTCGGAGTAATCTTGTCTGTCGGGATAACTTTCAGTCATTAGTTGTACCCTGTGCAAGTTCTTTCTGATGCTAACATTTGAAATTATGTAGCAGAATATGTTTAATAATGAATTCATGAGATGCAATGCATACGTTTGTCTTGAGTTTTTGAAAAACCTTTAAAACATGAGATGTAAAAACACGACACTTGTAAAAAAAATGATATTTGTAAAAAATGAAATATCAACTCAGCATTTTTGATAAACCTTAAGGAGTCAGGATACCTTTTTGGTGACAGTATGCTTTCGAACTAACCATGCTTCAATTAGGACTTTCAAGGGTTGTAACGTGGCTTGGTTCACGGTTTAAGAAACAAAGGACAAAGGCTCAAAATTTGATTGTACCCACCCCTCTTCGTGATGTTCTTCATTCCTAAGTTCAGTTGGTTCGACTTATGCATTCAGGTTCCAAGAGACTTTTGGATTTGCACCTTTGATAATGATGATGGTTCACAAGCAGAGAGAACTTTTGGGATGGCAGTCACTTCTTCCTTTTGGTAGTCACAACATTGTGTTGTTCAGGAATTTATTGACTTCTCTTTTTTCATCTTATTGATATCCCTAAATTTTGCCTGAACTGTCTATTTTGGAGCTTACAGTCAGCGGGATGCCTTGATTTTTGCCTAAGTCATCTTTTTGATTTTGACTTAGCAGGCTTTTCTTTGTATATATGTTTTGTCATCATCCTTTTTTCTTTTTGAAAGATATTGACTGCCTTGCTTAATGATTGGTGAACCATCATTGGCCTTTGATTGATGTCTCCAACACTTCTTTGGTGTGTGTGGATGAATGCTTGTAATTGAAACATTTGTTGAAAGGTGTACTGAATGATTCTCTTAAAATAGAATGCACAGCCCAATTAAACTGAGAACTACCCTGCCCCAGGTTATGATCAAGGGTTTTAATTAGTACAAGAAAGAAACTTCTACTTCTTAGGCTCAAAGGGGTTGACGAGGGATTAACATCCTTATATCTCCACTGTTTAGGAATTGAAACAATGCCTGTACATCGTCAGCATAGTCCGTTCAAAAGCATACTGTATGAGGTTGCGGTATCGTTTTCGTCATCCTCCCTCAGAAGGCTTGCAGCTTAGCAGGAGTTGAATACCACAAAAACATATGCGGAATAAAGACATAATTAAAAATGAGTGATAACGAAATAATTTATTCAAGACAAACATATGCAATGCACTGATGATGATTATTAAAACAGATAATGTCTATCATGAGTCAAATGTTTAAACAAACAGAATAGAAATTGCAAGAGAAAGTAAATCTAATGATCTAAAGAGTTCATCCTTCTAGCCATTCATAGTATTAGCAATCTTGTTGTGATTAGGCATGGGAGCAGTGATCACATTAGGAGTTGCAGGAGCTTCGAACTCGATCTCCCCAGCATCTATCATATCTTGAATTTTGTTTCTCAGGGCCCAACAACTATCAGCATCATGCCCAGCAGCATTGGAGTGGTAAGCACATGTAGCTTTGGGATCGTAAGACGGGCTTGCAGTGTTGGGAAATTTCGGAGGATCCTTTACGGTGATCAGATTGGCTTTCAGCAGATGTTGTAGGGCTTGAGATAATGGCATGTTGATCTTAGTGAATTGTCTCCTTGGTTTATCAATCTTGCGTTGGTAATCTTGTCTAGGAGCTTGTTGAGATATTGGTGCAGAGATGAGGACGGCACCAACAGACTGATTCTGATCATCCTTACCACGGCCCTTTTGACTATGAATAGCATTAGACTCATTTCTCCCTTGATATGGCTTCCTTGTAGTACCAGAGGATGAACCCACTTGGATTTTTCCACTTCGAATACCATTCTCCACACGTTCTCCAGTTAAGATGAGATCAGTAAAACCAGATGAAGAACTTCCCAGTAAGTGACTATAGAACGGCCCAGTTAGCGTGCCCATGAACATATCCACCAATTCCCTATCAGTCAAGGAAGGTTGGACTCTCCCAGCTAGATCTCTCCATTTTTGAGCATACTCCTTGAAACTTTCTTTAGGACCCATGGACATGCTTTGTAGTTGCATGCGAGTCGGTGCAAGATCAGAGTTGTATTGGTATTGCTTGTAGAATGCCACAACTAAATCTTCCCAAGTACGGATGCTAGCACCTTCCAGTTGATAATACCATTCGAGTTGAGTTCCAGATAAACTCTCTTGAAAGAAATGGATCCAGAGCCTCTTATCAGCAGTGTGAGGTTGAATCTTCCTCACATAAGACCTCAAATGCATCTTGGGACAAGATATTCCATCGTACTTAGCAAAAGCGAGAGTCTTGAACTTTGGAGGAATAACGACCCCAGGAACGAGTCCTAATTCTTCAAAGTCCAGCCCAGGTACTTTCTGAATTTCCACGCTTCTCAGACGCTCTTCCAATAGCCTAAACTTCTCATCAGATTCATCCTCGTCTTGAGGATCCTCTTCTTCATCCTCACCTTGACCATCAGAGCCCACATTACTTCCAGCGTCACCATCATGTTCTTCTACTTCCTCCTCATCCTTGGGAATTTGAGCTTCTTCAGCTTTCTTAGGACGACCCTTGAACCTTCTCCCCAGATTGATCACTCCTTTGGGTTTCTGAGTCTTCGTCTTTTTAGTCAGGAGAGTTTTCAGTTCATCTTGCCCCTTGGACAAGTTCAGGATCAAGGCTTGAAATTCAGCATTCTGAGTTTGGAGATTCTTGACAGATTGTTCGAGATCCATCTTTCTTACTGAAATAAACAGCGGAAAGATGAGGCACTTGTTTTTTATGAAACCTGTGATGCGATGTTTATGAATGATATGATTATGCATATGCAATGTTTTCGAGGATCTTTAGGCATTTAGTTAGCACCATTAGAAAATGATTTGGCCGCGTCCTTATTTGAAGAAATCTGAACTTTGTCTCTGAACGTCTTTCTTTGAGAATCAAGCTCACCATATCGAGTGGGTCATCGCCTCTGATTCGGGAGACTTCTGAATTTGAAGATACATGGCTAGAGAAAAATAAATCCTCTTGCCCCTTGATAGGTACTGAGTCTTTGAATTGGAAGGCATGCGGCTTGAGGAAAATAAATCCTCTTGCCCCTTGATTAGGAATTCAGTCCTTGATAAGAGCACCTGAAATAGTGCGCCCTAAATCCCTAAGATCCTTGAAAGGGTCAGTTAAATCATGTTATGCTTATGATGTCATGATGTTATGCGAATGCAGTTCATTAGGCATAGTGTGAGATAGTAAGGACAAACAAGTCCTTTTAACAAAACCTGCAAGGAAATGAAGGTTAGTAGCAAACACAAACAGGTCACACAAGTCACACAATTTTTGGCTTAAGTCTTGCATGAAGTCTGATCAGGTGTCCTTCCCAAGGGTATTTCTATGGATGAGGAGATTTCAGCAACGGGTTCTACAAGTTATCCAGAATTGTCAGCCCTTCTAAAGCACCCTCGGACATGATGCATTTGCACCATGCAATGATACTTTGAGAAAGAACCTATCTGAATTGTAGCATCGGGTAGCGACTAGTTCTTAACATTTGTCAAGAGTAGTCCCCCCACTACGTTCCTAAAGGCCAGGATGGGTTAAGGGTAACTAAAGGTCCTTGAGCTCCGGCGCACCCACAGACACATACATAGACCTCCCTCATTTGAGAAAGGTGTGCATATGCTATGGAGTCCTAACTCAAGCGTGAACTTCATATTGACTCATCTCCCACATATGTGAAAGAGGCCTCCATGACTATGCCACTCCTAAACTTAAGTGTTCTTGAATCCGGGAATAGGATTCGTCCTTCAATTTTCCCAAAACGCCCCTGAAAAATAAAACAAACAAAACAAACAATAGAAAACATTTAAGTGAATCCTAAACTTTTAAGGTAACCCCTCTTTTAATCGAAAATCCCCAGCAGAGTCGCCAGTTATGTAATACGGTGAACTGACTTTTTTATCGAAATGTCGCGGATAGCAAGAGTCGCCACCGACTTTTATTTTATCCAAACAATATTCGGAAAGGCAAAAAGAAACAGAAAATAACCTTTTAAGAAATCCAAGTTCGGGGGGTAATTTATGCAAAGGGAAGGTGTAAGGCACCCTTTGCATCCATGGTTTTCCATGGGCTCTTAATTGCTTTGCTTGCTCGTTTGTTTTTAGAAAAAAGTAGATGGAAGAAAAAAGTGGACTTTAGCTCGTAAATGAGCGTAGCCAGTTTTCGAAGAATTGTGAGAAAGAATATTAAAGATGAGCATTGCAAGGCAATTAGGGGCAATTACCTTAAACTTAGATGATAGGTCTCTTTTTAGCCTTTCAGAATGAAAGGGTCTATCCTTGCCATAAGAGGGCAGGAAGCCTTTCGTTTGGAGGTTGAAGGGTCGTCGAAGCATCCTTTGCCATAAGACTGTCCCATGCCATAGAAGGGCAGGTAGTCTAAGGTAAGGATCAGAATAAGCCTTTTCGTAGGCAGCCAGAAGATACCTCAGCCTTTTCCGTAGGCAACTTCCGAGGGTCGAGGTCATATTTGTGTATCGAAGGCAGCATCATTAGGGTCGCATGACCTTTTTATCGAGGCAACATGGCTGAGGTATCCTCATATTCGAGGGACATGGCTTACTCTGCAAAAAACACAAAGGCAACAGGCAACAGGCAACAGGCAACAAAGCAACAGAGAGGTTACCCCAAAAGCGTGCGTGTGTGCAACAATCACGTGATTATATTCAGATATTTATCTTTTAATTAGTTATTCTAATTCAGTTTAAGGCTTGCACTCCCTAGGATTACTAACCACGCAGTAATATAAAGCAATAAAGGGGGCGGGAAATTGTAACCAGCGGATCCCTTATCAGGGTTTGACACAAGTAATAATAATAAAAGGCATAAAATAAAATGAGGCTTAGGGTTACCAACAACGTAGCTTTGGCAATTGATAAACCCTGAAAAGGAAAAAGACAAGACAGAAAACATATAGTGAGTGCATTATCAAATTCGAGGGCAAACCTCATTAACTACAAAAGAAAATAGGATAATAAATTAAAAAAATAGAATAGGGAGAAGGTACTTAGCTTGGCATTTGCCTGACGGGGTTGAGGGCAAGGGTTTGCCAGAAGCATCGACTCTGACCATTAGGAATGAGCAAAGAAACAAATAAGGCGTGAGTGTATAGGCAGTTCATTGATATTTAATTTTATCCCTAATTTATTAAGGAAACAAAATAAAATGAAAAACGATTATTTGAAAATTAGATACGGGATAATACTTAGCTTTTGAATTTGATTTGATATGGTTGCTAAGGCGCCTTTAGGGTTGATCCTGAAAAAGGTAAGGCAGAAGGGATGAATGCAAAACAAACCCTAATATTTAAGATAAACTAAATGAAATTTAAATTGAATTAAATAAAATTACTTAACTCTGGGTTTTTGATCGGGCGCATAGTCGGAAGGAACCATGTTGATAACCCTGAAAAGGCATAAGAGAAATATTCAGTGCAGGGCAAACCCTAATCAGGATTCAAATCGAGTGTAATGATGAATTGATTTAATTAATTATTGGTCTCGCGACCTAATTAATTAAATCGGGATGAGAAAATAAAGTCAAGCACAAAAATATTTTTTTTGGGATTTTTTTGGAATAAAAATAAGATATATATGAATTTTTTGAATATAATAAATATATTTTAAATAAAAGATAATAAATGACTTAAATCAAGTAATTTAAATAAAATAAGTATTAGTTATAAATAAATATATAAGAGTAAAAGAAAATATATATATGAAAAATAATTTAAACAATATAAATAAAATAAATATATTAAAAGAAATATTAATATATTAAAGAAAATAATAAAAATAAAATAATCATTATTATAAAAAGAAAGTTTTTAGAAAAAAATATATATATATAATAGTTATTGTATAATAGGAAAAAAAAGTCAAAAACAATATATATATATTAATATGTAAAAAAAAATTAAAAAGAAAAAAAATTAGAAAACTTAGCGTGGGATTCAGTGTGGCACAGCGCTGAGGGAGCATGGTAGTCTCGCGCGTTCTAGTGCGTTGGATGGATCTGAAGCCTGATCAGACGGTGGAGATTAGCCAGGTACATGGTAACGCGTGGATGACATGCACATAGACCATGGCGCCAAAATTCTTTTAAAACCAGCCAACGAGATTCCACCACGCCATCGTCTTCATCAATAATTCCACCTGCAATCTTAGCTACGAATCCTGCTAGAGATTAGCTACGATTCGGTTTCGTAGCTATATCGATCGTACCTGCAAAAACTCCAAACAAGCAAAGAAATTTTTCGCGACCTACCCAACGTGATCGTCCAGGTTCTAGGAGCTTGAATCAACCTGCGATTTCGTGAGATTTTACCTAGAACCTGAAGCCCTCTTTCAAGGTCCTAAACCCTAGCAATGGTGATTATCGATATAAGCAAGCAACGGCCCAATTAATCATCCAGAAACAACAAGTACATCTCACTGATCAATTATATGCAACCAAAAACAATTTATGCATCATGAATAATGGTATGCGAATTCAAGAAATTTTGGACAAACCGAAGCTTATTATGAGCGATTCTGGACGTTCCCAACCTTGCTAGCAATTGCAGTAGCTTCGATGATGATCCAGCAACGCGTTTCAATCGATCTAATGCTTTGAATTGGTCTGAGAAGCAGAATTCGCTTTTTGAAATTCTTGTGAATTTTTGAGCTCGGAATCGGGACTCTTTTGCTGCAAAAACAACGTCAATCCTTGTTTCTGAAGGTTTTGTCTACTTATAGAAGTGATTTTAGGTCAACCATACTGAATAAAATCCAATCAAATCTTGATAATTGTTGTTTGGAAAATTTGATTGAAATCTTTCTATTATGGGCCAATTTCAATCTTTCTCAACTCCATTCCTTGTCACTGATTTTGCATTGTTTATTTACCATTTATGAGATTATATTTGATTGGAAATAAAAACAAATATAATCTCCTTTTAATTTTATTGTTTTATATACTTAATTTTATTGATAAAATCATAAAAATAAATAATAAAACAAATAAAAATAAAAGGTAACTCGTTTTGGGGCGTGCATGGACTCAAAGTGAAGATTGGATTAGTAGAACATAGGCCCATTTGGAAGATTTTAGATTTTGGGACCTTTTCTCTTCACATTTCCCTTACAAAATAGTCCGACTTTGACAAGGTGTATCTCCCTCAATTTTTGAGGTATGGAGGTGTTCTAGGACTTTTTAGAAACCTCAGAGAGTCCTCTAACCAGTGTCTTTGGTCTCATATCAAAATGATTTTCCATGCTCATTTTATGTCCTTTTGAAAAAAGTGTCTTTTTGTTGACTTTTGAAAAGGACCTATAATGTTTTAGTCCATATCTCTCAAATGAAGCATTTTTAGACTTGGCATGTGAGACACAATTTTGTAGAAAATCAAATTTCCTTCAAAATGAGCTTTGGATAGAAAATTTTGGATGTTCCATGTGAGAGTTATGGCTGGTCAAAGTTCCGCTGACTTTTTCTGTACAAAACCCTAATTTAGAAACATTTTGATTTGTTGATTTTTGGTCTTTCCTTGATGAACCATGATCAAATATTGATCAAATGGTGAATGATACTTCAATAGGAGGATCTTGACAAAAAATCAGGATTTTTGACTTTGTTTTGACTACGGTTGACTTTTTAGGTCAACCAGTCGACTGTGGACTTTCTGAACTTTTGAATGACCAGAACTTTGAGATAGGCCTTGATACTTGTCATGGAGATGATGTGAGATATATCGAGCCATATGAGATGCCTTGGAGCCATTTGATTCACTGATTTTTTCTTTGAATAAGCCAAACCCTAGTTTCTGAGCCTTGTATAGGAGAGTGTGTCTAGGAGCTTTGTGTATTGATTTGAATTTGAATAAGAGAAATAGTATGGGCAAATTTTGAGGTATGACAAAGGTCATCGTGTTTCTGAGTGTAAGAAAGAGGTTACTACTTGTTTCAAGTGTGGCAAGCTGGGTCACACAGTTGCTAAGTGTAGAATTGGTTCGAGTGCGACTTGTTACAATTGTGGTGAGCGAGGTCACGTTCGTACCAAATGTGATAATCAAACAAGGAGCAAGTGGAAGGAAAAGTGTTTGCGTTGTCTGGTGGTGAGACTACTTCTAAGGATAAGTTAATCTGAGGTACGTGCTTTATTATTGATAATGGTGCAACACATTATTTCATTCTTTGGATTGTGCTATAAGATTGGATCTTGTTTTATCTTTTATGCATAGAAGTATCGTTATTGATACAACTGTTGTGGCTTTATTTCTACTCCTTTTGCTTGTTTGATTTATCCGTTGAGCATCTTTGGTAGAGATTTTGGGAATTGATTTAGTTTGTTTTTTGTTAGACCAAATTGATGAGAATTTTGGTATGAACTGTTTGGAGTTGAATCAAGTATTTGTAACTTTAAGAGAGATTTTGGATCTTGGTATTTTAAGTGATTTCAAGTACAAGTTCTGAAGGGACGATTGTAGTTTAGTAATGGAGGTTTATGTTTCATTATGATTGTCGACTGTCTATTGACAAATTGAGGACTTGGTCACCCTTAATCTATTGTTGATAGGAGACGAGATCATATTGGACGAGATAGACTTGTCTTACTAATTTGGTAGTGTGTAAAACGACTAAGGAGAAGTTGAAGAGTCGAATTGAGGAGTTGTTGAGAAGAGGTTCATTTGTCTGAGTGTATGGTCGTAGAGTTGCGCTTGTTTTGTCGAGTAAGAAGAAAGAAGGTTCTATGGGGTAAATTTTCTTGAGGATATTTTGATTCTAAGAGTGACGATGAACATCTTGAACATTAAGGATTGTGTTATTGATGTTGAAAGAGAATAAGTTTTATGAGAAGCTTTTTGAACGTGAGTTTTGGTTGGAAGAAGTGAATTTTCTTGGATATGAGATTGGAGATGAGGTGAGTTGATGCAGATATCGACAAGTGATAGTTTATGCTTCAAGGTAATTTTAAGTTCATGAGAAGAATTATTCGATGTATGCATTGGAGTTGTTTGCCGTTGTGTTTGTTTTGGAACTTAAGAGGCATTATTTGTTTGGATTAAGGTTTGATGTGTTTAGTGATCATAAGAGTTGCGGTAATTGTTTGATCAGAAATAGTTGAGGATGAGGTAAAGAATATGATTAGGATTCTTGAGAGATTGGGATTTTAGTTTGAATTACCACCCTGGCAAAGCGAATGTTGTTACCGATGCGTTACGTAGGAAATCATTGCATATGTCTATGTCAATGATTCGAGAATTAAAGATGTTGGAACAATTTAGATACTTGAGTTTGGATTGTGAGATGAAGTCTTCGTGTGTTAAGTTTGGAATGTTGAAGCTTACTTGTGGTATTCTTGACGAGGTTAGAGAGGTTCAAAAATTGGATTTAGAATTAATTGACAAGATGACATTGATGAAACTAGGAAAAAGGTAATAAATTTCGGATTGATGAGAATAGTGTCACGAGGAGTCATGATCGAGTTTGTATTCCTGATGTTTCAGATTTGCGAAAGAGAATTTTTGGATGAAGGGCATCGTAATGGTTTGAGTATACGTCATGATGCTACTAAAATGTATCAAGATTTGAGGAAAATGTTTAGTGGTAAAGTATGAAAAGGGATATAGCGGAATTGTGTATTTGAGCTGGACTTGTTAGAAACTGTTTAGTTGGTGCAACAATTATCTATTTTTAAGTTGCTGAGAACATCGAGTAATTGTGAAGTGATTTGGGTCATTCTGGATAGGTCGATGAGATGCGCTTATTTTATTCTAGTGAGGATGAATTATCGGAAGAAGAAACTTGCTAAGTTTAACATCGAGAGAATGGTGTGTTTGCATAGTATTCCATTCGAGTATTGGAGTGGCATTCTTGGAAGCTTGTATGGTTGAAGATGTGGAACGTTTTGTAATGGTATGAATCGGGAGAGAGTAGGTTTGGTTTCGGGGTCGAAATGGTTGTGTCGTTTGAATTTTCGAGGACGAAAATATTCTAAGTGGGGGAGAGTTGTAACATCCCGATTTTATTAATATTTTTATTAATTATATTAGTAATTATATTATTTGGTGTTTTTAATAATTATTTTCCTAATTTAGTAATTTGTAATGTTTATTGAAATTTTCGCTTTTTGGGATGATTTAGTCGGTATTAGTTCGGGATAGCGGATCGATATTTAATCGAAAATTTTAATATTTTTAGTATTAGAAATATTAATGCGTAATATTTAGCGTTTTGAGAATTTTTCGAGTAACTAAGATTTGACCGAAAATATGAGACATTGAGTTATTAGAGGATTTTATCAGTATTTATTTTACTATTTTATTTGACTTGTTTGGTGTGTTAATTAATTAATTGATTGTTAGATAGTATAATAATTGATTATATTAACTAACTTGGTGTGTTAATTGATGTATATTAATTAACTTGGTGTGTATATTTGTGTCTATTTAATTATTGGTGTTATTTGATTTAGTCACTAAATAGAAATAATAAATAGAATATATTATATTGGGCTTATTTATTGATGTTAGGAGTAAATAGGGGGTGTTATATTTAGGCCCATATAGCATATGATAGTAAGAGTTAGAATGAGGGAGTGCCACATTTTCCTTCTTTTTCCTTTTCATTTTCGGATGGCAGAGAAAGAAAAGAAGAAAAAAAAAGGGAAAAGAGAAAGGGGAAGAACAAAGAGGAGCTAGGGTTTGAAGGAGACATTGAAGAGGTAAGGGGGAGAATCCTTATTATTATGGGTTAGTATGATTGGGTCAATGGGTAGAAATATGTTTGGGTTGAAATCCCTAATTTTTATGATTTTGACATTGTTAGGTCTTGATGAATAATTCTCTTTTATGATAAACTGTTATATAGCCTTGCATATGTGAAGCGATGGAAATTTGTGAGAAGAGAGATATTGTATTTTGATTTGTTTCTTAATTATTGTACAGTCTGCTATGCTTCTGTTAATATGTGTTGTTTAAAAAGAACATTGTAAAGAAGATCATGTGTCATATGCTAAGTGGATGAAAAATAAATTGAAAAGTTAAATGTATAAAACAAACAAAAAAGAAGCTATGTGATTTGGTTTCAGTATATCTACTTCTTTATTTTTTTTCCAGGCTGGTGTGATTTGAATAACAACTAAGTTCTTTTTAAAAAATTAATTTCACTTGCTGTTAGTTTAATATTTTAAACATTAAACCACCTATCCCTTATAGATATCATTAACATGTCATTTTACTCACATAATAACTATACTACTATTTAGTTGGGATTTCATACATTTTCATACATTGATTTATATATGTGCTTAGTATCAATTATACTAATACATACTGGTTCAATGAGATATACGAATATATATAGATAAATTGAGAATGTCAATTTGTTTTTCTTTGTAGCAGCACTTAGGAAATATATTGATATGATACAAATTAAAAATGAGGAAAGTATTTATGAAATGTAAAACAGTCTTGTTTGATCGAATAGCCGAATTTAGCGGTATAATTAGTTGTTCGGAATTTAATAAAAATTTAGGTAGTAGCTAAGTTTAATTAGTAGATTAACATGGTGGCGTTATTTTGTTGAAAATGTGATATTTACGAACCGACCAAAATAGTGCGGAGTTAAATATCTTTTATATTAAATATTGGTTTTGGAATAGAAAATGAATTAGAAACTTGTAACTAATGTAGTGCAATTATTAATCGGCCGATTTACTTAATAGTTGAATTAATTTCAATAAGTCTAAATTGATTGGAATATAATAGATATTGAATTGATTATTTGTTTGTCGGTAAATTACGGTATCTTGAGAATTTAACCGTAATTGTATTTTTGGCCAAATACTAATGAATTAATAATTGGTTTGGAAGTATATTCTTATATTTTGTTGGCAATATGAATTAACATGAGATAGTATGATTTACTAGTGTTAATTGAATTTTGTGAATCGTAATTGATTAATTGGCCTTTTATATTTGAATGATATGTATGTGTTGAGAATGTTGTGTACAATATTGTGGATAATTCATAGAGTGAATTATTGTGATATGCTAAATATTAAGATGGTAGAGATGATCTTAATTGCATATGTTTGATTAACATTGTACATACATTCATATCATGGTGTGCCTTGAAACAAAGGTGGTTTGCTTTGAAACAAAAGTGAGGCTTAGATTCTAGAGTGAATCGGAAGCGGTAAACTATATGTTTACATTTTGGTGGGCTTTGGTCTTGTCCGGATCGGAAGCGTGGCTTGGATTCTAGATATTGAATCGGAAAGCGGTGAAGCGTTGGGTTCACATTGCGGTACCACATGCATAGCGTCACATATCTTGCATTGAGTCACATTAGAATTATGCGATAATTGATTATGTGAAGTTGATGTAGTTGTGATGTGTGTATGAGCTTGATAATTAAAATGAGTGATGTTTGAATGCATATTTGATTAAATGTGTGAATATGTGATAATTATGATTGTGTGCGTAATTGAGAATATAATATTGGAATTGAAATATTATACTCTTTATACTTGTTGTATACTTGATAACATGTGAAATATTGATCGATTATTATTATCTACATGGTTATACATAGTGTGATTAATTACTTGAATTGTTGATTTAACCATTGTATCTTATTATACTTTCTTCATAATGATTCGTATTCTCACCCTTCTGTTTTAATGTTGCCCTCGTTTGGCGACATGCAGGTTCTGGAGTTTAGTAGCTCGTGTGTGATCTAGCCGGAGATTCTTCTGTGTTTGTTAGAGATTAGGTTGTGAGTCGATGCTCTGGTCATGTAACACTGGGTAGACTAGGCGTGTTGAACTCATGTTTCTATTTGGTTATGTATTATGTTACAACTTGTGAACCTGTTTATTTGGCTACGTGTTGTTGGAGAGGCTTTAAGCCAAATATTCTGATTATGGTTTATTTTATATTGAGAGTGTTATTGAGTTATGATCATGGTATGGGACATGAATCATTTTATGAAATACATGAGTATTTTAGTATTTTCCGCTGTGAATGCATATTCTGTGTGAATTGTAATTAAATGTTTAGGTGTTATTTGAAACGACCAGGTGTATCGTATATTGTAGATAAATGCTGTCGGTTTTTAAAAGCTTTTTAGTTTTTGAAAACGTCGATGTGACGCCCTTTTGGAATTATATGCATGCTAATTCTCTGATTCTATGCTTATTTATTTTGGGGTATAAAAGGGGTGTTACACACGCGGCAGGCGTTGATTTCATCCAATGGCGGTCGAATAGTTATTAGCTTTACTCCTAGTATATAGGAGTAATGATCAGAAAGTAAGACCAGAACATGGGAATGTAAGTTATGAGTAGACATCTTTGAAAATGACAAGACGTTTTGGAACTAGGGTCATCAATGATTATGAAGTCAGTCAATAATCTTGGAACTCTAAAAACGAAATCTTATTATAGCAAGAAACGCCTATTTCTCTTGTTTTTCGAAACAGGCATTTATTGGGGGCAATTTTTTAGCTGAAGATTTCGTTTTACAAATATGATCCTTCGATGGGTGAAGATTCGAAGGGGGATGGTTCCTGATGACCGTCTTTGAAGATAAAATGGCTCCTAATGGCCATGTTTCGAGGATAAAGAATTTTTAAGTCATAACAGAGATAGTGAATGTTGAAGCAAGTAGGAGTGTATATCTTCGAGACTTAGACAAATTTTACGAAATATGTTAAGTACTGATGCTTAGTGTATTTCCGTGGTATTTTAATGTTAAGTTATATTGCCACGCGTCGAAAGAGGATTCAGGCGGGAGAATTTGAAATTCGAAGAAGTTTTCATAACTGTCCAGAGACAGATGGCTTTCCGAGGATTCTCATGAGAAACGTGGCATTAGATTAGCGTAGGACCGTTAAGGTCGAAACTAGTATAAATAAGGGTTCTAATGTTAGGATTCAGTGTGTTCATTTTGTACAAATCACTCACATATTACTCAAGTATCAAGTGTTAAGAGAAAGAGTTCGCTGAGAAATGTACGTATGACACCACCATCATTTTAATACATGTGTATTTTCCTTTACCCTCAAGTATCTTTCGATATTATTGCATTTCGTTTACTTCTTGCCATTTACATTCCTGCATTCTTTATTTTCACGTTATTTATCTTTGAAGTATTTAACATTTCTGCACTTTAAGATTTTTGCACTTTTATAGTCTCTTATCCTATGTTTTATCTTGACTTACTTTTCGCTGGAGTTATATTTACGCGTATAACTAAGTGATTGTTAACCTTTACTATTTCGATTGAGTAATTCTTATTTTCAAGACAAAATCATAAACATGGATCGAATAACAATCTTTTTGACTATCTCCTAGGATCAATCTAGTCGTTCCTGCGAGTAACCAAATCATATTCATTATAGTTTGGAAGACTAGCGGTTGTTTACCGGAAATCACCGTAAACATCAACAAACATGAAAGATGCAGATGAGAAAAATATATTTTTGGCTTGGGAATAATTATTAGGAAGATCAGTTGAGAACTCTTGGACCTTCAATAAAAGACTTCTGAATTTTATCCTTCATATTAACCAATGACAGTCTGAGATTTATAGCAAGATTATGAGCATGGGTGTCCTTCCCTTTTTCTTGGTGGTCTTTCTTTAGTTTTGGTGGTCCTGCTGGCTTGAAATTTTGTTTATTCTTCATTATGGTGTAGTTCTTGGGGATTTTTTTTTTAGTTGGCTTGTGGTGATTTTTGTTGCTTTTTGTGCATGTAGTTGTTGTCTTCTTTAGTTTTTTATTCATAGGGTTCTCTCTTGTATAGCTTTTGGAATTTCTTGTGTCATTTTTGTGCATCTTTTCTTCGTTCGGGTTCATCCATTTTTCCATCTATTATATATATAAACCCTAAACCCTAAACCCTAAATATATATATATATATATATATATATATATAAGGAGAGATCAAATTTCATCCGAAGAGTTACACTCGCTCGTAACTTTATTTCGAATAAATTTTAAAAATTTCTTAACCCACCTCCTAACCTTCTTGGCCACCTCTAGCGAATTTACGAAAATACCCCTTGTTTCGGAAGTTCATTTCCGAAAACGTACTTTTATTGGAAAAAAAGGTGTTTTCGGAAATGAATCTCCAAAAAGTTGAATATTTTAATGAAAAATATTGATTTCGGAGATGCATTTCCGAAATAAGGTTAATTTTCAGAAAATTGGTGAATTCGGTAGTTCATCTCCGAATTCACCCCCCTTGGATGAATTCGAAAATGAACTTCTGAAATAAGGTCTGGACAGAAGAAAAATAACAAACAAGAACGATTCGCTTTATTTAATCGGATGAAGATTACATCGATCACATTACATAAGATTAAAGTTACATATTGTTAACATTTTGATAACGTCGGCCCCCGATCTTTGAAGTTTCGCGTCCAATTCGATCGGACCCTTCGAAGAAAATCGGTCAAACGTTATCCACATAACCGCTAAATCTTCGTCGTTCTTGATCTTAAAAGGTGTGAATTCAATGCCTCCCTCGTCGTTAAGCGATGGCGAGCGGTACTCGAGCTTGACAACCTTTCGATTTTCGGGATATTGCAATAGCGTGTGGAGCGACGTTATCAACTCTGCAAACGCCGTGTCGCGCGAGAAGCGAAATTGGAACGACATCGGGTAGCTGGTGGTGAAGTAGACAAATGCTAGGTAGGGTTAGGTTTGTGTCATTTGTGTTTCTAGGTGTGAAGAGGATGAAGAAGAGTGTGTTGTATTTATAGACTTATTGGAGCAATAATGGCCCAACAAACCTTATCCTGCTTCAGTGGTCTTTTCGGAAATGAACTTCCGGAAATTGGAGTCAGGCTAGTATATTTCGGAAGTTCATTTCCGAATTATGCAGAAACAGACATAAATTTTGCATTTTGTTGATTGCTTAGTGTTTTGTGCAAAAAATACCAAAGGAATTCAAAATTGACTTAAATTAGACAATGATGACATAAAACATACTTATATTATAGATGTATTGAATCGGTCCGATTTTACGTGATAAACAACAATACATACAAAAATTGTCATTACAAACAAAAAACGATCCAGAACAAACTAAAATTCACCGAACCAATCGGTGGATCCTAAGTCCAAAATAGGTATGTTCTTCGACCGCTCTCTATTTTGCTCGCGCTCTTCGCTCATCATTTCTTCAAACTCCTCCATTCTTGAAACGAACGGACCCGCCAAGTCTCCGCCTCATTTGAACGATGTGCCATCCATTGACAAGAAGTAGCCGGTATAGGACACCCCGGTTTCAAAAACACTTGGACGAAGTGCCACAAACGTATATACCCGATGCATATGATGCGGCTCGACGCGTCCAATGGCGGTCGACTATGAAGTGGAAAGAAAGTCTCACTTAGTCCAAACCTCATCAAATCGACACACACCATATCATATGCACTTGCTATTAGATGACCCATCTCGGGGAATGACATCCACTTCGAAACCGGAGCGATATCGGTAAGTGATGGAACAAGTGAATCATGAATTTTCGCAAACTTTTCTTGATTTTCATATAGTCGGCCGTAGATGTCCCGATACGAAGTCAACTCCGCAATGAGTTCCCGTCGGACTAAAGTGTGATTATTTTCCCCTTTACCGAGCAAACCCGCAACGGCCCGATATCCACAATTGTCGTCGCCTCCAACATCAACGATGTTATCGATATATTTATGCATAAAAAGTGGCATCTCATCAATGTAGACAATCGGTGATTTTTTGATCGGCGGTGTGTGAGGTGGCTTCGAAATACGGGCTCCTTTGTTACCACTACACTTGGACTTCGGTGTCGGTGAATCCGGGAATGATGCATCAACATGTTCAAAGTAGGAAGGAGATCGTTTTGTTGATGTGTCTTCTTGTGTAACTTTGGAATTTTTCGGTGCACCTTTCGTTTTAACCGGTTGAGATGGCGGTTTCAAATCGGTGGTCTCCGGAAATGCAATTTTTCGTAATTGTTCTTTTATGTGCATTTTGGTGGTGTCATCCGCTTTAGCAAACTTCTCCATTATCACTTCCGACTCGTCGGAGATGGTGATTTTGGAGTAATTTTCCTTCGGCGGGTCAAAATCATCAAAACGAAGTTTCTTCCAATGGTCGGCTACCTCATCCATGAGTATTGGTGAATTCAACTTCTTCATTTTTGAAAGTATACAAGCACATGGAACAAAAAATTCAAACTCGTTCGGGATATGTTGTAAATCAATTGGGAGAATAAAATTTGGCCCTTATACCGGTGTTCCATAACCGTCTTGCTCCGACCGAACGATGTTTGAATTTCATTGTGTTAATTTTCAAGCATTTGGTTCACGGTGTCCCATCCCCGACACAAATCTCCCTTGCTATCACCCAACCACCTCTTGAAGACCGCATGTGCGGATTCAACTCGATTAGTCGTGGTGCAACCAAGATGTCTTACTCGATTTGTCCAAGCGCACACAAATTTTTCTCTTACTTTGTCAAGAATGGTGGATTCGACGTAATGACAAAAAGTCTTAATGGAACCACACAAAGACCTAAAGTGTACCAATTTCTCGGTATACACCTCTTCGGAGTATGCATCCAAAATTTCCCTCCATGCCGCCATTATCCTCTCAACCACAACACCGGCTTTGATAACTTTACCGTTTTCATCCAGCCGATCTTTTGTCCCAACGGCGGGTTTCAACTTACTTCTCACGTTGCAAGTTATGTGATACCAACAAAGTAACACGGTCGATGTTGGGAAGAAGGTATCAACCGCATTCATCAAAGCATTGTCCCGGTCAGTCACATTGACTTTTGGCATAACATTTTGATCAACCAACAAAGACTTGCATATTCCCAAAGCCCATGTAAAGTTTTCTTCTTTTTCACACTCCAAAAAAGCAAACCCGACCGAATAAGTCTTGTCCGTCGAGGTCACACCGACGATCTCTAGAAGAGGAAGCCTATACTTGTTTGTCTTGTACGTCGAATCCATGACAAGAATGGTTGGAAATGTGTTATACAATTTGACACTTTCGGGATGAGTCCAAAAAATATCACGAACCGTAACTTTGTCCTCGGACGTTCGAAAGCTTGACACATATTTGTTATCGCCTAATAGTTTCAAAAGTTGTTGCATTTCCGACCGAGGACCCATTTTCAAAACTTTGAGGTTGTGTCGTTCATTGTAAACTTGCTTGATATTTGAAACGCTATCCGGTTTTTTACGCTTCAACACGCCATTGGATGTCCGTGTAACTTGGAATCCAAGGCATGATTATGAATTCCACAAATCACGGTTAAACGCCACAAATCATCAACCCTCCGAGTCGCCCGCAACTTAAACGGACACCCGCACTTTCTCGATCCCGTGTCTTCGTGTTTTAGCACCCGGTTTGATTGTGCATAACTCCCACCCCGTTCGCAATTCAAAACAACGAAAGCTTTCCGCCTACTATTTTCATTATCGGACCTTAAAATTACAATTCCAAATCCAACTTTACTAGCTTCGTTCCGAACCCAATCAATCAAATGCTCGCGACTACCGAAGCTCCGATCATTGGTAAATTGTTGCCGAACATCAACCGCATTGATCATAGCTCGATCGTCGATAACCGAATCGTTTTTAACGTTGACAACTTCTGGAACTACTGCGCCATCGTCTTGCACAATGTTGTCCGGATGCACCATACCTAACATATGCGAAAATTAGCAAAATTGGCCAAAACTGTTATTTTTAACTGCCAGGGCATATTTCGGAAGTTCATTTCCGAAATTTGTTAGTTAATATATTTCGGAAATGAACTTCCGAACCATCGCAGGTTTCAGCATAAATTTGTTGAATCAATGTAGTGAAATAGGGGATGAAATAGGAGATGTTTACCTCAAATTGTAGCTTTTTATGCTCCCTTTAACGTGATCAACGGTTTGAAACTTGATTTTGAGACGAAAAATGGATGGAGATTGATTGAGTTTTGGAGAGGGTTTGGAGAAGTTTTGGAGAAAAAATGATGAAATAATGAAGGAGGGAAAATTGTATATGCAGGACTATTTTCGGAAATGAACTTCCGAAATATTCACGGTTTTTGAATTTTTCCTGAATTCGGAAATGCATCTCCGAAAACACCACTTTTTTGGTGTTTTCGGAGATGCATTTCCGAAATGTATGAAAATTCAGAAAAAATAATAACTTCGGAGATGCATCTCCGAAGTAGGGGCAATTGGGGGATTTCGCTGGGGGTGACCCCATAGGGAGGTGGGTAAAGAAAAATTCTAATTTTTTTTCAAAATCAACCGTTGAATTGAAACATAATACCATAAAGATCATAATCTATAAAGTTTAAGATTAATCTATAATGATTTACTATACCATCAAGATATCCAATTATTAACGTTAAAATGAACTTTCATATAACGTTAATTTTGATGCAATTCAATGACATAGTAAATCATGATAAATTAATCTCATATTTTATATGTATGATCTATATGATAGTATGTTTCAATTCAATGGTTGATTTTAAAAATATTTATTCGAAATGTAGTTACGAGCGAGTGTAACTCGTGTTGTAATTCTTCGAGTATAACTTAATCCCTCGTATATATATCACGAGAATTAGCCTATACAAGTGATAACATTTGTTTGTCCGTCATTAAAATCATGCAATGTTTCAAAAGTATATGAAAGAGTGTTGGTTAGAACTAAATAAAGATCATTTCTTAACGATGCAACACCAAGAAACTCGACAAAAAAGGATGAGATAGAAGAGGTATATCAAATCTCACATGCATTTACCATCCAACCTTTGCTTTCTCAAACACGTATATAAAATGACAATCATCATCTTTATTATATGCGCATACAATTTGTGAGCCTAAGGCTTTGTTTGGAAATTTAAAAGGGATGGGAAGACGAGAATTTTGAAGAAAAATGAAGTGAAATGAATTGAGAGATTAATGAATGAATTTGTTTTCATGATATAAAATTTTCCAAATTTGTGAAACTCTAAAAATTCCATTATTAAATAAATATTTTGTTGGATTTTACAGAGCTTATATAAATTCTCTAAATCTAATCTAGTATTAGAATATTTTAAATATTAAAATTATGATAATAAAATGATAAATATTTATTTATCATTTTATACAAAATATTTCTTTAAAATAAAATGAAAATTTTATCTATTTTCCCTATACTCATTCCAAATCCTCTCATTATGTCCCATATCAAATTAACACTAAGCCTTTTTTTTATAGTTTACAGAAGACCTTTAAATTTTGAAAAAAAAAAAAGAAGCATGCAATGCAAATAATTGAAGGTTTTGGAAGGGAAGTATTTTGGGGGTTTTTTTATTTTATTTATAAGTGAGAATTATTTTAATTTGATAAAAAAATATATTAGAGAAGAGTTTTTGAGAGAGTTATATAAAATCTTTAAATTTAATCTATAAATTTATTATGCTCTTAATAAAAAATATATTAATAAAAATATATTAATTTATCATTTTATATAAAAATATATATATATATATATATATATATATATATATATATATATATATATATATATATATATATATATATATATATTTTTAATTTTTTTTTCTATTTACTCTTCCCCTCCAAAATATCATTTATCCGTTATCTAAACTCCTAAATAGAGTTTAATATTTTTGTTGAGAGTTTACCCGAAAAGAAGAGAACTTTGAGAAAAACAATAAAATATAAATAATTGAGAAGTTTTGAAAGAAATTTATCAAGTTGTGGTGGAAGAATAGGTTTGAGAGTTTTGATAAATTACGTAAACCAAATCTATGTTATAATTATTTAAATAATAAATTATGTTATTCACAAATAATTATTTTTTATTTTATATAAAAATCACATTTTATTAAAATTCAAAAGATTTATCCATTTTCCCCCTATTTTTTCAATATTTTTTTCATTTCTCCTAGCTCACCAACAAAATCTAAAAAATTTAAAGAAAATAAGAGTTTAAAACACAATGATATAATCATCAAAGCTTTTTTGATAATAACTAAAAAAAAATGTTATATTCATTCTTTTGATAACAATGTGAACGACATAGATTATACTCGATAAATGCAAATATAACGAAACTATAACTTTATAGCATGCATTAATTTTGACAGAACTATTTTTCCAATTATTCTTAAAGGCTTTAAATTTTGACAGAACTATTTTTCCAATTATTTTTAAAGGCTTTAAATTTTGACTTAAGTCATCAGTAGCATTTATGGCCACCATATATTCTTATAAGTTTTACGTCATCTTAGAAATGGGAAAAAATTTCAATTAACAAAAAATCTTGAATCATTTATGGAAGTTGAAAACATTGAAGACACCAATCAAAAGTCCTCCTCTCCCATAAGGGTTGCTAATGATGTTTCCTTTAGCATGAACTCTAGCTCCTTAATTTGGCTCACATTTTAAGGTTTGAGATAATTATTATTCAATCGGATGCTTAGACAGTAGTGGACTGTACTAACTTAATTTTAGTTAATGTTGTTCTCGAGCCCATAGCGGCTGATTGTAAGTTATTCATTAGCAAGTTTAAGTCAGTAATTGTGATGTTTTAGGTATATATCTCAATGTTGATACTTATAACTTAGTTGGTTTGACACACTCTTTTATTTAAAGAACTTGGACTTAAGGTATCCCTAAAGTGGATTTAGTTGTAATCTTTCTCAATTTATTGATCAAATCAAGTATTATTATAATGTATATGAAATTAAATTTATTCAATTCTCGCTACAATTGAAATTTATATAAGTAATTTGAGTAGAAAAATTATGATCTTTAAATTGAATATAATCTAACAGGTAACACTTTAATTTAATTATAATTAACATTATTATTTCATTAATCATTTGATTAAATCTAACTTAAAGATTATGATTTAAAATAAGTTTAAAAAAATGTACTTTTTGGAGTAAGTTGAACCCAATATATATATATATATATATATATATATATATATATATATATATATATATATATATATATATATATATATATATATATATATATATATATATATATATATATATATATATATATATATATATATATATATATATATATATTAGTGGGAAACCCGTGCGTTTGCACGAGTCCAGGTGTTGATATGTTGATACATCACCAATTAGGTTATGGAATATACAAAAACGGTAAATATGAAAAGTTTGTTGCAACTCCATAAACACCTTTATAATTGATTTTAAAACAAAAAAAAACAAATTATAGAAGTAATTATTATCTTTTATAAAAGAAGTTGTAGTTATAATAGACATTGTGTTTGATATATTATGAGATTTAAGAACGGAGAAATATTGTTTTAGAAACATTATTCTAAAAATACACTTTATTAGTTATTCTTCGAAATAAACGCAATAAAAAAAAAAGTGAAGATATTGAGGGGTTACATTGGTGGGTCCAGAAGATACATTGAATGTACAATAGAAGACTTGGAAAGACAAAAATTTATGTTTCGATCTCCACGTTTATCATTCCAGGCTCCCTCGTTTCACTTCCAACTACAAACTTTCCAAAACGCAGCGGCAAGTCGTTCTTCTTGGTAGGAAAAGGGAAGTCAAAAGTCTCCACCGATCCTCCTCCAACAAACACGACGTCTCCGTTCAAAGAAGATAGGAATATCAGGTAACTTAATCTTTGTTTTATAGTCATCTCCTAAAGGTTCAAGATAGACGTTACATAGTAAGTAAGTTTCAAGATGCAATTCTTTAGAAATGGCCGCAGGATTTGGGCAAAGAACTACTAATGAGTAAAAAATTAGGGTTTTGACATTTTTAATGATGTTTATTGAGTGTAATTACTGTTGTTGTGTCAATTTTTCTTTTATGTTTGGTTTTACCTTTGCATGCAGTGGGTTTTTTGGTATATGTTGATGGTAAATGTTTGTTGTAGATGGCTTTCAGCGGAGTTGAAGAAGGAACTGTTAGAACAAGATTGAGAATCTATGTTCAGAATTTGGTTTTGATGATAACAAGCATATATTTTGTGAGTAACAATTTTATTACTAATGGTTTCATTTAGTGTGCAGATATTATGTTATAAATCTTATACAGGATTCATTAGAAAAAAAGTACAACGACTACATCAGAAACTGGCTCATATATGAAATCAAACATCCAGAAGATTGACGAAGCTAAACATCATTCATTAGATGTTCTGTTTAAGAATACGTCAAATAAGCACAAAATCAGAAAGTACAATCAGAAGCTTCAAAGGAATATCAATATACATAAAGATTCGTTACAACAAGAAGGTCCCATATACAGAAGATCAGAAGTTCTGATAGAGTAATGCAGTGACATTTAAAATACAAACATCAACAGAAGTCACGTACAAGCCAATGAAGAATCTACAACTCAACATACAGAATAAATAAAATACAAAGAGCTTAGAATCAAAGAGATAGCCGTTAGAAACATCATCACATGCAAAACGGTTACAACACTTAAAAGAAATAACTCCCAAGGTTTATTAAAAAGAAGCAAGCCACATGTAGCACATTGGGAAGACAAGCTAATTCAAAGAAACACGCCATCAACTGCAATCATCATGTTGAAGATAAGGTTCGGCCAAGAATAAGACATGTCACAAAAGGCTCAATCTAGATGAAGCATTCAAAGCCATATTCAAACAAATCTCAACGGCTAGATTCCAACGGTAACATACCAAGCTCTATAAATAGACCAAGCTTCAAAATGTGAAGGTATGCTTCCATGTGTGCATCTAAGTATGCATCCAGAGTGAGCATTAGAGTTTGTATCCAGGATACATCTACAGAGTGAAGAACATGAAAAATCTTAGGAGAAAATTTGTAGTGAGAAACTGAGCATGAAAGAAATGGTCATGCATCAGAAGTTATACAAAAGGCAACATACTTGAAGCGTATAATGAAACAAAAAAACATCAGCCTACTGGAAGAAAAGCTTGATAGAAGATATACAGATCCTGCTTAATAAGCAGTATGCTCCACAGGAGAACTAAGCAATACACTCACGAAAGATGCATCAAAAGTTGATGATGAAGACAAAATCTGAAGATTCAAGAGCAGTTGCTCCTTATCTGATTCTGGGAGAAGAAGATGAAGATCTTCCAGAAGAAGCAATCAAATGCAAGACAAATGGCTTAACATTTGCTTAATCAAAATTAATGGAGGTGGTCTTACAAGAAGGAGTAAATTCTCCAAAACTTCAACCTCCACATTCAAGGACATGAGATCAAACTCAAAGAAGCATATCTACAAAAGAGTTGTTGCTCTTAAACTACTTAAAGAAGAATGAAGATGAAGATCAGACAATCATAGAAAGCAAGTATTCTAATTCTGCCTATCAATTAGTGAAGCGAAGATCTCATCCAGAAGTTGAAGAAAAGAAGACTGCAATATATTTGATTCTTGTATTTAAATGTAGAACACATAGAGTTGCTGCCCGTAGTATGTTATATCTTAGAAACTTCTGATAGATTGTTTAGGCTCCAGAAGTAACTTCTAGTCAGTGAGTCGTAAACATATATAATGAGAATAGGAGACCATCTGCTTGAATAAGAAGCACGCCTGTAATCTCTAGAAGATGCCTTGAGCGACCAGTTTAGTAACTCATCACCGCAAGGTTTTCTAACAGTGAATATATTATATATGATATTTTCAATGGACAACTAAGATGGAAGGAACAAGGAATGTCGACCAAGTCTTGAGCACTTGTCACAAAAATATTGTGGAAGAAACATCCATAATAAGGTCAACGTAAGAGATAAGTCGAGGGGAAATTGAAAGATAAGTACAATAGAAGGTTTAAAACAATAAAATATGCTAAATGTTACTACGGTCACGAGAAAGGGAACATGTAGAGAGAAGGTAGGAAGCTTGAAAGAGAGCAACAAGAAAATGGTGATGTGAGTAACATAAGCTCTACCATTTTTCAAGTAAATGAGGTAATATTTTTTTTTGAAGATTTTCATGTTAATTTGACATCACAGAGAACATGTTGGGTCATGGATTCCGTGTAACCTCGTGAAGGGGTTTATTTTATTCATATACAAAGAGCAATCTTAGTCATGTGATAACATGAATTGGTAATAGACCCAAGATTGTGAGAAAATGACATGTTTTACTTAAAATAAACATTCCTTGTGAAATAACATTGAATACTAGACCAAGAAGACTTTACTAGTGCCTTTGGAGATATGAAATGGATGCTAACACAAAGTTCCTTGATAAGATAATGAGGAAAGAAAGTAAGTTATCTTTATGTGATAGAATCCAAAGTCAATAAATAATGCATTAAATCCTTTGGAGAAAACTCCTTAGCCAAGCTATGACATAGGCGGCTCGGACATATAAGTAATGAAGGACTTCAAATTCAAGGCAAAATAGATACATTGGCATATGGAAAGATTTAAAATGTCTCTTAAGCAATGTAAGAAAATTTAGCTTGAAAGCAACATAGAGTTTGATTCTTCTATGAGGCCCCACATAAAAAAGAAAATGTTGTAGACTTGGTGCATTTTGATGTTTATGGTCCAATGACCACCAGTACTCTTGGAAGTGCAAGGTATTTTTACCTTTATTGTTGGCCATTCCATGAAGGTTTTGATGTATGTCCTTAGTTGGTAAGAAGTTAAAGTATGTCTCCACTAACAACAAAACAGAATTCGTGGAAGATTTCAAACAATACTACATGAGAAATGGAATTCAACATGAAAGACCAGTTATGAAGATGCCTCAACTCAATCGAGTGGCTGAGAGGATGAATAAAACTATTATTCAGAGAGTGAGAACAATAATATATCATTCCAAGTAACCCATTGATTTTCCATGGAAGATTTTTAGTGATTTTGGTTTATTTTATAAACTTATCCCCTTCATCTCCGTTGAATGGTGATGTTCCAAACACGTTTTGGACAAGAAAAAGTGCATCCTACAACCATTTAAAGTTGTTTCATTGTAGAGTTATTTCATGTCATAAAATAAGGAGAATTTCTTCACCCACCTCCCAACCTTCTTGGCCACCTCCGGTGAATTTACCACAATACCCCTTGTTTCGGAAGTTCATTTCCGAAACTATACTTTTTTTCTTGAAAAAGGTGTTTTCGGAAATGAACTTCCGAAAACGTGTTTTTTTTTAATATAAAATATTGATTTCGGAGATGCATCTCCGAAATAAAGTGACTTTTTCAGAAAATGTGGTGTTTCGGAAGTTCATCTCCGAACGCACCCCCCTGGGGAATTCGGAAATGAACTTCCGATAATATGTCTGGACAGAATAAAATGAAAAACAACAACAATTCGCTTTATTTAATCGGGTGAAGATTACAACGATAATATTACATAAAATTAAAGTTACATATTGTTCAACACGGGTAAGTGGGGATGAGAGAGTGGTGGGGAGAAAAAAAGACTTCCAACGAAAATTAAAGTTACAATTCGCTTTATTTAATCGGGTGAAGATTACAACGATAATATTATCATCTTAGTTTTTGGAAGTGGTAACCCGGGCCGGAACATATGACGGAGGAGGTGGATGTCCGGAGGAAGAAGAACCGGAGGTACGTCCACCGCGACACAAAGGAGCCAATCAATGTAAGCTATAGTTTATCATTATCATCAGGGGACGTCATTACAAAAAATTGGGAAAAAAATCTTATTATTTTTAATCTTGATTTTTTAGAAATGACGTCCCTAGATGATAATGATAAACTATAGCTTACATTGATTGGCTCATTTGTCTCGCGGTGGACGTACCTCCGGTTCTTCTTCCTCCGGACATCCACCTCCTCCGTCATATGTTCCAGCCCCGGTTACCACTTCCAAAAACTAAGATGATAAATCCAATACAAAAACATTATTCGATACAATCCGAAATCAGAACAAAACAAGACACGTCAAACAAGACAAAAGCATGTTATTCTGCCCGACGAGCGTTACAAAATACACATCAAACAAAATAAAAACACGTTATTCTTCCCGACGAGCGAACTCCTCCGAATGAAGATAATTATATCAATCCTCATCCCACTCAGTATCAGAACCATCAGCGTTGATCACGCCTGAAGGCTGCGAAGCAGAACCAGTCAAAAGCTTCTTCTTCTCCTTCTTCTCCTTCACCTCCTTCACCTCTTTCACCTCTTTCACCTCCTTCTTTGAAGAACCCTTTCTTCCCTTAGCGTCAGTCCTGCGTGCTGGTTGGTTGCCTGACATGTTCCTGTAAACAATTGAAATTGATTAATATGAGAGACAAAATAAAAAACAAAAAAATTTGAACTTCTGATACATTTCGGAAGTTCATTTCCGAAAACTGGGATGGAGGTGTTTTCGGAAATGAACTTCCGAAACACCCCTGCGATGGGATTTCCTGCAACTTCCATGGCAGACCCCTAAACCAAACTTCAAAACAAATCAAAATGCTTCTAAACAACCTAAATACTACTAAGAACCTAACCATATATCATTTATACAATTAAAACCCTAAATAACATGCATTTGAATAATAGATCTAAAAATTTCAAAACTTACAAAGTGTTAGGATTGAGGGCTTTTGAATGTTGTTTAGCAGTGTGATTGGAGCCTTGATGGAGCTTTGGAATTCTGTTTGCACAAATTTTTGCCTTTGCCACTTTTTGTTTTGATTTAGGGTAAATGATTGGGGGAGGGGGAGTGTTTTGATAAATCTGCAGAAATCGCAGTATTTCGGAAGTGCACTTCCGAAATGCTGTTTTCGGAAATGAACTTCCGAATTAAGGAAATTTTTTTAAAAAAAAAAGCGCTTCGGAAGTTCATTTCCGAAGCAGGGGTATTTTGGGATTTTCGCTGGGGATGACCCCATAGGGAGGTGGCTAAAGAAATTTTCAAAATAAGGGATAACAAACTAAACTCCAAGTCGAAGTAAAATGTATTCTTGGGATATGGAAATGAAGTATTCAAGTATGGGTTATGTGATTATGTCAGGAAAAAGATTATTGGAAGTAGGTGTGATGTATTTTTATCAAGATTAAAATATTGAAGATATTGAAAAGGAATTTTAGCATATTATTTGTAGAGAACATACAATTAACTTTGAACCAATTCCCATTCTAAAGTATTATCTAGGAAATGAAATAGGAGATAATGGAAACGTAAAAAATGAACATCAAATTTATAATGATCTATATTATGAAGTAACATATTGAAATATAAGTGGTGATAACAATGAATATATGTTTAAAGACAACGAGAATGGAGAAAAAATATTCAAGATCCCTAATAAAGAAGCTCGAGCGGGATCATAAACATCAAACCAGACTTTTCGAAACAGAATATGTGTCATTCACTTATGAGGGATAACTAGAGTCTTATGAAGAAGTTATGATAGACGACCATAAAGAGGGTGGTTGAAAGACATGCAAGAAGAAATGTAATCCTTGCATAAAACTTAACTTATAAGTTTGTAGAATTACCAAAAGGTAAAAGAGAACTAAAAAAATAAATGGGTGTTCAAGTTGATGACATAGGAGAATATCTCATGACCCATGTATAAGCAAGATTAGTCATGAAAATCTTAAGTCAAAATAAAGGTATTGAGTTTGAGGTGATAATTTTCACCACCAGTAAATATGTCAATTATTTGGGTAGAACTTGGTTTGACTGCACGTTTTAATTTAGATTTCCAAAATCTATATGTGAAGCTTGTGTTTCTTCATGGATATTTTGAAGAATAAATTTGCAAGGAGTAGCCAAAGGGGTTCAAAGTTAAAGGCAACTAAGATTTTGTTTGTTAGGTAAAAAAGAGTTTAAATGGACTTAAGCAGACACTACATCAGTGATACAATAATTTTGATCCCTTCATGATTGAGCATGGATACCAAAGTACTGCTTATGATAATTATGTTCAAGTGAAGTCAAATGTTGATGGTGAGTTCGTCATACTACTTTTGTATGTTGACGATATGTGGAACATAGGAAAATATAATGATAATATTAGTAAGTTGAAGAATGAAATGAAGAAATATTTTGCCATGAAAGACTTGGGACCCATATAACATATCCTTGGTACGTCCATCTGTCATGATAAAAAGAAACAAAAGTTTTGGTTATCACTAGAAAAATATATTGAGAAGGTACTAAAGCGATTTCACACGGAGAAAGAAAAATGGGTTGCTACTCCTATTGCTAGTCACTTTATTCTTAATTCAAAGCAGAGTCCTACATGTAAAATTGAAAAGGAAGAGCTATAAGGATCCCTATGTCTTAGTTATTGGAAGCTTAATTTATGTGTTATTCACACAATCAAATATTACACATGCAATTGGTGTTGTTAGCATATTTTTGGCTTAACCAAGAAAATAGAATTTGAATGTAGTGTAGTGGATGTTAAGATATCTTAGAGGAGCCTCTAAAATAAGTCTATGGTTTATTATTAACCCAATTTTTTGTTGAATAACATGATGAGAACTCCATATGGAATGAGATACAATGATTATAGAAAACATATTAATTTTATAAATAGATGAGACCATACATGATAAATAGATCTATGAGTTAGAAAGAGTGCAATCACCACCACTAACGCCAAACTCGATGATAAACTCAACAGAAGGAATATGTGTATTGGCTTTACAAGTTTTTCTTGCTGATTTATAATGTAAAAAACTATTGTTGTAGGTAAACTTGGAAATTGAAAATTGAAAATGGAATCAATTTGAAGTGTTTTTCCAAATCTGAAGTGGTTCGCTGGAACAGATTTTCTGAGAATGACAGGTTGGTTTATTTGAATGTCTTATGTTTTAGCGTTTCTTATGCCTCTGTTGTAGTAGTTGTTCTTAACTGCTTACCATCTACACGAAATTGTCGCATTTAAAATAATCTTTCATTTGGAAATTGCTAGTAATTGCTAGCAGTTGTAATCCATTTCGTTTTTAATCTTTAATTTTGTTTACAGTGGTAGTCATGTATTCATATTCATACAGATTTAGGAATTGACATTGTTTATGTGTGTATACGTGAGTTAGATGGGTTACTTACCTGCTACAATAGGTCCCTAACTAGATCTACCAATAGATCTAATCTGGTGTAATTAACAATATTTGAAGTTAAAAGTTGGAATGAAAATAAATGGTCTACATGTGTCGATTCTTGACACCAACATACTGAAATAATATGGAACCTTTATTATTATTTTAGTAAAAAAGGACTCAATTAATACAAGAGCCTATATACTGCAAGTTTTGGTCTACTATGAAGGTGACTAGTTAGTTTGCAAGGTTAATTTATTCCGTAACTAATACTAATGTGAATAGGAATTAGTTTAAATGTATTTATTTAGTGTAATTACCGATATAGCCCTGTAACCTTTATATATACGAGAAATAATAATGAAAAAAGTATGAAGCCAAGAATTATTGACATGGTATCAGAGCCGGGTTAAGGACTGCAATGTGGGCGTTTGGCCCATGCCCACGCTAGGCGTGAGGGTGGGTGTTGAAGTTGGTATTTGTGAGTTTGTTTGAAGTCCCACATTGCTTAGGTTCCCGGACTGTTGGGTGTATAAATATGTGAGGACAACCTCACCTCTTGAGCTAGCTTTTGAGGTTGAGATCCAAGCATATTTAACATCTAATACTAAAAAAACATAAAGTTTATATATTTATCTTTGTTGAACATGCAATGAGTATTAAGAACTCTTTGATGGATCCTTACCAAATCTTCAAACTGTGTAAGTAACCAACCAATTATTTCTGTGAAAAATTTATGGTATGAAAATTTTCTTATTTGGAATTGTGTTGCAGGCTTTTGCAGGATAATAATATAACAAGACTAATTACCTCTGAAATTGAGATTGGAAGGCTTCAAACACTATATCTTAATTTTATTTCTCATTTTGAATTCTTTCTGAGATTGGAAGGCTTTAAAAGCTTCAAACACTAGATCTAATTTTTATTTTATTTTCTCATTTTGAATTTTCAAAATCTGAATTTTGATCTAAAATATTGTAGTTATATCTAAATTTAAAAATTACAGTCTCAAATTATCTAAATTTAAAAAATAAATGGACTCGAATTTGTCATTGATGCTTTTGAAGCTTTGAGAATGGCAATGCTTCATTGAAGCTAGAGATTCTATGAGAAATCTGTGAGAATTGAGAAGCGAAATAGGATTTTCACGAATGATACCCTAAAAGAAAATAAAAAATATATAATATGTGAAACTTCTTCAGTTTAATGGTTGAATGTACAATAATTACAATACTCTATTTATGGAATTATAGAATTGATAAAGTTGTTAAAAGATTCTAACAAACTTCTTATTAACTAAGTAACATGTTTCTCTGTTCTAACAAACATATTTAAAGAAGTATATAATTTAAATTCTATAAGAGTTGAATTATATAAAAATGTTTTACACTAATAACATAAGAGTTTCTACAAATTTCCAAATATATTTATTATATTTTTTTAAATATATATATATATATATATATATATATATATATATATATATATATATATATATTTATTAATATTACTAATTATGTTTTTTATCCTTATAAATATTTCAAATTTTATTTTTAGTCCCTAAGCAAAAAATGACATATTTTAATCCCTACAAAATTTTTGTTCAAACAGTTTTAGTCTCTGCTATTTTTTAAAATTTTAAAAATTGTTTACTTATTCTTAATCTTTTAAATTTTTGAATAATTTTTTTCATACGTGCTTAGAAAACTATAAAATATTTCTTTATCAAATTATATAAATTTTTATAATGAGAATAATTAAATATGAATTTTTAAATTTAAAAAAATAATAATAAAAGTAATGTAAATCTCGACTTAGAAATCAAATTTTGAATTTTTTTTTTTAAATTTTTTTATAACGTTCTAAACATGTCTGATAAATAATCATTAAAAAATACACATTGATTTGACAACAGAGACTAAAATTACGTACATAATAATTTTTGGAGACCAAAACATATATTTTTTTAATATAAACAAAAAGAAAATTTTATAATTTTATAAAAATCAAAAACATATTTAATTCTAAAATAAATTGTAACAATTATTATATGTAAAACATGCACATCAATTATACTATTAGTTTTTCATAATATACATAAAGAGGTTTTATATAGGGATTAATAAAGTATTAAACAAAGCCTTAGTGGTAGTTGGTGTAATTTATTCGGCAGCCATGTGAAACCATAAATTAAAGTGCTTGGAGTCCAGTATTCTACCCTAAATTCTCACCCATTGACTAGCTAGTTGGCAAGCTACGCTACCGTACAACCGAGTTGACAATGACAACATCCAAAGTCTGGACTGCATTTTTCAACTATCCTTATTCACGGATTGCCATCTCTGTCTGGGGACAGGATGTTTTAAGTTTATGTATGTGAGCACCTAGTAAAATCAATGACATAATTTCATTTTCACCTACTTCTTACAAAAATATGTCAATCAAACCAATTGTTCAGGTTAGGCATGGTAGCGGGATGAAAGGGTGGAAATGTTTTTTTTATCTTATCAGCACTCAAATTTAAATTTCTAATAAATTCTTGTTTTCCATCCTTATTTGTAATAAAGATGAAAATTACATTTTAAAGTCGTCTCAAATAAGTTTAGGTGAGTTTGAATATTCTTGCTCCACGACATCTCTCTTTAATAGAATATTTTATCAATAACATTAGTTTTTTTCTCTCGCATCAAGTTATATTATGAATAATAAAGTAAAATAATATGAAAAAATTCAAAGATTCATTTCATATAGTAAAAGACAAAGTAAAATATCAAAACATTGACTATAAAATGTAACCAATTAGCTGATATAAATATGTGAGTTCGGAGTAAATAATAATGTCATGATTACTCAATTCATGACAAATTGCAAAGAAAATAATTTGAAAATCTAATTCATGAATTTATTTATAATGAACTATTATGTAAAAAGTTAGATAATAAGTCAAAGAAATTAAAAAAAAAATGTTTACGTCTCTAAGTCAACTATATTATCTTTTAAAAAAAATTGTAAATGGAAATAGTCTTGGAGAAAAATAGAACTGTGTCAATATAACTTATCTGTGACAATTCTAAAATACATCGAAAATGGTCTATAAGTATTTGAATTCATAAGACATAAGATGATTCCCCAACATCTTTCATCTCACAACTCTTTTGAGAAATCTCTTGTTTTGTACAATAAATCTATATTGTTGTTTGTCAAAAGGATAATATTTATATGTAGCACAAAAAGAAAACGAATTTATTCCCAATGAATAAACTTTTGGTACATATAATTATCAACCGGTTTAACCTCAAAACTAAATGAGAATATAACTTGATAAAAATTGTAATAATATTGACTTTCAACGAACCCTCTCATTTAAACAGATTCAGGTAATGGAAATCTTACTTTCAAAGATGAATATATTGACTTAGGGAGGAATTCACAATAACTAAACCAAGAACATTTTGCATTCATTTATCCCACCAGCTAAGTCACATATATTACCTAAAAAAATTCATACGTAATGCAATTGTCACTAACGATTACTTAATTAGGAGAGGAATGTATTTGGTATCAATGTGTTTCCATTGTATTCAAGAGGTAGAGAGTACATGTACCTCTTTTCATACATAGTAGATAAATCCAGTGATTTTAGAATTGGCTTGAAAAATTGACTAGTATGAACATCCATAGGTATGATTTTGAAAATCTCTTTAGCATTGCTACTCGTGGGTGGAATTTTAAGCTTAGTAATCTAATTATAACTCTCATCATGATCCTCATCAACTAGAAAATTTGGCACACTAGAAACGACATCATATTTAATCATGATTTGGACGAGAATTAACAGTTGTCAAACAATTGATCCAAAATGCATGTTTTTCATTCAAGGGTTACTTGTATTCATCCATTAAAGAATTCACCATCCTCAAAACATTTGATCAAATATAGGTCTCCTCTTGCATTCTCTATATTTGAAGGTGTTTGCATGTTGGCTGTATTATTGGTAAAACATACCTGGTTGATTTTGTATATGCAGGTTGCATATATATGTGGAGCTAATACAGGTTTTGTAGTGAATGTCATGATCGATGTCATGACATCCATGTGTGACAGCAAGGGTTGTTATTGTTTATTAATTGTGTTTTCTGATTTATCCCTTTTATCTGTTTAGGAAACTTTTTATTGAGTGCTGCAAATTTCGTTCAGAAGATCCTACTGACAGCACATTGTGTAATAGACATTTGGCTTGTGAATTAGGTTAACTTTGTTAACCCTAATGTATTTCTTAAAAAGCCCAAGGCCCAAGACTGCATATAAAAAGGACTGCAATCCTAATTTGGAACGCAGACAGAAGATTTTATATTGTGAAGAACGTTTGTTCTGTAAGTGTCTCGTGTGATCCACGCTATTATCTTTGATGATTGCGTTGGAGTTAGTTTATGTTTAGTTGTGTCACTCTAAGATTTTAAGCACGAGTGTGTGTCTCTTGATTGAAGCTTTTAAGCAGATCAAGGTGTGTCTTTGAAGAGTGTCTTCTACTTGTAATAGTTTATTGTGTATGTGTATCACTGCTGTGATTGAGGGGGAGTGGAATGGAGATATTCCATATCTAGGTAGAACTTAGGTAGAAGGGTCATTGGGTAGTGATTAAGTGAGGAGTTGTAAACTGGGAGTTTAGCTCTGAATTGATACTGCTAATAGTGGACTTCATCTTTGGCTTGGTAGCCCCCAGAGTAGGTTGTTTGAACCGAACTGGGTAAACAATTATGTGTGTTCTTTATTGTTTTATGCTATTTTGTTATTATTGTCTGTGTTGCATAATTGTGGATGTCATAACATCCAATTTGACATCGAGTGTGTGTTACTAGAATTTTCAATTGGCATCAGAGCAGGCACCCTGCCTGTTTACATCTGGGTGAGATCTAGGGATAACAAAATTCGGGTACTATGGAGAAGGAACTGTTAGTGTTTGGAAACAGACCACCTATCCTGGATGGATCTAACTATGACTACTGGAAACCTCGTATGGTAGCAGTCATTAAGTCAGTGGACAACAAGGCCTGGAGAGCTGTTGAAAGTGGATGGAAACATCCTGAGAAAATTCTGGAAGATGGAACCACTGTTCTAATTCCTGAAACTCGATGGAGCAAATTTAAAGAAGAGTTAGCGTTGGGCAATTCCAAGGCCTTAAGTGCACTGTTCAATGGTATTGACAATAACATCTTCAGACTTGTACAACACTGTGAGCTGGCTAAAGAAGCTTGGGATATTCTTAAAAACAGCACATGAAGGCACGTCCAAGGTAAAGAAGTCGAGACTTCAAATACTTACCACTAAGTTTGAAAATCTCAAGATGAAAGAGGATGAAACCATTTATGAGTTTTACATGAATGTCCGCGAGATTTCAAACAACTCAGCAGCCTTAGGTGAGAAAATAACTGAAGAAACACTGGTAAGGAAGATCCTCATATCACTGCCTAAGAGATTTGATATGAAGGTAACTGTCATAGAGGAAGCTTAAGACATCAGCAACATGAAGCTGGACGAACTTCTTGGTTCTCTCCAAACCTTTGAGTCAAGCATCTGTGAGCCTGTTGAAAAGAAGAACAAAAGCATTGCGTTTGTCACCAACACAGGTGATAATTCAAAAGAAATCAATGGTGTAAGTGATGAGAATTTATCAGACGCCATAGCCATGCTTGGAAAACAATTCAACAGACTTATTAAAAGAGTTGATCAGAAGTCCAGACCCAATGTCAAGAACACTTCCTATGACATCAGTCAGACATATGACTCAAGCAAAAGGTTCAAAGCTGAGGAGAAGCCCTATCTAGGGAAAGGGGTTCAATGTCATGGATGTGAAGGATTCGAACACATTAGAGCTGAATGTCCTACCTACCACAAGGAGCAAAATAAAGGACTAATTGTTACTTGGTCTGACGAAGAATCAGATTCAGAAAAAGAAATTTCAAAGCATGTCACAGTTTCAACAAGAATCTATGAATCTGATGATGATTCCAGTGATGATGAGCTAACCTTTGATGAACTAGCTGCCTCGTACAAGAAGTTGGGTAGGGAGAATGCTGAAGTCTGCAAACAAGTGGAGAAGCAAGAGGTGATCATAAGAGAACTAGAAATTGAGAAGATTAAACATCTTGCAACCATAGACTCCCTCAGTAGTGAAGTAAGCATGTTGAACCACAAACTTGATCAAATGACCAAGTCATTCAAATGCTGAACAATTGATTTGATACTCTAGAAGATATTCTGGAATCTGGACAAAGATCAGGAGACATGTCTGGAGTGGAATTTGTGGCTAAAGAGGAATTAATTTCTGGACTCAAGAGGATAGAATCCAAGACGTGTGTGACTAACCAGATGTCAATCCAAATGTCACAACATCAAGGAAACATAAGAAGGAGGCACTCAAAGAAAAGGTTCCATAAATGGAGGTGTCATCACTTTGGAAGATTTGGTCACATAAAACCATTCTGTTTCAGACTATTTGGATATCCAGACCAAACTCAACAAGTTAAACTTGATCATGATACTTGTAAGTGGAAGCAATATGGGATAGCTAAGAATGTTGCTCTAATAGCACACACTTCTCTAAGGATGCCAGCAAAAGAAGATTGGTACCTTGATAGTGGTTATTCAAATCATATGACCGGGAGGAAGAACTCTCTAATAGATCTCAAATTGGAAGGAAACAACTATGTAACTCTGGGTGATGGAGATATAAGAGAAGTCAAAGGTGTTGGGAAGACAGAAGGGGTGGGTATACCTAATCTAAAAAATGTTCTACTTGTACAAGGACTGGCTGCAAACCTTATAAGCATCAGTCAGTTGTGTGATGGAGGATTTAATACTAGGTTCACCAAAGATGAATGCATCATCACTAATGAAGCAAATGAGGAAGTCATTAAGGGATTTAGATCTAAGGACAATTGCTATCTATGGAAGCCTGACACACATGTCCACCCCTCTGACTACTCCATGATCAAAGAAGAATTAAAAGTGTACCATCACGAATTTGATGAATCTAATGAGTCTGATGAATCGGATAAAGAATCCTATGTTGGTGATCTCACTATAAGTGAACTATCTACTGGTTTTTCTGAGACCAGACTAATGAATGAGAAACTGTGTGCAAAAGTAAGGGAGTATAGAAGTATCAATAGATTTCTGCTAGAAGAAAGAGTAAGCCTTGTGATGGACATTACAGATCGGGAAAGAAAACTGGAAAAGTCAAATGTGAGCAATGATCCTAAAGGATTTTCTAAAAGCAATGTCACAGAGAATGTTGCAACAACATCTAAAGACAATGTGACAGAAAAGGGTATGTTGGGTATCTGCTGCCAAAACTTATTATAGCAATTAACCAACGTAAGGGAATACTATTTGGGCTTTGTCAAAATCCATGTTTTGAAATTTCCCTCACTCAGTGTGCATATAAAGCTGCCTCGATCCCCTAGTATTCTAAAAACGGCAAACCTTCCTAGTAGTTCTGCTAGCTACTCTCTGAGGTTGATCTACTTCTATTGCTCTCACAAGTGTGAAACAAGTTCTGGTTCTCTAAGGTTCAGAATGTCTCAGCAATCGAATGATGAATCTCCCGTTTCAGACTCAGCAACACCGGAAGAGTCCTCTAACACTAATAGGGTCCTTAAGGTTATCCCTTTAAGGACGATTAGCAGTGACGAAGTAAAGGCCACAAAGCCTAAAACGACTCATGCAAAACGACCCAAGGAAGGTATTCACAACAAGGGTACCAAATCCTCAGCATCTGCTACCATGGAGGAACTTACTAAAGAAGGATCCAAATATGTCAATAGCGCAATTACCAGGATTGTTACTCGTATTCTGAAGGAGAATCATCAAGTGCCTGGAATATTTATTCCTCTTCAAACCATAATGGCTGATTCTCTCAATAACACCAGTAAGGCTAAGGCTGTTCACACCGTTGATAGTGACCTAGAAATCAACAAGGATGAACAAGGGTTTACTAAGAATACCAATGTCACCGAGGATGTCAATGACATTGACAATAATGAGCACCCTAAGGCCAATACTGAAACTGATACTAATGTGGTAGACTTAGATGAGTACTCTTACGACAAATTAATTACCTCCTTGAATCTGAGTGTAGCCAACAGGCTAATGATAAGAAGAAAAGGCAAAGCTGTTGTCCAAGGATCATCAAAAAGGAGCACTCAAGTGAACAACCCTACCAAAGACACTGTCAGGAAGAAGATTACTTCTGTAGGTCTTGTCAAGAGCAAAGCTGTTACCAAGAGTAAAGGGGTTGGTCCTTCAAAATCTTGGAGCAGAGTCATTCCAAAGAAAAGAAAAGAGCGGGAAATTGTTGAACCTGAATCTGATGTTGAAGTGAATGTCCCTGACATTTCATTAAGGAAGAAGCCTACAACCAGTAAGCTTGCTGCTAGCGTTCCTGAAGTTCCCATTGATGATGTGTCTTTCCATTATGCCTCTAGTGTCAGCAGATGGAAGTATGTTCTCCAGAAGAGATTGTGTCATACCCCAATTTTTGACCTAAGATACCACCTCATATCATTTGCATATGCATCATTTGCATATCTAACAAATTGCGTAGCCTGTGTTTGTTACTTGTGACTCAGCAGGATTTAAACAAGAAATCACTCATCAGTACAAGCAACAATCAATTAGGGTTTTGTTCCCCCTTCATCTCAAATGAATCATCTTCATCAACAATCAACATTTGGTCCCCAAAGATTCATTTCAACAAGCTCAAAGGCACTGAATCAACCAAATTAGGGTTTTGACTGAAGATAGCACACCCCTGACTTTTGCTCAGGATTTGACCTAATGACTTGGGAAATGACCTCAAGACCCCAAGTGCATCATTTTGACTTAATCCATTGGCTCAGAACATCTCCTACACAAAGATTGATCAACAGTGAAATTTCAAATCATCAGATTAGGGTTTTTGAACTATCAGGGACTAAGATCAGGGATCACATTTGGGAAACCCTAAAAATCCCCAGGAAGTCAATCAAAGGCCTCAATCATCTTCAAATAATCCCTATGACAATATACAATGGAAATTTTATCTCAATTCAAGACCTACAGTCATCAATTTTATCTGGTCGACAATTAGGGTTTTTGACCTAATTCATCTGAACAACTGACTTTTTAATCAGGACATGGTGTCACAACTCAAACTATGATTCAATATCCTCCAATACCTCAATATGATCCATTCATACCACTCATTTGATGAGGATAGCTTGATTCATTTGAAATCTCCATAAACGCGATTCGTCTGAAAAAGTCAACTGTACAAGATCACCATTGACTTTTGGGGAATTTTGGTCAACCATGACTTTTGAAGTTTCAAATCATCAATATATGATATATGAAGTCATTTGATCAAGGAAAATCAAGAAAATCAATCAAGAATCAAAAAGTCAAAAGTTTGACTTTCATACTTAGAAAATTTTCTAAGTGTTTTTCAATGGTTTTTTCAAGAGGTGATCATAAGAGAACTAGAAATTGAGAAGATTAAACATCTTGCAACCATAGACTCCCTCAGTAGTGAAGTAAGCATGTTGAACCACAAACTTGATCAAATGACCAAGTCATTCAAATGCTGAACAATTGATTTGATACTCTAGAAGATATTCTGGAATCTGGACAAAGATCAGGAGACATGTCTGGAGTGGAATTTGTGGCTAAAGAGGAATTAATTTCTGGACTCAAGAGGATAGAATCCAAGACGTGTGTGACTAACCAGATGTCAATCCAAATGTCACAACATCAAGGAAACATAAGAAGGAGGCACTCAAAGAAAAGGTTCCATAAATGGAGGTGTCATCACTTTGGAAGATTTGGTCACATAAAACCATTCTGTTTCAGACTATTTGGATATCCAGACCAAACTCAACAAGTTAAACTTGATCATGATACTTGTAAGTGGAAGCAATATGGGATAGCTAAGAATGTTGCTCTAATAGCACACACTTCTCTAAGGATGCCAGCAAAAGAAGATTGGTACCTTGATAGTGGTTATTCAAATCATATGACCGGGAGGAAGAACTCTCTAATAGATCTCAAATTGGAAGGAAACAACTATGTAACTCTGGGTGATGGAGATATAAGAGAAGTCAAAGGTGTTGGGAAGACAGAAGGGGTGGGTATACCTAATCTAAAAAATGTTCTACTTGTACAAGGACTGGCTGCAAACCTTATAAGCATCAGTCAGTTGTGTGATGGAGGATTTAATACTAGGTTCACCAAAGATGAATGCATCATCACTAATGAAGCAAATGAGGAAGTCATTAAGGGATTTAGATCTAAGGACAATTGCTATCTATGGAAGCCTGACACACATGTCCACCCCTCTGACTACTCCATGATCAAAGAAGAATTAAAAGTGTACCATCACGAATTTGATGAATCTAATGAGTCTGATGAATCGGATAAAGAATCCTATGTTGGTGATCTCACTATAAGTGAACTATCTACTGGTTTTTCTGAGACCAGACTAATGAATGAGAAACTGTGTGCAAAAGTAAGGGAGTATAGAAGTATCAATAGATTTCTGCTAGAAGAAAGAGTAAGCCTTGTGATGGACATTACAGATCGGGAAAGAAAACTGGAAAAGTCAAATGTGAGCAATGATCCTAAAGGATTTTCTAAAAGCAATGTCACAGAGAATGTTGCAACAACATCTAAAGACAATGTGACAGAAAAGGGTATGTTGGGTATCTGCTGCCAAAACTTATTATAGCAATTAACCAACGTAAGGGAATACTATTTGGGCTTTGTCAAAATCCATGTTTTGAAATTTCCCTCACTCAGTGTGCATATAAAGCTGCCTCGATCCCCTAGTATTCTAAAAACGGCAAACCTTCCTAGTAGTTCTGCTAGCTACTCTCTGAGGTTGATCTACTTCTATTGCTCTCACAAGTGTGAAACAAGTTCTGGTTCTCTAAGGTTCAGAATGTCTCAGCAATCGAATGATGAATCTCCCGTTTCAGACTCAGCAACACCGGAAGAGTCCTCTAACACTAATAGGGTCCTTAAGGTTATCCCTTTAAGGACGATTAGCAGTGACGAAGTAAAGGCCACAAAGCCTAAAACGACTCATGCAAAACGACCCAAGGAAGGTATTCACAACAAGGGTACCAAATCCTCAGCATCTGCTACCATGGAGGAACTTACTAAAGAAGGATCCAAATATGTCAATAGCGCAATTACCAGGATTGTTACTCGTATTCTGAAGGAGAATCATCAAGTGCCTGGAATATTTATTCCTCTTCAAACCATAATGGCTGATTCTCTCAATAACACCAGTAAGGCTAAGGCTGTTCACACCGTTGATAGTGACCTAGAAATCAACAAGGATGAACAAGGGTTTACTAAGAATACCAATGTCACCGAGGATGTCAATGACATTGACAATAATGAGCACCCTAAGGCCAATACTGAAACTGATACTAATGTGGTAGACTTAGATGAGTACTCTTACGACAAATTAATTACCTCCTTGAATCTGAGTGTAGCCAACAGGCTAATGATAAGAAGAAAAGGCAAAGCTGTTGTCCAAGGATCATCAAAAAGGAGCACTCAAGTGAACAACCCTACCAAAGACACTGTCAGGAAGAAGATTACTTCTGTAGGTCTTGTCAAGAGCAAAGCTGTTACCAAGAGTAAAGGGGTTGGTCCTTCAAAATCTTGGAGCAGAGTCATTCCAAAGAAAAGAAAAGAGCGGGAAATTGTTGAACCTGAATCTGATGTTGAAGTGAATGTCCCTGACATTTCATTAAGGAAGAAGCCTACAACCAGTAAGCTTGCTGCTAGCGTTCCTGAAGTTCCCATTGATGATGTGTCTTTCCATTATGCCTCTAGTGTCAGCAGATGGAAGTATGTTCTCCAGAAGAGATTGTGTCATACCCCAATTTTTGACCTAAGATACCACCTCATATCATTTGCATATGCATCATTTGCATATCTAACAAATTGCGTAGCCTGTGTTTGTTACTTGTGACTCAGCAGGATTTAAACAAGAAATCACTCATCAGTACAAGCAACAATCAATTAGGGTTTTGTTCCCCCTTCATCTCAAATGAATCATCTTCATCAACAATCAACATTTGGTCCCCAAAGATTCATTTCAACAAGCTCAAAGGCACTGAATCAACCAAATTAGGGTTTTGACTGAAGATAGCACACCCCTGACTTTTGCTCAGGATTTGACCTAATGACTTGGGAAATGACCTCAAGACCCCAAGTGCATCATTTTGACTTAATCCATTGGCTCAGAACATCTCCTACACAAAGATTGATCAACAGTGAAATTTCAAATCATCAGATTAGGGTTTTTGAACTATCAGGGACTAAGATCAGGGATCACATTTGGGAAACCCTAAAAATCCCCAGGAAGTCAATCAAAGGCCTCAATCATCTTCAAATAATCCCTATGACAATATACAATGGAAATTTTATCTCAATTCAAGACCTACAGTCATCAATTTTATCTGGTCGACAATTAGGGTTTTTGACCTAATTCATCTGAACAACTGACTTTTTAATCAGGACATGGTGTCACAACTCAAACTATGATTCAATATCCTCCAATACCTCAATATTATCCATTCATACCACTCATTTGATGAGGATAGCTTGATTCATTTGAAATCTCCATAAACGCGATTCGTCTGAAAAAGTCAACTGTACAAGATCACCATTGACTTTTGGGGAATTTTGGTCAACCATGACTTTTGAAGTTTCAAATCATCAATATATGATATATGAAGTCATTTGATCAAGGAAAATCAAGAAAATCAATCAAGAATCAAAAAGTCAAAAGTTTGACTTTCATACTTAGAAAATTTTCTAAGTGTTTTTCAATGGTTTTTTCCAAACTTTGGAAGGGAATAACTCAAAATTTCACCTACAAACTGAAAAAAACTTCCAACATGAAAGTTGTAGATTTTGATCCAATGAACAACTTTGTCACATATAATTTTTTTCCATAAGATCAACCATTTAAGAGATATGGAGCTTCAAAGTTGGTATCTTTTGAAAATTTCACTTAAAATCTCATTTTCTTCAAAGTTCATGGATCTTTTTCACCCATTTCCTTAAAGGTCTTGAAGAAACTTTCAACTAGGGTTTTGAAGTACATAACATGAGCTTTCCAAAATGTCCAAGAGCATGAAAAAATATGGAGTGTAGCCATGGTTTTGAATTTTGTCATTAGAGGTCATTATGCATGAAATTTCAAGCCATTTTCACTAAGTTTCAATACTACATGATCTATAATCCAAGTGATGACACACCAATGCAATAATTGGAAGATATTTTTCTGGTTTGAGATCAGAATGGAAGAGGATAAGAAGCTTGAGATTTAACCATGGTTTAGTCACTTTTAACCATTTGCATTTAATGTGAAAGATTCCATTTTATCTCTTAAGCCAAATCATCACTTCTTGATCAACTTGCAAAGGTCTGAGTTCAGAACTCTTGGCCTATAAATAGAGGTTCAAATCACTTCCAAAATCACACCAAAACCTCACAATTATAGGTTTTCTCTCTTCTTTCTTGAATTGCAAGTTTCATAGTTTTCAAAGAGGTAGAAAACTCAACCTCCAAATCCTTGAAGTTATGGCCAAAGTGATGGTTCTAACATCTCATAAACATCATTTGGGATGTGTTTGATCCACTCACACACCCCAAAACACCTCAAATCTCAGAATCACTACCTCACTTCCATATGAACACATATTGAGCCTTATCATGCCAAATTTCACTCAGGCTCATTTCTGTCCAAACTAACACTTCAAACACCATCCATATACTTCATATGAACTATCCCAACACTCATCATCAACCAAAAACCTCAGAATCATCAAGCTCGATTCACACTTGGCCCTACTGCAGATCGGGTTTCATGGAATGATCCAGATGAATTCAATCCATGCCAAGCATTCAAACACCTTCCCTAAGGTCCATTGAAGCTATCCAAATCATCAAACAACTTCTGTAACACCTCTATTGCAGGATTCGATTCTCAGTTTGGCCGTTTTTGAAGGTAAGTGCTATCAACTTCAAACTCTATTCTCCATGCATCATAAATGAAATATGAACATACCATCTTGTTTCTGCACACATGAGGATCATTAACCCTCAATTAATTGCATCATAACTTGCACATACACGATTTCAGATTGAATCATAAGATTAGGGTTCTTCGTGTTCATCAGAAAATTAATGATCTTAGAGTGAAAATAAATAAAATTAAATGATACCATCATGTTCCTTGTGAAAAATCGAGCAAGATAGGCTATTCACTTGATCAAAATGATTCAGTTTTCAGATTTTTCAAATTCAAGTTAGGGTTGTGTTCTTGGCGCCAGATTTTGAAACTGAAATTAGGAATTGATTCAAAAATATAATTCATTCGTTGCAAATGTTAAACAGACCACGCGCGTGGTCCAATTGGCAAGTGTTTTGGCTGGTGAGAAAGAGGGCGTGGGTTCAAGCCCTAGTGGAGACAAAACCATTTTTTTTACCACTTGTTTTCTTTAATTTTTTTACACAACTTCACCAATCATTTTAACCAATCAAATTAACGCATTTTAATTTCATTTTTTGTACACTCCTCATTTAATATATGTATTTTATGCATACCAAAAAAAATCACCAAAAAATATTTATTTAATACATTTTTAAATAGGTTTAAAATGACATGTTTTTAAGTGTTTTTAAATACTTTAAATATTGTTTTTATTTGATTTTTCAAACCTAATCACTTGTAAATATTTTTTGTGATCAAACCCTAATTTTTTAGGTCTTAATTAAGCTTTAAAATTTGTTTTTTAACTTAATAAAGGTGACTTTTGTCAAAATTCAAACCGTTTTAAAACAAGCGATCATGATTCTTTTCAAAACGATAAACCATTTCTTTTTGATTTTTCTTTTCAAAAGAAACTATTGATTAAATCTCTTTGATTAATCAATTGATTTTCAAAACGATGTGGGCCTCTCGAATTTTAGAGAGTATAAGTCCCTTTCCTTTTTCTTTGTACAGTTTTTCTTTAAACAAGAAACTTTTTCCCAAACTTCCAAACAGCTTTTTAAACAATAAATCTCATATCTTTTTCAAAACCATCCACCATGTTTTATGAAAATAAAACATGGGCCTCTCGAATATTAGAGAGTATAAGTCCCTTTCCTTTTTTCTTTGTACAGTTTTTCTTTAAACAGAAAACTTCTTTCAAAACAAAACTTTCAAACAGATTTCAAAACGACGAAACCTCGCGTTTTTAACAAAACAATCAACCATGTCTTATAAAATAAAACAGGGGCCTCCACATAGGTATAAGCCTCATTCCTGTACATGAAATTAGGTATTTCATTGTACAAACACTTTTTTTGTACATACCTCGATCAATTTGTTTTTTAACTTTGAACAACAAACCAAAAATGAAGGTTTTCTTTAAATCTTCCCAAAAATATACCATGGGCCTCCATGTAGGTATAAGTCCCAAGCCCCTTTGTAAATGCCTGTTTACATAGCTTTGAATAAACTCAAGTGGGTCTCTCCCCGAGTATGAGTCCCGAGTCCCGTGTTTACAAACGGATCATGCTTACAGGTATATTTCCTTCATAAACTCCATTGTATACACACACCTTGTCATATATATGTGCTTGTTCATAACTGTTCATAATTGTTCATGTACTTGTTCATATTTGCTCGTACTTGTTCATATTTGTGTTTGTGTTATATACTTGTTTAACTTAGTACAACACTAGGTTCCCCATAGCCTCCTATTGGGCTTCGTGCAAAGAATCTCCCTAGTTTAGGTTAGGACATAGAGTATGGTTTCCCGGTGAAATCGCTCTAAGAGCTCAAACCAACTATACCATGCCTCCTCTTGGGCTTTGTACAAACGACTTGTCCCTCCCATAGCCTCCTCTTGGGCTTACAATGCAAGGACCCTCGATTGTCCCTCCCATAGCCTCCTGTTGGGCTTACAATGCAAGGACCCTCGGATAGCCTCCTCTTGGGCTTCGTACAAGGACCCACGGGCTTCTTATAAGCATCCCCAATATCCAAATCAAATACCCTAGGAGATTAGACATTTATCATCTCTATGATAGGAGTATCTCTTCTATATCATCACAAACAAACAATCAATCAATCAATCAAATAAATTTTTTGCCACAAGGCTGGCTAATCAATCAAACCTTTTTGCCACCATACTGGCTGATTAATCAAAGTTTTTGTCACAAGGCTGACTTCATTGAAACTTTTGCCACAAGGCTGGCTGATTAATCAAAACTTTTTGTCACAAGGCTGACTTCATTGAAAGTTTTTGCCACAAGGCTGGCTAAAAAGCATCTTTATCATTCTAAGCGCCATAAGTGGCATGGCCCAGGGCTTATAATGAAAAGATTTTCAAACAAAAACAAACAGATGTATGTGATGATATAGATTAGATACATCGAACATTTAGATGACATTTGTCTCTTTTCCTTTGCTTCCACTAGCATAAGTGGGAACTACGATTGCTCTGACTTTCTCAACATCCCTTTGAGAATACGTGGGCACAAGGTCGTATCCTTGGCGAGCAAAACTTCTCTCTCAAACCATTCAAACCTTAGCACCCGTAGACCCGAGCTACAGATGCTCTGATTCCCTCTATGGGATATGTATGCAGAGGATCGCGATGATCTTTGCGAGCATAATCAAACAAACACATTAGGTCCCACCTATTTCACAAGAACCTCTCAATAACATGGAATGAAAAAAAACATAGAAAAGAAACCTATAGAGTACTATAGATACGCTGGGTGCTAATACCTTCCCTTCGTATAACCAACCCTCTTACCCAAAGATCTCTCCCCCACTTTTAAGGTTATTGCAGCTTTTTTCCTTTTCCTACTTTGGAAACAATAAAAGTTTGGTCGAAACAAAAGAAAAATCATTTTTTGAGCACTCGAGCCCAAAGAAGGCATCAGGTGTCTCATCCCGAAAAAGGATACGATTTTTCCCCGCGACAGATTGGTTGTTGAAAGGGAATTGGCACCAAATGCTCTTGAAAACAAGGAGGTCTTAGAGCTGATTCAAGAAGCTGGACTGCTAAAAACTGTGTGCAATCTTCCCAAATGTTATGAGAAGCTGGTCAAAGAATTTGTGGTAAACCTATCTGAAGATTGTGGCAATAGCAGAAGTGCAGACTACAGAAAGGTGTTTGTAAGAGGTAAGTGTGTATCGTTCTCCCTTTCTGTGATTAATAAATTATTGGGAAGAACAGATGAAGCTCAAACCGAGCTAGAAGTAATAGACAACCAAGTCTGTCAAGTGATCACAGCCAAGCGGGTAAAAAGCTGGCCCATGAAAGAAAAGCTAACTGCAAGTAAGCCGAGCATCAAGTATGCAATGCTTCATAAGATAGGAGCAGCTAATTGGATTCCAACAAATCACAAGTCCACTATCTCAACTGTGCTTGGTAGATTTTTGTATGTTGTAGGAACAAAGGCAAAGTTTGATTATGGAGCATATATTTTGACCAAACCATGAAGCATGCTGGAAGCTTCAGTATTAATGGTCCAATTGCCTTTCCATCCCTCTTGAGTGGTATAATTCTAGATCAGTATTCAAACATTCTCAATGAACATGATGTAGTGTGCAAAAGAGAAAGTCCCTTGGCCTTCCATTACAAACTGTTTCAGGGAAAGCATGTTCCAGACATTGTCATGACATCAGCGGAAACTTCCAAATCTGGAGCATCGGTCAGTAAAGCAGAAGTCATAGCAATGCTAAAAGAGACTTGCAAAGAACTGGAATCTAGAAAAATGTCTCTTGAAAAAATGATACGTACTCTGGAAATGGATGAGAATGAGGAGTTTGCATATACTGAAGATATAGAAGATAAAGATGATCAAGAATTGGAAGAAGAAAGTGCTAGTCCTGCTGAGGACTCTGAGAAAGAAAGTTCTTCAGACACCTCAGCTGGATCTGACTCTGAGCAGTAATTGCAACTAGAGTCTAGTGTGTTTATTTTTTGTTTTTGTTTGATTTGTTCTTTTGCATTTAGTTCCGTCAGTTTTATTTTTTTTCGGTCAGTTTAAATTTTTGGACTTATTTAAACTCGTTGAGAGAGGAGTTTTCTTTTGGCTTTGGCAACATTTGTGGCCAGACAGGGGGAGAAGTAATATTTGTCACCCCAGAACAACAAGAATGGTGGTTGTGTGTGATCAACAATTCTATTTGCTTATCTTTGTGTTGATCTGTTTGTGCTTGTGCTACTCTTGTGGTTGTCTGTCTGTTTTTGTCTGAGCATTGTGTGCATACTGGTGATGTATGTCGTTTGTTTGTATTAGCTTGTGTTATTGTGTTTTGGTTATCCGCTGTAAGTTTTTCTCTGGTATGGTGTGATTGGTTGTTTTAGCCAAAAATTTGCCAAAGGGGGAGATTGAAGGTGTTTGCATGTTGGCTGCATTATTGGTAAAACATACCTGGTTGATTTTGTATATGCAAGTTGCATATATGTGTGGAGCTAATACAGGTTTTGTAGTGAATGTCATGATCGATGTCATGACATCCATGTGTGACAGCAGGAGCTGTTATTGTTTATTAATTATGTTTCCTGATTTATCCCTTTTATCTGTTTAGGAAACTTTTTATTGAGTGCTACAAATTTCGTTCAGAAGATCCTACTGACAGCACATTGTGTAACAGACAGTTGGCGTGTGAGTTAGGTTAACTTTGTTAACCCTAATGTGCTTCTTAAAAAGCCCAAGGCCCAAGACTGCATATAAAAAGGACTGCAATCCTAATTTGGAACGCAGACAGAAGATTTTATATTGTGAAGAACGTTTGTTCTGTAACTGTCTCGTGTGATCCACGCTATTATCTTTGATGATTGCGTTGGAATTAGTTTGTGTTTTTGTTATGTCACTCTAAGCTTTTAAGCACGAGTGTGTGTCTCTTGATTGAAGCTTTTAAGCAGATCAAGGTGTGTTTTTGAAGAGTGTCTTCTATCTGTAGTTGTTTATTGTTTATGTGTAATCACTGCTGTGATTGAGGGGGTGGAATAGAGATATTATTACTTTCATTGAACTGTAGAAGCTGAGTTGGCCGTAGAACCCCAACCCATCCTGGCCTTATTAGGTTGTGGTGCAGAAACTATTCAGGTGAAGACTTGGATTAGTTGTCATGCGGAGAACCACACTCAGACGAGTTTTTCTTGAGAATATTGCTGGCTCACAAGTTTAATTGTGTAAGCCGGTAATATCCGAAAGAAAAATGTAGACTCTGACGTATCAGTAGAACATGTTGTGCAGGTGATTAACTAGAACTATCCCATTTTTGGTTCTCTGACCTCATGCTCGTTGTTGCACCCCAAAATTTGCCCTCTTTATTTGAGCTATAAGTTAATAATGACGTTTATTTCGTCATTTCAAAATTGAAGAAAAATAATAAAGAGTTTTCATGGGTTTAAGAAGAAAAGCGTGAAAAATGGTTTAAACAGTGGAAATACGAGAAAAATTCGCAAGTCATATTTGGAAGGTGATATGAATTAAGTTCCCGCGGTGTCTCCACTGTTTCGACGATATCTACAACTTTCGTGTTCGGCTCGGAAACCAATTCTTTGAAGAAGGTCTTCAAATTGGCAAATTGCTTGAGATTTCGTAGTGAAAAATAGTGCTGAATGTAGGGTTTTGCGCCTCGGAAAATTCATATCTCCTAATCCGCTCGCCGGATTCGCTTGAAAATTTAACTGGAGCTCCGTGACATCATTACCAAGATTTCAGATGTTCGGACCGAAGGCCAAATATGCACGGAAAGCTCCCAGCATTTTAAAGATCGTCGTGTCGTTTCGGTAAAAAGTGTGTTTTCGTGTATGTCGCGCCGAGTTCAAAAATTCATAACTTTTTCGATTTTTATCGTATGAAGTCCATTCCGGCGGTATTCTCTCGGAAATTTCGTTAGCTTCGATTCTTCGTCACACATGCCTGTTCAGATTCTGAGCCGAAGATGGAGTTTTATCGAGTTCTTTCAGCGGTACTCACAAAATTCTGCACAGTCGCACCAGATGAATCGGCGTTTCTCGCCATTCAAACGCGCATATTTTCTTCATCGCTTATCGGATTGAGGTGATTCTCGCGGCAACGGATCACAAATTTGGTCATCTTCGCAATGGCATCGGTTTAGTTCCGAAATTTAGAGCCGAACTGAGTTTCCTTAAAAACAAGCCAAAATGAGACGTACCGAGGGCAATTTGGACATTTCGCATTGACAATATATAAACATTTTGTTCTTCACAAATCAAGGGGGAGGACTCTCACAATTTCAATTCACCAATTCTTCACAAACACTTTCTCCTAATTCTCTCTCAATTCTCTTGAATCAAAACCACAAATTACATAAAACTTCCATCAATATTCATCAAATTTCATCAAGATCAAGAACATGGATTGAAGAATCATGGATCAAAGTTCGAATTTCTCTCCCTCTCCCTCACTAAGCTTGCGCGCCTCCCTCTCTATCCCAATCCGGATTTCGCTTTCGAGATTCGAGTCGTGTTCGCGTTCGTATCGTGTTCGTGTTCGCACTTCGGTTTGAATCTTCATTCGGTAAGCCTTGAACCTTGAATTAAGTGCTTAATTGTTGATTATCATGTGAATTCAAATCTAGATCTACCTCTTGTTCTTGATTAATGGATGATTGATGATGTTTGATTGGTGAATTTGTGTATTTTTGCTCGAATTGATCGTGTTCATATGGATTTTGGTTAGGATTGATGTTCATTGTATGTAATGGATATCCGTTGATGATGAATTGTGTTATTCGTGTTCGGATCCGTGATTTGTCGGTGATTTTGTGTGTACAATTGTTGTTGATAATTTGTGTTGCTTGCGATGTACTCAACGTGTTCGTATAAATGCATGTGCCATATTTTCGATCGATCTTGGCCTTATTTGACGCGTCGCACTTAGCATAATTGTTGACATGTGGATCGTTTGATGTGTGAATGTTGGTATGTTGTGATTTTGATGTTTGTTTGTGATCAATTGGTACGTTTTGGATCGAGTGCGAATGGCTCCAAGGCCTTTAAAATGCATAAAATTCTGTTTTCACACGCCAGGAACCGGGTTGTCCCAGGCGGGAACCGGTTCCCACTCAATCCAAAATGTTGATTCTCTGGTTTTTTGTACCAGGAACCGGGTTGTCCCTAGGTGGGAACCGGTTCCCAGCTTGCTAACTTGACTATTCTCTGTATTTTTGTATGGGGAACCGGGTTGTCCCTAGGTGGGAACCGGTTCCCAGCTTGCTAATTTGGCCATTCTCTGTGTTTTTGTACCAGGAACCGGGTTGTCCCTAGGTGGGAACCGGTTCCCAGTTTCTGCCTCTGTTTTTTTTGTATGGGGAACCGGGTTGTCCCTAGGTGGGAACCGGTTCCTGAGTGCAATTTTTTGTGTTTTGCTTTTCTAACTTCAAACTTTCGTATCTTTTTACTCGTAACTCCGATTTGCACGTTCTTTAAATCGTCGGAAAGCTTATGAGATGTACCATCTTGCTAGATGCTTTGTTTGCATTAATTTGTAGATCATTCATGTTTGATTTCTCTTTAATGTTTCATTGTCCATTTCATGTTTACCTTACTTGTCGATTTCCTTTCGTTTTATAGTAATAACGCAATTCCGATTGCGATGTTTGTTATCTCTAACCTGTGTGCTAGTGTGCAAGGCTTTTGGATAGTCACCGATTGATACTCATTGCTTGAGTGTTCCGCTTCACTTGCGGAATACGATTATATCTCATTGACTTGTATCGTGCTCTCGACTTGGAGACACGATCTTATTGCTTTATATCTGCTTGTTTGGTTTGCTTGTTCCTCTTGCAGGTGTATCGTGATTATGCTCGATGTGCGAGTCGACATTTGTGCGCTTTATGGCTAATCGGTGTGCTGACTATTTGCTTTTGCTTTGCTAGCTCGCTCGCGGGATTCTCTTTCTTCGCTTTGCTTCGCCTTAGTTTACGGATCATAATCCGTTTGGTATTGATCTCGTTTCATTTTATTTCCTCGCACTTTATCGTTTTCTCGCATCATCCTTTAACATGAGAAGTAGGACCTAGACATGCATCTGGCCAAGTCCTCGAAAGAGGCTCTGTTTTTGTTGGTGTGTTTATATTTGTGCTTTGCGGCAGGGAGTCACGGTGTAATAAGTCCTATATGGCACTCCGTTAAGTCCTCATGGAAGGCATGCGGTCAAGGGTTCGTAATCAACCCCCGCCTAGTCTTATCGAGTCTGTTGGTATGCGCACGCCTCGCGTTGCTTGCTTCCAAACGTGCAAAAGATCTTGTTATCGAGTATGTCAGGTAAAGGGTTCATGCAATCGGACCCTCGCTTTTCCTATAGCTCGCGTCGCTCGACGTTGATGTTCGGTGTACGCACGCACCGTTTTCCTTTATGATCCGTGACGGCTTGGTTGCTGAGAGGGGTCCGCCCTCTTGTCTATGGCCCGATCATTTTCGCGAGGTCTAATGCTTGGTTGACTTGGGTTGAGCTGCTCCCCTTGGCTATGGCGGAACCGCTTTTCTACCATTCGGTCAGTACCGTTGGTTTTGTTTGCTTTACGAGTGGATGCTCGTTTGTGTGCTTATTGTGTGCTTCCCCTTTTCCTCGTAGGTTGTTAGTTTAGCTTAGATTTGTACCCTTTGTATGATAACATTAGGTAGCAAGCTTTCCCCCTTAGCTTAGGTCTTCCTCATGCATCTTTTAAAACACAAACCACACTCTTTGATTTTCTTTTTCTAAGAACTTGTTATTTCCGCTCCATTCCCAAGCATAAGTCTCCAAAGGTCGAGCAGCGGAGTGTGAATGTAACTCGTTCACCTAAAAAATACAAAACAAACAGAAATTAGTTAGCCGAGCTACGGTACCTCTGATTCCGCAAAACGGATACGTAGGCAGCGGGGTAGGGCCCGTGCGAGTATAACTCTTTCTTTTCCCTACATTCTGCATTCATTTTAGTCCAGATTAGCGCATTTTGCTTACACACCCATAGGTTTAGACACAGGCGTGGATACCATCGAGTACGATGGGCGCGAGGGGTGCTAATACCTTCCCCTCGCGTAACCGACTCCCTTACCCTTTTTCTCTGGTCGTGAGACCGTTGTTTTGTTTTGTGGTTTGCTGGCATTCCCTTCCTTTTCAGGATAAATATGTTAGTGGCGACTCTGTTAATTTTCGCGGTAGCGACAGCTGGCGACTCTGCAGGGGACGTCTCGACCTGTTGCTGGTCCGGACTCAGCGAGTCGATCCTAGCGCTGGTGTGTTTATCTTTGGGTGTTTTTATTGCTTTGCATATTTACCTGTTTGCATTGCATTCTATGTGCGCTTTTATTTTTCTGCATCATATTCTGGACTGTCTGGATCTCTGTCTGTTGGGTGGGTGTTTCAAGAGGTAAAAGGCCCAATACCCAGGCTATGTGTGAACCATAGGAACCCTAGGATAGAGTGGGAGCATGGTTTGTCTCGAGGTGTACGTCTCGGGATGGATTATGTGACCACGAGCAGAGTAGTGGTTTCAAACGGAGGTATTACCGTCACCCGCTTACGCGCTGTGATGATGCTTACCTTCGGGCGGACCGTATACTGCGTTTCATGACCTTACCTTGGCCTAGATTTTACCCGTGAGTGGGGCGGGAATCAATGATCATATTAACAGGTACATTGTTGGTTACCGCTGTTCTCGTTCGTGGGTTACCGCTGTTCTTGTTCGTGGGTTACCGCTGTTCTCGTTCGTGGGTTACCGCTGTTCTCGTTCGTGGGTTACCGCTGTTCTCGTTCGTGGGTTACCGCTGTTCTCGTTCGTGGGTTACCGCTGTTCTTGTTCGTGGGTTACCGCTGTTCTTGTTCGTGGGTTACCGCTGTTCTCGTTCGTGGGGTACTATGGTTCTTGTTCGTGGGGTACTATGGTTCTTGTTCGAGTGGTAGTCTGTGTTCTATTCCAAGTGTGTTATTGACTATGGGCTTTGGTTCCGTGGATTGACATTCTATATTCCGTGTGGTATAACATTTGGGGGCCGAACCTTTGGCTCTATACTATGTGTGTTACCGGCAGTGCAGAATGCCTGGTGGGCGGCAACAAGTCCCACCACTTTGCATCATAGCATATTTATTTCCAAAAGAAACGCAAAAAAAAAAAAAGATATGTATAATAAGCATTTGCATGTCATGTTTTTCAGGGACATTCAGGAGTTCATTCAAGTTAAAGATGGACACTCCCATTGATACTGTCAAGGAGGCAAAGAGACATACGCACACCTACAGCTTTTTTCGAGAGCCGTTGACCGCCTTAGAGGGTTTGAGTTCGTTAATGACCGCTTTCTGCTTGAAGAGTTTCACGGACAATTATGGGAATATCTTGACTTTGTTGGAAACCGTGGTTGATACTCCTGCTTTGCAAACTTTGATGCAATTCTATGATCCTGAAATGAGGTGTTTCACGTTCCAGGATTACCAGTTGGCTCCGACATTGGAAGAGTACTCTATTATTCTTAATCTCAAGGCAAAAAGCGAAGTGCCATTCATCGACATTCCTAAAGATTTGAATTTCAAGTTGATTGCTGCTGCTCTTTATTTGAGCATAAAAGAAGTATCTGATAATTGGAAGTCGAATGGAGGTGTCTCGGGGTTCTCTTTGAAGTTCTTGGTGAGAAAAGCTAAAGAGGAATTTGAGAAAAAGAATTGGAACGCGTACAATGCATTGCTTGCTGTGGCTATTTACGGGATTGTGATGTTCCCGAATGTTCCCAATTTTGTAGACTCGGCCGCGGTACACATCTTCATGGGAAAGAATACTATTCCTACTTTGTTGGCCGATACTTACTATGCCGTTCATTCCCGATATGAGAAACGTGGCGGTGCTATCACTTGTTGCCTTCAATTGTTGTTCATCTGGTTCCTCTCTTTGCTGCCCAGCAAAGGACCTTTTGTGAAGACAAGGGAGACACTTAAGTGGACCCACAGGATTATGTCACTTACCTCTTATGACATCCAGTGGCCAAAGTATCGAATTAATGTTTCTGAAGTGATCGTTGGGTGTGGTAAGTTCGATAATGTTCCTTTGGTTGGTACTAGAGGTTGCATCAATTACAATCCCGTGGTATCCTTGCGTCAGTTGGGGTATACGTTGAAAGACAAGCCGGCAGATCACTTGATAGCGGAGACAGTCTATTTTGAGAAGGGGTCGGATCCAGAAAAGTTGAAGGAGATAATTGTGGCTTGGAAGAAGATCCGTAAGCATAATGGAGCCCATTTAGGGAAGAAGGAATCACTTGCTTTGACACCGTATGTTGAATGGATTGTAAAACGGGTCGGAAGCTTGTTGCTGCCATATGATAGAGTTGCACCACTTCAAAAGCAACCTCCTTCGATTCTATCTGAATTTAAGCCAACAGAACTTTACAAGGATGCTCTGGTTACCAACTACAGGTTGCATGAAAGAGAACAGGAGACCAACTTGAAATTCTTTGAAGAGAGAGATGCAAAGATGAGGTTGATGCACCAGCTCAAGCAAGTCGAAGGCGCAAGTTCAAGTCAAGCCAGTGCCCGGAGGCGTCCCTATGAGTTGCTAGAGGAAGATTTGTATCAGAAGCAGCAAGAGTGTCTACAGTTACAGAGATCAGAGAGTAGTCTCAAGAGGCAGAAGCGGGATTCAGATAAACAGCTAGCAGAAGAGAAGGCTAAGACTGCTCGACTTGAAGAAGAACTAAGAAGACTCCGAGCCCAGCGGAGAGGAGATGGAGGAGTTCATTCTGTTACCAGGCGATCCTAGTGTCGCTGTGGAGTGGATTTGTTTGATCTATGATGGATGATTTGATGTTGATGCTTGATTTTTGTCGCCCATGTCCAGGATTGTTGGATGGGGTCGCAGTTTGATGTTCTGGATTTCTTTTGTATGCCTTATGAGCACTTTGTGACACGGTTATGTGTTTTGTTGTATGAACTCAAATTCTCAGTTATGTTTGAATGAAATATGCTCAGTTTGCCGATTTATTCTTATGTGTGGATTGTTATTCAAATATATTCGGTGTCAGGGTTGCTATGTCCTATCTGAAAGTGGGATGAACTCTTGGATACCTGAAAATTGACAAACATCTCATGCATATCATTCATATATCATACATGTCATATATTTGCAGGTTTTGCAGGTCTTATATCTTATGTCTCGCTGTTTTAATATCAGAAGGGGTTCTAAGACGGCTAACCATCCGTATCCGACTAGGAGCAATCAGAGAAGGCAGATGGAACAGATTCAGGAACAAATGGCTGAGATGAGAGCTCAATTGACAGAGCAGATGAATGCGCAGATGGCGCAGTTTATGGAAGCATTGACTAATGTGACCAAGGGGCAGGATGACTTGCGAGTTCTCGTCGAGAACTCCAGAAGGGTTGAGAATGGAGGACATCCAGGGCTGTTTGACGATGTGTCTTGTAGAATTGACGATCACCATGATCCGAATGAGTTTGATCACGTGGGAGGGCACTATAATCCTTTCAATCAGCATCACGGGTTTCCACCTCCACCTCCGTCTCGTCTGTTGGGAAGGAGAGATAATCAGAACCGTGGTAATTTGGATTTCAATGTTGAAAACTTTGATCAGGTATCGAGGCATAGTGCTGATGGTGCACATGATGAAATTGAGAGGCATCGTCTGATTGAAGAACGTCTCAGGGCTGTTGAAGGCAAAGGGGTGTTAGGCATGGATATCAATGACTTGGGGCTGGTTCCTGGTGTGAGGATCCCACCAAAATTCAAAGTTCCATCTTTTGACAAATACAATGGGGCGACTTGTCCCATGACTCATGTCAAAGCATACTATCGCAAGATGTCAGTTTATTCAGAGGATGAGGGTTTTCTAATGCATTTCTTCCAGGATAGCTTGGCTGGAGCTTCTTTGGAGTGGTATGTTCAACTCGAGCGCACTCATATCCATTCTTGGAGAGATCTTGTGGAGGCTTTCATTAAGCACTATCAGTACAATGTTGATATGGCACCCAACAGGACCCAGTTGCAGAGTTTGGTTCAGGGGTCTAAAGAATCTTTCAAAGAGTACGCTCAGAAATGGCGTGAGTTAGCCGCAAGAGTTCAGCCACCGATGACTGAACGTGAGATGATTGACATGTTCACTAGTACTTTGTCTGGACACTATTATTTGGCTTGCAGTGCTTCAGCAAACTTTTCTGAAATGGTGAGATATGGTGAACGAGTTGAGATGGGTCTAAAGATGGGGAAAATTCAGTTGGGAGCTTCTTCTAATTCTGCTGTTGGTAAGAAACAAGCTGAAGGTTATGCCAGAAGGAAAGAAGGAAATGCTGATGCCATATATGGAAGAAGGGGTTCAGGGAGAAGCAATTCACAGGTTAATGTTGTCATGATCCCAGTACCACAACAACAACAACAGCAGGGACATCGTTCCAGTAATGATCGCTATCCTCCCAGGACTAGGCCTCACAGAAAGATTGATCCGATTCCTATGACCTATGCTCAGGTGCTGCAACATTTGCTTAAGATTGAAAAGATTACTTTGATAGATGCTCCGAATGCTCCGGACACACAATCTCCGAATTACAATGCGAATGCACGATGTGCTTTCCATTCAGGTGCTGCTGGGCATGATACAGAGAGGTGTATTGCGTTGAAAAACAAAGTCCAGGACTTGTTGGACCAAAAGATTATTCAATTCACTCCTACACCCAATATTGTCAACAATCCGATGCCTGCTCATGGGGGTCCAGCCGTGAATGCCATTGTCAATGGTGAAGAGGTGGATAGCGACTGTGATTTTGATAGCTGGATTCGTCCAAGTATTCCTGGGGAGATGCCTCGCAACTGGACAATTGAAGATGTCATTCAAGTCACACAAGCTCAGGAGTAAATTTCTTGTTTTTACTTTTCTTATCATGACATAATTCCTACGCTCTGCCCAAGGCGTAGTGAATCATTTGTAGGGCCATGCAGTTCGCATTTTCAAAGTTAATCATGAAATAAAAGGATGTTTTTGCATTCAAATGTTTTGCTCTTTGTCTTTCTTTTAATTTTTTCCTTTAAATGGCAATGTTTTTGCACACACTTGCACATAGCTTAATAAAAATAAAACTAAAATAAAAACATCAATCATGCAGATGTTCCACTACCACGGATTTCATTGGTAACAGTTCCGTTATTGCTTATTATGATTTTGATAATCCGATCTACCAAGCTGAGGAGGAAGCTTATGAAGATTGTGATCTTCCCGACGAGTTGGCTAGATTGTTGAAACAGGAAAAGAAAGCGATTCAGCCGCATCAGGAGGAAATCGAGATGGTAAATGTTGGTACTAAAGAGCAGGTCCGAGAAGTCAAGATAGGGGCTGCACTTGAGAATGGTGTGAAGCAGAGGCTTATTGATATGTTGAAAGAGTATGCAGACATCTTTGCTTGGTTCTATGAGGATATGCCTGGTCTCGACACAGATATTGTGGTACATCGTCTACCTCTCAAGGAAGATAGTCCTCCTGTCAAACAGAAGCTTCGAAGGACTCGCCCAGATATGTCTGAGAAGATTAAGAAAGAGGTTGAGAAACAATTTGATGCTGGCTTTCTGCAAGTTGTGAATTACCCGCCATGGGTTGCGAATATTGTTCCTGTGCCTAAGAAGGACGGAAAGGTCAGGATGTGTGTGGACTATAGAGATCTTAATAGGGCGAGTCCAAAGGATGATTTTCCTCTTCCTCACATTGATGTGTTGGTGGATAATACTGCTCCTTTCAAAGTGTTTTCCTTCATGGATGGTTTCTCTGGGTACAATCAGATCAAGATGGCACCAGAAGACATGGAGAAAACCACGTTTATCACACCGTGGGGAACTTTCTGCTATAAAGTTATGCCTTTTGGGTTGAAAAACGCAGGGGCAACGTATCAGCGCGCCATGGTGACTCTTTTTCACGACATGATTCACAAAGAGATTGAAGTGTATGTTGACGACATGATTGCAAAGTCTCACACTGAAGGAGAGCACTTGGTTCACTTGCAGAAGTTATTTGAAAGGCTTCGGGAATTCAGACTAAGGTTGAATCCAAACAAATGCACTTTCGGAGTGCGATCCGGAAATTTGTTGGGCTTTGTTGTTAGTGGAAAAGGTATTGAGGTCGATCCTGCGAAAATAAAAGCTATACAAGAGATGCCTGAGCCGAGAACAGAAAAAGAGGTTCGTGGTTTCTTAGGGAGATTGAACTACATTGCTAGATTCATCTCTCATCTTACGGCCACTTGTGAACCAATATTCAAATTACTAAGAAAAGATCAGACGGCCAGGTGGAATAATGATTGTCAAAAAGCATTTGAAAAAGTGAAAGAGTATCTGCAAGAACCTCCGATACTAATGCCTCCGGTTCCAGGAAGGCCTTTGATTATGTACCTCACAGTTCTTGAAAATTCAATGGGATGTGTGCTGGGTCAACATGACGAGTCTGGCCGAAAAGAGCATGCAATATACTACCTTAGCAAAAAGTTTACCGACTGTGAATCCCGATACTCACTGCTCGAGAAAACTTGTTGTGCTTTGGTGTGGGCTGCTCGCCGGCTGAGGCAGTATATGTTGGTTCACACCACCTTCTTGATTTCCAAGATGGATCCTATCAAATATGTTTTTGAGAAGCCCGCTCTTTCCGGAAGAGTAGCCAGGTGGCAAATGATCTTGACTGAATATGATATCCAGTATACTACCCAGAAAGCCATCAAAGGTAGTGTGTTGGCAGATTATCTGGCGCATCAGCCGGTCAAAGATTATGAACCGATGAAGTTTGAATTCCCCGATGAGGATGTTCTGTACATCAGAGATTGTAACATTCCCGGACCGGAGGAAGGACCCGAACCAGGATCGCAATGGACGCTCGTGTTCGATGGTGCCTCTAATGCACTCGGGAATGGTGTTGGAGCTGTAATTACTTCTCCATCAGGTTTTCATATTCCATTTACAGCCAGAATCTGTTTTGATTGCACTAATAACATGGCTGAATATGAAGCCTGCATTTATGGTATCGAAGCTGCGATTGATTTGCGAATCAAGTACTTGAAAGTTTATGGGGATTCCAATCTTGTCATTAGCCAGATCAATGGAGATTGGGAAACTCGCCATCAGAATCTGATTCCATACAGGGAGCATGTGATGAGACTCATTCCGTACTTTGATGAGATCACATTCGAGCATATTTCTAGAGAAGAGAACAATCTTGCTGATGCTCTCGCTACTTTGGCTTCCATGTTCAAAGTGAAATGGGCCAATGAAGCGCCTAACATCACCATCAACAGATTGGACGAACCAGCATTTTGCTTTGAGGCTGATGTTGAGTTGGATGGTAATCCCTGGTATCATGATATAAAAAAGTTCCTCGAAACTCAAGAGTATCCTCCCGAAGCGTCGGTGACTGATAAGAAGTTTCTGAGAAGGTTTGCAGCTAAGTTTTACCTCAACGGTGGTGTATTGTACAAGAGGCATCATGACGGTGTGTTGCTCCGATGTGTTGTGAAGGAAGAAGCTTCAAAAATCATAGAGGAAATGCACGAAGGCAAGTTTGGTACCCATTCTAGTGGGCATACAATGGCTAAGAAGATCTTGAGGGCTGGTTACTATTGGTCCACTATGGAAACTGATTGTCATAACCATGTCAGAATTTGTCACAAGTGCCAGATTTATGCTGATAAAGTGCACGTGCCGCCTGTGCCGTTGAATGTCTTGACTTCTCCGTGGCCTTTTGCAATGTGGGGCATTGACATGATTGGAGAGATTAAGCCTACTGCTTCTAATGGACATCGCTTCATCTTGGTCGCCATCGATTACTTCACCAAGTGGGTTGAAGCCGCATCTTATGCGAATGTCACCAAACAAGTGATTACTCACTTTATCAAGCACAACATAATCTGTCGTTATGGGATTCCTGAGAAGATCATTACTGATAATGGATCGAATCTCAATAACAAGATGATGAAGGAGCTTTGTGAGTCCTTCAAGATTAAGCATCACAATTCTTCTCCGTATCGTCCAAAGATGAATGGCGCTGTTGAAGCGGCCAACAAAAACATTAAGAAGATTGTGCAAAAGATGGTAGTGACTTACCGAGATTGGCACGAGATGTTACCTTTCGCTTTGCATGGTTATCGTACCTCTGTGCGTACATCGACTGGGGCAACTCCTTTCTCACTGGTTTATGGTATGGAAGCAGTATTGCCAGTTGAAGTTGAGATCCCTTCCTTGAGGATTATGAAAGACGTCGAGCTTGACGAGTCAGAATGGGTACAAAATCGTTTGGATCAGTTAAACCTCATTGATGAGAAGCGCTTAGCGGCTATTGGTCATGGTCAGGTATACCAAAAGAAGATGAGAAAAGCTTTTGACAAGCGGGTGCGACCCCAAAGCTACAAACCGGGCGATCTGGTACTCAAAGGAATCATTCTTCCTCAGGGTGATCCACGAGGCAAGTGGACTCCGACGTATGAAGGCCCCTTTGTTGTGCAGAAAGTATTCTCTGGCGGCGCCATGATGCTTGCAACGATGGATGGCGAGAACTTTCCGCACCCTGTGAACGCAGATGTAGTCAAAAAATACTTCGCATAGACCTGAAAAAGAAAGAAGAAAAAGAAAAGAAAAAGAAAAAAAAAGAAGAAAAAAAAGATAAAAGAAAATGAATCAGGCAAAAGAATGAAAAAGAAACAAATATACCCGCTAAGTTGAAAACCCGAAAGGGCGGCTTAGGTAAAAAAGGGACAAAAGCGAACGACTACATCTCGTATGCCACCTTGGCAATCACTCTTCATACATGCTTAGGGCTCCCGACCGAGGGATAAGCAAGACTCCGTGTTCTTGAGTTTGCACCTGGCGGCTCAAATCCCTAAAGCATGCACAACATCCACTCACTTTGTTTAGGGCTCCCGACCGAGGGATAAGCAAGACTCCGTGTTCTTGAGTTTGCATCGCTGGCAACTCAAATCCCTAAAGGCGCTCACAAACCCCGTCGGGTCCACAAGTTTGGTGATGTCATATCAATTAGTTGTTAAATCGGGCAGTGATGAATCCTAATGAGTACGGTCTTCCAAAGCAAGGAGATGAGAGCGTCGGAGTTATAAAAGTGATAGCGGGATCGAAACCAATGGATATCCGTTTCACATTGCCATTTCTCTTGTACTCAATAAATGTGTGGTTACCTCTTACTAGGAACTACTTCTGAAAAGTATTCGCTCTTTTATGAGCATTCCTTTTGCAATTAATAAAGATCCTTTTTATCTTAAACAACTGTTTTCTTTTACCGTTTTGTTTGCATAAAACATCCTAAGTTTGTTGTGTTAAACTTTGCATATGAAAACTGCATTGCTTTTACAATACATGATTAGAAATGAAATCTTTGAATCTACTTCGGAGTTTTGTGTAACTGGGATGGCAGGCTAAGATACCATGCTATATCCTGGGGAATTTGCATTTGTTTGTCTCGCAGGTACATGTTTGCAAGCGCTTCGTATCAGCATATCGGCGGACTTAATTATGAGAGATTCTCACTCCCCAGCCGGGTGCATCCTACGAGAGATTCTCATTCCCCAGCTGAGTATATCTGGATGAGACTTTCTTCGTTCCAAGATTCTCATCTCCTCATCAAAGCACCTCTTAATGCATTCTCTATGCTCCAGAAGCCTTATTCCCGACGGAATGCTTTCTCCCCAGTTGAATCATGATGCAATGGTGTCTGATTCCCCAGCTGGTTCTTAATGAAGTTCCTTTCCCGAGTTCCTCGTTCTCCCTAGTAGAGCGTTTCTCTCCCCAACGGATTGACCCGTTTTCCCCAGGAGAGTCATCTTATTCCCCAGTGGAGTGATCTTAGCAAAAGATTCTTATGCCGGGTTCCTTATCCCCAGCGAATCTCTCATATTCTCAGCAGCTCGCTTTGCAAAAGTATTCATCTTCCCCACTGATTCTTTCCTCAGCAGAGATTCGCATGCATCCTCAGCAGAATCTGTTTCCTTCAAGGATTTTCCCAGCGGAATGCGTCATACGCAAGCTAGTTGGTCAATCCCCATCAGAGTTGTCTTCATGACTTGCCCTTATCTCCACATCCCCAGTATGTCGAGATTTTGCTTCTCCTATGAAGTTGCCAAGGTATTCCCCAAGCAGTCATTTGGGATGTTCATATCCCCAAGCAGGATTTATTCCCCAATCAGAGCTCGCATCCAAATTTGATCATCTCCAATAGATTTCTGATCCATCTTTGCCAGTTCGCAGTTTGTGACCCTTGGTCACTCATCTTGTCCTCCCCGCAGAGTTCCGTACTCTCTCTCTAGGACTTCTTCAGCAATTCAGTGCTCATCCGTTGCCTCCCTAAGCAACGTTCGAATCATGCATCATTTGCATTGCATTCTCAAAGCGTATAACGTCTTCCTTCTCGGAAACATTATTCCATACACATTCATACATGCATCATGCATAAATCATATCATATCTGTTTCTTTCTGCAGGAAAGTTATCCAGATTCAAATGCTCCCCAGAGAGCAATATTCGCCTAGTCATTACAGGCGCTTATCCTGATGTTTTGAATCAGAAGAGGATTGTTCTACTTATTTTCTAACACGGCTCAGATCAGTTCAAAGACATTCCTATTCCCGATGCCCCCAGATCGGTAGAAGATATTTGTTCCTATCCTGGTATCCAGCTCAGTTGAAGGAACCGCCTCCGGATCTCCCAAGATCTTACGAATGAGCGAGCCCTCTGATACATCAGATCAGTTGGAAATATCTACTCCCTGACGATTTAGTTCGTTCAGAAGAAGAAACTCGCCTGCCCAGTCCTGATGCTTAACCATCAGTTGAAGACGCTTTCTTTACCCGGCGTACACAGTTCGGAAGAAACATCTGTTCCTATCCTAATATCCAGTTTCAGATTAGTTGAAGGAACCGCCTCCGGATCTCCCAAGATCTTACGAAGGAGCAAGCCACTGATATCATCAGATCAGATGGAGATGTTTGCCTGATCGACTTTGTCTTTCAGATGAAGATTGTCCTACTTATTTTCTAGCATCATGTCTAGATCAGTTTAAAGGCATTCTTTCCCCGGCATACACAGTTCGGAAGAGATATTGTTCCTATCCTGATTACCAGTTCAGTTGAAGGAACCGCCTCCGGATCCCCGTGGTCTTACGAAGGAGCTAGCCGCTAATTCCCAGATTAGTTGGAATATCTACCTGATGATTTAATTGCATCAGAAGAGATGTCTGCCCAGATTCCTAGATCATGATTCCCAGATCAGAGATACTTATTACCCGTTGATGTTCAGATCAGCCGATGTATCTCCTTCGATTCCCAAATCGACCTAAGACATCTATCCCGATGCATGTTCGGAGACATCTGCTACGTCTGATATTCAGATCAGTCGAGATGTTCCTTCTCTTGATGCCCAGATCATTTGAAGTGTTTTCCCCTTCCTGTGGGTGCCTGTTCCTCCTTTTTCACAAGGTGGAGCATATTTATTATCCAGATCAATTGAAGTTTTTTCTCCTCGCTTGCGGGGTGGTACATTTCTTTCTTGTTACAAGATGGAATCTTCTATTGATCAAGAGCACAAATTTTCGAGTTCATTCTGGTATTCAATCTCCTTCCACCTCAACGGTTCGAAACCTCTGTTTCTCACTCGTCAGGTTCAAGAAGTTTGAATAGGGGCAGCTGTTGCACCCCAAAATTTGCCCTCTTTATTTGAGCTATAAGTTAATAATGACGTTTATTTCGTCATTTCAAAATTGAAGAAAAATAATAAAGAGTTTTCATGGGTTTAAGAAGAAAAGCGTGAAAAATGGTTTAAACAGTGGAAATACGAGAAAAATTCGCAAGTCATATTTGGAAGGTGATATGAGTTAAGTTCCCGCGTTGTCTCCACTGTTTCGATGATATCTACAACTTTCGTGTTCGGCTCGGAAACCAATTCTTTGAAGAAGGTCTTCAAATTGGCAAATTGCTTGAGATTTCGTAGTGAAAAATAGTGCTGAATGTAGGGTTTTGCGCCTCGGAAAATTCATATCTCCTAATCCGCTCGCCGGATTTGCTTGAAAATTTAACTAGAGCTCCGTGACATCATTACCAAGATTTCATATGTTCGGTCCGAAGGCCAAATATGCACGGAAAGCTCCCAGCATTTTAAAGATCGTCGTGTCGTTTCGGTAAAAAGTGTGTTTTCGTGTATGTCGCGCCGAGTTCGAAAATTCATAACTTTTTCGATTTTTATCGTATGAAGTCCATTCCGGCGGTATTCTCTCGGAAATTTCGTTAGCTTCGATTCTTCGTCACACATGCCTGTTCAGATTCTGAGCCGAAGATGGAGTTTTATCGAGTTCTTTGAGCGGTACTCACAAAATTCTGCACAGTCGCACCAGATGAATCGGCGTTTCTCGCCATTCAAACGCGCATATTTTCTTCATCGCTTATCGGATTGAGGTGATTCTCGCGGCAACGGATCACAAATTTGGTCATCTTCGCAATGGCATCGGTTTAGTTCCGAAATTTAGAGCCGAACCGAGTTTCCTTAAAAACAAGCCAAAATGAGACGTACCGAGGGCAATTTGGACATTTCGCATTGACAATATATAAACATTTTGCTCTTCACAAATCAAGGGGGAGGACTCTCACAATTTCAATTCACCAATTCTTCACAAACACTTTCTCCTAATTCTCTCTCAATTCTCTTGAATCAAAACCACAAATTACATAAAACTTCCATCAATATTCATCAAATTTCATCAAGATCAAGAACATGGATTGAAGAATCAAGGATCAAAGTTCGAATTTCTCTCCCTCTCCCTCACTAAGCTTGCGCGCCTCCCTCTCTATCCCAATCCGGATTTCGCTTTCGAGATTCGAGTCGTGTTCGCGTTCGTATCGTGTTCGTGTTCGCACTTCGGTTTGAATCTTCATTCGGTAAGCCTTGAACCTTGAATTAAGTGCTTAATTGTTGATTATCATGTGAATTCAAATCTAGATCTACCTCTTGTTCTTGATTAATGGATGATTGATGATGTTTGATTGGTGAATTTGTGTATTTTTGCTCGAATTGATCGTGTTCATATGGATTTTGGTTAGGATTGATGTTCATTGTATGTAATGGATATCCGTTGATGATGAATTGTGTTATTCGTGTTCGGATCCGTGATTTGTCGGTGATTTTGTGTGTACAATTGTTGTTGATAATTTGTGTTGCTTGCGATGTACTCAACGTGTTCGTATAAATGCATGTGCCATATTTTCGATCGATCTTGGCCTTATTTGACGCGTCGCACTTAGCATAATTGTTGACATGTGGATCGTTTGATGTGTGAATGTTGGTATGTTGTGATGTTGATGTTTGTTTGTGATCAATTGGTACGTTTTGGATCGAGTGCGAATGGCTCCAAGGCCTTTAAAATGCATAAAATTCTGTTTTCACACGCCAGGAACCGGGTTGTCCCAGGCGGGAACCGGTTCCCACTCAATCCAAAATGTTGATTCTCTGGTTTTTTGTACCAGGAACCGGGTTGTCCCTAGGTGGGAACCGGTTCCCAGCTTGCTAACTTGACTATTCTCTGTATTTTTGTATGGGGAACCGGGTTGTCCCTAGGTGGGAACCGGTTCCCAGCTTGCTAATTTGGCCATTCTCTGTGTTTTTGTACCAGGAACCGGGTTGTCCCTAGGTGGGAACCGGTTCCCAGTTTCTGCCTCTGTTTTTTTTGTATGGGGAACCGGGTTGTCCCTAGGTGGGAACCGGTTCCTGAGTGCAATTTTTTGTGTTTTGCTTTTCTAACTTCAAACTTTCGTATCTTTTTACTCGTAACTCCGATTTGCACGTTCTTTAAATCGTCGGAAAGCTTATGAGATGTACCATCTTGCTAGATGCTTTGTTTGCATTAATTTGTAGATCATTCATGTTTGATTTCTCTTTAATGTTTCATTGTCCATTTCATGTTTACCTTACTTGTCGATTTCCTTTCGTTTTATAGTAATAACGCAATTCCGATTGCGATGTTTGTTATCTCTAACCTGTGTGCTAGTGTGCAAGGCTTTTGGATAGTCACCGATTGATACTCATTGCTTGAGTATTCCGCTTCACTTGCGGAATACGATTATATCTCATTGACTTGTATCGTGCTCTCGACTTGGAGACACGATCTTATTGCTTTATATCTGCTTGTTTGGTTTGCTTGTTCCTCTTGCAGGTGTATCGTGATTATGCTCGATGTGCGAGTCGACATTTGTGCGCTTTATGGCTAATCGGTGTGCTGACTATTTGCTTTTGCTTTGCTAGCTCGCTCGCGGGATTCTCTTTCTTCGCTTTGTTTCGCCTTAGTTTACGGATCATAATCCGTTTGGTATTGATCTCGTTTCATTTTATTTCCTCGCACTTTATCGTTTTCTCGCATCATCCTTTAACATGAGAAGTAGGACCTAGACATGCATCTGGCCAAGTCCTCGAAAGAGGCTCTGTTTTTGTTGGTGTGTTTATATTTGTGCTTTGCGGCAGGGAGTCACGGTGTAATAAGTCCTATATGGCACTCCGTTAAGTCCTCATGGAAGGCATGTGTCATACCCCAATTTTTGACCTAAGATACCACCTCATATCATTTGCATATGCATCATTTGCATCTCTAACAAATTGCATAGCTTGTGTTTGCTACTTGTGACTCAGCAGGATTTAATCAGGAAATCACTCATCAGTACAAGTAACAATCAATTAGGGTTTTGTTCTCCCTTCATCTCCAAAGAACTATCTTCATCAACAATCAACATTTCTTCCTCAGAGATTCATTTCAACAAGCTCAAAGGCTCTGAATCGACTGAATTAGGGTTTTGACTGAAGATAGCATACTCTTGACTTTTGCTCAGGATTTGACCTAATGGCTTGAGACATGACCTCAAGGCCCCAAGTACATCACTTTGACCTAATCCATTGGCTCAGAACATCTCCTACACAAAGATTGATCAGACAAATCCTCAGATCAGGGTTTTTGAACTATCAGGGACTGAAATCAGGGATCACATTTGGGAAACCATAAAAATCCCCAGGAAGTCAATCAAAGGTTTCAATCATCCTCAAATAATCCCTATGACAACATACAATGGAAGTTACATCTCAATTCAAGACCTACAGTCATCAATTTCATCTGGTCGACAATTAGGGTTTTTGACCTAATTCACTGAACAACTGACTTTTTAATCAGGACATGGTGCCACAACTCAAACCATGGCTCAATATCCTCTAAAGCCTCAATATGATCCATTCATACCATTCATATGGTGAGGATAGCCTGTTTCATTTGAAATCTCCAGAAACGCGATTCGTCTGAAAAAGTCAACTGTACAAGATCACCATTGACTTTTGGGGAATTTTGGTCAACCATGACTTTTGAAGTTTTAAATCATCAATATATGATATATGAAGTCATTTGATCAAGAAAAATCAAGAAAATCAATCAAGAATCAAAAAGTCAAAAGTTTGACTTTCATACTTAGAAAATTTTTCTAAGTGTTTTTCATGGTTTTTTCCAAACTTTGGAGGGGAATAACTCAAAATTTCACCTACAAACTGAAAAAAACTTCCAACATGAAAGTTGTAGATTTTGATCCAATGAACAACTTTGTCACATATAAATTTTTTCCATAAGATCAACCATTTAAGAGATATGGTGCTTCAAAGTTGGTACCTTTTGAAAAATTCACTTAAAACTTCATTTTCTTCAAAGTTCATGGATCTTTTTCACCCATTTCCTTAAAGGTCTTGAAGAAACTTTCAACTAAGGTTTTGAAGTGTGTAATATGAGCTTTCCAAAATATCCAAGAGCATGAAAAAATATGGAGTGTAGCCATGGTTTTGAATTTTGACATTAGTGACCATTTCACTTGAAATTTCAAGCCATTTTTGCAAAGTTATGAACCAATTTGCCAAATAATGCAAGTAATGATACATAGAGGCAATAATTGAATGATATTTTCTGATTTGAAGATCAGAATGGAAGAGGATAGGAAGCTTGGAATTTAACCATGGTTTAGTAACTTTAACCATTTGCATTTAATGTGAAAGATTCCATTTTATCTCTTAAGCCAAATCATCACTTCTTGATCAACTTGCAAAGGTCTGAGTTCAGAACTCTTGGCCTATAAATAGAGGTTCAAATCACTTCCAAAATCACACCAAAACCTCACAATTATAGGTTTTCTCTCTTCTTTCTTGAATTGCAAGTTTCATAGTTTTCAAAGAGGTAGAAAACTCAACCTCCAAACCCTTTGAGTTATGGCCAAAGTGATGGTTCTAACATCTCATAAACATCAAATATGATGTGTTTGATCCACTCACACACCCCAAATCACCCTAAATCTCAGAATCACTCTTCAACCACCATGTTTGCATAAAATGAGCCTTAACATATCAATTCTCATACCAGGCCATATCTGTCCAATCTAACCATCCAAACACACTCCATATACTTCATATGAACTGTTCCAACCATTATCCATGATCTGAAACATCAAAATCAGCTAGCTTGATCCTCACTTGAACCATACTGCAGATCGAGTACCATGGATTGATCAAGAGGTTTTCAAATTGCTCCAGGCATCCAAACATGTTCCATAAGGTCCACTGAAGGTGTTCAGATCAAGAAACAACAACTGGAACTCTTCATTTGCAGAATTCGATTCTCAGTTTTGCCATTTTTAAGGTAAGTGCTCATGAACTTCAAACTCTATCATACATGCATCATAAATGAAAAACTAAGTTACCATCTTGTTTCTGCACCATCACTGAATAATAACCCTCAATCAATTGCATCATATCATGATCATACACGATTTCACATTGAATTTCAGTTTTAGGGTTCTTCGTGTTCATCACAAAATTGACCCCCTTAGAGTAAAAATAAATGAATTATGAGGGCACCATCATGATCCTTATGAAAAAACGAGTGAGTTAGACCCTTCACTTGATCAATTTGGTTCAGTTTTCAGAAAATTCAAATTCAAATTGGGATTGTGTTCTTGGCGCGTTTTTTGGTTCATAAGTTTTGAAATTCAGTTGAGTAATATATTCTACCAAGCGCGTATTACTAACAAGCCACAAGCGTGGCTCAGCTGGTTATTGTTTTGGTTGGTGACCTTAGGGTCACGAGTTCAAGTCCTCTAGGGACCAAACCATTTTTTTTAACACTTGTTTTTCTTCATTTTTTTTACAACTTTAATTAATTAATTAACACATCAAATTAACTCATTTTAATTTCATTTTTTGTACACTTCTCATTTAATATATGTATTTTATGAATACCAAAAAAAATCACCAAAAAATATTTATTTAATACATTTTTAAATAGGTTTAAAATGACATGTTTTTAAGTGTTTTTTAATACTTTAAATTTTGTTTTTCATTTGATTTTTCAAACCTAATCACTTGTAAATATTTTTGTGATCAAACCCTAATTTTTTAGGTCTTAATTAAGCATTAAAATTTGATTTTTACTTAATTAAGTTGACTTTTGTCAAATTCAAATTGTTTTAAAACAAACGATCATTCTTTTCAAAACAATAAACCATTTCTTTTTGAAACTATTGATTAAATCTTTTTAATTGATCAATTGATTTTCAAAACGATGTGGGGCCTCTCGAATATTAGAGAGTGTAAGTCCCATTTCTTTTCCTTTTGTACAGTTTTTTAAACAGAAAACTTTTTCCAAATTACTTCCAAACAGTTTTTAAAACAATAAATCTCACCATCTTTTTTTCAAAACCATCCACCCTGTTTTATGAAAATAAAACAGGGGCCTCTCGAATATTAGAGAGTGTAAGTCCCACTTCTTTTCTTTTTGTACAGTTTTTTTTAAACAGAAAACTCTTTCAAAACAAACTTTCAAACAGTTTTTCAAACGACGCGTCTGTAAATAAAAACAATCAACCATGTTTTGTAAATAAAACACGGGCCTCCACGTAGGTATAAGTCCCAAGCCCTTTTGTACATACCCATTCATGTACATGAAATTAGGTATTTCATTGTACGCCTTTTGTACATATCTCAATCAATGTGTTTTTTAACTTTGAATAACAAACCAAAATGAAGGTTTCTTTAAATCTTCCCAAAAATACCATGGGCCTCCATGTAGGTATAAGTCCCAAGCCCTTTTTGTAAATACCTGTTTACATAGCTTTGAATAAATTCAAGTGGACCTCTCCTCGAGTATGAGTCCCGAGCCCCTATATATACAAATGGAGCATGCTTACAGGTATATTTCCTTCATAAACTCCATTATATACACACACTCTGTCATATATAACTGTTCATGTACTTGTTCATGTTTGTTTGTACTTGTTCATACTTGTGATTGTGTTATATGCTTATTCAACTTAGTACAACACTAGGTTCCCCATAGCCTCCTATTGGGCTTCGTGCAAAGAATCTCCACTAGTTTAGGTTAGGACATAGAGTATGGTTTCCCGGTGAAATCGCTCTAAGAGCTCAAACCAACTATACCATGCCTCCCCTTGGGCTTTGTACAAACGAGTGACCCTCCCATAGCCTCCTCTTGGGCTTACAATGCAAGGACCCTGGATTGTCCCTCCCATAGCCTCCTCTTGGGCTTACAATGCAAGGACCCTCGGATAGCCTCCTCTTGGGCTTCGTACAAGGACCCACGGGCTTCTTATAAGCATCCCCAATATCCAAATCAAATACCCTAGGAGATTAGACATTTTTCATCTCTATGCTAGGAGTATCTCTTTTATATCATCACAAACAATCAATCAATCAATCAAACTTTTTTGCCACAAGGCTGGCTAATCAATCCAACTTTCTTTTTGCCACAAGGCTGGCTAATCAATCAAACTGTTTTACCACCGTACTGGATGATTAATCAAAGTTTTTGTCACAAGGCTGACTTCATTGAAACTTTTGCCACAAGGCTGGCTGATTAATCAAAGTTTTTTGTCACAAGGCTGACTTCATTGAAACTTTTGCCACAAGGCTGGTTAAACAAAAACATCTTTATCATTCTAAGCACCCTAAGTGGCATGGCCCCGGGCTTATAATGAAAAGATTTTCAAACAAAATCAAACAGATGTATGTGATGATATAGATTAGATACATCTAGCATTTAGACGACATTTGTCTATTTTCCTTTGCTTCCACTAGCATAAGTGGGAACTACGATTGCTCTGACTTTCTCAACATCCCTTTGAGAATACGTAGGCACAAGGTCGATCCTTGGCGAGCAAAACAAAACAAAAAAAAACCATTCAAACCTTAGCACCCGTAGACCCCGAGCTACAGATGCTCTGATTCCCTCTAAGGGATATGTATGCAGAGGATCGCGATGATCTTTGCGAGCATAATCAAACAAACACCTTAGGTCCCACCTATTTCACAACAGAACCTTCACCGTAGCATAGAATAAAAAACAATAAAGAACCCTGTAGAGTACTACAGATACGTTGGGTGCTAATACCTTCCCTTCGTATAACCAACCCTCTTACCCAAGATCTCCCCCCACTTTTAGGTTATTGCAGCTTTTTTCCTTTTCCTCCTTTGGAAATAATAAAAAGTTTGGTCGAAATAAAAGAAAAATCATTTTTTATGAGCACTCGAGCCCAAAGAAGGCATCAGGTGTCTCATCCCACAAAAAAGAGGAACAAAACGATTTTTCGCCCGCGACAGAAAAATGGCGACTTCACTGGGGAACCATCTTTTTATTGTTTCCAAAGAAAGGGTTATTTCTATTTGTTATGTTTTATTTTATTCTTGTTACATGTGTGGTTCCTTGGTTCTGTTACTTGTGTGATTCTGTTACAAGTGATACATTATGGACAAATCCTAACCCGGATTAAGTACACATAAGAATTAGGTGGAGGGTATAGTCATGTATGGCATACAAGGAGTTCAGTCCTTAAAAAGTCAGCATGAGAATCCTTCCGCTCAGTGGAGGTTCCTTGTTTGTAGTATATGTTTAGCAAGTTCAGTTGCGAAGACATTATTGCTTTCATTGAACTGTAGAAGCTGAGTTGGCTGTAGAACCCCAACCCATCCTGGCCTTATTAGGACGTGGTGCAGAAACGATCCAGGTGAAGACTTGGATAGTTGTCATGCGGAGAACCACACTCAGACGAGTTTTTCTTGAGAATATTTCTAGCTCACAAGTTCAGTTGTGCAAGCCGGTAATATCCGAAAGAAGAATGTAGACTCTGACGTATCAGTAGAACATGTTTTGCAGGTGATAAACCCTAGTACTATCCCATGTTTGGTTCTCTGACCTCATGCTCGTGACGCTGGACCTTTGAACCTATGTGTACTATGTTTGAATTACCATGTTTGTAATACCATGTTTGCTTTACCATGTTTGAATATGTGGCATCCACGCATCCATGCATTCATACATTCATTATAAAAACCCATCTTTTTCCATAAAAACATGATTTTTCCAAAAAAATTTAGAGAATTTTCTTTGCAAACATTATAGGATTAAGTTATGGAGTGGGTAAAAAGGCATACCAAAAAGTATGATTTCAAAATGCCTAATGTGGAAAGGCTGAAAGAGTTAGCATCTTCTGTACAAAATCCTTCTGATTTTAGGAAAAGCCATGGAAAGCTTTTGCCTATCTTGAACACTCATGTTGATGAAGGACTTCTCAAAACTCTGGTTCAGTTTTATGATCCCGTCTACCGGTGTTTTACCTTTCCAGACTATCAGTTGGTACCAACCTTGGAAGAATACGCCGATCTTTTGGGTATTCCTGTGTCTGACAAAATACCTTTCAATGGTTTGGAAGCCATTCCTAAATCACCAGTCATTGCAGCAAGTATCCACTTGAAGAAATCTGAAATAGAAAGTAATTGGACTACCAAAGGAAATTTTCCGGGTTTGACTTCGCAGTTTCTAATAAAGAAAGCCTTTGATTTCATTGACACTGGTAGCATGATAGCTTTTGAAGCTGTATTAGCCTTGCTCATTTATGGGTTGGTTCTGTTTCCCAACGTCAACGACTTTGTTGATATCAACGCCATAAAGATCTTTCTGATTGGAAATCCTGTTCCGACTTTGCTTGGTGACACGTATTTCTCTATCCATCATAGGAATCGCCAAGGCGGTGGACTCATTGTATGTTGTGCACCTCTTTTGTACAAATGGATTGTTTCACACTTACCTAAGTCCCCTATTTTCACGGAAAACCGAGAAGGTTTACGTTGGCCTCGAAGACTTATGTCTCTTACTAATAATAATATCCATTGGTATACTCTGGCTCGCTGCGGCACAGAAACCATTGATAGTTGTGGAGAATTCGCCAACGTACCTCTCATTGGCACACAAGGAGGAATTAACTATAATCCGGTCCTAGCCCGACGACAACTCGGGTATGCAAATTCAGTTAAACCAATTGGTCTCGCAGTGGAATGCTACTTTTACCGAGAAGGGGAAGATCCTCAAAGGTTGAAGACAAGAATGGTGAGAGCTTGGTACGACGTCCGAAGAAAAGAAAAAGGTGGGGAAAGAAACTGCATTGCTACAAACGCCTATACCTGCTGGGTAAAGAAAAGAGCAAAGGAGTTTCAAATGCCTTATGATTATGAAAAACCCATGTTCCCTGTGGTGTCTCAACTACCCAACATTCCCATTGACACTACGGAAGAATACCAAGAGATTTTAGCCAAGATGAGGTTAGAAAAAGATGCTTGGGAAGAAAAGTTTCGTAAAACTGATGAGGAAAATAGAAAGTTGAAGAAAAGAGTGAAAGATCACGAAGAAACTCTCTATTATCAAGATGGATGGCTCATGAGCAAAGATGAGAAGATTCGTCGGAAAGATGCCGCAATCAGAAGATACATCAAAGAAAGCAAGAAGAATCTTGAAGGCTCAACTAGCAACGCTCCGATTCCTGATGATTGGAAGAATGTTGTCGACAAACTGAGAGCTGAAAAGGCCGAGTTGAAAGCTTACTATGGGAAATAAATCATGAAGCTCAAGCTGCACAATGCATTTGGTTCTTCATCTGATGAAGATGCTTAGGATTTATTTAAATTTTCATGTATCATTTGATTCTGTAAGGAGCTACGCTCCGATGTTGTAACATTTCCCATTATTGTAATAAAAAATGAATGAATAAAAGAATAGTTTGTGTTCCAATGTTTGCAAGGAAATAATCTTAAAAAATGTTTGGAAAAATCATAAATTTCTTTTTGCATACATCATTCTGCATATCGAGTCTGTTGTATAGAGTCTCATCTTTTGGATCTTTCTCCATTAGATCGTCAAGCTGTCGCGTCTCAAAGTTTCTCGACCGCGCTCGCAATCAGATCACAGATACAATACTCGTTCGAATAGAAGAAGAGTAATGGAACACTCTGAACAAGAGAATATTGAGCTCCGTGGTACAGTGACCACCCTTCAGGAAAAGTTGGAAAGTCTCACTACTCTGGTTGACTCCTTAATGGCCGCACAGAATCAGCCGCCGCCACCCAACAGTCAAGCAGCGGTAACATCTGAAGTCACTACTCCAGTTTCTACAGTTGCATTCGGTATTCCATCTTTCTCCATGCCAGAAGGTTGGGGCCCGCCTTTCAGCTTTGGTACAGGTTTCCGCCATAATTTCTCTGGGGTTCAAACAGCTACAACTGAAGCGCCTGCTGCGCAAGGTTCAGCATTTACTCCAAATCAGGGGGTAACTTTTTCTCAAGTCACTATGGCACTTTCTCAACCCACTATGACAGTTCCGACCCCTACGGTTCACACTGTTCCTTATGATGGCAATGAGATTTATCATGATCAGGGTGATAGCACAAATCAGCGTAATCTTGTGGGAGATCTCCAAGAGCAGTTTAACAAGATTCAACTGGAAGTTAAAGCTATCCGTGGCAAAGATTTGTTTGGAAAGAATGCCCAGGAGCTATGTTTGGTTCCCAGTGTACAAATACCAGCTAAGTTCAAGGTCCCAGACTTTGAGAAGTACAAAGGAAGTTCATGTCCACAAAGCCATCTTGTGATGTATGCCAGGAAGATGTCTACTTATGCAGATAATCATCAGTTGCTTATCCATTACTTTCAAGATAGTTTGACTGGTGCCGCACTGAAGTGGTACACAGGCTTGGATAGCACTAATATTCGGACTTTCAATGACCTAGGTGAGGCCTTTGTCCGACAATACAAGTATAACTCGGATATGGCTCCAGACAGAGATCAGCTTCGGTCCATGGCTCAGAAAGATCATGAAGCTTTCAAAGAGTATGCCCAACGATGGAGAGAAACTGCTGCTCAGATTAATCCACCGTTAAAAGAAAAAGAAATGACAAAGATCTTTTTGAATACTCTCAGTCCGTTTTATTATGAACGCATGATTGCTAGTGCTCCAAGTGATTTCACCGAAATGGTAAACATGGGGATGCGTCTAGAAGAAGGAGTCCGAACCGGACGTCTGACTAAAGAAGGTGGATCTTCAAGCGGAACCAAAAAGTTCGGAAGTGGTTTCCCAAAGAAGAAAGAACAAAGTGTTGACATGGTATCCCAAGGGAAGCCAAGAGGAAATATCAATCGTCGACAACAGATTGCTGCTATTGCGCCAGTCGTTAATTCAGCACCGAATCCGGGATTTACCCCACAGTTTCAGCAACAACAGCCTCGACCACAGGCTCAGCAGCTGAACAATAATCAGAATCGTGTGCAAAGAGCTCCACAGTTTGATCCGATTCCGATGACCTACACAGAATTGTACCCTGCACTGATTGAAAGAGGCCTTATTCAAACTAAAGCACCACCACCAGTACCTGAGAGACTCCCATGGTGGTACAAAGCTGAGGTCTCATGCCCTTATCATCAAGGAGCACCTGGCCATGATCTTGAGCACTGCATAGCTTTGAAATATGAAGTTCAGAGGTTGGTTAGATCTAATCTTCTCTCTTTCAGAAATTTGAATCCAAATGTGCAAGCAAATCCGCTGCCCAATCATGGAGGGCATGTTGTAAACATGGTATATGGGTGTCCTGGTCCATACCGGGTCTATAATATCAATTACTCAAGAGCCAATTTGGTACAAATGCACGCCACTCTTTGTCGGGGGCAGAATTTTCGCCAGCATCAATACGGTTCCTGTAGAATATGTTGTGTAGATCCTCACGGATGTTCAATTGTGAGAAGAGATCTCCAAGTTCTGTTGGATAATGGTACTCTTCAGATCTACCGAAATAGGGATGAAAATGAAGTTAACATGATAGGATGTTATCCGCATGAGCTTTTAGTCTCAGATATCAACTCGGAAATGCCTACAGTTAACGTCATCATTCCTCATTTCAACATGCCGGAGCGCATGGAAGTTACTTACAACAAGCCGAAGGTTCCTATTGCTCCTTTGATCATTTGTTTACCTGGACCTGTTCCTTATGACACTGACAAGGCAGTTCCATACAACTACAATGCCACAATGATAAAGGATGGACAAGAAGTTCCTTTGCCTACTCTTTCATCTGTCGTAAACATCGCTGATGTAAGTCGTGTAACAAGAAGTGGACGTGTGTATACTCCACTACCTCCAAAGCAGCCTGTTGCTCCTGCAACCAGGCAAAATCCTGTCAATACGCCAATGGGGAATCCTGAGGAAACTCCTGTCAGTAATACAAACATTGATGTTGGTCAATCCAGTGGAACCAATGTCAATCCAGACTTTGATGAAATTTTGAAGCTTATCAAAAGAAGTGAATACAAGATTGTGGATCAGCTCATGCAGACTCCTTCAAAGATCTCAATACTTTCATTGCTGTTGAATTCAGAAGCCCACAGGGAAGCCCTGATGAAAGTCTTAGATCAAGCTTTTGTAGATCATGATGTGACTGTTGATCACTTTGATGGGATAATAGCCAACATAACTGCTTGCAACAATTTAAGCTTCTGTGATGAAGAACTCCCCGAGGAGGGCAGAAATCACAATCTTGCTTTGCACATTTCTATGAACTGTCAGTCAGACTCTTTGTCCAATGTGTTAGTGTCGCGGGCGAAAAACCGTTTTTGTGTTCCTCTTTTTTGTGGATGAGACACCTGATGCCTTCTTTGGGCTCGAGTGCTCAAAAAAATGATTTTTCTTTTGTACCGACCAAACTTTTTATTATTTCCAAAGGAGGAAAAGGAAAAAAGCTGCAATAACCTAAAAGTGGGGGAGAGATCTTTGGGTAAGAGGGTTGGTTATACGAAGGGAAGGTATTAGCACCCAACGTATCTATAGTACTCTATAGGTTTCTTTGTTATGTTTTATTCCATTCTTGTTGTGGTGGAGGTTCTTGTGAAATAGGTGGGACCTAAGGTGTTTGTTTGATTATGCTCGCAAAGATCATCGCGATCCTCTGCATACATATCCCCTAAAGGGAATCAGAGCATCTGTAGCTCGGGGTCTACGGGTGCTAAGGTTTGAATGGTTTTTTTTGTTTTGTTTTGCTCGCCAAGGATCGACCTTGTGCCTACGTATTCTCAAAGGGATGTTGAGAAAGTCAGAGCAATCGTAGTTCCCACTTATGCTAGTGGAAGCAAAGAAAAATAGACAAATGTCGTCTAAATGCTAGATGTATCTAATCTATATCATCACATACATCTGTTTGATTTTGTTTGAAAATCTTTTCATTATAAGCCCGGGGCCATGCCACTTAGGGTGCTTAGAATGATAAAGATGTTTTTGTTTGTTTAACCAGCCTTGTGGCAAAAGTTTCAATGAAGTCAGCCTTGTGACAAAAACTTTGATTAATCAGCCAGCCTTGTGGCAAAAGTTTCAATGAAGTCAGCCTTGTGACAAAAACTTTGATTAATCATCCAGTACGGTGGTAAAACAGTTTGATTGATTAGCCAGCCTTGTGGCAAAAAGAAGTTTGATTGATTAGCCAGCCTTGTGGCAAAAAAGTTTGATTGATTGATTGTTTGTGATGATATATAAGAGATACTCCTAGTATAGAGATGAAAAATGTCTAATCTCCTAGGGTATTTGATTTGGATATTGGGGATGCTTATAAGAAGCCCGTGGGTCCTTGTACGAAGCCCAAGAGGAGGCTATCCGAGGGTCCTTGCATTGTAAGCCCAAGAGGAGGCTATGAGAGGGACAATCCAGGGTCCTTGCATTGTAAGCCCAAGAGGAGGCTATGGGAGGGTCACTCGTTTGTACAAAGCCCAAGGGGAGGCATGGTATAGTTGGTCTGAGCTCTTAGAGCGATTTCACCGGGAAACCATACTCTATGTCCTAACCTAAACTAGTGGAGATTCTTTGCACGAAGCCCAATAGGAGGCTATGGGGAACCTAGTGTTGTACTAAGTTGAACAAGCACACATATCACACATATGAACAAGCATGAACAAGTATGAACAAATATGAACAAACATGAACAATTATATATATGACAAAGTGTGTGTATATAATGGAGTTTATGAAGGAAATATACCTGTAGGCATGATCCATTTGTATACACAGGGCTCAGGACTCACACTCGAGGAGAGGTCCGCTTGAATTTATTCACAGCTATGTAAACAGGTATTTACAAAGGGGCTTGGGACTTATACCTACATGGAGGCCCGTGGTATATTTTTGGGAAGATTTAAAGAAAACCTTCATTTTTGGTTTGTTATTCAAAGTTAAAAATCAAACTGATTGAGATATGTACAAAAGGCGTACAATGAAATACCTAATTTCATGTACTGGAATGGGTATGTACAAAAGGGGCTTGGGACTTATACCTACATGGAGGCCCATGTTTTATGGTTGACTGTTTATTTACAGACGCGTTGTTTGAAAAAACGGTTTGAAGATTTGTCTTGAAAGAGTTTTCTGTACAAAGAAAAACTGTATAAAGAAAAGGAAAGGGACTTATACTCTCTAATATTCGAGAGGCCCATGTTTTACTTTCATAAAACATGGTGGATGGTTTAAGAAAGAGTTGAAAGATTTGTTTGTTAAAAAACTGTTTGGAAGTTTATTTGGAAAAAGTTTTCTGTTAAAACAAAAACTGTACAAAGAAAGACGAAAGGGACTTATACTCTCTAATATTCGAGAGGCCCCACATCGTTTTGAAAATCAATGGATGATTTAAAAAGATTTAATCAATAGTTTCCTTTGAAAATCAAAAAGAAATGGTTTACCGTTTTTGAAAAGAATCGTGATCGCTCGTTTTTAAAACGATTTGAATTTTGAAAGAAATCAATTTAATCGAGATAAACAAAAAGATTGTCTTCAAATAACATTTAGATGATTAGGGTTTGCTTCAAAAAATATTTACAAGTGATTAAATTTGAAAATCAAATGAAAAATAATATTTAAAAGTATTAAAATTACTTAAAAACAAGTCATTTTAAAACCAATTAAAAATGTATCAAATAAATATTTTTTGATGATTTTTTTTGACATTGTCAAAATATGTATATTAAATAAGAAGTGTTTAAAAAATGAAGAAAAAATAAGTTAATTTGATGTATTAAATAATTAAATGAAGTTGTGAAGAATTTGAAAGAAAAAAGTGTCAAAAAAAATGGTTTTGTCTTCCAAAGGGCTTGAACCCACGCCCTTGTGCTTACTACTCAAAACATGAACCAAGCGAGCTGCGCGTGCAGCTTGTTATTCATACGCTTCCAAGGAATTATATTTTAAAACAAATATTTGAAATTTCCAAACCAAAAAACGCGCCAAGAACACAACCCTAACTGAATTTTGAATTTCTTCAAATCTGTGTTGTTTTGATCAGGTAAAGGGTCTATTCCACTTGGTTTTTCATGACGAACATGATGGTGGTCTTTAATTTCATTTATTTTCACTCTAAGGGGGTCAATTTTGTGATGAACACGAAGAACCCTAAAACTGAAATTCAATGTGAAATCGTGTATGATCATGATATGATGCAATTGATTGAGGGTTATTATTCAGTGATGGTGCAGAAACAAGATGGTAACTTAGTTTTTCATTTATGATGCATGTATGATAGAGTTTGAAGTTCATGAGCACTTACCTTAAAAATGGCAAAACTGAGAATCGAATTCTGCAAATGAAGAGTTCCAGTTGTTGTTTCTTGATCTGAACACCTTCAGTGGACCTTATGGAACATGTTTGGATGCCTGGAGCAATTTGAATTCACCTGAGCTAAGCTATGGAACCTGAACTGCAGTTGCTTCAAGTATGAATCGAATTTGAAGATGGAGATGTTACAGGTCATATGTGAGTGCTTGGATAGTTCATATGTGATGTATATGAGGTGTTGGAAGTGATAGTTTGGACAGAAATGAGCTTGTGTGGATTTTGGCATGATAAGGCTCATTTGATGTTCATATGGAGGTTGAAAAGTGAATCTGAGTTTTGGGGTGATTTGGGGTGTGTGAGTGGTTCAAACACATCCCATATGATGTTTATGAGTTGTTAGAACCATCACTTTGGCCATAACTTCAATGATTTGGAGGTTGAGTTTTCTACCTCTTTGAAAACTATGAAACTTGCAATTCAAGAAAGAAGAGAGAAAACCTATAATTGTGAGGTTTTGGTGTGAATTTGAATGAGGTAATTACCTCTATTTATAGGCCAAGAGTTCTGAATACAAGCCTTGCAAGTTGCTTCAAAGTTTGATGATTTGGCTTAAGAGATAAAATGGAATCTTTCACATTAAATGCAAATGGTTAAAGTAACTAAACCATGGTTATTTTGGCCAAGCTTCTTATCTCTTTCCTATCTGATCTTAAACCAGAAAATATCTCTCAATCATTGCTTTGGTGTGTCATCACTTGAATTATAGGTCATGTAGTCTTGAAACTTAGTGAAAAATGGTGAAAATTCAAGTGAAAATGATCACTAAATGCATAATTCAAAACCATAGCTATGCTCCATATTTTTTCATGCTCTTGGACATTTTGGAAAGCTCATATTACACACTTCAAAACCCTAGTTGAAAGTTTCTTCAAGATCCTTAAGGAAGTGAGTGAAAAAGATCCATGAACTTTGAAGAAAATGAAGTTTTATGTGAAATTTTCAAAAGATACCAACTTTGAAGCTCCATATCTCTTAAATGGTTGATCTTTTGAAATAATTTATATGTGACAAAGTTGTTCATTGGATCAAAATCTACAACTTTCATGTTGGAAGTTTTTTTCAGTTTGTAGGTGAAATTTTGAGAAATTCCCTTTCAAAGTTTGGAAAAAACCATGAAAAACACTTAGAAAAATTTTCTAAGTATGAAAGTCAAACTTTGACTTTTTGATTCTTGATTGATTTTCTTGATTTTTCTTGATCAAATGACTTCATATATCATATATTGATGATTCAAAACTTCAAAAGTCATGGTTGACCAAAATTCCCCAAAAGTCAATGGTGATCTTGTACAGTTGACTTTTTCAGACGAATCGCGTTTCTGGAGATTTCAAATGAAACAGGCTATCCTCATCAAATGAATGGTATGAATGGATCACATTGAAGCATTAGAGGATATTGAGTCATGTTTTGAGTTGTGGCACCATGTCCTGATTAAAAAGTCAGTTGTTCAGTGAATTAGGTCAAAAAACCCTAATTGTCGACCTGATGAAATTGATGACTGTAGGTCTTGAATTGAGATGCAATTTCCATGGGATATTGTCATAGGGATTATTTGAGGATGATTGAAACCTTTGATTGACTTCCTGGGGATTTTTAGGGTTTCCCAAATGTGATCCCTGATTTCAGTCCCTGATAGTTCAAAATCCTGATCTGAGGATTTGTCTGATCAATCTTTGTGTAGGAGATGTTATGAGCCAATGATTTAGGCCAAAATGATGCACTTGAGGTCTTGATATCATGTCCCAAGTCATTATGTCAAATTCTGAGCAAAAGTCAGGAGTGTGCTGTCTTCAGTCAAAACCCTAATTCAGTCGACTCAAAGCTGTTGAGCTTGTTGAGATGGATCTCTGAGGACCAAATGTTGATTGTTGATGAAGATAGTTCTTTTGAGATGAAGGGAGAACAAAACCCTAATTGATTGTTACTTGTACTGATGAGTGATTTCCTGATTAAATCCTGCTGAGTCACAAGTAGCAAACACAAGCTATGCAGTTTGTTAGAGATGCAAATGATGCATATGCAGATGATATGAGGTGGTATCTTAGGTCAAAAATTGGGGTATGACAGATGCCCCTATTTAAGTTTCTTCAACCTGAGACATGAAGATTGAAAATCTTCGTTTTGATAGGGTGGAAGAGACTTAAATATCAGAAGACGCGAATTTTGGACCTAAGATACCAAAATTGCGAATGATGCAAGGATATCTTTACCGAGGGATATCAAGAACTGACTCCGCTGAGGAAAAGAGATTGGGAAGGATGTCTCAATCCGTTTTAGGAAGAGAATCCGTTTTGTTCGGGAAAGCAAGTGTATGCTTCGCCTGGGAATGATAGCTTTGTAAGAAAAGCTTACCTATCGACATTACCGACTACCAGCATGGGGATAGACTTGTCAAGGTAAAAAGAGTTTCAAAGGTTTGGTTAATATTACCGACTATCAGCATTGTGATAGACATGTTAAATAATATAACCAGAACAAAGAGGTTACCGACTACCAGCCTCGTGATAGTGGTTTTGAAGACATGATCAATTATCAGCCAAGTGATAAAATGATTTCTGGAGACTTTGCTAGGGAAATTACTGGTTATTCAGCCTTGTGAACAGTAATAAGGCCCTGATTGTCAAATGGTCTTCATGATTGATTCCCTTGAGAGGAAAAAAGCTTTTGAAAGAGACATAAACTGCTCAGATGATAAGGCTATTGCTTATTGTCTGTTTTTCACGACTCTGTTTGGGGAATCGGAATTTGAATCTCTGGTAAAGACAAGGTTCTAACCATGAATGAATTGGAAAGAAATAGTCAAACAAGACTTTGTACCCATGAGGAATGAACTCGAATGGGGATTTTCTCCTTTGTTTTGGAGAGGAGAAACTAAAGCAACCTTCTTCCACTAGGAATGATCTCAGTGGGGAACTGGAGAAACAAAATGTTCTTTCTGCTTATGGGTGACAACCTACTTGGAGAGATGACACGCCCATATTTGTTTCTTTTTCTTCTTTTTTTCTTTTTTCCTTTTTTCTTTTTTCGAGGATAGATATATCCTGAACATGTGAATATTGAGGCAAACATTGAAAAATGCAAGAATGTATAAATGATGCAAATATGTATGAATGATGAATGTCAAGAATGTAGCATGCATGCTGACAATACTGACAGACAAAGAAGTATATACTAGAGAAGGACCAACGTCGCAATACAACCAGATACTTGGCAAATGTTTTTCAACACGGTGATGAATGGTGTTGCGTGCTTTAAACTTCTCTGGGGAAGATGAGCATCTTTTCTCATTGAGATGAAAGAACCTCTTCACTGGAGATTGGAAAATCTTCGTCACTGGGGATAAAAGACCTTCTTTACTGGGGATAGAAGAGCTTTTCTTATCATAATCTTTGATTCATCCTATGGAGATAGCTGTTGATGTTCCTTCCGTTGTTCACAACTCAAAGGAAAATTTCGCTTTTATTTTGAAAAAGAAAAGTGAAGTAAATTCATTTAAAACTTATTTTTTTCTTTTTTTTCAAAAACGAATAACACAATTAAAGCGTCATTTTGCAAGCTGAAAGAAATTAAAGATTGCAAACAAATGGGCACAAGGCTCAAATTTATTTAATAGGATGGAAATCAGCTAAAGGCGTGATTCCATGGAGTATTTACAAAATTTGAAAATGGTAATTATGCGGAAAAGGCTACATTGAAAGCAATAACTACTATTCCCCCTAACAACTTTGAGTTCCAACTGTGCTTGTCGCTTCAGATTGATAATGATTTGATTGAAGATCCTTTGATGAAGTACAGACTTTTCAGGTGACGAAGTATAGACTAATGCAGTTACTTTGTCATAAATCCCTAATTTTTGCCTAGATTGCCCTTTCAGGTTTTCAATCTACCAGGATGAATTTTTTCTGTTTATTGTCTCTAATTTTTGCCTGGACCGCCCTTTCGGGTTTTCAGTCCACCGAGACGCTCATTTTTGCCTAAGTCGCCCTTTGCGGGTTTTCGACTTACCGAGCTGTTCTTTTGTATTTTTTAGACAAAGTATTTCTTGACTGCATCAGCATTCACAGGATGTGGGAGTTCATCACCATCCATGGTAGTAAGAATCATGGCACCGCCAGAAAATGCTCTTTTGACAACATACGGGCCTTCATAATTAGGAGACCATTTGCCCCTAGAATCTGGTTGAAAAGACAAGATCTTTTTAAGCACGAGGTCGCCTTCTTGAAATTCACGAGGTCGAACCTTTTTGTTGAAAGCTTGTTTCATCCTTGCTTGGTACAACTGTCCATGGCATAGAGCAGTCATACGTTTTTCTTCGATTAAGTTCAACTGATCGTATCTGCTTTGACACCATTCAGCCTCTGATAACTTAGTCTCCATGAGGACTCTCATTGATGGGATTTCGACTTCTACTGGGAGCACAGCTTCCATGCCGTATACTAGAGAAAAGGGAGTTGCCCCTGTTGAAGTACGCACTGAAGTACGGTACCCATGTAAAGCAAATGGCAGCATTTCATGCCAGTCTTTGTAAGTGACGACCATTTTCTGGACGATCTTCTTAATGTTCTTGTTGGCGGCTTCAACGGCGCCGTTCATTTTTGGTCTGTAAGGAGAAGAGTTATGATGCTCAATCTTGAATTCCTCACACAATTCTTTCATCATCTTGTTATTCAGGTTTGAACCATTGTCAGTAATGATCTTGCTGGGAATACCATATCGGCAAATGATGTTATTCTTGATAAACCTCACAACCACTTGTCTTGTAACATTGGCGTAAGATGCTGCTTCGACCCATTTGGTGAAGTAATCAATTGCTACTAAGATGAAACGATGACCGTTTGAAGCTTTCGGTTCGATCATTCCAATCATGTCAATCCCCCACATGGAAAAAGGCCATGGAGATGAGAGAACGTTGAGTAGAGTCGGTGGCACATGGATCTTATCTGCGTAGATCTGGCACTTGTGACATCTCTTCACGTGTTTATAACAATCAGATTCCATTGTCAACCAATAGTATCCTGCTCTTAAGATCTTTTTGGACATTGCATGCCCATTTGAATGAGTTCCAAAGGACCCTTCATGCACTTCATGCATTAACATGTCTGCTTCGTGTCTGTCCACGCATCTGAGCAAAACCATGTCGAAATTTCTTTTGTATAGCACATCTCCGTTCAGGAAGAAACTGCCAGAAAGTCTCCTTAGAGTTTTCTTATCTTTGTTTGATGCCCCAAGCGGGTACTTTTGAGTTTGAAGGAAACGTTTGATGTCGTGAAACCACGGTTTATCATCGATGACTGCTTCAGTTGCAAACACATAGGCGGGCCTTTCAAGGCGCGTAATTCTGACTTTAGGCACATCATTCCAGTGATTGACTTTGAACATGGAAGATAGAGTAGCCAAGGCGTCTGCCATTCGATTCTGATCTCGAGGTATATGATGCAATTCAACCTTGTTGAAGAAAGTCAACAGACGTCTTGCATAATCTCTGTAAGGAATCAAGCCAGGGTGGTAAGTTTCCCACTTGTCTTTGATTTGGTTGATCACGAGAGCGGAATCTCCATATATGTCAAGGATCTTGATCCTTAAGTCAATGGCTTCTTCGAGACCCATGATACAAGCTTCATATTCTGCGATGTTGTTGGTACAATCAAATAGCAGTCTGGCGGAGAACGGGATATGAGTACCCTTGGGAGTGATGATGATTGCCCCAATTCCATTGCCAAAAGCGTTTACTGCTCCGTCGAAAATTAGGCCCCATCTTGATCCAGGCTCAGGACCTTCTTCAGGTAATGGTTCGTCACAATCTTTCATCTTCAAGTACAAAACATCTTCATCAGGAAAGTCAAACTTGAGAGATTGATATTCATTAATTGGTTAATGCGCCAAGTGATCGGCGAGAATGCTTCCCTTGACCGCTTTTTGAGCACGGTATTCAATGTCATATTCGGATAACAGCATTTGCCATCGGGCAATCCTTCCTGTTAAAGCAGGTTTTTCAAAGACATACTTGATCGGATCCATTTTGGAGATTAACCAAGTAGTATTGTTGATCATGTATTGGCGGAGACGTTTTGAAGCCCAAGCCAAAGCACAACACGTTTTTTCGAGCATGGAGTAACGAGACTCACAGTCTGTGAATTTCTTACTCAAGTAATAGATGGCATGCTCCTTCTTACCGGTTTCATCTTGTTGTCCAAGCATACAACCCATGGATTCTTCTAACACAGTAAGGTACATGATTAATGGTCTTCCTTCAACTGGAGGAATCAATATTGGTGGTTCTAACAGGTACTCTTTGATACTGTCGAACGCTTTCTGGCAATCTTCAGTCCATACAACCCCTTGATCTTTGCGGAGAAGCTTGAAAATCGGCCCACAAGTAGCAGTCATTTGAGAGATAAACCTGGAGATATAGTTCAACCGTCCAAGAAATCCTCTTACTTGCTTTTCAGTTTTTGGTGCAGGCATCTCTTGAATAGCTCTGACTTTGTCGGGATCTACTTCAATACCTCTTTGGCTGACAATGAAACCCAAGAGTTTTCCAGATCTAACCCCAAAAGTACATTTGTTAGGATTCAAGCGAAGCTGATATTTCCTTAGTCGTTGAAACAACTTCAAAAGGTATTCAATATGTTCTTCTTCTGTGCTGGACTTGGCTATCATGTCGTCCACATATACTTCAATTTCTTTATGCATCATGTCATGGAAGAGAGTAGTCATTGCCCTTTGGTAAGTTGCGCCTGCATTCTTTAATCCAAACGGCATTACTTTGTAGCAAAAGGTACCCCATGGGGTGATGAAAGATGTCTTCTCCATGTCCTCGGGAGCCATCTTGATCTGATTATAACCGGAGAACCCGTCCATGAAGGAAAAGACGTTGAACTTAGCAGTATTATCAACCAGCATGTCGATATGTGGTAATGGAAAGTCATCTTTTGGACTGGCCTTGTTCAAGTCACGGTAGTCAACACACATTCTGACTTTGCCATCTTTCTTCGGAACTGGCACTATGTTGGCCAACCATTGGGGATACTCGGAGGTGACAAGAAAACCTGCGTCGAGCTGTTTCTGAACTTCCACTTTGATCTTGTTAGCCATATCAGGGTGAGTCCTTCGCAATTTCTGCTTAACCGGCGGACATTCTGGCTTCAATGGCAAGTAATGCTGAACAATATTGGTATCCAACCCAGGCATGTCTTGGTAGGACCAGGCAAACACGTCAACATATTCTTTGAGAAGGTCTGTCAACTTACTCTTGATATCAGCATCAAGCAGCGATCCAATGGTCACTTCTTTTTTGTCTTCTTCAGAACCCAAGTTGATTTTTTCTAAAGGCTCTTTGTGAGGCAGAATGGCTCTTTCCTCGTGCTTAAGTAACCGAGAGATCTCGTCCGGAATCTCCTCTTCTTCCTCTTCTTCGGCTTCGAACACAGGAAACTCAAAGTTGGGAGAGGGCATAGGGTTATTGCATTCAATGGGTTTATCAATAGTAAATCTGCACATGTGATTTATATCTATTTTAGAAAATTTATGAATGCAAGAGTGTATGCAGATTTTTTTTTTGAAAAAGTTTTTTTTTTAATTTATTTTGGTTTTTTAGGATTACCACTTCCAGAAAAAAGCAAAAAATAAAACATATAATGTAGGGAATTCAAAATGACACTTTATTTATGATTCATCTTTGAAACAAAGCCCTAAACACAAACTCATTTGTCTTGGGCAGGACAAAGAGGGAAACTTTTAAAAACAAAGCCCTATACACAAAGTTATTTGGGCGGAACATTTAAAAGCAAAGCCCTATAAAACATCTCTCTGCTTTGGGCAAGGCAGGAGGTCAAAATAACAGCGAGGTGATTACTTTGAGCGGCGAACAACATTCGGAACGTCGACAGCTTTCCAGTAGCAACGAACTCCTCTGTGTATTATGTATTCAGGAAAATTCTCCCCAGAATTATCTTCAGTATTGACATTGACCGCTGGTCGAGCAGGATTTGAAGGTCCTGGTTTATCACCCTTGTTCTTTGTAGAGTTGAAACGGTCTTCTTCTACTTCTTGAAGAGCATAAGACGAGTCACAATCTTCAGAATTTTCAGGATGTGTTTCCCAGTCTTCAGGATGAAGAGACTCATTGTCAGCGACACTTTCTGAGTCAGTTGCGGGACCATCTTCCCCTTCATCTTCAAAAATGGCATTTATGTGATAATAACCATCTTCAGGATTATGAACCTTGGCAGATACATCGAATCCGAAATCTTCAGTAACTTCAGGCTGCTGAGAAAATTGACAAGGCTGATAAGCCTCTTCTGGTTGACTATTATATTCAAAGGAATCTCCCCATCCAGTTGGTTGGATATCCTCAATTGCAATCTTGTAACTTTCAGGTGCAGTATATTTCACCATATAATCAAATTTTCCACTTGGTTGTCCCAAAGTGTCCCAGATTTCTGCAGGAACAGGCTCAGTTTCATTGCCTTTGGATTTCTCTGAAGGAGGATATGGTTCTTCCTGAGATATGTATCCCGAGTCATTGAGATAACATTTCCATTCTTCTTCAGGATCAGGTAGACCTTCTTCGATGCATTCCTCAATAAGGACATTGACCTCTTGAGGAATTGGGTTAAGGAACCCTCCACCATGGAACGTTTCTTTGATCGGACGAAGGGTTTCATCCTTCTTGGTGCAGTTTGAGAATGTTGGTGAACATCCGAGACCTGCTCTAGTTTCATTCTTGGTCGGGATCACAACTTGCCCCCAGCCAGTGGTAGTTCCATCTTTCACTACTTTCACTGCCTCTTTGTAAGAAGAAATTGATGCTTTCTTTTTGGAAGACTCGTCTTCTAAAGAGAGACCTTGGAACTGAGTTCCTTCCACATCATCAGCACCGATGAAAGAGAAATTGGATAAATGACTCACCATTAAGGCTTGCTCCCCACTTATTGTTACCAATTTTCCATTTGTCACAAACTTTAACTTTTGATGGAGCGTAGAAGTCACTGCCCCTGCTTCGTGGATCCATGGTCGTCCCAACAGACAGCTATAAGCAGCTTGAATGTCCATGACATGGAAGGTGATTTGAAATGTATGTGGACCAATTGTCATGGGAAGGTTGACTTCACCGATAACAGATTTTCGCGATCCATCAAATGCTTTGACAACTACACCACTGAACTTCATAGGCATTCCTTGGTAAGACAAGCGAGCAAGAGTCGTCTTTGGCATCACATTCAAGGAAGATCCGGTGTCTACTAACACATTGGACAAAGAGTCTGACTGACAGTTCATAGAAATGTGTAAAGCAAGATTGTGATTTCTGCCCTCCTCGGGGAGTTCTTCATCACAGAAGCTTAAATTGTTGCAAGCAGTTATGTTGGCTATTATCCCATCAAAGCGATCAACAGTCACATCATGATCTACAAAAGCTTGATCTAAGACTTTCATCAGGGCTTCCCTGTGGGCTTCTGAATTTAACAGCAATGAAAGTATTGAAATTTTTGAAGGAGTCTGCATAAGCTGATCCACAATCTTGTATTCACTTCTTTTGATAAGTTTAAAATTTCATCAAAGTCTGGATTGACATTGGTTCCACTGGATTGACCAACATCAATGTTTGTATTACTGACAGGAGTTTCCTCAGGATTCCCCACTGGCGTATTGACAGGATTTTGCCTGGTTGCAGGAGCAACAGGCTGCTTTGGAGGTAGTGGAGTATACACACGTCCACTTCTTGTTACACGACTTACATCGGCGATGTTTACGACAGATGAAAGAGTTGGTAAAGGAACTTCTTGTCCGTCCTTTATCATTGTGGCATTGTAGTTGTATGGAACTGCTTTGTCAGAGTCATAAGGAACAGGTCCAGGTAGACAAATGATCAAAGGAGCAATAGGAACCTTCGGCTTGTTGTAAGTAACTTCCATGCGCTCAGGCATGTTGAAATGAGGAACGATGACGTTAACTGTAGGCATTTCCGAGTTGATATCTGAGACTAAAAGCTCATGCGGATAACATCCTATCATGTTAACTTCATTTTCATCCCTATTTCGGTAGATCTGAAGAGTACCATTATCCAACAGAACTTGGAGATCTCTTCTCACAATTGAACATCCGTGAGGATCTACACAACATATTCTACAGGAACCGTATTGATGCTGGCGAAAATTCTGCCCCCGACAAAGAGTGGCGTGCATTTGTACCAAATTGGCTCTTGAGTAATTGATATTATAGACCCGGTATGGACCAGGACACCCATACACCATGTTTACAACATGCCCTCCATGATTGGGCAGCGGATTTGCTTGCACATTTGGATTCAAATTTCTGAAAGAGAGAAGATTAGATCTAACCAACCTCTGAACTTCATATTTCAAAGCTATGCAATGCTCAAGATCATGGCCAGGTGCTCCTTGATGATAAGGGCATGATACCTCAGCTTTGTACCACCATGGGAGTCTCTCAGGTACTGGTGGTGGTGCTTTAGTTTGAATAAGGCCTCTTTCAATCAGTGCAGGGTACAATTCTGTGTAGGTCATTGGAATCGGATCAAACTGTGGAGCTCTTTGCACACGATTCTGATTATTGTTCAGCTGCTGAGCCTGTGGTCGAGGCTGTTGTTGCTGAAACTGTGGGGTAAATCCCGGATTCGGTGCAGTATTAACGACTGGCGCAATAGCAGCAATCTGTCGTTGACGATTGACATTTCCTCTTGGCTTCCCTCGGGACACCATGTCAACACTTTGTTCTTTCTTCTTTGGGAAACCACTTCCAAACTTTTTGGTTCCACTCGAAGATCCACCTTCTTTAGTCAAACGTCCTGTTCGGACTCCTTCTTCTAGACGCATCCCCATGTTTACCATTTCGGTGAAATCACTTGGAGCACTAGCAATCATGCGTTCATAATAAAACGGACTGAGAGTATTCAAGAAGATCTTTGTCATTTCTTTTTCTTTTAACGGTGGATTAATCTGAGCAGCAGTTTCTCTCCATCGTTGGGCATACTCTTTGAAAGCCTCATGGTCTTTCTGAGCCATGGATCGGAGCTGATCTCTGTCTGGAGCCATATCCGAGTTATACTTGTATTGTCGGACAAAGGCCTCACCTAGGTCATTGAAAGTCCGAATATTAGTGCTATCCAAGCCTGTGTACCACTTCAGTGCGGCACCAGTCAAACTGTCTTGAAAGTAATGGATAAGCAACTGATGATTATCTGCATAAGTAGACATCTTCCTGGCATACATCACAAGATGACTTTGTGGACAAGAACTACCTTTGTACTTCTCAAAGTCTGGGACCTTGAACTTAGCTGGTATTTGTACACTGGGAACCAAACATAGCTCCTGGGCATTCTTTCCAAACAAATCTTTGCCACGGATAGCTTTAACTTCCAGTTGAATCTTGTTAATCTGCTCTTGGAGATCTCCCACAAGATTACGCTGATTTGTGCTATCACCCTGATCATGATAAATCTCATTGCCATCATAAGGAACAGTGTGAACCGTAGGGGTCGGAACTGTCATAGTGGGTTGAGAAAGTGCCATAGTGACTTGAGAAAAAGTTACCCCCTGATTTGGAGTAAATGCTGAACCTTGCGCAGCAAGCGCTTCAGTTGTAGCTGTTTGAACCCCAGTGAAATTATGGCGGAAACCTGTACCAAAGCTGAAAGGCGGGCCCCAACCTTCTGGCATGGAGAAAGATGGAATACCGAATGCAACTGTAGAAACTGGAGTAGTGACTTCAGATGTTACCGCTGCTTGACTGTTGGGTGGCGGCGACTGATTCTGTGCGGCCATTAAGGAGTCAACCAGAGTAGTGAGACTTTCCAACTTTTCCTGAAGGGTGGTCACTGTACTACGGAGCTCAATATTCTCTTGTTCAGAGTGTTCCATTACTCTTCTTCTGTTCGAACGAGTATTGTATCTGTGATCTGATTGCGAGCGCGGTCGAGAGACTTTGAGACGCGACAGCTTGACGATCTATTGGAGAAAGATCCAAAAGATGAGACTCTATACAACAGACTCGATATGCAGAATGATGTATGCAAAAAGAAATTTATGATTTTTCCAAACATTTTAAAGATTATTTCCTTGCAAACATTTGAACACAAACTATTCTTTTATTCATTCATTTTTTATTACAATAATGGGAAATGTTACAACATTGGAGCGTAGCTCCTTACAGAATCAAATGATAAATAAAAAAGCTAAACAAATCCTAAACATCTTCATCAGATGAAGAACCAAATGCATTGTGCAGCTTGAGCTTCATGATTTCTTTCCCATAGTAAGCTTTCAACTTGGCCTTTTCAGCTCTCAGTTTGTCGACAACATTCTTCCAATCATCAGGAGTCGGAGCGTTGCTTGTCGAGGCTTCAAGATTCTTCTTGCTTTCTTTGATGTATCTTCTGATTGCGGCATCCTTCCGACGAATCTTCTCATCTTTGCTCATGAGCCATCCATCTTGATAATAGAGAGTTTCTTCGTGATCTTTCACTCTTTTCTTCAACTTTCTATTTTCCTCATCAGTTTTACGAAACTTTTCTTCCCAAGAGTCCTTTTCTAACCTCACCTTGGCTAAAATCTCTTGGTATTCTTCCGTAGTGTCAATGGGAATGTTGGGTAGTTGAGACACCACAGGGAACATGGGTTTTTCATAATCATAAGGCATTTGAAACTCCTTTGCTCTTTTCTTTACCCAGCAGGTGTAGGCGCTCGTAGCGATACAGTTCTTTGTCTCACCTTTTTCTTTCCATCGGATGTCGTACCAGGCTTTCACCATTCTTGTCTTCAACCTTTGAGGATCCTCCCCTTCTCGGTAAAAGTAGCATTCCACTGCGAGACCAATTGGTTTAACTGAATTTGCATACCCGAGTTGTCGCGGGCTAGGACCGGATTAATGTTGGCGAACTCCCCACAACTATCAATGGTTTCTGTACCACAGCGAGCCAAGGTATACCAATGAATATCATTATTAGCAAGAGACATAAGTCTTCGAGGCCAACGTAAACCTTCTCGGTTTTCTGTGAAAATAGGGGACTTCGGTAAGTGTGAAACAATCCATTTGTACAAAAGAGGTGCACAACATACAATGAGTCCACCGCCTTGGCGATTCCTATGATGGATAGAGAAATACGTGTCACCAAGCAAAGTCGGAACAGGATTTCCAATCAGAAAGATCTTTATGGCGTTGATATCAACAAAGTCGTTGACGTTGGGAAACAGAACCAACCCATAAATGAGCAAGGCTAATACAGCTTCAAAAGCTATCATGCTACCAGTGTCAATGAAATCAAAGGCTTTCTTTATTAGAAACTGCGAAGTCAAACCCGGAAAATTTCCTTTGGTAGTCCAATTACTTTCTATTTCAGATTTCTTCAAGTGGATACTTGCTGCAATGGCTGGTGATTTAGGAATGGCTTCCAAACCATTGAAAGGTATTTTGTCAGACACAGGAATACCCAAAAGATCGGCGTATTCTTCCAAGGTTGGTACCAACTGATAGTCTGGTAAGGTAAAACATCGGTAGACGGGATCATAAAACTGAACCAGAGTTTTGAGAAGTCCTTCATCAACATGAGTGTTCAAGATAGGCAAAAGCTTTCCATGGCTTTTCCTAAAATCAGAAGGATTTTGTACAGAAGATGCTAACTCTTTCAGCCTTTCCACATTAGGCATTTTGAAATCATACTTTTTGGTATGCCTTTTTACCCACTCCATAACTTAATCCTATAATGTTTGCAAAGAAAATTCTCTAAATTTTTTTTGGAAAAATCATGTTTTTATGGAAAAAGATGGGTTTTTTTAATGAATGTATGAATGCATGGATGCGTGGATGCCACATATTCAAACATGGTAAAGCAAACATGGTAGTTCAAACATGGTAACGCAAACATGGTACTACAAACATGGTAATTCAAACATAGTACTCATGGGTTTAAAGGTCCAGCGTCACGAGCATGAGGTCAGAGAACCAAACATGGGATAGTACTAGGGTTTATCACCTGCAAAACATGTTCTACTGATACGTCAGAGTCTACATTTTTCTTTCGGATATTACCGGCTTGCACAACTGAACTTGTGAGCTAGAAATATTCTCAAGAAAAACTCGTCTGAGTGTGGTTCTCCGCATGACAACTATCCAAGTCTTCACCTGGATCGTTTCTGCACCACGTCCTAATAAGGCCAGGATGGGTTGGGGTTCTACAGCCAACTCAGCTTCTACAGTTCAATGAAAGCAATAATGTCTTCGCAACTGAACTTGCTAAACATATACTACAAACAAGGAACCTCCACTGAGCGGAAGGATTCTCATGCTGACTTTTTAAGGACTGAACTCCTTGTATGCCATACATGACTATACCCTCCACCTAATTCTTATGTGTACTTAATCCGGGTTAGGATTTGTCCATAATGTATCACTTGTAACAGAATCACACCAGTAACAGAACCAAGGAACCACACATGTAACAAAAAACATAACAGATAGAAATAACCCTTTCTTTGGAAACAATAAAAAGATTTATCCCCAGTGAAGTCGCCATTTTTCTGTCGCGGGCGAAAAACCGTTTTTGTGTTCCTCTTTTTTGTGGATGAGACACCTGATGCCTTCTTTGGGCTCGAGTGCTCAAAAAAATGATTTTTCTTTTGTACCGACCAAACTTTTTATTATTTCCAAAGGAGGAAAAGGAAAAAAGCTGCAATAACCTAAAAGTGGGGGAGAGATCTTTGGGTAAGAGGGTTGGTTATACGAAGGGAAGGTATTAGCACCCAACGTATCTATAGTACTCTATAGGTTTCTTTGTTATGTTTTATTCCATTCTTGTTGTGGTGGAGGTTCTTGTGAAATAGGTGGGACCTAAGGTGTTTGTTTGATTATGCTCGCAAAGATCATCGCGATCCTCTGCATACATATCCCCTAAAGGGAATCAGAGCATCTGTAGCTCGGGGTCTACGGGTGCTAAGGTTTGAATGGTTTTTTTTTGTTTTGTTTTGCTCGCCAAGGATCGACCTTGTGCCTACGTATTCTCAAAGGGATGTTGAGAAAGTCAGAGCAATCGTAGTTCCCACTTATGCTAGTGGAAGCAAAGAAAAATAGACAAATGTCGTCTAAATGCTAGATGTATCTAATCTATATCATCACATACATCTGTTTGATTTTGTTTGAAAATCTTTTCATTATAAGCCCGGGGCCATGCCACTTAGGGTGCTTAGAATGATAAAGATGTTTTTGTTTGTTTAACCAGCCTTGTGGCAAAAGTTTCAATGAAGTCAGCCTTGTGACAAAAACTTTGATTAATCAGCCAGCCTTGTGGCAAAAGTTTCAATGAAGTCAGCCTTGTGACAAAAACTTTGATTAATCATCCAGTACGGTGGTAAAACAGTTTGATTGATTAGCCAGCCTTGTGGCAAAAAGAAGTTTGATTGATTAGCCAGCCTTGTGGCAAAAAAGTTTGATTGATTGATTGTTTGTGATGATATATAAGAGATACTCCTAGTATAGAGATGAAAAATGTCTAATCTCCTAGGGTATTTGATTTGGATATTGGGGATGCTTATAAGAAGCCCGTGGGTCCTTGTACGAAGCCCAAGAGGAGGCTATCCGAGGGTCCTTGCATTGTAAGCCCAAGAGGAGGCTATGGGAGGGACAATCCAGGGTCCTTGCATTGTAAGCCCAAGAGGAGGCTATGGGAGGGTCACTCGTTTGTACAAAGGCCAAGGGGAGGCATGGTATAGTTGGTCTGAGCTCTTAGAGCGATTTCACCGGGAAACCATACTCTATGTCCTAACCTAAACTAGTGGAGATTCTTTGCACGAAGCCCAATAGGAGGCTATGGGGAACCTAGTGTTGTACTAAGTTGAACAAGCACACATATCACACATATGAACAAGCATGAACAAGTATGAACAAATATGAACAAACATGAACAATTATATATATGACAAAGTGTGTGTATATAATGGAGTTTATGAAGGAAATATACCTGTAGGCATGATCCATTTGTATACACAGGGCTCAGGACTCACACTCGAGGAGAGGTCCGCTTGAATTTATTCACAGCTATGTAAACAGGTATTTACAAAGGGGCTTGGGACTTATACCTACATGGAGGCCCGTGGTATATTTTTGGGAAGATTTAAAGAAAACCTTCATTTTTGGTTTGTTATTCAAAGTTAAAAATCAAACTGATTGAGATATGTACAAAAGGCGTACAATGAAATACCTAATTTCATGTACTGGAATGGGTATGTACAAAAGGGGCTTGGGACTTATACCTACATGGAGGCCCATGTTTTATGGTTGACTGTTTATTTACAGACGCGTTGTTTGAAAAAACGGTTTGAAGATTTGTCTTGAAAGAGTTTTCTGTACAAAGAAAAACTGTATAAAGAAAAGGAAAGGGACTTATACTCTCTAATATTCGAGAGGCCCATGTTTTACTTTCATAAAACATGGTGGATGGTTTAAAAAAGAGTTGAAAGATTTGTTTGTTAAAAAACTGTTTGGAAGTTTATTTGGAAAAAGTTTTCTGTTAAAACAAAAACTGTACAAAGAAAGACGAAAGGGACTTATACTCTCTAATATTCGAGAGGCCCCACATCGTTTTGAAAATCAATGGATGATTTAAAAAGATTTAATCAATAGTTTCCTTTGAAAATCAAAAAGAAATGGTTTACCGTTTTTGAAAAGAATCGTGATCGCTCGTTTTTAAAACGATTTGAATTTTGAAAGAAATCAATTTAATCGAGATAAACAAAAAGATTGTCTTCAAATAACATTTAGATGATTAGGGTTTGCTTCAAAAAATATTTACAAGTGATTAAATTTGAAAATCAAATGAAAAATAATATTTAAAAGTATTAAAATTACTTAAAAACAAGTCATTTTAAAACCAATTAAAAATGTATCAAATAAATATTTTTTGATGATTTTTTTTGACATTGTCAAAATATGTATATTAAATAAGAAGTGTTTAAAAAATGAAGAAAAAATAAGTTAATTTGATGTATTAAATAATTAAATGAAGTTGTGAAGAATTTGAAAGAAAAAAGTGTCAAAAAAAATGGTTTTGTCTTCCAAAGGGCTTGAACCCACGCCCTTGTGCTTACTACTCAAAACATGAACCAAGCGAGCTGCGCGTGCAGCTTGTTATTCATACGCTTCCAAGGAATTATATTTTAAAACAAATATTTGAAATTTCCAAACCAAAAAACGCGCCAAGAACACAACCCTAACTGAATTTTGAATTTCTTCAAATCTGTGTTGTTTTGATCAGGTAAAGGGTCTATTCCACTTGGTTTTTCATGACGAACATGATGGTGGTCTTTAATTTCATTTATTTTCACTCTAAGGGGGTCAATTTTGTGATGAACACGAAGAACCCTAAAACTGAAATTCAATGTGAAATCGTGTATGATCATGATATGATGCAATTGATTGAGGGTTATTATTCAGTGATGGTGCAGAAACAAGATGGTAACTTAGTTTTTCATTTATGATGCATGTATGATAGAGTTTGAAGTTCATGAGCACTTACCTTAAAAATGGCAAAACTGAGAATCGAATTCTGCAAATGAAGAGTTCCAGTTGTTGTTTCTTGATCTGAACACCTTCAGTGGACCTTATGGAACATGTTTGGATGCCTGGAGCAATTTGAATTCACCTGAGCTAAGCTATGGAACCTGAACTGCAGTTGCTTCAAGTATGAATCGAATTTGAAGATGGAGATGTTACAGGTCATATGTGAGTGCTTGGATAGTTCATATGTGATGTATATGAGGTGTTGGAAGTGATAGTTTGGACAGAAATGAGCTTGTGTGGATTTTGGCATGATAAGGCTCATTTGATGTTCATATGGAGGTTGAAAAGTGAATCTGAGTTTTGGGGTGATTTGGGGTATGTGAGTGGTTCAAACACATCCCATATGATGTTTATGAGTTGTTAGAACCATCACTTTGGCCATAACTTCAATGATTTGGAGGTTGAGTTTTCTACCTCTTTGAAAACTATGAAACTTGCAATTCAAGAAAGAAGAGAGAAAACCTATAATTGTGAGGTTTTGGTGTGAATTTGAATGAGGTAATGACCTCTATTTATAGGCCAAGAGTTCTGAATACAAGCCTTGCAAGTTGCTTCAAAGTTTGATGATTTGGCTTAAGAGATAAAATGGAATCTTTCACATTAAATGCAAATGGTTAAAGTAACTAAACCATGGTTATTTTGGCCAAGCTTCTTATCTCTTTCCTATCTGATCTTAAACCAGAAAATATCTCTCAATCATTGCTTTGGTGTGTCATCACTTGAATTATAGGTCATGTAGTCTTGAAACTTAGTGAAAAATGGTGAAAATTCAAGTGAAAATGATCACTAAATGCATAATTCAAAACCATAGCTATGCTCCATATTTTTTCATGCTCTTGGACATTTTGGAAAGCTCATCTTACACACTTCAAAACCCTAGTTGAAAGTTTCTTCAAGATCCTTAAGGAAGTGAGTGAAAAAGATCCATGAACTTTGAAGAAAATGAAGTTTTATGTGAAATTTTCAAAAGATACCAACTTTGAAGCTCCATATCTCTTAAATGGTTGATCTTTTGAAAAAAATTTATATGTGACAAAGTTGTTCATTGGATCAAAATCTACAACTTTCATGTTGGAAGTTTTTTTCAGTTTGTAGGTGAAATTTTGAGAAATTCCCTTTCAAAGTTTGGAAAAAACCATGAAAAACACTTAGAAAAATTTTCTAAGTATGAAAGTCAAACTTTGACTTTTTGATTCTTGATTGATTTTCTTGATTTTTCTTGATCAAATGACTTCATATATCATATATTGATGATTCAAAACTTCAAAAGTCATGGTTGACCAAAATTCCCCAAAAGTCAATGGTGATCTTGTACAGTTGACTTTTTCAGACGAATCGCGTTTCTGGAGATTTCAAATGAAACAGGCTATCCTCATCAAATGAATGGTATGAATGGATCACATTGAAGCATTAGAGGATATTGAGTCATGTTTTGAGTTGTGGCACCATGTCCTGATTAAAAAGTCAGTTGTTCAGTGAATTAGGTCAAAAAACCCTAATTGTCGACCTGATGAAATTGATGACTGTAGGTCTTGAATTGAGATGCAATTTCCATGGGATATTGTCATAGGGATTATTTGAGGATGATTGAAACCTTTGATTGACTTCCTGGGGATTTTTAGGGTTTCCCAAATCTGATCCCTGATTTCAGTCCCTGATAGTTCAAAATCCTGATCTGAGGATTTGTCTGATCAATCTTTGTGTAGGAGATGTTATGAGCCAATGATTTAGGCCAAAATGATGCACTTGAGGTCTTGATATCATGTCCCAAGTCATTATGTCAAATTCTGAGCAAAAGTCAGGAGTGTGCTGTCTTCAGTCAAAACCCTAATTCAGTCGACTCAAAGCTGTTGAGCTTGTTGAGATGGATCTCTGAGGACCAAATGTTGATTGTTGATGAAGATAGTTCTTTTGAGATGAAGGGAGAACAAAACCCTAATTGATTGTTACTTGTACTGATGAGTGATTTCCTGATTAAATCCTGCTGAGTCACAAGTAGCAAACACAAGCTATGCAGTTTGTTAGAGATGCAAATGATGCATATGCAGATGATATGAGGTGGTATCTTAGGTCAAAAATTGGGGTATGACAGTTAGTAGACACCGGATCTTCCTTGAATGTGATGCCAAAGACGACTCTTGCTCGCTTGTCTTACCAAGGAATGCCTATGAAGTTCAGTGGTGTAGTTGTCAAAGCATTTGATGGATCGCGAAAATCTGTTATCGGTGAAGCCAACCTTCCCATGACAATTGGTCCACATACATTTCAAATCACCTTCCAGGTCATGGACATTCAAGCTGCTTATAGCTGTCTGTTGGGACGACCATGGATCCACGAAGCAGGGGCAGTGACTTCTACGCTCCATCAAAAGTTAAAGTTTGTGACAAATAGAAAATTGGTAACAATAAGTGGGGAGCAAGCCTTAATGGTGAGTCATTTATCCAATTTCTCTTTCATCGGTGCTGATGATGTGGAAGGAACTCAGTTCCAAGGTCTCTCTTTAGAAGACGAGTCTTCCAAAAAGAAAGCATCAATTTCTTCTTACAAAGAGGCAGTAAAAGTAGTGAAAGATGGAACTACCACTGGCTGGGGGCAAGTTGTGATCCCGACCAAGAATGAAACTAGAGCAGGTCTCGGATGTTCACCAACATTCTCAAACTGCACCAAGAAGGATGAAACCCTTCGTCCAATCAAAGAAACATTCATTAGTGGAGGGCTCCTTAACCCAGTTCCTCAAGAGGTCAATGTCCTCATTGAAGAATGCATCGAAGAAGGTCTACCTGATCCTGAAGAAGAATGGAAATGTTATCTCAATGACTCGGGATACGCATCTCAGGAAGAACCATGTCCTCCTTCACAGAAATCCAAAGGCAATGAAACTGAGCCTGTTCCTGCAGAAATATGGGACACCTTGGGACAACCAAGTGGAAAATTTGATTATATGGTGAAATACACTGCACCTGAAAGTTACAAGATTGCAATTGAGGATATCCAACCAACTGGATGGGGAGATTCCTTTGAATATAATAGTCAACCAGAAGAGGCTTATCAGCCCTGTCAATTTTCTCAGCAGCCTGAAGTTACTGAAGATTTCGGATTCGACGTATCTGCCAAGGTTCATAATCCTGAAGATGGTTATTATCACATAAATGCCATTTTTGAAGATGAAGGGGAAGATGGTCCCGCAACTGACTCAGAAAGTGTCGCTGACAATGAGTCTCTTCATCCTGAAGACTGGGAAACACATCCTGAAAATTCTAAAGATTGTGACTCGTCTTATGCTCTTCAAGAAGTAGAAGAAGACCGTTTCAACTCTACAAAGAACAAGGGTGATAAACCAGGACCTTCAAATCCTGCTCGACCAGCGGTCAATGTCAATGCTGAAGATAATTCTGGGGAGAATTTTCCTGAATACATAATACACAGAGGAGTTCGTTGCTACTGGAAGGCTGTCGACGTTCCGAATGTTGTTCGCCGCTCAAAGTAATCACCTCGCTGTTATTCTGACCTCCTGCCTTGCCCAAAGCAGAGAGATGTTTTATAGGGCTTTGCTTTTAAATGTTCCGCCCAAATAACTTTGTGTATAGGGCTTTGTTTTAAAAGTTTCCCTCTTTGTCCTGCCCAAGACAAATGAGTTTGTGTTTAGGGCTTTGTTTCAAAAATGAATCATAAATAAAGCGTCATTTTGAATTCCCTACATTATGTGTTTTATTTTTTGCTTTTTTCTGGAAATGGTAATCCTAAAAAAACCAAAATAAAAAAAAAAACTTTTCAAAAAAAAAATCTGCATACACTCTTGCATTCATAAAATTTTCTAAAATAGATATAAATCACATGTGCAGATTAACTATTGATAAACCCATTGAATGCAATAACCCTATGCCCTCTCCCAACTTTGAGTTTCCTGTGTTCGAAGCCGAAGAAGAGGAAGAAGAGGAGATTCCGGACGAGATCTCTCGGTTACTTAAGCACGAGGAAAGAGCCATTCTGCCTCACAAAGAGCCTTTAGAAAAAATCAACTTGGGTTCTGAAGAAGACAAAAAAGAAGTGACCATTGGATCGCTGCTTGATGCTGATATCAAGAGTAAGTTGACAGACCTTCTCAAAGAATATGTTGACGTGTTTGCCTGGTCCTACCAAGACATGCCTGGGTTGGATACCAATATTGTTCAGCATTACTTGCCATTGAAGCCAGAATGTCCGCCGGTTAAGCAGAAATTGCGAAGGACTCATCCTGATATGGCTAACAAGATCAAAGTGGAAGTTCAAAAGCAACTCGACGCAGGTTTTCTTGTCACCTCAGAGTATCCTCAATGGTTGGCCAACATAGTGCCAGTTCCGAAGAAAGATGGCAAAGTCAGAATGTGTGTTGACTACCGTGACTTGAACAAGGCCAGTCCAAAAGATGACTTTCCATTACCGCATATCGACATGCTGGTTGATAACACCGCTAAGTTCAACGTCTTTTCCTTCATGGACGGGTTCTCTGGTTATAATCAGATCAAGATGGCTCCTGAAGACATGGAGAAGACATCTTTCATCACCCCATGGGGTACCTTTTGCTACAAAGTGATGCCGTTTGGATTAAAGAACGCAGGTGCAACTTACCAAAGGGCAATGACTACTCTCTTTCACGACATGATGCATAAAGAAATAGAAGTCTATGTGGACGACATGATAGCCAAGTCCAGCACAGAAGAAGAACATATTGAATACCTTTTGAAGTTTTTTCAACGATTAAGGAAATATCAGCTTCGTTTGAATCCTAACAAATGTACTTTTGGGGTTAGATCTGGAAAACTCTTGGGTTTCATTGTCAGCCAAAGAGGTATTGAAGTAGATCCCGACAAAGTCAGAGCTATTCAAGAGATGCCTGCACCAAAAACTGAAAAGCAAGTAAGAGGATTTCTCGGACGATTGAACTACATCTCCAGATTTATCTCTCAAATGACTGCTACATGTGGGCCAATTTTCAAGCTTCTCCGCAAGGATCAAGGGGTTGTATGGACTGAAGATTGCCAGAAAGCGTTCGACAGTATCAAGGAATATCTGTTAGAACCACCAATATTGATTCCTCCAGTTGAAGGAAGACCGTTAATCATGTACCTTACTGTGTTAGAAGAATCCATGGGTTGTATGCTTGGACAACAAGATGAAACCGGTAAGAAGGAGCATGCCATCTATTACTTGAGTAAGAAATTCACAGACTGTGAGTCTCGTTACTCCATGCTCGAAAAAACATGTTGTGCTTTGGCCTGGGCTTCAAAACGTCTCCGCAAATACATGATCAACAATACTACTTGGTTAATCTCCAAAATGGATCCGATCAAGTATGTCTTTGAAAAGCCTGCCTTAACAGGAAGGATTGCCCGATGGCAAATGCTGTTATCCGAATATGACATTGAATACCGTGCTCAAAAAGCGGTCAAGGGAAGCATTCTCGCCGATCACTTGGCGCATCAACCAATCAATGAATATCAATCTCTCAAGTTTGACTTTCCTGATGAAGATGTCTTGTACTTGAAGATGAAAGATTGTGATGAACCATTACCTGAAGAAGGTCCTGAGCCTGGATCCAGATGGGGCCTAATTTTTGATGGAGCAGTAAACGCTTTTGGCAATGGAATTGGGGCAATCATCATCACTCCCAAGGTACTCATATCCCATTCTCCGCCAGATTGCTATTTGATTGCACCAACAACATCGCAGAATATGAAGCTTGTATCATGGGTCTTGAAGAAGCCATTGACTTAAGGATCAAGATCCTTGACATATATGGAGATTCCGCTCTCGTGATCAACCAAATCAAAGACAAGTGGGAAACTTACCACCCTGGCTTGATTCCCTACAGAGATTATGCAAGACGTCTATTGACTTTCTTCAACAAGGTTGAATTGCATCATATACCTCGAGATCAGAATCGAATGGCAGACGCCTTGGCTACTCTATCTTCCATGTTCAAAGTCAATCACTGGAATGATGTGCCTAAAGTCAGAATTACGCGCCTTGAAAGGCCCGCCTATGTGTTTGCAACTGAAGCAGTCATCGATGATAAACCGTGGTTCCACGACATCAAACGCTTCCTTCAAACTCAAGAGTACCCGCTTGGGGCATCAAACAAAGATAAGAAAACTCTAAGGAGACTTTCTGGCAGTTTCTTCCTGAACGGAGATGTGCTATACAAAAGAAATTTCGACATGGTTTTGCTCAGATGCGTGGACAGACACGAAGCAGACATGTTAATGCATGAAGTGCATGAAGGGTCCTTTGGAACTCATTCAAATGGGCATGCAATGTCCAAAAAGATCTTAAGAGCAGGATACTATTGGTTGACAATGGAATCTGACTGTTATAAACACGTGAAGAAATGTCACAAGTGCCAGATCTATGCAGATAAGATCCATGTGCCACCGACTCTACTCAACGTTCTCTCATCTCCGTGGCCTTTCTCCATGTGGGGTATCGACATGATTGGAATGATCGAACCGAAAGCTTCAAACGGTCATCGTTTCATCTTAGTAGCAATTGATTACTTCACCAAATGGGTCGAAGCAGCATCTTACGCCAATGTTACAAGACAAGTGGTTGTGAGGTTTATCAAGAATAACATCATTTGCCGATATGGTATTCCCAGCAAGATCATTACTGACAATGGTTCAAACCTGAATAACAAGATGATGAAAGAATTGTGTGAGGAATTCAAGATTGAGCATCATAACTCTTCTCCTTACAGACCAAAAATGAACGGCGCTGTTGAAGCTGCTAACAAGAACATTAAGAAGATCGTCCAGAAAATGGTCGTCACTTACAAAGACTGGCACGAAATGCTGCCATTTGCTTTACATGGGTACCGTACTTCAGTGCGTACTTCAACAGGGGCAACTCCCTTTTCTCTAGTATACGGCATGGAAGCTGTGCTCCCCGTAGAAGTTGAAATCCCATCAATGAGAGTCCTCATGGAGACTAAGTTATCAGAGGCTGAATGGTGTCAAAGCAGATACGATCAGTTGAACTTAATCGAAGAAAAACGTATGACTGCTCTATGCCATGGACAGTTATACCAAGCAAGGATGAAACAAGCTTTCAACAAAAAGGTTCGACCTCGTGAATTTCAAGAAGGCGATCTCGTGCTTAAAAAGATCTTGTCTTTTCAACCAGATTCTAGGGGCAAATGGTCTCCTAATTATGAAGGCCCGTATGTTGTCAAAAGAGCATTTTCTGGCGGTTCCATGATTCTTACTACCATGGATGGTGATGAACTCCCACGTCCTGTGAATGCAGATGCAGTCAAGAAATACTTTGTCTAAAAAATACAAAAGAACAGCTCGGTAAGTCGAAAACCCGCAAAGGGCGACTTAGGCAAAAATGAGCGTCTCGGTGGACTGAAAACCCGAAAGGGCGGTCCAGGCAAAAATTAGAGACAATAAACAGAAAAAATTCATCCTGGTAGATTGAAAACCTGAAAGGGCAATCTAGGCAAAAATTAGGGATTTATGACAAAGTAACTGCATTAGTCTATACTTCGTCACCTGAAAAGTCTGTACTTCATCAAAGGATCTTCAATCAAATCATTATCAATCTGAAGCGACAAGCACAGTTGGAACTCAAAGTTATTAGAGGGAATAGTGGTTATTGCTTTCAATGTAGCCTTTTCCGCATAATTACCATTTCCTACTTTTGTAAATACTCCATGGAATCACGCCTTTAGCTGATTACCATCCTATTAAATAAATTTGAGCCTTGTGCCCCTTTGTTTGCAATCTTTAATTTCTTTCAGCTTGCAAAATGACGCTTTAATTGTGTTATTCGTTTTTAAAAAAAAGAAAAAATAAGTTTTAAATGAATTTACTTCACTTTTCTTTTTCAAAATAAAAGCGAAATTTTCCTTTGAGTTGTGAACAACGGAAGGAACATCAGCAGTCGTCTCCATAGGATGAACAAAAAGGATTCTCCCGGAAAAAATTGTTGAGACAACGGTATTCTTGTCCCAAAAAAGAATTCTTGAAGCAATTACCCCTCTCGGTAAAGAAGCTCTTCTATCCCTAGTGAAAAAGCTCTTCTATCCCCAGTGAAGAAGGTCTTTTATCCCCAGTGACGAAGATTTCCAATCTCCAGTAAAGAAGCTCTTCCATCTCAGTAAAGATGCTTATCTTCCCCAGAGAAGTTTAAAGCACGCAACACCATTCATCACCTGTGTTATCTACACCGTGTTGAAAAACATTTGCCAAGTATCTGGTTGTATTGCGACGTCGGTCCGTCTCCAGTATATACTCCTCTGTCTGTCAGTATTGTCAATATGCATGCTACATTCTTGACATTCATCATTCATACATATTTGCATCATTTATGCATTCTTGCATTTTTCATGTTTGCTTAAAAAATCACTTGTTCAGGATATATCTATCCTCGAAAAAAGAAAAAAGAAAAAAAAGAAAAAAAGAAGAAAAAGAAACAAATATGGGCGTGTCATCTCTCCAAGTAGGTCGCCACCCATAAGCAGAAAAGAACATATTCTTTCTCCAGTTCCCCACTGAGATCATTCCTCGTGGAAGAAGGTTGCTTTAGTTTCTCCTCTCAAAACAAAGGAGAAAATCCCCAGTTGAGTTCATTCCTCATGGGTACAAAGTCTTGATTGACTGTTTCTTTCCAATTCATTCATGGTTAGAACCTTGTCTTTACCAGAGATTCAAATTCCGATTCCCCAAACAGAGTCGTGAAAAACAGACAATAAGCAATAGCCTTATCATCTAAGCAGTTTATGTCTCTTTCAAAAGCTTTTTCCTCTCAAGGAAATCAATCCTGAAGACCATTTGACAATCAGGGCCTTATTACTGTTCACAAGGCTGAATAACCAGTAATTTCCCTAGCAAAGTCTCCGAGATCATTTTATCACTCGGCTGATAATTGATCAAGTCTTCAAAACCACTATCACAAGGCTGGTAGTCGGTAACCTTTTGTTCTGGTTATATTATTAAACATGTCTATCCCAATGCTGATAGTCGATAATATTAACCGAACCTTTGAAACTCTTTTTACCTTGTCAAGTCTATCACCATGCTGATAGTCGGTAATACAGTTTCATACCTTTCACCTTCGCATTATTAAACAAGTCTATCCCCATGCAGATAGTCGATAATGTCAATAGGTAAGCTTTTCTTACAAAGCTATCATTCCCAGGTGAAGCATACACTTGCTTTCCCAAAAAGACAAAACGGATTCTCTTCCTAAAATGGATTGAGGCATCCTTCCCAATCTCTTTTCCCCAGTGGAGTCAGTTCTTGATATTCCCTCGGTAAATATATCCTTGCATCATTCGCAATTTTGGTATCTTAGGTCCAAAATTCGCGTCTTCTGATATTTAAGTCTCTTCCACCCTATCAAAACGAAGATTTTCAATCTTCATATCTCAGGTTGAAGAAACTTAAATAGGGGCATCTGTCATACCCCAATTTTTGACCTAAGATACCACCTCATATCATTTGCATATGCATCATTTGCATCTCTAACAAATTGCATAGCTTGTGTTTGCTACTTGTGACTCAGCAGGATTTAATCAGGAAATCACTCATCAGTACAAGTAACAATCAATTAGGGTTTTGTTCTCCCTTCATCTCCAAAGAACTATCTTCATCAACAATCAACATTTGTTCCTCAGAGATTCATTTCAACAAGCTCAAAGGCTCTGAATCGACTGAATTAGGGTTTTGACTGAAGATAGCATACTCTTGACTTTTGCTCAGGATTTGACCTAATGGCTTGAGACATGACCTCAAGGCCCCAAGTACATCACTTTGACCTAATCCATTGGCTCAGAACATCTCCTACACAAAGATTGATCAGACAAATCCTCAGATCAGGGTTTTTGAACTATCAGGGACTGAAATCAGGGATCACATTTGGGAAACCATAAAAATCACCAGGAAGTCAATCAAAGGTTTCAATCATCCTCAAATAATCCCTATGACAACATACAATGGAAGTTACATCTCAATTCAAGACCTACAGTCATCAATTTCATCTGGTCGACAATTAGGGTTTTTGACCTAATTCACTGAACAACTGACTTTTTAATCAGGACATGGTGCCACAACTCAAACCATGGCTCAATATCCTCTAAAGCCTCAATATGATCCATTCATACCATTCATATGGTGAGGATAGCCTGTTTCATTTGAAATCTCCAGAAACGCGATTCGTCTGAAAAAGTCAACTGTACAAGATCACCATTGACTTTTGGGGAATTTTGGTCAACCATGACTTTTGAAGTTTTAAATCATCAATATATGATATATGAAGTCATTTGATCAAGAAAAATCAAGAAAATCAATCAAGAATCAAAAAGTCAAAAGTTTGACTTTCATACTTAGAAAATTTTTCTAAGTGTTTTTCATGGTTTTTTCCAAACTTTGGAGGGGAATAACTCAAAATTTCACCTACAAACTGAAAAAAACTTCCAACATGAAAGTTGTAGATTTTGATCCAATGAACAACTTTGTCACATATAAATTTTTTCCATAAGATCAACCATTTAAGAGATATGGTGCTTCAAAGTTGGTACCTTTTGAAAAATTCACTTAAAACTTCATTTTCTTCAAAGTTCATGGATCTTTTTCACCCATTTCCTTAAAGGTCTTGAAGAAACTTTCAACTAAGGTTTTGAAGTGTGTAATATGAGCTTTCCAAAATGTCCAAGAGCATGAAAAAATATGGAGTGTAGCCATGGTTTTGAATTTTGACATTAGTGACCATTTCACTTGAAATTTCAAGCCATTTTTGCAAAGTTATGAACCAATTTGCCAAATAATGCAAGTAATGATACATAGAGGCAATAATTGAATGATATTTTCTGATTTGAAGATCAGAATGGAAGAGGATAGGAAGCTTGGAATTTAACCATGGTTTAGTAACTTTAACCATTTGCATTTAATGTGAAAGATTCCATTTTATCTCTTAAGCCAAATCATCATTCTTGAAGCAACTTGCAAGAGCTCTTCATTCAGAATCCTTGGCCTATAAATAGAGGTTCAAATCATCTTCAAACTCACACCAAAACCTCACAATTATAGGTTTTCTCTCTTCTTTCTTGAATTGCAAGTTTCATAGTTTTCAAAGAGGTAGAAAACTCAACCTCCAAACCCTTTGAGTTATGGCCAAAGTGATGGTTCTAACATCTCATAAACATCAAATATGATGTGTTTGATCCACTCACACACCCCAAATCACCCTAAATCTCAGAATCACTCTTCAACCACCATGTTTGCATAAAATGAGCCTTAACATATCAATTCTCATACCAGGCCTTATCTGTCCAATCTAACCATCCAAACACACTCCATATACTTCATATGAACTGTTCCAACCATTATCCATGATCTGAAACATCAAAATCAGCTAGCTTGATCCTCACTTGAACCATACTGCAGATCGAGTACCATGGATTGATCAAGAGGTTTTCAAATTGCTCCAGGCATCCAAACATGTTCCATAAGGTCCACTGAAGGTGTTCAGATCAAGAAACAACAACTGGAACTCTTCATTTGCAGAATTCGATTCTCAGTTTTGCCATTTTTAAGGTAAGTGCTCATGAACTTCAAACTCTATCATACATGCATCATAAATGAAAAACTAAGTTACCATCTTGTTTCTGCACCATCACTGAATAATAACCCTCAATCAATTGCATCATATCATGATCATACACGATTTCACATTGAATTTCAGTTTTAGGGTTCTTCGTGTTCATCACAAAATTGACCCCCTTAGAGTAAAAATAAATGAATTATGAGGGCACCATCATGATCCTTATGAAAAAACGAGTGAGTTAGACCCTTCACTTGATCAATTTGGTTCAGTTTTCAGAAAATTCAAATTCAAATTGGGATTGTGTTCTTGGCGCGTTTTTTGGTTCATAAGTTTTGAAATTCAGTTGAGTAATATATTCTACCAAGCGCGTATTACTAACAAGCCACAAGCGTGGCTCAGCTGGTTATTGTTTTGGTTGGTGACCTTAGGGTCACGAGTTCAAGTCCTCTAGGGACCAAACCATTTTTTTTAACACTTGTTTTTCTTCATTTTTTTTACAACTTTAATTAATTAATTAACACATCAAATTAACTCATTTTAATTTCATTTTTTGTACACTTCTCATTTAATATATGTATTTTATGAATACCAAAAAAAATCACCAAAAAATATTTATTTAATACATTTTTAAATAGGTTTAAAATGACATGTTTTTAAGTGTTTTTTAATACTTTAAATTTTGTTTTTCATTTGATTTTTCAAACCTAATCACTTGTAAATATTTTTGTGATCGAACCCTAATTTTTTAGGTCTTAATTAAGCATTAAAATTTGACTTTTACTTAATTAAGTTGACTTTTGTCAAATTCAAATTGTTTTAAAACAAACGATCATTCTTTTCAAAACAATAAACCATTTCTTTTTGAAACTATTGATTAAATCTTTTTAATTGATCAATTGATTTTCAAAACGATGTGGGGCCTCTCGAATATTAGAGAGTGTAAGTCCCATTTCTTTTCCTTTTGTACAGTTTTTTAAACAGAAAACTTTTTCCAAATTACTTCCAAACAGTTTTTAAAACAATAAATCTCACCATCTTTTTTTCAAAACCATCCACCCTGTTTTATGAAAATAAAACAGGGGCCTCTCGAATATTAGAGAGTGTAAGTCCCACTTCTTTTCTTTTTGTACAGTTTTTTTTAAACAGAAAACTCTTTCAAAACAAACTTTCAAACAGTTTTTCAAACGACGCGTCTGTAAATAAAAACAATCAACCATGTTTTGTAAATAAAACGCGGGCCTCCACGTAGGTATAAGTCCCAAGCCCTTTTGTACATACCCATTCATGTACATGAAATTAGGTATTTCATTGTACGCCTTTTGTACATATCTCAATCAATGTGTTTTTTAACTTTGAATAACAAACCAAAATGAAGGTTTCTTTAAATCTTCCCAAAAATACCATGGGCCTCCATGTAGGTATAAGTCCCAAGCCCTTTTTGTAAATACCTGTTTACATAGCTTTGAATAAATTCAAGTGGACCTCTCCTCGAGTATGAGTCCCGAGCCCCTATATATACAAATGGAGCATGCTTACAGGTATATTTCCTTCATAAACTCCATTATATACACACACTCTGTCATATATAACTGTTCATGTACTTGTTCATGTTTGTTTGTACTTGTTCATACTTGTGATTGTGTTATATGCTTATTCAACTTAGTACAACACTAGGTTCCCCATAGCCTCCTATTGGGCTTCGTGCAAAGAATCTCCACTAGTTTAGGTTAGGACATAGAGTATGGTTTCCCGGTGAAATCGCTCTAAGAGCTCAAACCAACTATACCATGCCTCCCCTTGGGCTTTGTACAAACGAGTGACCCTCCCATAGCCTCCTCTTGGGCTTACAATGCAAGGACCCTGGATTGTCCCTCCCATAGCCTCCTCTTGGGCTTACAATGCAAGGACCCTCGGATAGCCTCCTCTTGGGCTTCGTACAAGGACCCACGGGCTTCTTATAAGCATCCCCAATATCCAAATCAAATACCCTAGGAGATTAGACATTTTTCATCTCTATGCTAGGAGTATCTCTTTTATATCATCACAAACAATCAATCAATCAATCAAACTTTTTTGCCACAAGGCTGGCTAATCAATCCAACTTTCTTTTTGCCACAAGGCTGGCTAATCAATCAAACTGTTTTACCACCGTAATGGATGATTAATCAAAGTTTTTTTCACAAGGCTGACTTCATTGAAACTTTTGCCACAAGGCTGGCTGATTAATCAAAGTTTTTTGTCACAAGGCTGACTTCATTGAAACTTTTGCCACAAGGCTGGTTAAACAAAAACATCTTTATCATTCTAAGCACCCTAAGTGGCATGGCCCCGGGCTTATAATGAAAAGATTTTCAAACAAAATCAAACAGATGTATGTGATGATATAGATTAGATACATCTAGCATTTAGACGACATTTGTCTATTTTCCTTTGCTTCCACTAGCATAAGTGGGAACTACGATTGCTCTGACTTTCTCAACATCCCTTTGAGAATACGTAGGCACAAGGTCGATCCTTGGCGAGCAAAACAAAACAAAAAAAAACCATTCAAACCTTAGCACCCGTAGACCCCGAGCTACAGATGCTCTGATTCCCTCTAAGGGATATGTATGCAGAGGATCGCGATGATCTTTGCGAGCATAATCAAACAAACACCTTAGGTCCCACCTATTTCACAACAGAACCTTCACCGTAGCATAGAATAAAAAACAATAAAGAACCCTGTAGAGTACTACAGATACGTTGGGTGCTAATACCTTCCCTTCGTATAACCAACCCTCTTACCCAAGATCTCCCCCCACTTTTAGGTTATTGCAGCTTTTTTCCTTTTCCTCCTTTGGAAATAATAAAAAGTTTGGTCGAAATAAAAGAAAAATCATTTTTTATGAGCACTCGAGCCCAAAGAAGGCATCAGGTGTCTCATCCCACAAAAAAGAGGAACAAAACGATTTTTCGCCCGCGACAGCATGCGGTCAAGGGTTCGTAATCAACCCCCGCCTAGTCTCATCGAGTCTGTTGGTATGCGCACGCCTCGCGTTGCTTGCTTCCAAACGTGCAAAAGTTCTTGTTATCGAGTATGTCAGGTAAAGGGTTCATGCAATCGGACCCCCGCTTTTCCTATAGCTCGCGTCGCTCGACGTTGATGCTCGGTGTACGCACGCACCGTTTTCCTTTATGATCCGTGACGGCTTGGTTGCTGAGAGGGGTCCGCCCTCTTGTCTATGGCCCGATCATTTTCGCGAGGTCTAATGCTTGGTTGACTTGGGTTGAGCTGCTCCCCTTGGCTATGGCGGGACCGCTTTTCTACCATTCGGTCAGTACCGTTGGTTTTGTTTGCTTTACGAGTGGATGCTCGTTTGTGTGCTTATTGTGTGCTTCCCCTTTTCCTCGTAGGTTGTTAGTTTAGCTTAGATTTGTACCCTTTGTATGATAACATTAGGTAGCAAGCTTTCCCCCTTAGCTTAGGTCTTCCTCATGCATCTTTTAAAACACAAACCACACTCTTTGATTTTCTTTTTCTAAGAACTTGTTATTTCCGCTCCATTCCCAAGCATAAGTCTCCAAAGGTCGAGCAGCGGAGTGTGAATGTAACTCGTTCACCTAAAAAATACAAAACAAACAGAAATTAGTTAGCCGAGCTACGGTACCTCTGATTCCGCAAAACGGATACGTAGGCAGCGGGGTAGGGCCCGTGCAAGTATAACTCTTTCTTTTCCCTACATTCTGCATTCATTTTAGTCCAGATTAGCGCATTTTGCTTACACACCCATAGGTTTAGACACAGGCGTGGATACCATCGAGTACGATGGGCGCGAGGGGTGCTAATACCTTCCCCTCGCGTAACCGACTCCCTTACCCTTTTTCTCTGGTCGTGAGACCGTTGTTTTGTTTTGTGGTTTGCTGGCATTCCCTTCCTTTTCAGGATAAATATGTTAGTGGCGACTCTGTTAATTTTCGCGGTAGCGACACTCGTGACGCTGGACCTTTGAACCTATGTGTACCATGTTTGTAGTACCATGTTTGTGTTACCATGTTTGCGCTACCATGTTTGCTTTACCATGTTTGAATATGTGGCATCCATGCATCCATGCATTCATACATTCATTAAATAAAAAAAAACCCATCTTTTTCCATAAAAACATGATTTTTCCAAAAAAATTTAGAGAATTTTCTTTGCAAACATTATAGGATTAAGTTATGGAAGGGGTAAAAAGGTATACCAAAAAGTACGGTTTCAAAGCGCCTGATGTGGAAAAACTGAGAGAGTTGGCATCTTTTGTACAAGATCCTCCCGATTTTAGGAAAAGTTATGGAAAGCTTTTGCCTATCCTGAACACTCATGTTGATGAAGGACTTCTCAAAACTCTGGTTCAGTTCTATGATCCCGCCTACCGATGTTTTACCTTTCCAGACTACCAGTTGGTACCGACCTTGGAAGAATATGCCAATCTTTTGGGTATTCCTATGTCTGACAAAATACCCTTCAATGGTTTGGAAGCCATTCCTAAGTCACACGTCATTGCAGCAAGTATCCACTTGAAGAAATCTGAAATAGAGAGTAATTGGACTACCAAAGGAAACCTCCCGGGTTTAACTTCACACTTCTTAATAAAGAAAGCCTTTGATTTCATCGAAACTGGTAGCATGATAGCTTTTGAAGCCATACTAGCCTTGCTCATCTATGGGTTAGTTCTGTTTCCCAACGTCGACAACTTTGTTGATATCAACGCCATAAAGATCTTTCTGATTGGAAATCCTGTTCCGACTTTGCTTGGTGACATGTATTTCTCTGTCCATCATAGGAATCGCCAAGGCGGTGGAATCATTGTATGTTGTGCACCTCTGTTGTTCAAATGGATTGTTTCACACTTACCTGAGTCTCCTATCTTCACGGAAAACCGAGAAAGTTTGCGTTGGCCTCGAAGACTTATGTCTCTTACTAATAATGATATTCATTGGTATACCTTGGCTCGCTGTGGTACAGAAACCATTGACAGTTGCGGAGAATTCGCCAACGTACCCCTCATTGGTACACAAGGAGGAATTAACTACAATCCGATCCTAGCCCGACGACAACTCGGGTATGCAAATTCAACTAAACCCATTGGTCCCTCAGTGGAAGGCTACTTCTACCGAGAAGGGGATAATCCTCAAAGGTTGAAAGCAAGAATGGTGAGAGCTTGGTACGACGTCCGATGGAAAGAAAAAGGTGAGGCAAGAAATTGCATTGCCATGGACGCCTACACCTACTGGGTAAAGAAAAGAGCAAAAGAGTTCCAAATGCCTTATGCTTATGAAAAACCCATGTTTCCTGCAGTGTCTCAACGACCCAACATTCCCACTATGGAGGAATACCAAGACACTTTGGCTAAGATGAGGGTAGAAAAAGACGCTTGGGAAGAAAAGTTTCGTAGAACTGATGTGGAAAATAGAAAGTTGAAGAAAAGGGTGAAAGATCACGAAGAAACTCTTTATTTTCAAGATGGTTGGCTCATGAGTAAAGATGAGAAGATCCGTCAGAAAGACGCTGCAATCAAGAGGTACATCAAAGAAAGCAAGAAGAATCTTGAAGGTTCAACAAGCAACGCTCCAACTCCTGACGATTGGAAGAATGTTGTTAACAAGCTGAAGACCGAAAAGGCCGAATTGAAAGCTCACTATGGGAAAGAAATCATGAAGCTCAAGCTACATAACGCATTTGGTTCTTCATCCGATGAGGATGCTTAGGATTGTTTAGCTTTTTATTTATCATTTGCTTTTGTAAGGAGCTACGCTCCAATGTTGTAACATTTCCCATTTATTCAATAAAAGAATAGTTTGTGTTCAAATGTTTGCAAGAAAATAATCTTTAAAATATTTGGAAAAAATCATAAATTTCTTTTTGCATACATCATTCTGCATATCGAGTCCGTTGTATAGAGTCTCATCTTTTGGATCTTTCTCCAATAGATCGTCAAGCTGTCGCGTCTCAAAGTTTCTCGACCGCGCTCGCAATCAGATCATAGATACGATACTCGTTCAAGCAGAAGAAGAGTAATGGAACACTCTGAACAAGAGAATATTGAGCTTCGTGGTACAGTGACCACCCTTCAGGAAAAGTTGGAAAGTCTCACTACTCTGGTAGACTCCTTAATGGCCGCACAGAATCAGCCGCCGCCACCAATCAGTCAAGCAACAGTGACGTCTGAAGTCACTACTCCAGTTTCTACAGTTGCATTCAGTATTCCATCTTTCTCCATGCCAGAAGGTTGGGGCCCGCCTTTCAGCTTTGGTGCAGGTTTTCGCCATAATTTCTCTGGGGTTCAAACAACCACAACTGAAGCGCCCGCTGCACAAAGTTCACTGTTCACTCCAAATCAGGGGGTAACTTTTTCCCAAATCACTATGGCACTTTCTCAACCCACTATGACGGTTCCGACCCCTACGGTTCACACTGTTCCTTATGATGGCAATGAGATTTATCATGATCAAGGTGATAACACAAATCAGCGTAATCTTGTGGGAGATCTCCAAGAGCAGTTTAACAAGATGCAGCTGGAAGTTAAAGCTATCCGTGGAAAAGATTTGTTTGGAAAGAATGCCCAGGAACTATGTTTGGTTCCCAGTGTACAAATACCTGCTAAATTCAAGGTCCCTGACTTTGAGAAGTACAAAGGTAGTTCTTGTCCACAAAGCCATCTTGTGATGTATGTGTCATACCCCAAAATTTGCCCGATCAAATCTACGTCCGTTAATCCATCAAGGTTCAAAATTAAGGGTCATGGGGTTCGACATTTCTATTGTCAAACCCGCTCTCTTATAAATCAGGTTGAGTTAACACAAGGGCGTAAGTAACAGATGTTTAAAACCCGAATGTTGGGCCCGACTGTTACAAGGTTTTATCGTTGTTTGGGGGTATTATGGGTTTATTGACATTTGTTTCGATTATTGTCATTATTTTTTAGCATTTGATACATTTCATTATTAATATTAATACTATTAGAATTATTATTAGGTAGTATTAGGATTAATATTAGGTTAATTAATTGAGTTTACTAGTATTAATTAGGTTTTATTAACTATATAGTACTAATATTAGGTTAGAATTTTAATAGGATTATTGTTATTATTAGTATTGTGCTCTTATAATTATTTCTTTTGCTCATTTAAAAAAATATATAAAATATGAAATAAAAAAAAGGGTTGTATTAACACCAAAGAAAAAAACGTGAAAAGAAGTTTGAGAAGAACAAAAATGGCAAGATTTGATATCAAATATTTTTGCATTAGAGGCAAGATTTTGGATCAAAATAAGTTTTGTGAAACCTAATGCAAAAGATATAAAAGGAGAAGATTAATTCAAAGAAAGGGGTGGCCGAAAAACCTGTGCTCAAGAACAAAGAGGAACGTGGAAAAAAGGGGAATTGCAGACTGAGATTCAACGTGATTCAAACCAGTCCAGGATTACCAATCGATTCCTCATATTTTTCTGAAGCTAATTGGAACGTTCTTGAGGATCAACGCCCACAGAATCGCACACACACGGCCATGGTTTTGGTGATAAAATTTTCTGTCTCCCATATGCATATACACACGTTATAAATTGTATATGAATCTATATTCGTGTTTAGAATTGTATGTGTAAACTCCCTGTGCTACTTGATTTGAGTCTTGTTACAGATTTCGTGAACTACCATTGTTAGAGTTTATAGTTTGTGAATTGGGGTTTTCGATTCATAGGCAAAATTAATCTAAATTGATGGTACCATTGTGTTCGTGAGATCATGGGTGATAAATCTGGGCTTTTGGTTGGTATTTATTGGTGAAGAATTGTAGGTTTGAAGAAGACAGGGCTTTAGCAACGCGTTAAAACCGTTGCCATAGGTCTGTGTTTGATTTTTTTTTTACGAAGAAGAAGAAGTGCAGGTTCTGGGCGCGTAATTCGTGTTCATTCAAATTCTTCTTTTTTATATATATTGCATCGGTTTCGTTAAATTGACAACTAACGGCGCTAGCGCAGCTGGCAAGTGATGTTTATGCGTGACCCTCAAGACGCGGGTTCAAGACCTGCCGTCTGTCTTTATTTTTTTTACATGGTTTCTACATTAACAAACTTTGGGATCCAATGTGGCACATCAATGCACACCCATCATATGCCATTCAATGATCACCACCTGATTGCATCAGGATCAGATCCAACGTTCCACAACATGAAGGACCACCATGGAGTCTCAGAGGCCAGCAGCACATGATTATTGCCAGGTTCCTTTATTATTTATTCTATTATTATTTATCTTATTATATTAATTGTGTAGATTAATAGTTAATTAAGTTAATTAATTTATTTTAGGGTTAGTATAAATTAGGGTTAGCTTTTAACTAGGGTTTAGGATTTTCTCCCGATAATTCCGATTTCTCGATTTAATTTATTTAATCATTTCTAATATTAAATTACAAAATCCCTAGAAAGGTTTATCCGTCCATTAGGGTTTGCTCAATCCCACTGGCCTATTGGCCAAAGTGTTAAAAATTCTAAATTGTTGTTTGTTCCGATTAAATCAATTAATCGCTATGGGCAATAATGAATTTTAATTAAAATGTTATTTAATTAAAATATAATTAATTTCTATTTGGTTAAATGGTTGCAACTATTTTATTAGTTGTGATGATTAACCTCTTCTTTTTCTAACTTTAATTCGTTATTCTTTTTAATCGAATCAATCGATTACGAGGGGTAACGATACAAACTAATTATTAAAAAATTATAAAAAATATTCTAATTCGTTATTAGTAATAATCAGATCAATTGATTAAAATTGGTAACGATACAATTTCAAATCTGTTAACTATGGTGATTGAATCTATTGATCATTGCGGTTAATAGTACAAATTAAATCAGGGTTGTACGCCCAAACCTTAAAACACACTAAACCACGTGACTACAGATTTTCAACACTGCGATGTTCACAACTACGATAAGGTAAATTCAAATACCTTCGAACTTCACATTTCAAAACAACTTCAAAACAACTTCAAATACACTCATACTAATTCTAAGGCGTACAATCCTGTGCCCGAACTACGTTGACTCTGATTCTCCATATGGAGATACGTAGGCACTTGGCAACAAGGCGAGTCCCCTTCCCTAAAATCTCAATTTTTCCCCTATTCACTTCCTTAGCTATAAACCTCAATTTTAACCATAAACCTTTATCCTTAGATTCGAAGCCAATAGGAAAGGGTTGAGGGTGCCTAAAACCTTCACTCGACCTGAATATAGTATCTTACCCTGATCTCTTAACTGCGCGAGGTTTCCTATTCGCCTTGGTAGAATAGGTGGCGACTCTAAATCTTAAATTTTAGGCAGGTTGCTACAGCTGGCGACTCTGCTGGGGACACTTAAATGGTGAATACTATGCTCCTATAGACTTTGACAGGGTTTAGGTTTTTGGCAAACTTTTTTAGGGTTTGGCTAATTTGCCAAAAATTAGGGTTTATTTATATTTAAATATTTAAAGTTTTTACTTTATTTATTTATTTATAATTTCATCTTTTACATCAATTGAATAGATACCTGTTTATAAAAAAAATCTGTTTATTTAAATATTTGCTGCGTATTGTATTTTTTAAATTGCAAGCGGCCGGATTCAAGGTTAGTTTCAAATATTTAAATTTTATTTATTTATTTATTTTCCTTTTCAATTTCATTACTGCAATTTAATTAAATATTTATTTAAGTGAATATTTATTTCTATTATATTTGCTGGTGTTTTTTAATGTTGTGTTAAACCCTAAGTGTGGGAGTTAACTTTGAGATCAATAGGGGATTACGAATCGCCTACGAGTCTCATTGGTAACTCCACTCTAAGTGGGTTGAGTATTCGGAAATGTCCAAAACGAGGCTTGACTTTGTTGAGGGCTGGACTGGATACTTGGCTGATCTCTCCGAGAACCTACCCCAAAAATTCGAACCTCATGGATAAAATGAGTCGTTCTAAAATCCGAAGAGACAAGGAGTCTCGGAGGCTACGAACGACCCCATGAGACCTTCTAGAACCCTCTATTAAAAGGTTGGCTCCCAAGAGCCGCTACGTCGGACCTATGAACCTAGGACTTTTGGGCTTATGTACTTATTATATGTTTGCAATTTATATGCTTCGAGTATCTATGTGTTTCAATTTTGCAGGTACCCCTACGTATTCACTAGCCTATAGGGATCCTATTCTTAAAATCGTGTCCTTCGTACGAAGGACACCTTTATTAGCATACGTCGATTGGCCTCTCGATGGCCATGAGATCTAGTGACTGTCTCGAATGGTCACCCCATGCTTACTCCTACGCACTCCCTAGCCCGTAGGAATTTTCCTTTTACATCTTTGTATTTTTACAACCATGTGTCCTTCCCACGAAGGACATCTTCATTAACGCATGTCGATTGGACTCTCGATGGCCATGAGATCTAGTGACTGTCTAGAACGGCCATCCCGTGCTTATTCCCGTATACCCCTAACTTGTAAGGTTTGGATTTCCGTTTATACATCTTTCATCCCTAGCCTGTAGGGATTTCTCTTCACCCGATATCGTCCTTAGATAGGATGCGTTCCACATAGAGAACCTTCCCACGAGGGACAGTTTCGTAAGTACACGTCGAATGACCTCTCGAAGGTCATGAGACTTGGTGACCGTCTTGAACAGTCATCAGCTGCTACTTCCCACGCACTTCCTAATCTATTCCCATTAACGTGTCATAATATCTAGCTCGCAAATGTTTCATTAGAGTCTAATGTCATCCCTAAATCCGCATAGGTTATCCTTAGGATTATATTTGTCACACGTCCGCATTGCATTACATATAAGGATTCATAATATACAAAAAATAAAGGAGTCATTTGCATACGCGTGCATTCGCATTTTCAGGCATTCATACATTTACATACACATTTGCATTTCCATCTTCACCCGCATCCATACTCAACGTGCTAGCCGGTTTCCTGAAACTCATGGAGAAAAATAAAAGGATCATAAACTATGGAGAAAGGAAGATAAGCTATCACCGTGCCAGCCGCATGTCCATGCCTTGTCGTAACAGGATCATAAATACATCAAAGGTTATCATCGAGCAAGGATTAGTTCAACAAAGGAGTTCCCTCATAGATACACTCAAGATGTATCTAGTCATAAAGGGGTTCATCTTAGAACATATCAAAGTTACAAGGACGCTCTACGATAACCTGGGGGCAAGGGTTAGTCCAACTGGGGCAACACCCTAAACGAAGATGCTTAACTAAGATGGAGGGAAAGCGACATACGGTAACTCCCCACCAAGGGGCAAAAAGGTCATAGGCTTTCTCTACGCTGAAGGTTGCAAATGGTGTGATACTATCCTGTGGAAAAGCAAAAGAGGTTCAGTCAAAGGAAACTCATGAAGTTCCGATACGACGAAAACCCACTGCTAACAATCTATTCCCGACAGATTCGACGTGCCCAAGAAGAATTCGAGATTACCTGTCACTTCTACTAGTCCATGAACTAAGGAGTAGGATATGGTCAACAGATTCACCAAGGAGATTGCCCTTAGGATTAATAGGTTTATCTTTCTAGTTGTAATTCCTACGATCACAAAATGCTATTTGATGTAAAAACGTTGTACCTTTCGAATAGTAATTCAATAAAATAATCATGCATGTTTTGAAATCAATTCTTTCGCTCCGCTTTTGCATTACTACGACTTTCCATTTCAAATTATCTTTCAAATTATCACTCCCAACCATTAACAAACTTGAGGGAGAATGACGAATACAAATAACTAAGTCTAGATAAATATATGCTTTCAAGGTAAGACCGAACCGACGATGTACAGGCATTGTTTCAAATCCCTAAACAGTGGAGGTATAAGGATGTTAATCCCTCGTCACCCCCTCGAGCCAGGAGTTGGAGTTTGCTTCTACTTTTCAAATAAACCTTGATTTTAACCAGGGGTAGGGTAGATTTCAATTAATTCAATGGTGTATTTTGGTTGTCAAGAGAATCAGTTAATCCAAGCAAGGATTCAATTAAAGGTTCAAGCATATCTTCTTCCTCGCGTTCATCCGAGATTGAGGAAGCAATGGAGATAACACTCACAATATCTTCTTCCTCATTACATTATTCAAGATCGAAGAAGTATCAAAGACGAAGCTTACAAACCAAGTTCAACATAGCAGTCACAACAGTCAATATCCAAAGGAGTATTCACAGCAAAAAAAAAAAAGGAGAAAAGCGCCCGCTAAGTCAAAATGGAAAATTTCATAAAAACAAACCGAAGGAATTAGGCAAAAATTAGGGCATCCCGATGGATCAAATTCAAAGGAATTGGTTCATGCAAAAATGAGGGATAAAAACAAAGGCAAAATACAAAGGATAATCATGTGACTGCTAAATCATCAAAGCTTCACTTCAATGCTTGGATCTTAACGACACTTTCATCAATGCTTGGATCTCTACTATGGCTTCTTCTCAACATAACAACTCAAAACTGATTCTCTTGCAAACAAAGCATTCATTGGATTAGGCGAATTTTTAGGATCTGGAGAACATCAAGGAGAAAGGGGTGGGATAAATAAAATTTTGAGCCTTATATCCATCGTTTCTTAAAACATGAACCAGGCCAAGTTATAACATTCAAAAGTCCTAATTGAGGCAAGGTTAACTACGAAAGCATATTACGCAGGATTTGTTATACTGACTCCTAAAGTTTGTTAAAACTATTTCTAAACCACCACGCTTCTTCAAGCATTCATCCAGTCATAATTCATGACGGACTTTGATTTCAAAAATTGCATACACATCGCATTGGGGTTACTTCTCAAAGGGTACAACGCCATCTACGAATATACACTTAGCACAAAGGCGATTATTTCTGATAAAGACTCTTGAATGGGGAAACCACGTCCAGAGGGTTTTCCTAAACAGGGGCATACAAACAAACATCCTATTAACTAGGGGCATTCTTCCTAAAGGTTCAATTGACTTGGGTCACACCTCGAAGCAATCTCAATCAGGGGCATGTCAAACATGGGACGAATTCAAACTCAAAAGGATAGAACACCATGGGTAACCCTCCATATCTGGGAAGTCAAGGGCATACTGTAGCGGGGAAAATCTGATATCGAAGCCATGGGATTGACTCGAATCAATATTCCGTTTGAAATCGCCACCGCGCTTTATTTTTTCAAAGGAAAAGGGAAAAGAACGTAAAACCAAAAGTTTTGTTTTTAAAACAAGAAAGAGAACTCAGGTTCGGGTGTTGATTATATGAGGGGAAGGTTTAAAGCACCCCTCATATCCGTGGTACTCCACGGGAACCTTTTTGAAAATCTGTGTTGTGTGTGTGCTAAAAAAGAGTTTGTTTTATTTTTTTAAAATAAGCTCGGCAAAGCTTTAAGCTTTGGGCCTACATACCTCCTCGGTGCAATGGAGAAGTCAGAGCTAATGTAGTTCCGCTTTTGGGAAAAACGTTTAAAACGAATAAACACTTTGTTGTCGTTAGAGAGAAATACTCAGCCATTGATCTTGAGCATGAGAACAAACAAGTTCTTTGCATCGCAAATGAAAGAAGGGCTCCAACTCGGATAAAATCAACGAGTATGCCACTAGCTCTCTCACGCGGAAAAGATCTCGTTATTATCAATCAATTTCAAAATCGTGGGGTATAACCGCTCGTTTCGACAATTAACGGTGTCTAAACTTTTGAAGAAAAGAGGCCACTGAGGGCAAAACATATTTTTTAAGAAATGAAAAAAAAAAGTTTTGAAAAGATTTGCAAACATAAGAATATTTTGAAAAAAGGGGGAAGATTTTGAAAATTTAAGAATGGGAGGAGATGAAGAGGCTAACCTAATGCATAAAATAAAAGCTAAGGAAAGAAACGGTCTAACCGAATAAGAAGCCAACACTTGACATTAAGAGCCAAGGTAGTTTTCCCATCCTTTGGATTTATCAATACCAACAAATTAACACTTGGGGATCCAGATGAACTTATTGTCTTAGCACCATTTTTGCATTAAACACATTAAGATATTGACGAAAATCGGGCAGAGTAACGGCTGTTTTCGGGTAAAATCCTTATCTCAATGCCTTGGAATTAACCATCAAGGGCTTTCAAGGAAATACCTGCACACATAAACATACAACAGAACAATGCCAGACAGACAGAACAATCACAGGATAGTAATAGAATGAGTCCAAAGGTACTAGGTCCATAAGTCCGAATCTCCAAAGTGCTAGGGATAGTAACCGATAGTCCAAAGAGAGCCTTATGTATTTTTTAGATTTTGGTTATTTATAAGTGTTTTAGCGAAAAAGTAAAGTATGGTCCAAGTGGACAAAAGAAAAATAACAGAAGCATAAACATATGTCCAAGTGGACAAAGAGAAAATGACGGAAAGTAAATATGATGAAGTGATAAAGTAAAGCGATAAAGCGAGAAATATAAAGAGCGGTAATATAAAGAGCGGTAACATAAAGAGCGGTATAGTAAATGTGCGGAAATTAAGGTTAGTTGTTAAATGTTAAAGATAACCATCTTGAAACTTGTCAAGTATGTTATCAAAGTTAGTAGGAAGATCTATGGTGAGTGAATGATGTACTCGGATTTAAATTCAATGGGGTTTATCAGAAGCTTGATAGAATCATAGCGACTACACGATAAAAACCTCCACAAGTCTTAAATCAACCGCATACAATTCTCTTCCATATTTGATCTTTTTTTATTCGGGACACGAAATATTGCGCTATGTTAAGCAGATCGCCAAGTGATTTATGTAGAAATCACCCTACAACGAGGCCGGTCAAAACTTTATGTGCTAATGCATGCGAGAAGAATGATATGTAGATCGCCTTCCGAAAGCAATACCGCACGAAAAGAAAATAGGTAACGATTTAGTCTTTACTAAGAATCCATAAGAATTCTCAAAGTATTAAGACTTTCATCGATCAAAAGAAAAAAGGGAGAAGGAGATGATAAAATTCATAAAGATAATCAACTCACACTATCATTAATATCATTCATCTAATATTATGGATTTGGTTCTTTCAAACCTATCAACATCCTAGATCCAATGATATTAATGAAATGGAGGAATAAGAATAAAATTCACAAAAGATAATCAACTCACACTATCATTAATATCATTCATCTAATATTATGGATTAGGTCATTTCAAACCTATCAACATCCTAGATCCAATGATATTAATGAAGTGGAGGAAGTAGGAAGCCCAAACAAGCATAAAAAAGGCAAAAAAAACACATTCTGCCAGCAGGAAATCGATTTACCTCTGTAGGAAATCGATTTCCTGAGTGCAGAGTTCAAATTTTTGAAAAAAAATAAGGTGGAAATCGATTTCCTACAGAGGGAAATCAATTTCCTGCACGCAGCATTCAAAAAATCAGCATTAGGAGGCATAAAACTTGACTTAAGCAAACATACAAACACCTTATGATCACATATCCATTGGAGCACGAATTTTCCATCAAATCACCATCAAATAGCACCAATATAGCATCAAAGATGCATTGTGTTATACCCCAAAATTTGCCCACATATTTTTCAAGAAAACTCCAATCTGAAAATTAAGGGTCTCATATAATCATGGTTTTTTATTTCAACAAATATCCTGACATATGAAATACTTAGTTTTTAGAATTTTTCTTATACAGTAATTTGGCCTGCAGTTGAATTTATTCTTACGCAAACGCCAAATACTGTTTATTACTTCACACATGCTATTTATTTATTTACAGATAAATAGTACTGACACAACTGGTACAGAGTTAAATCTTTTTGCAGGCGCAAAATCAGGAAACTCAGACTGTACTGGTAACAGTAAACATTAGTTATTTATTATGTCTGTGTTTTTCTAACAAGTCATGTAAATAAACTTTCATTTTTCACATAAAACAAAAACAAAAAAACAACAAAAAAGAAAATTAACTTTGACTGTTGATTTTTCACTCTAACTGCTACGTCAATACCTGAACAGTCAGTCGACAGCCAAACTGCTGGCAGTACAATTCTCAGTGTTTTGTACCATCAATCAAATCAATCTTTCACAATTCAAAATTCCAAGATCTTTGTGCTAGAAGTCTTCTGAATATCACGCGATTAGCAGAGACTTAACACTGCACAAAAATCAGGTACGCTTAACTGTCTCCTACACAAACAGTCCCTAATAAGGGTTTTTCTTGTTTTTACAGGAGCAACAAGTTTTTGAGAGCTCAAATGGATTTCATACACATCCATATATCTCAAAGTACCATCATACAAATTTTCAAACTTCAATTCACTCAGACGCACCGTCAGCAGCTCAAACAGTCAACAGACGACCCGTTTGACCAAAAAGTCAACAGACAGTCAAAAATGAAATTTTTTGTCAAAGTCCATATTTTGTCAAAGGATTCATCATTTGATCATTGGATGATCATAATTCATCAAGGAAAGATCAAAAACCAACAAAACCCTAAGATTCAAAATTAGGGTTTTTGCCTGAAAAGTCAACTCAACTTTGACTGATCATAACTCTCTCATCCTTCATCCAAAAAATTCAAACCAAAGCTTGTTTTGAAGGAAATTCAATTATCTTTCAAATGCCATTGATCCCATGGTCATTGGATTCACCATTTGAAAAATATGACCAAAGACATTACAGGTCATTTTCAAAGTCAACAAAAAGACACTTTTTTCAAAAGGACACACAAGGAGCTTCAAAAATAATTTTGACATGAGACCAAAGACATTGGTTAGAGGACTCTTTTAGGTTTCTACAAAGTGAAAGATCTCCTTCATATGACAAAAATTGAAGGATTTACACCTTGTTGAAGTTGGCTAAATTTTGGGAAAATACATGAAATCAACATTGTTCAAAATTGCATTTTTTCCAAATGGGGCCAAGTTTTCAGCATTCAAACATCATTTCCATGATGATATGGGCCTCCCACGACCAAGACTAAGCCCATACCTTTTTTATCCATTTTTTGCATGATTTTATCTTACTTTAAGATTAAAATTAAAAGGAAAATGCATGGATAAATGGTAGCTTACAATCTAAGCATGACTCACCCAAGGAACCTTCAATTTTCTGCAGAGGATTGGTGCACAAGGCAAGAGCATTGAATGGAGTCAAGACTTGGTCAAAAATTCAAGGTTTTTAATATTTAAAAACCAAGTTTTCAACAAAGGCAACTAGCTGCAAGTTAGCTTCAATTCTAAGCACACATAGCTTATAAATAAGCTATCATAGTTCAGCAAACAAGGGGGAGACGAGTTCAGAAGCAAAGCTAAGCATAACACCTTTGTAATCACTTGAAAAAATTCAAAGAAAACTCAAATTCGAATTTGTAATTTCTGCTCATTTCAATACAAACTAAGCATTCATACACCTTCCTTGAACATCACTGAAACTATCTCAATCAATTACAAGCCTTGAAGCTCACTGAATCGAGCTACACAGGTCAAAAATTGTTCAAACTAAAATCAATTCGTATCTGGCTATTCACACATGTTTAACAAGATGTAGACATACTATTGAGTTTGGTTGGAGGTGTAGATCATTTCTGGAGCTTTAATTAAGTTTTAGATGCGTATACACGAAACCACCATTTTAGGGTTCTTCATCCCAAAATTAGGGTTTTCTAAATTAGGCAAAATTACAGGTTCTGAATAGTACCATTGAGTTCGCATGAACAATACGAACTCAACCATACCATCGCGCCAAATTTATACTCACGTTTGCTTGTATTCGCTATTATTACCAGGTGTAAAAGATTGGGTTTTTTACACCACCTGCAAATGAACGGTGTAAAAACCCATCTGAAGGTTGAAGATGATGCGTGGCGCCCTCTGATTCGCTGGGAGGCGCGCGCGTGTTTTTTAAACTGACTTGGAATTCAGTGTTTTGCAGGTGTTCCACGTGCTATGGTCCCTCACCATCTGGGCCTTCTGATCCATCCATCAACTCATCCAACGCCTCAGAACACGCACGCATATCATACTCCCTCATTTAATTTCCATACAGGATCAGTATCCTTTTATTTTTTATTTTATTTTCTATTTTGTTTTAATTTCTTTGTTAAATTAATTAAAAATAGTTTAAAAATCCCAAAAAATCCACAAAAAATATTTTAGACTTCTAAAATAATATATTATTTTCTGAAATAAAAATATTTTATTTTCTTCAAAATTTCAATATTTTGCATAATTAATTAGTATATATTTATATATTTGCTTTTTAATTATTCTAACCAATCAAAAAATCCCAAAAAAAATTGTTCTTCATATAAAATATTGTTTATATATTATAAACTAATTTTGTACATATTTTGAATAATTTTATCTTTGAGTTTTAATTATTTGTATAATTATTTGCATAATTATGTTTTAATTAACTTAAATCAATTTCAAATCAATTTCCAAAAATTCCAAAAAAATTAGTTTTGTTTTAAAATTAATTAACAAATATTTTGTATATATTTTAAACTTAATTTCTAGGTTTAAATATATTTCCATCTTTTTTCTTCATTTTAATTTAATTAATCATGCATTAATTATAATTAAAATCAATCATAAAAAAATCCAAAAACATGCCTTTTATTTTTCTTGCAATTTAAATTCCTAGATAAATGTATAGGATGTCAAATTCATGTAAATAGGCTAGTTTACATTTCCTGCACAACCGATGTAATAGCGTAGATTTACTTTCCGCACTTTACATTTCCGCATTTTAATTTCCAGCAAATATAAACTGCGTGTATGTCAAAGATAAAATTGAACCGTTAGATCACTAACTTCAAAGATAAATATCTGAATCCAATCACAATCACACTTGCACCTCTTAAGGTAATCCCTCCTCATTCTTTTCAAAATCAAAGTCAAATTTTACTGTTTCGAGTACAAAATCGAACCTTGCTTTTATATCCGGTGAAAGGATAGATTTTTAAAGGAAATAGGATAAAGACCTTACAACTCAGGGTAGACCTCCTAGTTTGCTTGCTCAAATCAAAACAAACAAAATTCTCATACACTGTTGATTTTTCAAAACTTTCAAAAAAGACAATACTTTGTATACATCCAAACACGGATTATTACAAAGTTAACGTTCTTTTCAAAACATCTTTCGAAAGATAAACAAGCATTTTGTATACATCCACACACGGATCATTACAAAATTCAATTTACAAAGGTATTTGAAACCACATATGAGCAATTTCAGAGCAATTGAAAAGTGATCGAAAAACAAGTGAGCTAAGCAAACTTAAGAGCCCATGGATAACCATGGATACAAAGGGTGCTAACACCTTCCCTTTGTATAACCTACCCCCTTACCCAGAATTTCTTAAAGGTCTTTTTTCTGTGTCTTTTATAAACCTTTCCTTAATTGGATAAAATAAAAGGTCGGTGGCGACTCTGTGAATTTTCAAAAAAAATGCGAAAGCATTAAGCGACAAAAAAGAGTCAGTTCACGTATCTCTACAGAACAGAGGTATGGCCCGGTATTAAAAAAATCGGAGGTCCACAGAACTGGCGACTCTGCTGGGGAAATACTTTCAAAAACAAAATGTTTTCAAAAGGGGTTACCTTAAGAGAATAGGTCGATGTTTTCAATTGTTTGACTTGATTGCTCTATTTTTCACAGGTTTGCTTGGGTATTTTGCTTGTGTGAAAGATTCTAACCCGAATCTCGAGATACCTTAAGTATATGACAATAGACCAAGGAAACTGTACGGCATGTACCGATACGGTTGATCTGGTAGTCATCGTTAGTGCGATACTTTGGTTTATACTGATGTCCCTTGAAAACGATCAAGGAGTATATTAGGCTTCCGAAATGTCATTAAACACTAATTTGTCTTAGAACCTTTTTAGTTGAACTTGACTTGTGGCCTATTAAGTGGCTAGCTTTGAAATTGATCGAAGTTAGTTATCCTCGAGGAATATTTTGATCGGCCGCTCGAGCGCCGTATTGAGATGTTACTTCCAAGGATCATAGAACCCAAATCCAATTCTAGGACAGGTTTTAACCAACTCAACTTCAGTGGGGAGGGTATCACCTATCAGCTCCATACAAGCCTTTAAACCTAAGGCTATTGTTTGATTTGTTTTTGTGTGCCACATGTTTGCATCATAAGCATATCATTTTTGCACCAAACACTTCAAGGATCAAAGAGTTTACCTTGGTGTCAGAATTCCCCAGGAATGTTCAATTCACTGAAAAGCATGGTCACCTACTCCATTTGGTTATCTCAAAATTTGAAGAAGACATGATACGGGTCCTGTTCCAGTTCTTCGACCCTGAACATCATTGCTTTACCTTTCCTGATTACCAGTTGGTACCCACTTTGGAAGAATTCTCTGAACTAATTGGATTGCCTGTTCGAAATCAATTACCTTTCACTGGTTTAGAAAGGATTCCAAAACCTGAAGTCATTGCTGCTGCTTTACATCTGCGGAAATCAGAAATCGAGTCCAATTGGGAAACAAAAAGTGGAGTTAAGGGTTTGCTTGCCAAGTTCTTATTGGAAAAGGCTCGACTACTGCTAGAAAACAAAAGTTATCCAGCTTTTGAGGAAGTTATGGCACTGTTGATCTATGGGTTGGTTTTATTCCCTAATCCCGACCAGTTCATAAGTATACACATCATCAACCTTTTCCTAATGCGTAACCCGGTACCAACATTGCTGGGAGACATTCTACATTCTCTACACACTCGTACCATGAAGAAACGAGGAACTCTCATGTGCTGTATACCACTACTGGCTAGGTGGTTTATATTTCATCTTCCCCGATCAGTGTTGAGAAATGAACAAAGAATGCATTGGTCTCACAAGATTATGTCTTTGTCTCATTCAGATATCTGGTGGAACAACTTCTTTCAAAGAGACATTACTATCATTGATCATTGTGGAGATTACCCTAATGTGCCACTCCTTGGCATCAAAGGAGGTATCACTTACAATCCCTCTTTAGCTCTACGCCAATTCGGATATGCAAGGAGCAACGGTCCTCATGACATGATTATCCATGGCATTGTGTTTGATTACGAGAATGATTCTCATAGACACCAACGAAGGTTCATACATGCATGGGGCAGTGTCTATAGAATAGAAAGCAAAACTCTGGGGCAATGGAATTCTATTCCTATGGAACCCTACCTCAGATGGGTCCGTATTCATGCTCAGAAACTCCTTATGCCATATCCTGCTGTTCTACCTGTGACTATTGAACCAGAGGTCGAAGGGTATGAACCTCAAGTTATTCTACACCCGGACATGCCAACTGACCTAGAAGAGTTGCAAAAATCTTGGGTTCAACTCAAAGAGGAAAGAGACACCTTCAAATCATACTGTCAAGACTATGAGAGAAGGATATTGGAGCTCACCGGACAGCTTCAAGAAGAACAGCAGATCAACACATTCCTGGGGGCAAAGAGAAAGCGTCCACGGGAGACCTGAAGGATCATTTATTTTATTTCTGTCTTGTAAGCCCAAATGAGGCAAAGAAAAAGAAGCAAAAAAAAAAAGAAAAAGAGAAATAAATTGATTAACTAACGTTTGTTTCTTCTTTAACAAATCTAAACTCTAAGATCCTTGAAACATTGCACACACATTTCACTTCATGCATTGCATATACATTTCATACATTGCATTCATATACATTTGCATTTCATACATTGCATACACATGGCATCCAGTCATACACATTTCATAACAGGTTCACATGACGGATTTCTCATCTTCTCGCTGTTTATTTCAGTCAGAAGAGATGGAATCCGAAATGAGCATCAAGAATCTCGAAGCACAGAATGCCCAAGTTCAAGTGGCAATTCTGGAACTGGCAAAGGGGCAGCAAGAACTGAAAGCCCTGATAATCAAGAAGAAAAAGAAGCCTAAAGGATCTGTAGGCGTGAGTCACCTGAAAAGGAAGATCAAAATCCCAGTCAAAAAGTTCAAAAAGCCACCGATTCCTGAAACAGTCGGTGATGGTGAACCAGAAGACAATCAAAGCAACCAGGGTTCTGCTAAACCCTCTCTCTCTTCAAATGAAGAAAATGATCATTCTGGGGACGAACCGGATGATGAAAAATACCAACAGCTGGAAGACCGTATGAAAGCTATGGAGATACAAAAAATACCTGGCCTAGATTTCAATGATCTGGGGCTCATCTCGGATGTTGTTATCCCTCCAAAATTCAAAGTTCCTGTCTTTGCAAAATATGATGGAGTTTCTTGCCCGAAACTACATCTGAGATCCTATGTGAGGAAGATACAACCTCATACAACGGATAACAAATTGTGGATTCACTTCTTCCAAGAAAGTCTGTCGGGTACACAACTCGAGTGGTACTATCAGCTGGAAAATACCAAGGTTCATACTTGGGAAGAATTAGCTGCTGCTTTTTACAAACAGTACCAATACAATGCTGATCTTGCGCCAACCCGTACTCAACTAAGGGGCATGTCTATGGGACCAAAAGAAAGTTTTAAAGGATATGCACAAAAGTGGAGAGATATGGCTGGAAGGGTTCAACCACCCTTATCTGATCGCGAACTAGTTGACATGTTCATGGGCACTTTAACTGGCCCTTTCTATAGCCATTTGCTGGGAAGTTCATCATCAGGTTTCACTGACCTGATACTGACCGGAGAACGTGTCGAAAGTGGCATTCAAAATGGAAAAATTCAGATAGGTTCCACCTCTGGTACTACAAAAAGGCCCATCAGTGGGAGAAATGAGGTCAATGCAACTCAAATTCAAAAAAGTCGCAAAAGTGAGCAGCATCAATCTGTAGGGGCAGTTCTGATCTCCGCATCTGCGCCTCAAAAAGATCAACAGCCAAAATATACGCATCGACCAGATGCACCAAGAAGAAATTTCACCAAAATCAACATGCCAATTTCTCAGGCATTGCAGCACTTGCTAAAAGCAGATCTGATCACCTTAAGAGGTCCTCCAAGGAATGTCAACACTTCCTCTCCGAATTATCGCCCTGATGCGACATGTGCCTATCACTCAAACTGTCCAGGACATGACGCAGATCACTGCTGGGCCCTGAAAAATAAAATACAAGATATGATAGATGCTGGTGAAATTGAGTTCGATCCTCCAGAAACTCCAAATGTCATCACAGCACCTATGCCAAAGCATGACAAAACTGTTAACGCTATCCTGGACACTGTTTACATCTATGATGTGAACGAATTATCAACTCCACTCTGCAAAGTCAAAGGAAAGCTAATCCGAGCTGGTTACTTTCCAGGGTGTGACCCCGACTGCTTTTATTGCTCATGCCTGCCCAATGGTTGTGAAAATCTGAGGATGGGAATTCAAAAATGGATGGATCGCCGTATCATTATGTTTGAGAGGCTCCCTTCTATGGACGTACTGTGCGAAGTCTTTGCAAACGGGATAAGAATAGAGGATGCCTCAGTGATATCCAGCTTACCATTCAAAATCTCTGCCAAGGCTCCATTCAAAATTTCTGCTACACTCAAAGTGGCATCAGTAGTCATTGCTAGTCCAACTCCATTTCCATACTCCTCAGACAAAGCTGTCCCATGGGGATATGACACTAATGTTTACATTCATGGAGTTAAGCAGGGTACCTCGACTGAAGAGACCGCAAAGTTAACTACTCCAACTGTGGGTAATATTGTGGGTACCAGCAAAATCACGAGAAATGGAAGAATCTTTTCACCAGAAATTTCTCCAAATGTTGCTGCTGGTCCAGTCCGAGTCCCAGTTCCTAATCAAAATGTCAACGCTCGAGGCAAAGAGCCACAAGTTGAACAAATTCAAACCCCGGTGGAGATCACTGCTGAGGATCCATCAAAGCAAGAAATGGAGGAAATATTGAAAATCATCTGCAAAAGTGATTACAATATTGTTGAGCAACTGGGGCACACTGCTTCAAAAATCTCAATGCTATCTCTGCTAAAATATTCAGAAGCTCATGCCAAAGCCCTGATGAAATTCCTGAAAGCTGCGCATGTGCCTCAAGAGATCTCAGTCGACCAATTTGAGAATTGTGTTGCCAATCTAACCGTGAGCAATGGTCTCGGTTTCTCTGATGTGGATCTAACCCCTGCTGGGAAAAATCACAACAAAGCCTTACATATCTCCATTGAATGTAATGGCACCACTCTATCTCATGTGCTAGTAGATAACGGTTCTTCTCTGAACGTGTTACCAAAAACAGTACTAGAAAAGCTTGACTTCGAAGGAATTGTGTTACAACCAAGTGATGTTGTGGTAAGAGCCTTTGACGGGTCAACCAGAACGGTATACGGAAAAGTGAATCTCCCAATCAGAGTGGGTTCTCAAATCTTTGATTCTATCTTTTACGTAATGGAAATTCACCCAGCCTACTCCTGTTTACTTGGACGTCCTTGGATACATGGGGCAAACGCTGTAACTTCTACCCTGCATCAGAAGTTAAAATATCCAGTAAAAGGAAAGATTGTCACAGTCTATGGCGAAGAGGAATATGTGGTTAGTCACCTAAGCAATTCCAAATATGTCGAGTTGGAGGACAAATTCATCGAAACTCCATGCCAATCATTTGAGGTGGTCTCTCCAGATGTCTCTACCACCAAGCATATTCCTGCTACTCCAACTACAACTATGGCTTCTCTCAAAGATGCCAAAGCCATGATTGAACAGGGTGATTGCACAGTATGGGGACAGCTTCCCGATATACCCTACAAATCTGACAAGCTAGGTCTGGGCTATGATAGTGAAAATCAAAAGAATGATCAAAGTCCTTGTTCTGGAGGATTAATGTCACACTTCGTCAGCCAAGAAGTAAACGCTATTGAAGATGAAGGAGTGTTCTTGAACCATATCATTCAGCCATATCCAGATGAAATTCCACCCATTTCCATGGGAATGTGGGATGCTGTGGGAGAACCAAACGGCGGGTATAATTATCAGTATGCCACACCTCAGAATTCTTATATTGCTATGGAGGACCTTACCCCGACTGGATGGGGTGATGAAGTTGGAAATGATCAAATTTTCACAAGTCCCGCCACTGAGCAATATCAAAATCCACCCAAAGAAGTATGGGACACGCTAGGAGAACCCAGCGGCAAATATGACTATATGGTGAAATACTCCGCTCCTCCGAGCTCACAAATTGCCATGGAGGACATTGTCCCAACTGGATGGGATGAACATTACGATGACAATTTCGCTCTTGAAAAAGCCAGGGAAATACCAAATAACGAGGGTTGCTTTCTGTCAGCATACACTCCTCATCAAGATGCACAAGTCTCTATTCAAAACATCATCCCGACTGCATGGGACGGCCTTATTGAGCATCTCGCTCAGCCAACAGAGATATCTCAGCCTGGGCTCTCGTATCCAGCAGAGTATATCCCTTATCCCGAAGGATCACCGGCTCATTTTCCCACTAATGAAATCAATGCTGTGGAAGATGAAAAAGACAACTGCAACTGGAACAGCTGGGTACCCCCTGCTCACAACAGTGGATTGAACAACTGGAAAGCTGAGGATGTGATCTCCTTTGACCAGGAGTAAATGCCATTTCCTGTTTTCTTTGTAATCGAACCATGAGCTTGAAAGCCGTGTGCCTTAGCACACTGGTCCTTCTATAAGGGCTTATCATATCATGATCATGTGCATTCAGTAAAATCATGGGACGCTTGCATATTTAAAATTTGTGATCCTTTTTCCTTCTTTCTTCGCTTTCTAATAGCTATGTTTTTTCTTCACACATACTCACATAATTTACATGCAGATTCACATACACTCTGGATCCAGTCAACAACGATTCTGCTATTGCCCGTCATGACTTTGAAAATCCGATCTACCAAACTGAGGACGAAAGTGAGGAAGATTGTGAAGTGCCAAGAGAACTTGCAAGGCTGCTAGAACAAGAAGACAAGGCCATACAGCCTCACGAGGAGCCAATTGAGGTCATCAACTTGGGCAGCAACGAAGAAAAGAAAGAAGTCAAAATAGGGGCTGATTTAGAACACAGCGTCAAGCAAAGACTGATTCAAATGCTGCGAGACTACGTCGAGATATTCGCCTGGTCCTATGAGGATATGCCAGGCCTTGACACGGACATCGTAGTTCATCGCCTACCAATCAAAGAAGGTAGCATTCCGGTCAAACAGAAACTACGAAGGAGTAGGCCTGATATGTCAAAAAAGATCAAAGACGAGGTTGAAAAACAGTTCAATGCCGGATTCCTAAAAGTTGTAAGTTATCCTCCTTGGATAGCTAACATCGTGCCTGTACCTAAAAAAGACGGGAAAGTCAGAATGTGCGTGGACTACAGAGATCTAAACCGGGCAAGCCCCAAAGATGATTTCCCTTTACCACACATCGATGTACTGGTTGACAATACCGCACAATGCAAGGTATTCTCCTTTATGGACGGATTCTCAGGGTACAATCAAATCAAGATGGCACCCGAAGACATGGAAAAAACCACCTTCACAACACCCTGGGGAACCTTTTGTTACAAAGTAATGCCCTTTGGTCTGAAAAACGCAGGAGCAACCTATCAACGTGCAATGGTAGCGCTATTTCATGATATGATTCATCAAGAAATAGAGGTGTATGTCGATGACATGATTGCAAAATCCAACACCGAGGAAGAACATTTGGGTCATTTACACAAGTTGTTTGACAGACTCAAGAAATACAAGTTGCGACTGAACCCAAATAAGTGTACCTTTGGAGTAAGATCCGGAAAACTCTTAGGTTTCATCGTCAGCAGCAAAGGTATTGAGGTTGATCCCGCCAAGGTTAAGGCCATTCAAGAAATGCCTATACCTCGTACCGAGAAACAAGTCAGAGGATTCTTGGGACGTCTAAATTACATCGCCCGATTCATTGCCCACATGACTACTACTTGTGTGCCAATCTTCAAACTGTTGAAGAAAGATCAAGTGGAAAGGTGGAATGACAAATGCCAGTTAGCCTTTGACAAAATCAAAGAATATCTCCAAAAACCTCCAATCTTGTTGCCACCTGTGGAAGGCAGACCTCTGATAATGTACCTAACTGTGCTAGAAGACTCGATGGGGTGTGTACTAGGGCAACATGACGAATCCGGCCGAAAGGAGCACGCAATCTACTATCTTAGCAAAAAGTTTACCGATTGTGAAACAAGATACTCACTACTCGAAAAAACTTGTTGTGCCTTAGCTTGGGCAGCTCGCCGGCTAAGACAGTACATGCTAAATCACACCACTTTCCTAATCTCCAAGATGGATCCCATCAAATACGTGTTCGAAAAACCTGCTCTCTCTGGAAGAATAGCGAGATGGCAAATGATCTTAACAGAATATGACATTCAATACACTTCACAAAAAGCAATCAAAGGAAGTGTGGTAGCTGATCATCTGGCTCATCAAGCAGTGGATGATTATCAAGCATTGAACTTTGACTTCCCGGACGAAGACATTATGCTAGTCAATGACTACAAACAACCAGGACCAGAAGAAGGACCCGGGCCAGGATCCCGGTGGACTATGGTTTTTGACGGAGCTTCTAATGCACTTGGCAATGGCATCGGAGCTGTGATCATTTCCCCCACGGGAGGTCATACACCATTCACTGCCAGGTTATGCTTCAATTGCACTAACAATATAGCCGAATACGAAGCATGTATTCTGGGTCTCAAAGCTGCAATCGATCTAAGAATCAAATTCCTGGAAGTCTACGGAGACTCGGCCTTGGTAATCTACCAAGTCAAAGGGGAATGGGACACGAAGCACCCGAATCTAATTCCTTACAAAGAATATGTGCTGAGTTTGATTCTTTACTTCGAAGAAATCACTTTCAAACACATCCCACGCGAGGAAAATCAACTAGCTGATGCTTTAGCTACCATGTCATCCATGTTCAAAGTCAGGTGGGACAACGAGGCGCCTATGATCACCATCTACAGGCAAGATGAACCATCCTATTGCAATGAGATCAATACCAAAGGAACCGAGGAAAAACCATGGTTCCATGAGGTAAAAAGATATCTCGAAACTCAGGAGTACCCTGAAGGGGCATCCATTAATGACAAAAAGTTTCTAAGGAGATTTGCTGCCAAATTCTTTCTAAGCAATGGAACCCTATACAAACGCAACCATGACTCGACTTTACTTCGCTGTGTAAACAAGAAGGAAGCAGAACAGATCATGGAAGAAATACACAATGGTGCCTTTGGTACTCATTCCAGTGGACATACAATGGCTAGAAAGATCCTTAGAGCAGGTTATTACTGGTCTACCATGGAAACAGACTGCCATCATCACTCCCGAACATGTCACAAGTGCCAGATATATGCTGACAAAGTACATGTACCTCCAGTTCCATTAAGCGTCCTGACGGCCCCTTGGCCTTTTGCAATGTGGGGTATTGATATGATTGGAGAAATCAAACCTACTGCCTCCAACGGACATCGCTTTATCCTGGTCGCTATTGACTACTTCACAAAGTGGGTAGAAGCAGCTTCATTTGCTTCTGTCACCAAAAATGTGGTAGCCCGGTTCATCAAATACAATCTCATTTGTCGGTATGGCATCCCTGAACGGATTATCACGGACAATGGCACAAATCTGAACAACATAATGATTACTGAACTTTGCACACAGTTCAAGATCAAACATCATAATTCCTCTCCATATCGACCAAAGATGAACGGCGCGGTGGAAGCTGCCAACAAGAACATCAAGAAAATCATACAAAAAATGACGGTAACCTACAAAGACTGGCATGAGATGTTACCTTTTGCTCTTCATGGTTATCGCACATCTGCGCGTACTTCAACAGGGGCAACTCCATTCTCCTTAGTCTATGGTATGGAGGCAGTTCTTCCAATTGAAATTCAGATTCCTTCCCTAAGGATTATGAAAGAAGCCAATCTAGACGAAGACGATTGGATTCAAACACGGTTGGACCAGATAAACTTGATTGATGAGAAAAGGCTCGCAGCTATTTGTCATGGTCAGCTATACCAAAAGCGCATGATCAAAGCCTTCAACAAAAAAGTCAAAAGTCAAGCATACCAAACTGGTGGCTTGGTTGTCAAACGCATCATCTTACCACAAGGTGATCCCAGAGGCAAATGGACTCCCACCTACAAGGGACCATTCATAATCAAGAAAATATTCTCCGGCGGCGCCATGTTGCTTACCACCATGGATGGCGAGGATTTCCCACACCCTGTGAATGCTGACATAGTCAAAAAATACTTCTCTTAAAAAAAAAAAACAGCTCGCTAAGTTGAAAACCTGAAAGGGCAACTTAGGCAAAAATGAGCGTCTCGGTGGATTGAAAACCCGAAAGGGCGATCCAGGCAAAAATTAGAGACTAAACAAAAAATCCCGGTAGGCTGAAAACCTGAAAGGGCGGCCTAGGCAAAAGTTAGGGAATGAAGCATACAACTGTGTTCCGTTCAGCTGCCTACTCACCATCAAGATTCAACACCTCAAAGACACCGATCAGTCCAATCACTTTCTTCCAACAAGTAAGGGATGAGATGCTCGAAGACAGATTGGCAATAGCAGAGTTGAAACTTGACTGGATCATTTTCACATAGCTATTATCTTCATAAATATTTTTCAAAACTTTCTGACAGTTTCCTACTTCTAGGATTGTTGTCTCCCTGTGCTAACCCGCCTATCATGGCACTTTTCAATGCAGCTCTTTTAAAAATCACTATTTTCACTTTTCCTGTTTAAATGCGTAAGCGTCTCAATGATAATTTTGAATGAGCATATGCATTTGAATATGATTGATGTTTACCAGGAAAAACAGGAATAGCATTCAGGAAATGTCCCAGCCAGCTGGATATCACCAAGAGAAATCACCAAGAGAAACGCATTTCTCAGCAAATTCCTCAAAAAGATTTTCTCTTCAAAAGAAGTCTTATTCCCCAGCAGGGTTGTTCCAGATTACTATCTTCAGAAGGTGTGATCCCCGCACCCGGACTTGGTCAGATAGTGCATCGGAGGATTATGCATCTTCCTCATTCCCATTTGAAAGGGCATCAGAACTTCCAGTTACCTTTGATTCCCCAAGCAGTAGTCAAAGATCCTTCAACGGGATACCCGGGTACTCAAAGAATTTCCCCAGACGAGGGTACTCAAGCAAGACAAAAGATCATCAACGATCACAATACATTCATGTCCAGCTGACTAGTGGGAATTTATTTTTCCAATTAGAAGCTTGACATCACATTCATACATTCATACATCATATTCATACATTATACATCATACATCATGCGCATATTCATACACAGCATAACATGCATATTTCTCCGGGAATATCTCACATTTACATGCATCATAAACGTTGCATATCACTAACTTGATTTTTCAGGTAGACGGATATCTTCAACAAAGATGTTCTCAATCAAATGCAGTGTTCACCTGAATTCCATGAACGGTTCTCTCAGATATAATCAAGCCGAAGATTCATTCTGATCACTTACCAACTCAAAAACAAGCATCACAGATCAAAGTTGATACCTCAGACGGTTCCAGAACGATCTAGCATCACAGATCTAAAGCGATACCTCAGACGGTTCCAGAACGATCTAACATTGCAGATCTAAAGCGATACCTCAGACGGTTCCAGAACGATCTAGCATCACAGATCTAAAGCGATACCTCAGACGGTTCCAGAACGATCTAACATTGCAGATCTAAAGCGATACCTCAAACGGTTCCAGAACGATCTAGCATCACAGATCAAAGTCGATACCTCAGACGGTTCCAGAACGATCTAACATTGCAGATCTAAAGCGATACCTCAGACGGTTCCAGAACGATCTAACATTGCAGATCTAAAGCGATACCTCAGACGGTTCCACAATGATCAACTTCCAAAATCTAAATCGGAAAAACTTTGGACAAGTTCCGTAACGATTATCTTCCAAGACTTAAAGCGGTAACCTTGGACGGTTCCGAAACAGTCAACACAAAGACTTTCAAATCCTTCATCAAGATATAATCAATGGATTCATTCTGATGAACAAACCCTCAACCCATTTACCAGGTGGCATCTGAAAGCCCATCTCAGGTAATGTTTCAATCTGCCAACAACATTTCGCAGACGACATTCAAATGCAACTTCCAACATCTCTTCTGATCAAGGTAAGTGCAAATTTTCAGGGCATCTAAATATTCAATCATCTTCTACCTTCAGATTTCAGACAATCTCTTCAGGTTTAAGAAGATTGAATAGGGGCAACTGTTATACCCCAAAATTTGCCCACATATTTTTCAAGAAAACTCCAATCTGAAAATTAAGGGTCTCATATAATCATGGATTTTTATTTCAACAAATATCCTGACATATGAAATACTTAGTTTTTAGAATTTTTCTTATACAGTAATTTGGCCTGCAGTTGAATTTATTCTTACGCAAACGCCAAATACTGTTTATTACTTCACACATGCTATTTATTTATTTACAGATAAATAGTACTGACACAACTGGTACAGAGTTAAATCTTTTTGCAGGCGCAAAATCAGGAAACTCAGACTGTACTGGTAACAGTAAACATTAGTTATTTATTATGTCTGTGTTTTTCTAACAAGTCATGTAAATAAACTTTCATTTTTCACATAAAACAAAAACAAAAAAACAACAAAAAAGAAAATTAACTTTGACTGTTGATTTTTCACTCTAACTGCTACGTCAATACCTGAACAGTCAGTCGACAGCCAAACTGCTGGCAGTACAATTCTCAGTGTTTTGTACCATCAATCAAATCAATCTTTCACAATTCAAAATTCCAAGATCTTTGTGCTAGAAGTCTTCTGAATATCACGCGATTAGCAGAGACTCAACACTGCACAAAAATCAGGTACGCTTAACTGTCTCCTACACAAACAGTCCCTAATCAGGGTTTTTCTTGTTTTTACAGGAGCAACAAGTTTTTGAGAGCTCAAATGGATTTCATACACATCCATATATCTCAAAGTACCATCATACAAATTTTCAAACTTCAATTCACTCAGACGCACCGTCAGCAGCTCAAACAGTCAACAGACGACCCGTTTGACCAAAAAGTCAACAGACAGTCAAAAATGAAATTTTTTGTCAAAGTCCATATTTTGTCAAAGGATTCATCATTTGATCATTGGATGATCATAATTCATCAAGGAAAGATCAAAAACCAACAAAACCCTAAGATTCAAAATTAGGGTTTTTGCCTGAAAAGTCAACTCAACTTTGACTGATCATAACTCTCTCATCCTTCATCCAAAAAATTCAAACCAAAGCTTGTTTTGAAGGAAATTCAATTATCTTTCAAATTCCATTGATCCCATGGTCATTGGATTCACCATTTGAAAAATATGACCAAAGACATTACAGGTCATTTTCAAAGTCAACAAAAAGACACTTTTTTCAAAAGGACACACAAGGAGCTTCAAAAATCATTTTGACATGAGACCAAAGACATTGGTTAGAGGACTCTTTGAGGTTTCTAAAAAGTGCAAGATCTCCTTCATATGACAAAAATTGAAGGATTTACACCTTGTTGAAGTTGGCTAAATTTTGGGAAAATACATGAAATCAACATTGTTCAAAATTGCATTTTTTCCAAATGGGGCCAAGTTTTCAGCATTCAAACATCATTTCCATGATGATATGGGCCTCCCACGACCAAGACTAAGCCCATACCTTTTTTATCCATTTTTTGCATGATTTTATCTTACTTTAAGATTAAAATTAAAAGGAAAATGCATGGATAAATGGTAGCTTACAATCTAAGCATGACTCACCCAAGGAACCTTCAATTTTCTGCAGAGGATTGGTGCACAAGGCAAGAGCATTGAATGGAGTCAAGACTTGGTCAAAAATTCAAGGTTTTTAATATTTAAAAACCAAGTTTTCAACAAAGGCAACTAGCTGCAAGTTAGCTTCAATTCTAAGCACACATAGCTTATAAATAAGCTATCATAGTTCAGCAAACAAGGGGGAGACGAGTTCAGAAGCAAAGCTAAGCATAACACCTTTGTAATCACTTGAAAAAATTCAAAGAAAACTCAAATTCGGATTTGTAATTTCTGCTCATTTCAATACAAACTAAGCATTCATACACCTTCCTTGAACATCACTGAAACTATCTCAATCAATTACAAGCCTTGAAGCTCACTGAATCGAGCTACACAGGTCAAAAATTGTTCAAACTAAAATCAATTTGTATCTGGCTATTCACACATGTTTAACAAGATGTAGACATACTATTGAGTTTGGTTGGAGGTGTAGATCATTTCTGGAGCTTTAATTAAGTTTTAGATGCGTATACACGAAACCACCATTTTAGGGTTCTTCATCCCAAAATTAGGGTTTTCTAAATTAGGCAAAATTACAGGTTCTGAATAGTACCATTGAGTTCGCATGAACAATACGAACTCAACCATACCATCGCGCCAAATTTATACTCACGTTTGCTTGTATTCGCTATTATTACCAGGTGTAAAAGATTGGGTTTTTTACACCACCTGCAAATGAACGGTGTAAAAACCCATCTGAAGGTTGAAGATGATGCGTGGCGCCCTCTGATTCGCTGGGAGGCGCGCGCGTGTTTTTTAAACTGACTTGGAATTCAGTGTTTTGCAGGTGTTCCACGTGTTATGGTCCCTCACCATCTGGGCCTTCTGATCCATCCATCAACTCATCCAACGCCTCAGAACACGCACGCATATCATACTCCCTCATTTAATTTCCATACAGGATCAGTATCCTTTTATTTTTTATTTTATTTTCTATTTTGTTTTAATTTCTTTGTTAAATTAATTAAAAATAGTTTAAAAATCCCAAAAAATCCACAAAAAATATTTTAGACTTCTAAAATAATATATTATTTTCTGAAATAAAAATATTTTATTTTCTTCAAAATTTCAATATTTTGCATAATTAATTAGTATATATTTATATATTTGCTTTTTAATTATTCTAACCAATCAAAAAATCCCAAAAAAAATTGTTCTTCATATAAAATATTGTTTATATATTATAAACTAATTTTGTACATATTTTGAATAATTTTATCTTTGAGTTTTAATTATTTGTATAATTATTTGCATAATTATGTTTTAATTAACTTAAATCAATTTCAAATCAATTTCCAAAAATTCCAAAAAAATTAGTTTTGTTTTAAAATTAATTAACAAATATTTTGTATATATTTTAAACTTAATTTCTAGGTTTAAATATATTTCCATCTTTTTTCTTCATTTTAATTTAATTAATCATGCATTAATTATAATTAAAATCAATCATAAAAAAATCCAAAAACATGCCTTTTATTTTTCTTGCAATTTAAATTCCTAGATAAATGTATAGGATGTCAAATTCATGTAAATAGGCTAGTTTACATTTCCTGCACAACCGATGTAATAGCGTAGATTTACTTTCCGCACTTTACATTTCCGCATTTTAATTTCCAGCAAATATAAACTGCGTGTATGTCAAAGATAAAATTGAACCGTTAGATCACTAACTTCAAAGATAAATATCTGAATCCAATCACAATCACACTTGCACCTCTTAAGGTAATCCCTCCTCATTCTTTTCAAAATCAAAGTCAAATTTTACTGTTTCGAGTACAAAATCGAACCTTGCTTTTATATCCGGTGAAAGGATAGATTTTTAAAGGAAATAGGATAAAGACCTTACAACTCAGGGTAGACCTCCTAGTTTGCTTGCTCAAATCAAAACAAACAAAATTCTCATACACTGTTGATTTTTCAAAACTTTCAAAAAAGACAATACTTTGTATACATCCAAACACGGATTATTACAAAGTTAACGTTCTTTTCAAAACATCTTTCGAAAGATAAACAAGCATTTTGTATACATCCACACACGGATCATTACAAAATTCAATTTACAAAGGTATTTGAAACCACATATGAGCAATTTCAGAGCAATTGAAAAGTGATCGAAAAACAAGTGAGCTAAGCAAACTTAAGAGCCCATGGATAACCATGGATACAAAGGGTGCTAACACCTTCCCTTTGTATAACCTACCCCCTTACCCAGAATTTCTTAAAGGTCTTTTTTCTGTGTCTTTTATAAACCTTTCCTTAATTGGATAAAATAAAAGGTCGGTGGCGACTCTGTGAATTTTCAAAAAAAATGCGAAAGCATTAAGCGACAAAAAAGAGTCAGTTCACGTATCTCTACAGAACAGAGGTATGGCCCGGTATTAAAAAAATCGGAGGTCCACACATTGAACACAAGCAACAAAGATCTATATCTTAGAATTGAGAAATTTACCAATTCTTGAATTAAAGTGTTGAAGTAGCTTCAAGAACAAGCACACAGTGTAGATCCTTCAAGTATGGAGATGAACAATCAAAGAAAAGAGTGAAATGTAGGAGGCTTAGTTCAAAATTAGCAAGATTCAATGTGAACCTTACTAATCTTATGAAAATGAACTTTAGGTGAGGGTTTTGGAAAAGGTGAGAAATGAATTTGCAAGCAATTTTTTGGCTCTCCAAGCTTGAGAAATGAATTTGCAAGAACTTTTTTGGCTATCAAAAGCTTGAGAAATGAGAGAGTAGAGGGCTCTATTTATAGAATTGGAGCAAGAGTAGTGGCAAATTGGTCTTTTTGTGTTTGGTGATTAACTTGTGTTTAATTGGTGATTAAAGTGGCAATTAAATTGTAAAAATGGTAAAATGAGGTTAAAGTGGGTTTAATGAATGAGTTAATTTTGATGAGGTGGAAAATTGATAAAATGATCAAATAAAAAGGTGCCAAAATGATGTCAAGCTTCCCTCCTTATATTTTTTGAATTTTACGCACAGGAAATCGATTTCCCACAGGGGTAAATCGATTTCCATATTGAAAATTTCAAAAATTCCCTTTCTTGCACTTTTTGATTTTTGCTCGGTCTTTTTCCTGCAAAACACAAACAAGGGAAACAAAATGCATATTTTTGGATTTTGGTTAGTATAAAACAAATTAAAGAAAATTAGGTGCTTGATAGTTCCCCTCAAAGACGAAGCGAACATAACACCGAAAAATGAAATCTCAAGATTGTGATCTTGATTAATGATTGAGATGCAAATGATGTATGATCTTAGGGTCAAAAATTGGGGTATGACAGATGCCCCTATTTAAGTTTCTTCTTTCCAGAGATGTGAGGGTTAAAATCCTCAGCTCGACGTAATTGAAGAGACTTAAATATAAAACACACAATTTTTGAACCTAAGGTATAATGCGATGCTAATGGATGCATCAAGTATGATTATGGAATAGAGAGGAGTATAACACCATTGGGGAGATAAGAAAGGATTCCACTGGGGGAAAAGGTATGTGTCATCCAGGGATAAAACTTGGATTCCACAGGAGAAAGAGACAGTCAACAGAAGCTTTCAAGATAAAACATGATTGCACTTCGAGAAGAGAATATCTGAGGCCTACATGAATGTGGCTACATCAAAATGAATATCAAGGTAAAACATGATTGGACAACATCAAATGACAACCAAGGTAAAACATGATTGGATATCGTCAAAGGATAAGCAAGGTAAAACATGATAGGATAATCATCAACGGACAATCAAGGTAAAACATGATTGGATAATCATCACAGGTCCATCAAGGTAAAACATGATTAGATAATCATCACAGGTCCATCAAGGTAAAACATGATTAGATAATCATCACAGGTCCATCAAGGTAAAACATGATTAGATAATCATCACAGGTCCATCAAAGTAAAACATGATTAGATAATCATCACAGGTCTATCAAGGTAAAACATGATTGGATGTCATTAAGGGATAATCAAGGTAAAACATGATTGGATAACATCAAATGACAATCAAGGTAAAACATGATTGAAAAATACCAAATGAAAATCAAGGTAAAACATGATTAGGTAACACCAAGGTCAATCAAGGTAAAGCATGATTTGAACTTTGGGAAGAATGTATCAGAGACGTTCAAGATAAAGCATGGACGAAGCAACATCAAATAACAATCAAGATAAAACATGATTGAAGGTAACCAAGATAAAACACGGTCGAAAGTGATCAGGATAAAGCATGATTAGAGACAATCAAGATAAAACATGATTGAAGGTAACCAAGATAAAACACGGTCGAAAGTGATCAGGTTAAAGCATGATTAGAGACAATCAAGATAAAACATGATTGAAGGGAGACAAGATAAAACATGGTGTAAGTGATCAGGATAAAGCATGATCAAAGACAATCAAGATAAGACATGATTGAAGGGAACCAAGATAAAGCATGGTGTAAATATTTCAGGAATGACACTAAAAGAAGAAAAGATACATCTAGGAATGACACTAGACGGACAAGACAAACAAGTATCTGTTTTGGATAGGTGCCAAGTAAGTTGGACTTTGATCTCAAGGTGAAGATGTTGATAGCAACAGAACCTCAAAAAATGCAAATGAGTATGAAATTTGTTTTAATGCATGATGTTTAATTTTTCTATGCATGATATATGATTAATGCAATGCAATTGTTTGTTACAACTGAGGGAGACTCTTTTGTGAGGCACGAAAGGAACTCGATTCCTCAACACGGGAACTCTTCCCATTCTGCTTACGAAGAAGATGCTTGGACATACTTCTATTACACTGGTAACTGTATCAAAAAGATGATCCTTTGAGAAGGGCTGATAAAACTGCTTGGGGATTGCTGAAGAAGATTGCCCCTGATTGACCTAATGGTGCAGGTGAACTCGTCCGAACCAGGGCAAGTGATCCTAATGGTGCAGGTGAACTCGTCCGAACCAGGGCAAGTGATCCTAATGGTGCAGGTGAGCTTGTCAGAACTATGACTAGTAATCCTAAATGGTGCAGGTGAAATTTGTCCGAACCAGGACAAATAATCCTAATGGTGCAGGTGAAATTTGTTTGAACTAGGGCAAATAATCCTAATGGTGCAGGTGAACTCGTCCGAACAAGGGCAAGTAACTCCTAATGGTGCAGGTGAGCTTGTCAGAACTATGACAAGTAATCCTAAATGGTGCAGGTGAAATTTGTCCGAACCAAGACAAATAATCCTAATGGTGTAGGTGAAATTCGTCCGAACCAGGGCAAATGATCCTATTGGTGCAGGTGAGTTTGCGATAACCCTCGCAAATGATCCAAATGGTGCAGGTGAGTTTGCGATAACTCTCGCAAATGATCCTAATGGCGCAGGTAGGTTTGCTATAATCATAGCAAATGACCCTATTGATGCAGGGATTTATTTTCCCATATCAGGATTTTCTACACGGAGTTATCAATACATTTCAACCACATAGTGGTCATTCTACAGTCAAATGAGTATCATCAGTCCTTTTCAGGAACCTTTCCAGGCAGTATTCTTTAAGACATATTCCATCCTTTTCAGGAGCCTCTCCAGGCAGTCTTCTGTAAGACGTCTTCCATCCCTTCTAGGAGCTTTTTCAGGCAAACGGGGTTTTACAAAGGATTTGACAACAAATATTTTCAAAAGGTTTCTCAATTGGGTTTATCACGTTAGTCCCTCGGCAGTGATATTCTCCAAAACATCATCTATAACAATCAAAGGTGTTATCTTTCTTTTCAGAGCTACTAACATACTTTAACTGACAATCATGCATCATTCAACTAACATATCTCATTCATACATAATGCATATACATACATCGCTCCCATTGATTTTGAGAAGCTCACCGCATCATGCATCGCATACATCATAACATCGCATAAAATTCAGGTTGCCTTTTAGGCTGTGCTACAACCAAAGCATCTGGTTCCTTCCAGAAAGTATTTGCCTCATATTTCGAAAAATGGTATTTACCTTGGGTGGCATCTCTAAGCCCATCTCCCACGGAATGTCCTCCCAACAGACGCAAATTTCAGGGCATTTTCAGTGTCCAATCATCTTCTACCTTTAGATCACGATAGGCAGACGTGCCTATCTGACTCTTCCGGTTTAAGAAGATTGAACAGGGGCAGCTGTCATACCCCAAAATTTGCCCGATCAAATCTACGTCCGTTAATCCATCAAGGTTCAAAATTAAGGGTCATGGGGTTCGACATTTCTATTGTCAAACCCGCTCTCTTATAAATCAGGTTGAGTTAACACAAGGGCGTAAGTAACAGATGTTTAAAACCCGAATGTTGGGCCCGACTGTTACAAGGTTTTATCGTTGTTTAGGGGTATTATGGGTTTATTGACATTTGTTTCGATTATTGTCATTATTTTTTAGCATTTGATACATTTCATTATTAATATTAATACTATTAGAATTATTATTAGGTAGTATTAGGATTAATATTAGGTTAATTAATTGAGTTTACTAGTATTAATTAGGTTTTATTAACTATATAGTACTAATATTAGGTTAGAATTTTAATAGGATTATTGTTATTATTAGTATTGTGCTCTTATAATTATTTCTTTTGCTCATTTAAAAAAAAATATAAAATATGAAATAAAAAAAAGGGGTTGTATTAACACCAAAGAAAAAAACGTGAAAAGAAGTTTGAGAAGAACAAAAATGGCAAGATTTGATATCAAATATTTTTGCATTAGAGGCAAGATTTTGGATCAAAATAAGTTTTGTGAAACCTAATGCAAAAGATATAAAAGGAGAAGATTAATTCAAAGCAAGGGGTGGCCGAAAAACCCGTGCTCAAGAACAAAGAGGAACGTGGAAAAAAGGGGAATTGCAGACTGAGATTCAACGTGATTCAAACCAGTCCAGGATTACCAATCGATTCCTCATATTTTTCTGAAGCTAATTGGAACGTTCTTGAGGATCAACACCCACAGAATCGCACACACACGACCATGGTTTTGGTGATAAAATTTTCTGTCTCCCATATGCATATACACACGTTATAAATTGTATATGAATCTATATTCGTGTTTAGAATTGTATGTGTAAACTCCCTGTGCTACTTGATTTGAGTCTTGTTACAGATTTCGTGAACTACCATTGTTAGGGTTTATAGTTTGTGAATTGGGGTTTTCGATTCATAGGCAAAATTAATCTAAATTGATGGTACCATTGTGTTCGTGAGATCATGGGTGATAAATCTGGGCTTTTGGTTGGTATTTATTGGTGAAGAATTGTAGGTTTGAAGAAGACAGGGCTTTAGCAACGCGTTAAAACCGTTGCCATAGGTCTGTGTTTGATTTTTTTTACGAAGAAGAAGAAGTGCAGGTTCTGGGCGCGTAATTCGTGTTCATTCAAATTCTTCTTTTTTATATATATTGCATCGGTTTCGTTAAATTGACAACTAACGGCGCTAGCGCAGCTGGCAAGTGATGTTTATGCGTGACCCTCAAGACGCGGGTTCAAGACCTGCCGTCTGTCTTTATTTTTTTTACATGGTTTCTACATTAACAAACTTTGGGATCCAATGTGGCACATCAATGCACACCCATCATATGCCATTCAATGATCACCACCGGATTGCATCAGGATCAGATCCAACGTTCCACAACATGAAGGACCACCATGGAGTCTCAGAGGCCAGCAGCACATGATTATTGGCAGGTTCCTTTATTATTTATTCTATTATTATTTATCTTATTATATTAATTGTGTAGATTAATAGTTAATTAAGTTAATTAATTTATTTTAGGGTTAGTATAAATTAGGGTTAGCTTTTAACTAGGGTTTAGGATTTTCTCCCGATAATTCCGATTTCTCGATTTAATTTATTTAATCATTTCTAATATTAAATTACAAAAATCATAGAAAGGTTTACCGTCCATTAGGGTTTGCTCAATCCCACTGGCCTATTGGCCAAAGTGTTAAAAATTCTAAATTGTTGTTCGTTCCGATTAAATCAATTAATCGCTATGGGCAATAATGAATTTTAATTAAAATGTTATTTAATTAAAATATAATTAATTTCTATTTGGTTAAATGGTTGCAACTATTTTATTAGTTGTGATGATTAACCTTTTCTTTTTCTAACTTTAATTCGTTATTCTTTTTAATCGAATCAATCGATTACGAGGGGTAACGATACAAACTAATTATTAAAAAATTATAAAAAGTATTCTAATTCGTTATTAGTAATAATCAGATCAATGGATTAAAATTGGTAACGATACAATTTCAAATCTGTTAACTATGGTGATTGAATCTATTGATCATTGCGGTTAATAGTACAAATTAAATCAGGGTTGTACGCCCAAACCTTAAAACACACTAAACCACGTGACTACAGATTTTCAACACTGCGATGTTCACAACTACGATAAGGTAAATTCAAATACCTTCGAACTTCGCATTTCAAAACAACTTCAAAACAACTTCAAATACACTCATACTAATTCTAAGGCGTACAATCCTGTGCCCGAACTACGTTGACTATGATTCTCCATAAGGAGATACGTAGGCACTTGGCAACAAGGCGAGTCCCCTTCCCTAAAATCTCAATTTTTCCCCTATTCACTTCCTTAGCTATAAACCTCAATTTTAACCATAAACCTTTATCCTTAGATTCGAAGCCAATAGGAAAGGGTTGAGGGTGCCTAACACCTTCCCTCGACCTGAATATAGTATCTTACCCTGATCTCTTAACTGCGCGAGGTTTCCTATTCGCCTTGGTAGAATAGGTGGCGACTCTAAATCTTAAATTTTAGGCAGGTTGCTACAGTATGCTAGAAAGATGTCTACTTATGCAGATAATCATCAGTTGCTTATCCATTACTTTCAAGACAGTTTGACTGGTGCCGCACTGAAGTGGTACACAGGCTTGGATAGCACTAATATTCGAACATTCAATGACCTAGGTGAGGCCTTTGTCCGACAATACAAATATAACTCGGATATGGCTCCAGACAGAGATCAGCTTCGATCCATGGCTCAGAAAGACCATGAAGCTTTCAAAGAATATGCCCAACGATGGAGAGAAACTGCTGCTCAGATTAATCCACCGTTAAAAGAGAAAGAGATGACAAAGATCTTCTTGAATACTCTTGGCCCGTTTTATTATGAACGCATGATTGCTAGTGCTCCAAGTGATTTCACCGAAATGGTAAACATGGGGATGCGTCTAGAAGAAGGAGTCCGAACCGGACGTCTAACTAAAGAAGGTGGATCTTCAAGCGGAACCAAAAAGTTCGGAAGTGGTTTCCCAAAGAAGAAGGAACAAAGTGTTGACATGGTATCCCAAGGGAGGCCAAGAGAAAATGTCAATTGTCAACGACAGGTAGCTGCTATTGCACCAGCCGTTAATACAGCACCGAATCCGGGATTTACCCCGCAGTTTCAACAACAACAGGCTCAACAGTTTAACAATAATCAGAATCGTGTACAAAGAGCTCCACGGTTTGATCCGATTCCAATGACCTACACAGAATTGTACCCTGCTTTGATTGAAAGAGGTCTGGTTCAAACTAGAGCACCACCACCCGTACCTGAGAAACTCCTATGGTGGTACAAAGCTGAGGTCTCATGCCCTTATCATCAAGGAGCACTTGGCCATGATCTCGAGCATTGCATAGCTTTGACATATGAAGTTCAGAGGTTGGTTAGATCTAATCTCCTCTCTTTCAGAAATTTGAATCCAAATGTGCAGGCAAATCCGCTGCCCAATCATGGAGGGCATGTTGTAAACATGGTATATGGATGTCCTGGTCTATACCGAGTCTATAATATCAACTTCTCAAGAGCAGATTTGGTACAAATGCACGCCACTCTCTGTCAAGGGCAGAATTTTCGCCAGCATCACTACGGTTCCTGTAGCATATGTTGTGTAGATCCTCACGGATGTTCGAGTGTGAGAAGAGATCTCCAAGTTCTGTTGGATAATGGTACTATTCAGATCTACAGAAATAGGAATGAAGATGAAGTTAACATGATAGGATGTTATCCGCATGAGCTTTTAGTCTCAGATATCAACTCGGAAATGCCTAAAGTTAACGTCACCGTTCCTCATTTCAACATGCCTGAGCGCATAGAAGTTACCTACAACAAGTCAAAGGTTCCTATTGCTCCTTTGATCATTTGTCTACCTGGACCTGTTCCCTATGACTCTGACAAGGCAGTTCCATACAACTACAATGCTACAATGATAAAGAATGGACAAGAAGTTCCTTTACCTACTCTTTCATCTGTCGTGAATATCGCCGATGTGAGTCGCGTAACAAGAAGTGGACGTGTGTATACTCCACTACCTCCAAAACAACCTGTTGCTCCTACTACCAGGCAAAATCCTATCAATACACCAGTGGGGAATCCCGAGGAAACTCCTGTCAGTAATACAAACACTGATGTTGGTCAATCCAGTGGAACCAATGTCAATCCTGACTTTGATGAAATTTTGAAGCTTATCAAAAGAAGTGAATACAAGATTGTGGATCGGCTTATGCAGACTCCTTCAAAAATCTCAATACTTTCATTACTTTTGAATTCAGAAGCCCACAGGGAAGCCCTGATGAGAGTTTTGGATCAAGCTTTTGTAGATCATGATGTGACTGTTGACCATTTTGATGGGATAATAGCCAACATAACAGCTTGCAACAATTTAAGCTTCTGTGATGAAGAACTCCCCGAGGAGGGTAAAAATCACAATCTTGCTTTGCACATTTCTATGAACTGTCAGTCAGACTCTTTATCCAATGTGTTGGTAGACACCGGATGTTCCTTGAATGTGATGCCAAAGACGACTCTTGCTGGCTTGTCTTACCAAGGAATGCCTATGAAGTTCAGTGGTGTAGTAGTCAAAGCATTTGATGGTTCGCGAAAATCTGTTATCGGCGAAGTCAACCTTCCCATGACAATTGGTCCACATACATTTCAAATCACCTTCCAGGTAATGGACATTCAAGCTGCTTATAGCTGTCTGTTAGGACGACCATGGATCCATGAAGCAGGGGCAGTGACTTCTACGCTCCATCAAAAGTTAAAATTTGTAACAAATGGAAAACTGGTAACGATAAGTGGAGAACAAGCCTTAATGGTGAGTCATTTATCCAATTTCTCTTTCATAAGTGCCGATAATGAGGAAGGAACTCAGTTCCAAGGTCTCTCTTTAGAAGACGAATCTTCCAAGAAGAAAGCATCAATCTCTTCTTACAAAGAGGCAGTAAAAGTAGTGAAAGATGGAACTACCACTGGCTGGGGGCAAGTTGTGATCCCGACCAAGAATGAAACTAGAGCAGGACTCGGATGTTCACCAACATTCTCAAACTGCACCAAGAAGGATGAAACCCTTCGTCCGATCAAAGAAACATTCATTAGTGGAGGATTCCTTAACCCAATTCCTCAAGAGGTCAATGTCTTTATCGAAGAATGCATCGAAGAAGGTCTCTCCGATACTGAAGAATAATGGAAATGTTATCTCAATGACTCGGGATACATATCTCAGGAAGAACCATATCCTCCTTCAGAGAAAACAAGTGTTAAAGGAATTCCGCCTATTCCTGCAGAGGTTTGGGACACCTTGGGACAACCAAGTGGAAAATATGATTATATGGTGAAATATACTGCGCCTGAAAGTTCAAAGATGGCGATTGAGGATATCCAACCGACTGGATGGGGAGATTCCTTTGAATATAATAGTCAACCAGAAGCAGACATGTTAATGCATGAAGTGCATGAAGGGTCCTTTGGAACTCATTCAAATGGGCATGCAATGTCCAAAAAGATCTTAAGAGCAGGATACTATTGGTTGACAATGGAATCTGACTGTTATAAACACGTGAAGAGATGTCACAAGTGCCAGATCTACGCAGATAAGATCCATGTGCCACCGACTCTACTCAACGTTCTCTCATCTCCATGGCCTTTTTCCATGTGGGGTATTGACATGATTGGGATGATCGAACCAAAAGCTTCAAACGGTCATCGTTTCATCTTGGTAGCCATTGATTACTTCACCAAATGGGTCGAAGCAGCATCTTACGCCAATGTTACAAGACAAGTGGTTGTGAGGTTTATCAAGAATAACATCATTTGCCGATATGGTGTTCCCAGCAAGATCATTACTGACAATGGTTCGAACTTGAATAACAAAATGATGAAAGAATTATGTGACGAATTCAAGATTGAGCATCATAACTCTTCTCCTTACAGACCAAAAATGAACGGCGCCGTTGAAGCTGCCAACAAGAACATTAAGAAGATCGTCCAGAAAATGGTCGTCACTTACAAAGACTGGCACGAAATGCTGCCATTTGCTTTACATGGGTACCGTACTTCAGTGTGTACTTCAACAGGGGCAACTCCCTTTTCTCTAGTATACGGCATGGAAGCTGTGCTCCCCGTAGAAGTTGAAATACCATCAATGAGAGTCCTCATGGAGACTAAGTTATCAGAGGCTGAATGGTGTCAAAGTAGATATGATCAGTTGAACTTAATCGAAGAAAAACGTATGACTGCTCTATGCCATGGACAGTTATACCAAGCAAGGATGAAACAAACCTTCAACAAAAAGGTTCGACCTCGTGAATTTCAAGAAGGCGACCTCGTGCTTAAAAAGATCTTGTCTTTTCAACCAGATTCTAGGGGCAAATGGTCTCCTAATTACGAAGGCCCGTATGTTGTCAAAAGAACATTTTCTGGCGGCGCCATGACTCTTGCAACCATGGATGGTGATGAACTCCCACATCCTGTGAATGCTGATGCAGTCAAGAAATACTTTGTCTAAAAAATACAAAAGAACAGCTCGGTAAGTCGAAAACCCGCAAAGGGCGACTTAGGCAAAAATGAGCGTCTCGGTGGACTGAAAACCTGAAAGGGCGGTCCAGGCAAAAATTAGAGACAATAAACAGAAAAATTCATCCTGGTAGATTGAAAACCTGAAAGGGCAATCTAGGCAAAATTTAGGGATTTATGACAAAGTAACTGCATCAGTCCGTACTTCGTCACCTGAGGAGTCTTTTTCATCAAAGGATCTTCAAACAAATCATTGCCAATCTGAAGCGACAAGCACAGTTGGAACTCAAAGTTGTTAGGGAGAATAGTGGTTTTTGCTTTCAATGTAGCCTTTTCCACATAATTACCATTTCCAACTTTAGTAAATATTCCATGGAATCACGCCTTTAGCTGATTACCATCCTATTAAATAAATTTGAGCCTTGTGCCCATTTGTTTGCAATCTCTAATTTCTTTCAGCTTGCAAAATGACGCCTTAATTGTGTTATTCACTTTTGAAAAAAAAAAGTTTTAAATGAATTTACCTTTTCTTTTTTCAAAATAAAAGCGAAAATTTCCTTTGAGTTGTGAACAACAAAAGGAACATCAACAGCTATCTCCATAGGATGAATCAAAGATTATGATAGGAAAAGCTCTTCTATCCCCAGTGAAGAAGCTCTTCTATCCCCAGTGAAGAAGGTCTTTTATCCCCAGTGACGAAGATTTTCCATCTCCAGTGAAGAGGTTCTTCCATCTCAATAAGAAAAGATGCTTATCATCCCCAGAGAAGATTAAAGCACGCAACACCATTCATCACCTGTGTTATCTACACCGTGTTGAAGAACATTTGCCAAGTATCTGGTTGTATTGCGACGTCGGTCCCTCTCCAGTATACTTCTTTGTCTGTCAGTATTGTTAGCATGCATGCGACATTCATGACATTCATCATTCATACATATTTGCATCATTTATGCATCATTGCATTTTTCAAATGTCTGCCTAAAATCATTTGTTCAGGATATGTCTATTCAAAAAAAAAAAAAGAGCAAAAAAAAAAAAGAAGAAAAGAAAAAGAAGAAAAGAAGCAGATATGGGCGTGTCATCTCTCCAGTAGGTTGTCACCCATAAGCAAAAAGAACATCTTCTTTCTCCAGTTCCCCACTGAGATCATTCCTCGTGGAAGAAGGTTGCTTTAGTTTTCTCCTCTCAAAACGAAGGAGAAAATCCCCATTTGAGTTCATTCCTCATTGGGTACAAAGTCTTGTTTGACTGTTTCTTTCCAATTCATTCATGGATAGAACCTTGTCTTTACCAGAGATTCAAATTCCGATTCCCCAAATAGAGTCGTGAAAAACAGACAATAAGCAATAGCCTCATCATCTGAGCAGCTTATGTCTCTTTCAAAAGCTTTTTCCCCTCAAGGAAATCAATCATGAAGACCATTTGACAATCAAGGCCTTATTACTGTTCACAAGGCTGAATAACCAGTAATTTCCCTAACAAAGTCTCCAGCATCATTTTATCACTCGGCTGATAATTGATCATGTCTTCAAAACCACTATCACGAGGCTGGTAGTTGGTAACCTTTTTGTTCTGGTTATATTATTCAACATGTCTATCACCATGCTGATAGTCGGTAATATTAACCGAACCTTTCAAACTCTTTTTACCTCGTCAAGTCTATCACCATACTGATAGTTGGTAATAAAGTTTCATACCTTTCACCATCGCATTATTAAACAAGTCTATCCCTGTGCTGATAGTCGATAATGTCGATAGGTAAGCTTTTCTTACAAAGCTATCGTTCCCCGGTGAAGCATACACTTGCTTTTCCGAAAAGGAAAAAAAACGGATCCTCTTCCTAAAACGGATTGAGACATCCTTCCCAATCTCTTATCCCCAGTGGAGTCAATTCTTGATATCCCCTCGGTAAAGATATCCTTGCATCATTCGCAATTTTGGTATCTTAGGTCCAAAATTCGCGTCTTCTGATATTTAAGTCTCTTCCACCCTATCAAAACGAATATTTTCAATCTTCATGTCTCAGGTTGAAGAAACTTAAATAGGGTCATCTGTCATACCCCAATTTTTGACCTAAGATACCACCTCATATCATTTGCATATGCATCATTTGCATCTCTAACAAATTGCATAGCCTGTGTTTGTTACTTGTGACTCAGCAGGATTTAAACAAGAAATCACTCATCAGTACAAGCAACAATCAATTAGGGTTTTGTTCCCCCTTCATCTCAAATGAATCATCTTCATCAACAATCAACATTTGGTCCCCAAAGATTCATTTCAACAAGCTCAAAGGCACTGAATCAACCAAATTAGGGTTTTGACTGAAGATAGCGCACCCCTGACTTTTGCTCAGGATTTGACCTAATGACTTGGGAAATGACCTCAAGACCCCAAGTGCATCATTTTGACTTAATCCATTGGCTCAGAACATCTCCTACACAAAGATTGATCAACAATGAAATTTCAAATCATCAGATTAGGGTTTTTGAACTATCAGGGACTGAAATCAGGGATCACATTTGGGAAACCCTAAAAATCCCCAGGAAGTCAATCAAAGGCCTCAATCATCTTCAAATAATCCCTATGACAATATACAATGGAAATTGTATCTCAATTCATGACCTACAGTCATCAATTTCATCTGGTCGACAATTAGGGTTTTTGACCTAATTCATCTGAACAACTGACTTTTTAATCAGGACATGGTGTCACAACTCAAACTATGATTCAATATCCTCCAATACCTCAATATGATCCATTCATACCACTCATTTGATGAGGATAGCTTGATTCATTTGAAATCTCCATAAACGCGATTCGTCTGAAAAAGTCAACTGTACAAGATCACCATTGACTTTTGGAGAATTTTGGTCAACCATGACTTTTGAAGTTTCAAATCATCAATATATGATATATGAAGTCATTTGATCAAGGAAAATCAAGAAAATCAATCAAGAATCAAAAAGTCAAAAGTTTGACTTTCATACTTAGAAAATTTTCTAAGTGTTTTTCAATGGTTTTTTCCAAACTTTGGAAGGGAATAACTCAAAATTTCACCTACAAACTGAAAAAAACTTCCAACATGAAAGTTGTAGATTTTGATCCAATGAACAACTTTGTCACATATAATTTTTTTCCATAAGATCAACCATTTAAGAGATATGGAGCTTCAAAGTTGGTATCTTTTGAAAATTTCACTTAAAATCTCATTTTCTTCAAAGTTCATGGATCTTTTTCACCCATTTCCTTAAAGGTCTTGAAGAAACTTTCAACTAGGGTTTTGAAGTACATAACATGAGCTTTCCAAAATGTCCAAGAGCATGAAAAAATATGGAGTGTAGCCATGGTTTTGAATTTTGTCATTAGAGGTCATTATGCATGAAATTTCAAGCCATTTTCACTAAGTTTCAATACTACATGATCTATAATCCAAGTGATGACACACCAATGCAATAATTGGAAGATATTTTTCTGGTTTGAGATCAGAATGGAAGAGGATAAGAAGCTTGAGATTTAACCATGGTTTAGTCACTTTAAACCATTTGCATTTAATGTGAAAGATTCCATTTTATCTCTTAAGCCAAATCATCACTTCTTGATCAACTTGCAAAGGTCTGAGTTCAGAACTCTTGGCCTATAAATAGAGGTTCAAATCACTTCCAAAATCACACCAAAACCTCACAATTATAGGTTTTCTCTCTTCTTTCTTGAATTGCAAGTTTCATAGTTTTCAAAGAGGTAGAAAACTCAACCTCCAAATCCTTGAAGTTATGGCCAAAGTGATGGTTCTAACATCTCATAAACATCATTTGGGATGTGTTTGATCCACTCACACACCCCAAAACACCTCAAATCTCAGAATCACTACCTCACTTCCATATGAACACATATTGAGCCTTATCATGCCAAATTTCACTCAGGCTCATTTCTGTCCAAACTAACACTTCAAACACCATCCATATACTTCATATGAACTATCCCAACACTCATCATCAACCAAAAACCTCAGAATCATCAAGATCGATTCACACTTGGCCCTACTGCAGATCGGGTTTCATGGAATGATCCAGATGAATTCAATCCATGCCAAGCATTCAAACACCTTCCCTAAGGTCCATTGAAGCTATCCAGATCATCAAACAACTTCTGTAACACCTCTATTGCAGGATTCGATTCTCAGTTTGGCCGTTTTTGAAGGTAAGTGCTATCAACTTCAAACTCTATTCTCCATGCATCATAAATGAAATATGAACATACCATCTTGTTTCTGCACACATGAGGATCATTAACCCTCAATCAATTGCATCATAACTTGCACATACACGATTTCAGATTGAATCATAAGATTAGGGTTCTTCGTGTTCATCAGAAAATTAATGATCTTAGAGTGAAAATAAATAAAATTAAATGATACCATCATGTTCCTTGTGAAAAATCGAGCAAGATAGGCTATTCACTTGATCAAAATGATTCAGTTTTCAGATTTTTCAAATTCAAGTTAGGGTTGTGTTCTTGGCGCCAGATTTTGAAACTGAAATTAGGAATTGATTCAAAAATATAATTCATTCGTTGCAAATGTTAAACAGACCACGCGCGTGGTCCAATTGGCAAGTGTTTTGGCTGGTGAGAAAGAGGGCGTGGATTCAAGCCCTAGTGGAGACAAAACCATCTTTTTTACCACTTGTTTTCTTTAATTTTTTTACACAACTTCACCAATCATTTTAACCAATCAAATTAACTCATTTTAATTTCATTTTTTGTACACTCCTCATTTAATATATGTATTTTATGCATACCAAAAAAAATCACCAAAAAATATTTATTTAATACATTTTTAAATAGGTTTAAAATGACATGTTTTTAAGTGTTTTTAAATACTTTAAATATTGTTTTTATTTGATTTTTCAAACCTAATCACTTATAAATATTTTTTGTGATCAAACCCTAATTTTTTAGGTCTTAATTAAGCTTTAAAATTTGTTTTTTAACTTAATAAAGGTGACCTTTGTCAAAATTCAAACCGTTTTAAAACAAGCGATCACGATTCTTTTCAAAACGATAAACCATTTCTTTTTGATTTTTCTTTTCAAAAGAAACTATTGATTAAATCTCTTTGATTGATCAATTGATTTTCAAAACGATGTGGGCCTCTCGAATTTTAGAGAGTATAAGTCCCTTTCCTTTTTCTTTGTACAGTTTTTCTTTAAACAAGAAACTTTTTCCCAAACATCCAAACAGCTTTTTAAACAATAAATCTCATATCTTTTTCAAAACCATCCACCATGTTTTATGAAAATAAAACATGGGCCTCTCGAATATTAGAGAGTATACGTCCCTTTCCTTTTTTCTTTGTACAGTTTTTCTTTAAACAGAAAACTTCTTTCAAAACAAAACTTTCAAACAGCTTTCAAAACGACGAAACCTCGCGTTTTTAACAAAACAATCAACCATGTCTTATAAAATAAAACAGGGGCCTCCACATAGGTATAAGTCCCATTCCTGTACATGAAATTAGGTATTTCATTGTACAAACACTTTTTTTGTACATACCTCGATCAATTTGTTTTTTAACTTTGAACAACAAACCAAAAATGAAGGTTTTCTTTAAATCTTCCCAAAAATATACCATGGGCCTCCATGTAGGTATAAGTCCCAAGCCCCTTTGTAAATGCCTGTTTACATAGCTTTGAATAAACTCAAGTGGGTCTCTCCCCGAGTATGAGTCCCGAGTCCCGTGTTTACAAACGGATCATGCTTACAGGTATATTTCCTTCATAAACTCCATTGTATACACACACCTTGTCATATATATGTGCTTGTTCATAACTGTTCATAATTGTTCATGTACTTGTTCATATTTGCTCGTACTTGTTCATATTTGTGTTTGTGTTATATACTTGTTTAACTTAGTACAACACTAGCTTCCCCATAGCCTCCTATTGGGCTTCGTGCAAAGAATCTCCCTAGTTTAGGTTAGGACATAGAGTATGGTTTCCCGGTGAAATCGCTCTAAGAGCTCAAACCAACTATACCATGCCTCCTCTTGGGCTTTGTACAAACGACTTGTCCCTCCCGTAGCCTCCTCTTGGGCTTACAATGCAAGGACCCTCGATTGTCCCTCCCATAGCCTCCTCTTGGGCTTACAATGCAAGGACCCCTCGGATAACCTCCTCTTGGGCTTCGTACAAGGACCCACGGGCTTCTTATAAGCATCCCCAATATCCAAATCAAATACCCTAGGAGATTAGACATTTATCATCTCTATGATAGGAGTATCTCTTCTATATCATCACAAACAATCAATCAATCAATCAATCAAATAACTTTTTGCCACAAGGCTGGCTAATCAATCAAACCTTTTTGCCACCATACTGGCTGATTAATCAAAGTTTTTGTCACAAGGCTGACTTCATTGAAACTTTTGCCACAAGGCTGGCTGATTAATCAAAACTTTTTGTCACAAGGATGACTTCATTGAAAGTTTTTGCCACAAGGCTGGCTAAAAAGCATCTTTATCATTCTAAGCGCCATAAGTGGCATGGCCCAGGGCTTATAATGAAAATATTTTCAAACAAAAACAAACAGATGTATGTTATGATATAGATTAGATACATCGAACATTTAGATGACATTTGTCTCTTTTCCTTTGCTTCCACTAGCATAAGTGGGAACTACGATTGCTCTGACTTTCTCAACATCCCTTTGAGAATACGTAGGCACAAGGTCGTATCCTTGGCGAGCAAAACTTCTCCCTCAAACCATTCAAACCTTAGCACCCGTAGACCCGAGCTACAGATGCTCTGATTCCCTCTAAGGGATATGTATGCAGAGGATCGCGATGATCTTTGCGAGCATAATCAAACAAACACATTAGGTCCCACCTATTTCACAAGAACCTCTCAATAACATGGAATGAAAAAAACATAGAAAAGAAACCTATAGAGTACTATAGATACGTTGGGTGCTAATACCGTCCCTTCGTATAACCAACCCTCTTACCCAAAGATCTCTCCCCCACTTTTAAGGTTATTGCAGCTTTTTTCCTTTTCCTACTTTGGAAACAATAAAAAGTTTGGTCAAAACAAAAGAAAAATAATTTTTTGAGCACTCGAGCCCAAAGAAGGCATCAGGTGTCTCATCCCGAAAAAGGATACGATTTTTCCCCGCGACAGATTGGTTGTTGAAAGGGAATTGGCTCCAAATGCTCTTGAAAACAAGGAGGTCTTAGAGCTGATTCAAGAAGCTGGACTGCTAAAAACTGTGTGCAATCTTCCCAAATGATATGAGAAGCTGGTCAAAGAATTTGTGGTAAACCTATCTGAAGATTGTGGCAATAGCAGAAGTGCAGACTACAGAAAGGTGTTTGTAAGAGGTAAGTGTGTATCGTTCTCCCTTTCTGTGATTAATAAATTATTGGGAAGAACAGATGAAGCTCAAACCGAGCTAGAAGTAATAGACAACCAAGTCTGTCAAGTGATCACAGCCAAGCGGGTAAAAAGCTGGCCCATGAAAGAAAAGCTAACTGCAAGTAAGCTGAGCATCAAGTATGCAATGCTTCACAAGATAGGAGCAGCTAATTGGGTTCCAACAAATCACAAGTCCACTATCTCAACTGTGGTTGGTAGATTTTTGTATGTTGTAGGAACAAAGGCAAAGTTTGATTATGGAGCATATATTTTTGACCAAACCATGAAGCATGCTGGAAGCTTCAGTATTAATGGTCCAATTGCCTTTCCATCCCTCTTGAGTGGTATAATTCTAGATCAGTATTCAAACATTCTCAATGAACATGATGTAGTGTGCAAAAGAGTAAGTCCCTTGGCCTTCCATTACAAACTGTTTCAGGGAAAGCATGTTCCAGACATTGTCATGACATCAGCGGAAACTTCCAAATCTGGAGCATCAGTCAGTAAAGCAGAAGTCATAGCAATGCTAAAAGAGACTTGCAAAGAACTGGAATCTAGAAAAATGTCTCTTGAAAAAATGATACGTACTCTGGAAATGGATGAGAATGAGGAGTTTGCATATACTGAAGATATAGAAGATAAAGATGATCAAGAATTGGAAGAAGAAAGTGCTAGTCCTGCTGAGGACTCTGAGAAAGAAAGTTCTTCAGACACCTCAGCTGGATCTGACTCTGAGCAGTAATTGCAACTAGAGTCTAGTGTGTTTACTTTTTGTTTTTGTTTGATTTGTTCTTTTGCATTTAGTTCCGTCAGTTTTATTTTTTTTCGGTCAGTTTAAATTTTTGGACTTATTTAAACTCGTTGAGAGAGGAGTTTTCTTTTGGCTTTGGCAACATTTGTGGCCAGACAGGGGGAGAAGTAATATTTGTCACCCCAGAACAACAAGAATGGTGGTTGTGTGTGATCAACAATTCTATTTGCTTATCTTTGTGTTGATTTGTTTGTGCTTGTGCTACTCTTGTGGTTGTCTGTCTGTTTTTGTCTGAGCATTGTGTGCATACTAGTGATGTATGTTGTTTGTTTGTATTAGCTTGTGTTATTGTGTTTTGGTTATCCGCTGCAAGTTTTTCTCTGGTATGGTGTGATTGGTTGTTTTAGCCAAAAATTTGCCAAAGGGGGAGATTGAAGGTGTTTGCATGTTGGCTGCATTATTGGTAAAACATACCTGGTTGATTTTGTATATGCAAGTTGCATATATGTGTGGAGCTAATACAGGTTTTGTAGTGAATGTCATGATCGATGTCATGACATCCATGTGTGACAGCAGGAGCTGTTATTGTTTATTAATTATGTTTCCTGATTTATCCCTTTTATCTGTTTAGGAAACTTTTTATTGAGTGCTACAAATTTCGTTCAGAAGATCCTACTGACAGCACATTGTGTAACAGACAGTTGGCGTGTGAGTTAGGTTAACTTTGTTAACCCTAATGTGCTTCTTAAAAAGCCCAAGGCCCAAGACTGCATATAAAAAGGACTGCAATCCTAATTTGGAACGCAGACAGAAGATTTTATATTGTGAAGAACGTTTGTTCTGTAACTGTCTCGTGTGATCCACGCTATTATCTTTGATGATTGCGTTGGAATTAGTTTGTGTTTTTGTTATGTCACTCTAAGCTTTTAAGCACGAGTGTGTGTCTCTTGATTGAAGCTTTTAAGCAGATCAAGGTGTGTTTTTGAAGAGTGTCTTCTATCTGTAGTTGTTTATTGTTTATGTGTAATCACTGTTGTGATTGAGGGGGTGGAATAGATATATTCCATATCTAGGTAAAACCTAGGTAGAATGGTCACTGGGTAGTGATTAAGTGAGAAGTTGTAAACGGGAGAGTTTAGCTTTGAATTGATACTACTGATAGTGGACTTCATCCCTGGCTTGGTAGCCCCCGGAGTAGGTTGTTTGAATCGAACTGGGTAAACAATTCTGTGTGTTCTTTACTATTTTATGCTGTTTTGTTATTACTATCTGTGCTGCATAATTGTGGATGTCATAACATCCAGTTTGACATTGAGTGTGTGTTACTAGAATTTTCAATATTAAACCACTAACGCCTTTGGGCTTTATTCACTCTGGGCCTAAGGTTTCATGTTAGATCCGGCCCATTTACCTTTCATTACTTTTGTATTTATATGACACTTATGTAAGCTTTTTGCACTCAATAATCATAACACACGCACGCAATTTTCATTCAAATTCTTTTCACCAAGATGGCTTTGCCACTTGTAATATGGTATCACATTCAAGTAAACGAGTGGTGTCCTTTACCACATTGGGTGAAATGCAATACGGATGATGCAGCAAAAGAAAACTCAGGGTTGTCCATTTGTGAGGGCATCTTTCCTAATTTGGTGGCCACATTCATTATTCTAACTATTATATATGAAAACAGTATATGGTTGAGAAACTTTGGATTGAAATTACCCACTCCTCACCATTCGAGCTTTCACTAATATCAACATTGTTCATTGACATATAATTACTAAATAGAAGAAATTTCTACACATTATTAGATGCAGGTTGAAGGTGAATTTGAGGCAGGTTGAAGAAGGTAAGGTTTTGTGGTTAACACACAATCAATAAAATAAGGGTTTAATATATGATACCCCTTGCCAAATAAGCGAGATTTGATATTCCCCCCTTAAAAAAATTGATTACCCTCTTAAGTAACACAGATTTCAAATTATGTCCCCCCTCATGCTGATATGGCTAGGGAATCTTCACACCTGGCATCCCTTATGTTGATGACTGTGTATTGGGTACTGATCGGGCCTAGGGTTTTTGTTCATCCTTTCGTTTTCTTATTTTACCCCCTTAAAAACCTAGGGTTTCCATTGTTGACATTCATTATGCAAAATCAGTAACGAAAATGACGAAGAAGATGAATTCGAGGAAGAAGAAAATGGTGGAGAAGAAGAGAGTCAGGTGAAGATGAAGAAGAAGATGGTGGCGAAGAAGAAGAAGGTGTCGAGGAAGAAGAAAGCGGAGAAGAAGAAGACAATCGAAGGGAATGTGCAATCTCGAGGCAGCGAAGGGGATAAATAACATCTACATCGTGAAGAAGATGCAGGGGCATAAAAAGCGCAAGAGGTATGTATCTCTCGGAAGTAAAGTTTGCATTTTTTATCCCAATAAGAACAGTAGTGTAAAAATGTGTTTTGTATATTTTCTGAACTTGCAGCTGTTCAATGTTGTTTTTAACCATGGAGGGGAATTTGTAAGAATGTCTGATGTGGTTATGATATATAGAGGTGGTGTTTCTAATTTAGTCTATGAGAAACACATTGAGAAGTGGTCAATGGTCGTTATTCATAACTTGTTGAATGAGTGGGGATATACTGAAGGGACGTACAGAATATGGACAAAGATTGTTGAAATAAAGGAAAATCATTTCCAGATTAGGAACAATGATGATTGTTATGATTTGGTTGCATATGCTTGTGCGAACCAAACATCGGGGGAATTATTTTTGGAGCATCATGTCACTAATTTAGAAGTATTAGTCAGGTATCCTAGGTGTGTGAATGAGGTTGTTGCGCCTGTTCTATATGATGATGAAGGAATTGAAGGGCTCAATGATAGTGAGGATGAATGAGCCACAACTCTTGCAGATGGGTTTGAAGTAATTGATGTGAAACCAGTTCATGATAATGTTGTTCTTGCTGGTTTCCTCAAATGTTCTAATAAGAAAGAATGGGAGGATGATGGGTTCAAAAAGAAGAAACATGTAGATGATAGTTCCAACAAGAATGCAACTGATGATGATGGTTCCAAAATGAAGAATAAAGTGGAGGATGATGAATATGTAAGTGATGAGCTATACAGCTCAGATCCAGATGTTTCTGATGAAGAGGGGCCCAAGTTTGAAAATTTTAGGAGAGAGGCATTGAATAAGAATTTAAAAAAAAATTTTGTTATGAGTGTTCTACCTTTTCCATAAAACTTGAAAAGTGGCCACACAAGATTATGCCAATTCCTAGGAAGAGATTGGATAATGAGGTGGTTATGAGTGGTCATTGGATGTCAACCTAGGCAGGGGATCAAACATTTCAAGTTGCTCATTCTTATAACACCCAGGAATTCATAGTTGACCTTGACAAGAGGTATTGCTCATGTAATTTATGGGATTTGGTGGGCATACCTTGTAAGCATGTTGTTGCAGCCCTAGGTTTTAGGCAACAAAACCCAGAAGACTTTGTTGATGAATGCTACTCTAGAGATAAATATGCCTTATGTTATGGTTTTCCTGTGAGTCCCATTAATGGGGAGGATATGTGGCCTCAAATGGAAAGTGAGGAGCTTCTACCACCTAAATACAAGAAATGTCCTAGTAGACCAAGAAAATTAAGAATCAGAGAAAGTGGTGAAGATGGTGCTAGAAAAAGACTACATGGTGTAAACTATAGGTGTACCGAATGTGACAAGTTTGGTCATAATGTGCAGACATGCAAAAGCACAACAGAAGATCCTAATGGCTTGAAAAGAAAGGTAAAATGCCTGTTTGTTTGGCTTATTCACTTATTGTGTTTACATTGGAGTACATTATGACTGTTTATTTGTTAACTATTTCTAGAAAAAATTCAAGCACCATGCAAATGATCCAGACCAAGGTGAAGGAACTGAAGAACCAATTGTGGTGAATCAATGCACTCAGGTAACCAGTTGTGCAAATTACATTGACTTATGTTACTGGCATATATAAAAATTGCCAATATGTGAATGCATCTGGTCCAAATGAAGGATAACCAAAACCAAAGTGATGTGAATTAGCCAACTGAGGTAACTATCTGAATAAGCCAGATGTTGTAACTGACTTCTATGGAGGTGTCAAATGTTGTAACTGACTTCTACTTTCTGTCAACAGATGCAGACAGACCTGTTTGGAGACATCTCTGATGACATAATGTCAACCATACCTGACATCAACACCTCATGGCCAACAGTGAATACAACAACTAGCATAAGCTCACCAAGTACCAAAAGGAAAGGCAAAGCAAAGGCCAATCAACAGGCCAAACCATTGAGAAAGAGGACAAGTGAGAGGATCAAACTCAAATGGTTTCAAAAACCAATCATCGGGACTAGTTCAAGTCCAAATAAACCTATTGACATGTCTGAAGAAGAGGATGGAACCCTGACACAAGAGGCTACACTGAAGGCTACAAAGAAAACTAGGAAGAATTGATGCGGTTTATGTTTCTATGTTATTTAGTTCTGTTTTTATGTAATGTTAATGCTTTTGTACTAATGCACAATTTTGTGCCATTTTGTAATTACTAATGCATAAGTTTGTGTCATTTTGTAATTACTAATGCACAAGTTTGTGTCATTTTGTAATGACTAATGTACAAGTTTGTGCCATTTTGAAATGACTAATGCATAACTTTGAGTTCCAAATATCATTAGCATTGATTGACAAAATAAAGTTGCAAATTTCATTAATAATAAGCAAATGTTACAACCAGTTTTCCAATTTGCCAACATGACAATTACAATGTCTCAAAACCTAATTCCTAAATACGTCAAAATCAAACAACATTACTTTAAATCGTACAACATTGCAATGAGAAACCAAGATATCACAAGTGTCATCTATAGCTTGAAATTGATCTTTCTCTGAACTTCAACCTTCAGCTTTAATTTTTCTAACTTGTTCAATGTGCTTTCCAATTTAACACCTGCAATCTCACAATTTTTGTAACAATCTTGAATTTTACTCCCTTTCATGCATTCTCCAACTTCATCATCCGACAAAAATAATTCACAGCTATTATCCTTCTAAGACAACAAACAGAAATTACACACCTAAGCATTTAGTTAACATTATTTTCTTATAAAATCAACAATTATAGAAGTTCAATAATAAACAACCTTACCCATGTGTTTCAATATTTCAAGAATTTCATGTTACGGTTTCGAACTGTGTTAGAAACCCACATCTTCATTGGACGATCACATCCACACCTTGGTAAAGCTAGAAATCCACCGGAAATTGAGGAAATGGAATCGTATAAGTTTCTTCCAACCATGTTATCAGAAGAGAAAGATGAGGATGAAGAACGCGAATTAGGATGAAGGAATTGATGGTTAGAGGGATGAAGTGGTATGAAGGAATCAGAAGAAGAATGGGTTTTCGTTGCATTGTAATGTCTACTGCAAGGGGGTAAAATAAGAAAACGAAGGGATGAACAAAAACCTAGGCCCAGTCAGCACCCAATACACGGTCATCAACATAAGGGATGTCAAGCGTGAAGATTCCCCAGTCATGTCAACATGAGGGGGGGACACAATTTGGAATCTGTGTTTCTCAAGGGGGGAATCAAATTTTTTTTCTTAAGGGGGGATTATCAAATCTCTCTTATTTGACAGGAGGTATCATATATTAAACCCATAAAATAATAATAAGAAAGCTACATGGATTAAAAATAAATATTATATCCAACGTGTCAATAAACAACACAGTTAGCAAAAATATTATGTCCAACTAGGCTAGATTCTTAGAAACTTAGCTAAAAATATGTATCAGGGACTTTGGTGCTGGAATCTTTATTTGTTGAGGTCTGCGACAAATCTTTTTTCTTAAGGGGGTAAACAGAAAGACACTCATATGGTAGAGGGTAAAAGATATTTAACCCAAATAAAGAAAAACAATAATGATAGTAACAAATTTGTTAATTCAGTTGATATATGTAAATTACAATCTTAAAAGAAAAGGAATGTAGCGTTTTATTCTCAATCTAAGTTTTCAAATAACTTTATTGAATATATGGAAAATAGTAACTCTACTTATTTGAACTAGTTGAACTAAGAATTAAAAATGTTAAAGATCATTGATTAGTTTTTAATAAAATATTATACTAATTATAAATAATTTGTCATTTGAAAAAAGCTTATAAAATATATTTTCCTTATAATATTTTCCTTGTAGTATGGTTGATTTTTTAAGTTTAGATAAGTATGTTTTATTCAATTATCCGATCTTGTCTATATAGATGATTAGACCCATCAATCACTCACATCCATATCTTTTTTTTGTCAATTAGATTTACTGATTTGGCTCGCACACTTTAAATTATATAAAACAAAATCAAAATCAAAATATATAATTTATACAATTTTTAGTTTTTCCATTTCCGCCATAAATATCGGAAAAAAAAAAGTAATAGTTCAATCAAACATATGTGAAATTGTGCATGTTAAGGGCCTGTTGTTTTAATTTTTTTTTTTTAAATTATGAAAACCTTATTTAAGATTTTATAAAAAAATTTATATTCAATTTTTTTAAATTGAAAAATTAATCTTGATATTATATAACATTAACATGTTAAATTGTAACTCATTGTGTCGAAGCAGCATGTTACTTGGCACAAGGTGTGTCGAAAAGTTTAGTATGTCGAATTGTATGTTGTTGTCGAAGTGTCGAAACAATTAGTTTCATACAATATTTCGACTTTGGTCTAAAATAGATATTTTGGGCTTTTATGTTTTGGAATTTGTCTTAGAGGGAAAGTAAACATAAAACTATAAATAGATGGAGTAACCCATATTTTGTAACAAGTTGTATATTCACATAATTTGCAGTTCCAAGTGAATAAGAGATTTTCCACAGTTTGAGGGCAGAGAGAAATTCTACAGAAAATCATCATCATATTCCTTTTATTTTCGTAAAACCTAATCCTTTGCTTCCCAAATTTTCTTTCTTGTTTCCTTCATTGTGTAACAATAAGGAATTATTCAAAGATTTAAGTTTAATTTCAACATCTGGTATCTAGAGTTTCGGTTGAACGATTCAAGGCAAGAAAATATCGATGGCAATGAATCATCCGAATGAGCATTTTTCGGTGAGTCTTCCAATTCTGAAAGTAGATAATTATGAGAATTGGTGCAAGCAGATGAATATTGTGTTCTGTTGTCAAGATCCTTAGGATCCTGTGAAACAAGAGTTAGAACCGCTTGCAGAAGATGCGGCGGATGAACAAGAAGCTCCACACAAATAATTAAAGAAGAAGAATTATAAAGCTCTCTTTATAATTCATCAATGTCTGAGTCCAGATAATTTTGAAAGAGTTAGTGATATAGAATCTGCAAAAGAAGCTTGGGAGATTCTTGAAAAGTCTTTTGGAGGTGCAAAAAATTTGAAAGAGGCGAAGTTACAAACTCATAAAATAATGTATGAATTGCTTCAGATGGAAGAAAGTGAAAGCATAATTGATTTCTTCAGTAGGGTTACGAAATTGGTGAATCAAATCAAGGTATATGAAGAAGTATTGACATCAAGATCTTGTTGCAAATATCAGCCACATTTATAGCAGCCTCAATGCTTAGAGCCAATGAAGGGCTACCTATTTTTGTGTCCACCCAGTTGTACTCCACCACATCCAAATGATTTTGACGATCCAAATGGGTTTTCACATCAACATCGCTGGGTTTAGAGCCATCGATCTTCAAGAAAAACTGAATATAATCCTTAGAATATTCTCTCCTTAGTTAATTAGCTGCTATTTGCTCTCCTGTTAAGATGGGAGGGGGTATAGGGACCTCAACATGGTTCATTCTTTCGCCAAAATTTGATAAAAGGGCATCTAATGACCCAGATGAAGAAGTTTCTTCCTCCAAAGAATTTCCAGATACCCTTTATGAGTCAGAATCGCCATATAGGGGTATGATTTCTGGTTCTAGGTGATCGCCATTAAGAGAAGGAAGATGAGAATCAGGGGATGTTCCCATTATAGGGGAAGACAAATTATCAACTTCATAATCACTTGCTAGGTCAATCGTACTATCACTCATCCTATCTAAAAATTGGGAAATGCTGGAGATAAAAGCTTGAGTTAGAATGGTATATGATTATGTGGGAGTGATGAAGCAGGAGAAGATGAAGAAAGACTAAAGCTTTAAGCAAAGTACTGAAATCACTTCTAGTAATACTCTCGAAGAAGAGGGAACAAAGACGTTTTTTGAGAAAGTAACTATAAGTTTAAATGCTAAGGGTTGTAAAAACTTACAAATACTCAATTCATCCTATTTATAAGCAACATTACCTGAAGAGTTCATCCCAACTAGAGAAAGAAATCACAAGATCAAGGATTAGATTTCTGCTCATGGATACACGTCAAAACTCGAGTGCACTAAAGTATACTATAAACTGCTTTGTACCCTAATTAGTCACGTCATTGTACGTGTCAGAGAAAGGATACAACGCGTTTCAATGATGAGGCCGCTTTTAATGCGCCTGTTCCCACTACTTTTTTCAAATGAATCCAAGTGTTTCAGTTTTATTTCACCTCAGACCACATCTTGGTGGTTGGTCAACATTGTTTAAGGCTTCCTCCGGCTCCTTCAATGCCCGACAAAGCCTTAGGTGAAATTGTTCTAGGCCGGCCAAAGACCCAAATGACTAAGCTCTAATCCACCTCAATACGTTTGACCCAAGGTATAAGATTAGTTCACACTCTAAGAGCAAAGTACAATCTCTGATGTCAATTTTTCACTACACTATTCTTAAATCTTGAATTGACTTAGGCGTAGGAGTGTTAATCAAACAGGTCCACCCCCAGCCACCATAAAGGAGATCAAAGTCATTGTTCAAGGATCATCAATTTTTCAACGGCATCCATTTATGATTCTCAAATGGAATAATCCTATTAAAATCAAGCTTTGAGTCAATTAGATGAAAAAATAAACAATTTCTCAATGCACCCCATAGATCTCTTAGACACCATGCGAAATTCCAAATTTGCCCTCTGCTTCTTTAGACGCACATACGAAAACACCCTTATTTTGCACTCCTTTCGTAGATGCATCTACGGAACCGTTAAAAAATATAGTATAGCAGAGCTAAATTCAACTTATTTCAGTTTAGCAATCCTTCCGTAGATGCACCTATGGAACATGGTGAAAATAGAGTATTCCGTAGATGCAACTACGAAACAGTCTGCTATACTTTCAAATCATGTTCATTTCACTCCAAAACTCAATGTTTATTGTCAAAATGTAAAATTAAAGTAATCCATTTTAAAGACAATAACAGGTAGACAAAAAAAATACATTGTACAAATAATGTCGGTCATAATGTCGAAACATCATCAAAATAACATACATAAACGAAATAAAAATACAGACATGAAAAAAACAACAGGCATCACTACTGTGTATGTCGGACATTATCATGCGCCTCTCCCCTGCCTCTAGCCCCACCTTTGCCTCTGCGTCTACCACGCCCGCTGCTAGCTCTGCCTCCAGCGTCGAGTGCCCCACCAGTCCTGGCATGATGTCTACGGTACAGAAATGCCTCCTCTGCCAGGCCTTTGCTCAGACCCCTCGGGGAATAAATCATCTACAATGGCTACCAGGCCCGTGTCAGCAATCTAATGACACCGGGGAAGAAGATCCTGACTATGGTCCAACTATGCCTGATGAGTCTGTAGAATCTCTTTGTTGGCTGGTCTGGGCGGATCTCCAGGTGAAGCGGGAAGCATGTACGGGTGTGACACTCTGTAGTACCAGATGATGTACCCCTCGGCACATCTCCAGTCGTGCGCTACTATTGTCGCCTGAGCCTCCTCAGGAACCATGTGATGCTTCTAGTCTGTAAAGACCTCATCTAACTGCCGACGGGTCATGGTGATAAGATCAGAGACAGTATGGTCGCGAGGTATCGTCTGTGCATAGTCAAACTGACGCATGATGCGCTCTGGAAGATAACGTACAATAATGGTCGAGGTGGCGGCCAACCATCTAGAATATAGTGATATCTCATCAAACAGAACCATCTCACAGTGCTTAGCATAGCAGTCATAATGTATGTCCTCAGGGTCCATGCAATCAAGTGCGCGCCTGTAAGGATCTGGAACCTGGTTCTCTCTTCGAGGGATGAATGCACTGGCACGCGGCATGAGCCCAGTGTATGTAGGCACCTCTCCCTAGCCAATAATGTCTGGTAAGTGTTGTATTATCCAAGCCTAAAAAAATACGGTTATTTTAATGTACTATCACAAATATATAATAAGTAGACGGGTATAAGATTGTTACCACCAAAAGGGTACAATTGCCTGCCACTGCCCTTGCCTTCCACAGGCATCCCTCTCCGAGTCTAGAGTAGTTGTACGCCTGCTCTCTATGTATATTCGCCTCTACCTCGTCACCAGAAGCCTTATGTTCGTACTCAATAACACTGCTGCAATAAGGAAAACCTCATGTGCATCCCGCGGGTCCGCTCCACCTTATCAAGCGCGTCAGCAGGATCGGCCCTCAGCTCCGCAATAAACATCTTCATCGCTTCCTCCTTCGTCAGCTTACCGTGATCAAGAAGGATACCCCTGATAGGTAGATGCAGGAGGCATGCCACATCATCAAGTGTGGTGGTAATCTCACCGTGGGGAAGATGAAATGAGGAAGCCTCCAGATCCCATCTCTCCGCAAATGCCATAAGCATCCCGTTATGTATCATCACGTAGCCGACCTGACATAGGTCCCTTAGGTCAGAAGCAGATAAGAAAACTATGGGGATCCCTCTCATGAAATTATTAAAAAATAAAAACGGTTATTAATAAGCAAACTCGGAAACTGTAGAAAATAAATTAATAAGTAGTTACCAAAGAAAATTTACATCTCCCTCCCAGATACGCTTGGGTGCATGATATGCATACCTAGTCAACAGGGATGCATCTACAGGGCCCCCGGGTACCAAACATGCTCCGACACCGGCTGGTCCTCGTGCAACTCCAGAGGTGGCACTAAAGATCATACAACATCTGTCACTGGCACTAGCACAAATGTAGAAGAACTTCCCCGACGACATCTGTGGCGGGTGGCATCTGTGAGGAACACTCAGCATCAACATCATCCCGAGTCCTCCGTAGTGTAGTAGTAGATGGGGAAGGCACGGTTGGAGCAGGTGTAACGGATGGGGAATGTTGTAACGCCCCGATTTCAATATTTATTTTATTACGTATTTAATTGGTGTATTTGGTGCTTAAATTGATATTTTAATCATTATTATACTAATTTGTTAATTTAACTATAATATAATAATAGGGTGGTTTAATTAAATTAGACTTAGCGTGTAATTGGTAGTTGGGGGGTGTACTAAGCCCATTAGCAATATAATAATTGGTAATGTTTTAATAAAAATAACAAGGAATTAAGAGGAAAAAGGAGAGATTAGTGAACACTAGTGAAGAACGTGAAATTCAGAGAGGAGGCTAGGGCAAGAGGTAGAAGAACTCCACCATTGTTGAGGAAAATCAAGCTTCAATCCAAGGTAAGGGGGAGAATGGGTTGTTTAAATGGTGATTAAAACATGAGAGGGTAGTGAGGGTTCCTTCCCCTCTTTAGGTTTCATCATTGATAAGTTTGATTTCTTCCTTGATGTGTGAATTGATTTGATTTGTATGTTGTGCTTCTTGACTAATGATTCTATATGATTTCTGGACGAAATTCTGGTTTGAATTGATGATTTATGATGTGGATTTGGATGTTAGTTGAGTTGTTGTTATGTTTATAAGAGAAACTGGATCTGAATGTATAACTGTCCAACTTGATGAGTAGAAATTGAGTTGTTATCATGTAAAACTGGATGTAGAATAATAGGTAAATGAATCTAGATGAAAGGTATAAGATAATAGGTGAAAATATGTTATTTTAGGCTTAAAATCGCAGACTGGAAGTGATGAAAACAGGTGAGAACAAACTGGTGCGAGTGCAGACCTGGAAAAACAAATTTTCTGTCAGTTTGCGTATGATATGCGTATGGGTTCGGGCCATACGCGTATGAGGGACAAACCCAGGGGCTATACGTGTGTGGTACGTAGCCCCGTCCCAACACAGTGCAGCCTGTCTGGTGGAACACTGATCAGCCACCAATTTCACCTTGTTCCTATGTTCGAATCAATGGAAAAGCATTTCATTCAGTGGTATTTTGAGTCGTTTTAATCTAGTTCTTTTTAGTTTTGATTAATTTTCGCATTTAAGTTTGGTGTGTTATATTTTCTAGTTTTTGTTGTTTTTCCATTGCTTTTGATCTTGTGTTGGTAGTGTTTAAGTTTTGCAGATACAGGACTTGATTCGAGACAAGAAAAAGTGGTTTTTGGCGAGACAGAGCTGTGACACGGCCACCCGTGTCATGTGACACGGCCGTGTCACACTTGCTGAAGGGAAATGGTTGAAATTGTTAAAAGCCAAGAGGTCAGAGATCTGACACGGCCACCCGTGTCCCATGACACAGCCGTGTCAGACGTGCGCGCAGAAAAAGTTTTGTTTTCAACTCTTGGAGTCAGTCACTTAAGGAAGGGCATTATGGACTTTTCGGAGGAGAATAATTGGTGAGAGATATTTAGTCAGTGTTTGGAAAGGAGAAAATCACTTTTTGACGGTCGGAGAACGTGAAAAGAAGGATTGAAAGCACTAGGGTTTGAAGCGAAGAAATCTTCAAGAGCATCCGCGATTGAAGATCAATTTCGATTCATCTTATTGTAATGTCTTCAACCTTAAATTCTGTTATTTTGACAATTGCCATGAGTAGCTAAACTATTACTTGTTAGGGTGATGTCCCTGGATCATGTGATGTAACGAATTATATTTACCGTTGTTTTCAGATTATCTTTATGAAATTCAGTTTATGATTAAAAGTTCTTATTGCTTCATTATATTGGAAAGTATATTGTTGATCTACGATTGGGATTTTGGTCCGACAAACCGACTCAATGCTTTTTAATCATAACGTTATCATTGATAATCACTTAAGAATAAGGGTTTGATGAATAACGATCATTTTATCCGGGCTATGTCTGATAGAATCTTGGTATAAAATTATTGTGATCAGGAATGAGAAGATAGTTTTAATCTCAAGAAGTTTTTCACTAAGGAATTAGGAAAAATCAATGTTCGGTATTGGTAGTTGATAATTTTGTTAGTTAATCTGTCAATCGGTAATTACTTCGTTACAGAGCGATCCATACATCTATCCTAACTTGTCTCCGCATATTTTCTTTAGTCAAATTATTTTAACTATTTCGTTTTGCATAAGTTGTTATTAAAATTAAACATAAAAACCAAACACCCCGATGACTTTTTATTCAATTGCACTGTTCTGAAACATATAATTCCTACGCAGTCCACGAGTTCGATACTTGGGGAATTTACTCTATTATTACTATATCGGTAAAAATAGTACACTTGCTATTTTACCGGTCAAACGCGTATGGAACGCGTATGGAAGGGAGGCCATACGCGTGTGGGAATGTGATACGCGTATGGGAGGAATTTTAATGCAAATTTGGTTCTGGTGATACGCGTATGGGACGCGTAGGGGAAAGGGGCATACGCGTATAGGCTAGCTGTACGCGTATGGTCAGGCTAGTGTGCAGAATTTCCCGTTTTTGTGATTTTCTTTTGATTCTTGAGTAAGATGAATACCTTTCTGAGTTTTCTTGATTAGTAAGACTTAAGTAGACATAGGAAGATCCTAAAAGTTATACTTTGGACATAATATGTTATAATAAGATTGATGTTGATTGTTGTGAATGTTGATTATAAGAACATGAATCATCTTTGTATGTTGTTGAACAAGTTAATAGCCTAAATGGCAATGAGTTGAAGGCTGATGCCTTGTGTTGTTGAATTGCGTTGATTGGATGTCCATATTGCATACATATGTCGTTGAGGGCTTATGCCCTGTTGTTGGCCTGGATTGGCATTGTTGAAGGCTTATGCCTTGTTATTGCCTCTAAATTACTGGCAACTGTTGAGGGCTTATGCTCTGTTGGTACCACATGCATGTAGTGTCCGTAGTTGCATTGTATTTCACCTAATTGATTGTTAATGTCATATATCATTATTGTTGTTGTGTGGTGATGGTGTGAGAATCCGTTTGTGATTGTTGTTTGTATGTGGTGTAAATACTACTCCTTAGCATGTGATATTACACCGTATATTTATTGAATGTAATTCTCACCCCTTTTTTGTTGTTGCATCTGTGCTTCTTCGGGAGTACAAATAACCAGGTACTAGAGTAGTGCTTGGAATTTCGAGTGATACCTAATCGAGTCTTAGGAGTCGCTCTGATACGTATCACGGGAGTTTTGGGATGCGTTATGTTTTTGATTTCCTTTCAGTTCCTTGTTAATTGTTACGTATCTTGATTTTGACATTATTGTTGGACCACTTGTTTAGTGGAGATGATTTATTTGTTGAGGCCTTAGTGCCATGAGAACTAATAAGCTGTTTTAAATTCTGCTGCGGTGTTAGATTTACTTTAATGAAAACTTATTGAATAAAGCGATGTTTTTTTACAAATTTTTAGAAGATGTGACATCTTACTCGTATTACTCTGATTATTTATGTATTTATAATTCATTTATATTAGAAATGGGAAAGTGGGGTGTTACAATTGGTATCAGAGCAGGTCGGTCGGTCCGACCAAGTAGTTGAGTCGCTAATAATCGAGTATTGTTAATCTCGTTATCTTACTATGTTTCTGTTCCAGTGCTTAGTTGAAATGGTTGGACGAAACGATGATGCTATTGCTGCTGCTTTGGAGGCTATGGCTCAAGCTCTAGAACAACAACCGAATGCTGGTGAGAATGCTGGATCTCGCAGTTTGGCTACCTTCTAGAGGGAGAACCCGCTGGTATTCAAAGGCAAGCATGACCCCGATTGAGCATTGGAGTGGTTGAAGGAGATCGAGAGGATCTTCCGCGTAATGGATTGTACTCAGGCACAAAAAGTTCGATATGGGACGCATTTTCTAGCAGTCGAAGCTGACGACTGGTGGCTAGCAACTCTTCAAAGATTAGAAGCTGCAGGTCAAGAGATCACTTGATCTGTGTTCCGAAGAGAGTTTCTGAGGAAGTATTACCCTAAGAGTGTTCGAGGTAAGAAAGAAATTGAGTTCCTCGAAGTCTCGAACTGAAATAGGGGAACATGTCGGTGACTGACTATGCTGCGAAGTTCACTGAATTTGCCAAATTTTATCCATACTTTGATGGGGAGGGTGCAAAATTTTCAAAGTGCATCAAGTTTGAGAATGGATTGCGCTCTGAAATCAAGAAGGCTATAGGGTATCAGCAGATCCGCATTTTTCCTAACTTGGTAGACAGTTGCAGAATTTTCGAGGAAGATAATGCTGCTCACTATAAGATTGTCAATGACAGAAGGGGCAAGCAGAGTCATCAACGTGGCAAGCCTTATGACGCTCCAGCGGGCAAGGGCAAACAGAGGGCTGCTCCGGGCCAGAGAATAAGTGGGGGAGGTGCTCCTGCTCCGATTGTGTGTTTTAAGTGTGGAAAGACTGGTCACAAGAGTACTTACTGCACTGAAGAAGTTAAGAAGTGTTTCCGTTGTGGTAAGACTGGTCATATGATATCTGAATGTAGACATAAAGAAGTGGTTTGTTTTAATTGCAGCGAAGAAGGACACATTGGAAGTCAATGTCAGAGGCCAAAGAAGGCACAAGCTGGTGGTAAGGTGTTCGCGTTGGCTGGTACTCAGACAGGCAATGAGGACAGACTCATTAGAGGTACTTGTTTCATCAATAGTATGCCTTTAATTACCATTATCGATACTGGTGCTACACATTGTTTTATTGCTTTTGAATGCGTTGAAAGATTGAGTCTTGTGCTATCTTCTATGAATGGCGAGATGGTAGTTGAGGTTCCAGCTAAAGGATCTATGACTACATCTCTTGTTTGTTTAAGGTGTCCGTTGTCGATCTTTGACAGGGACTTTGCTGTTGATTTAGTGTGTTTGCTGTTAGCTGGGCTAGACGTAATTTTAGGAATGAATAGGTTAGAATATAACTATGCTCACATCAATTGTTATAACAAGACTGTGAGATTTTCAACTGCCAAAGAGGAAGACGCTGGTTTAGTGTCGTCTAAGCAGGTATGACAGTTGTTGAAAGAAGAAGTAGAGATGTTCTCGTTGATGGCAACATTGTCAATCGAGAATCAGAATATCATCGATGAGCTACCGGTGGTGCGTGAATTTCCTGAAGTTTTTCATGACGAAATTCCTGACGTGCCGCCAGAAAGAGGAATTGAGTTTATGATTGATCTTATACCTGGTACCAGACTTGTTTCTATGGCACCGTACAGGATGTCTGCATCTGAATTGACGGAATTAAAGAAGCAATTAGAGGACTTACATGAGAAGAAGTTTGTCAGACCAAGTGTATCGCCGTGGGGAGCTCCTGTGCTGTTAGTAAAGAAAAAGGATGGAAGCATGAGGCTTTGCGTGGATTATAGACAGTTGAATCAAGTAACAATTAAGAATAAGTACCCGCTACCGAGAATAGATGATTTGATGGACCAATTGGTGGGTGCGAGTGTTTTTAGCAAGATTGATCTGAGGTCGGGTTATCATCAGATTAAAGTTAAAGATGAAGATGTTCAAAAGAAAGCGTTCACAACAAGATATGGACATTATGAGTATTCAGTGATGCCCTTTGGTGTTACAAATGCGCCAAGAGTATTCATCGAGTATCTGAACCGTATTTTCCGTGAGTATTTAGATCAGTTTGCCGTGGTATTCATAGACGACATCTTGATATATTCTAAATCAGAGCAAGAACATTCGGATCATTTGAGGACAGTATTGCAAGTGTTGAAAGAAAGAAAGTTGTATGCGAAGCTGTCCAAGTGTGAATTTTGGTTGAAAGAAGTCAGTTTTCTGGGACATGTCATATCTGGTAGTGGCATTGCTGTAGATCCATCTAAGGTGGATGCTGTGTTACAATGGGAAACTCCGAAGTCAGCTACTGATATTATAAGTTTCTTGGGTTTAGCCGGTTACTACAGACGGTTTATTGAAGGATTTTCTAAGTTGGCACTTCCGTTAACCAAGTTGACGTGTAAGGGTAAAGTGTTCGTATGGGATGCACAATGTGAAGAAAGTTTTGTAGAATTGAAGAAGAGATTGACAAAAGCTCCGGTTTTAACATTACCAAATCTAGGAGAACCTTTCGTGGTTTATTGTGATGCTTCTCTGAAGGGTTTAGGTGGTGTGCTTATGCATAATGGTAAGGTGATTGCTTATGCGCCGAGGCAACTGAGAATTCATGAAAAGAACTACCCTACACATGATCTGGAACTTGCTGCTGTTTTTTCGTACTAAAGATTTGGATACATCATCTTTATGGTTCTAGATTTGAAGTTTATAGTGACCATAAGATTTTAAGTACCTGTTTGACCAGAAGGAGCTGAACATGAAACAACGAAGATGGTTAGAATTGCTGAAAGATTACGATTTTGGGTTGAACTATCATCCCGGTAAAGCAAATGTTGTGGTTGATGCCTTAAGCCGGAAGACCTTGCATATGTCAGCTATGATGGCTAAAGAGTTAGAATTGATCGAACATTTCCGAGATATGAGCTTGGTTTGTGAAGTGACACCGCAGAGTGTTAAGTTGGGAATGCCTAAAGTTGATAATGACTTTCTAAATAGTATCAAGGAGGCTCAGAAATTGGATGTGAAACTGGTAGACATTGATCAGTGGTTTTTACACGTTTATTTACCGTTGATTTTAGTCGTCTTTGCTTTATATTGTCAAGTGTTTTACTTTATTCTTCTACATTTTATGCTTTGGTTGTGTATTTTACTGTTTGCAGGCTCAAAGGAATAAATCGAGACAAATCAATGCGAAAAAGTACAAAAAGGGGAGTTTCGAAGGAAGTGAAAAATCAAGCTACATGAGGTCTGACACGACCACCTGTGTCACCTAAAACTGGCCGTGTTAGGATGAAGCGTGGCCAAGAAAATGCAAAAGAGATGAAAGTCACGGGGCTGACACGGCTCGTGTTAGCAAGTGTGAGATCTGGAAATTTTCAGCATGTTTCTCATCGTGACAGGTGTGTAGTATTTTGATCATAACTAGAGCTTCGTAACTCGGAATGACGCGGTTCCAGTGGCAAAATTTTGCTAACGAAAAGGGCTACAACTTTGCTGAAGAACTCAAAGCCAAATTCTGAAGTTAAGGGCTCACACGGGCCGTGTTACCTAACACGGGCACCCGTGTCAGCAGTGCTGGGAGTAATTTAAGTTCAGAGGGCCAACACGGCCACCCGTGTTGCCTGACACGGGCAGTGTTGGCTAAAACGCTGATTTTTGTGATTTTTTATTAAGTGTTGACCCAAGGGGCATTTTGGGTACTTCCAACCAACCTAAGTGAGTCTGCACTATTTAGAAGAGTTTTAACGATGAATTGGAGGACTTTTTGGCGAGGAGAAGACACGATTGAAGATTGGAGAAAACAAGGGTTTGGGAGAGAAGAAGGTTTTCATGAACGGAAGCGATTGAAATTCAACTTTCATCTCAATTCTTGTAATATCTCTATTTTATATTTTGTTTTCTTTGAACAATATGAGTAACTAAACCCTAATGCTATGGGGTGTCCCTGATTTGATTCTGTAATGATTTTGAATTCCTGAGTTCATCAATAGATTTGTTTACTTATTTAATTTAATTGTACAAGGTTTTTATGATTTCTTTGTCGGACCAACAAGATTGATTTACGGTTAATAACCAGCTGGACAGCGGTTGTTAAGGTTTTTGTACGATTAGACTATAATAGATATCACCTAGGACTAGGGATACCCTATAGTTACCGGTTAACTCTTGATAACATAAAGGCTTGATTTCATCATAATTCTCTAAGGACTTAGGATTTAGGATGAATGTTCAAAGGTTTTCCCACTAGGGGAAAATATCCTAAAGGGCTGGTAATTGAATACTATGAACTTGTTGAGGAGATCTAAATCCAAGGTTATTACAGGAACAATCACACACTTTACCCTAGCATAATACTCATATTTGTCAAAAAGCCAATTTACTTTTCTGCTTATTTTAACTATTGTTTAGTCATAATTTGCAAACACAACCCCAACATTAATTTTTGTTTAATTGAACTATAATTTGCACTCGATATTACTACGCACTCCTTGAGATCGACATTCGGGGAATTTCTCCGTTATTACTTCAGAGGCAAAATAGTACACTTGCTATTTTACCGATCAGACATTATAGTTGGTTGTGGTCGATCCGAGAAGAGGGATTTTAAAATGGATGCACAAGGAGTGTTGAGATTACAGGGTCGAATCTATATCCCTAATGATGATAATATGAGGAGGATGATTCTAGAAGAGGGTCATCGGAGTAACTTGAGTATTCACACTGGGGCTACTAAAATGTATCAAGACTTGAAGAAGATATTTTGGTGGCCAAGAATGAAAGAAGACGTGGCACGGTTTGTGTATGCTTGCTTAACTTGTCAGAAATCGAAGATTGAACACCAGAAGCCTGCGAGTTGATGCAACCGTTAGAGATTCTAGAATGGAAGTGGGATAGCATTTCAATGGATTTCGTAACGGGATTGCCTAATACTGCGAGTAGACATGATTCGATATGGGTGATTGTTGATAGGCTTAAAAAGTCAGCTCATTTCATACCTATTAACATCACATATCCAGTGGAAAAGTTAGCCGAGATCTACGTCAGAGTGATTGTGAAGTTGCATGATATTCCTTTGTGCATTGTGTTGGATAGAGATCTGAGATTCACTTCTGATTTTTGGAAGAGCTTGCAAGAAAGTTTGGGTTCTAAGTTGAGGTTGAGCTCGGCGTATCATCCACAGACGGATGGTCAAACAGAGAGAACTATTCAATCTTTAGAGGATTTGTTGAGAGCATGTGTTCTCGAACAAGGTGATTCGTGGGACGCTCATCTCTCGTTGATCGAGTTTATTTATAATAACAGTCATCATTCTAGTATCAGGATGGCACCTTTTGAAGTGTTTTATGGTCGGAGGTGTAGGACTCCGCTATGTTGGCACGAATATGGTGAAGGCGTAGTACTTGGACCGGAAATTGTACGAGAAACTACAGAGAAGGTAAAGTTAATCCGGGAAAAGATGAAGGCTTCGCAGAGTAGACAGAAAAGTTATCATGATAAGCGAAGGAATGAGTTAGAATTTGAAGCAAGTGACCATCTGTTTCTAAGAGTCACGCTTGTGACCGGTGTTGGTCGTGCCTTGAAGTCTAAGAAGCTGACTCCATGATTTATTGGTCCTTATCAGATTTCGGAGAGAGTTGGTACTGTTGCTTATAGAGTGGCGTTGCCGCCTAACCTTTCGAATCTGCACGATGTGTTTCATGTGTCACAACTTCGGAAGTATGTTCCAGACCCATCTCACGTGATTCATATGGATGATGTACAAGTGAGAGAGAATCTTACTGTAGAGACGATGCCGATTCGGATCACGGATCGTGAGATAAAGTCCCTTAGAGGTAAAGATATTCCGTTGGTGAAGGTAGTCTGAACAGGGACTACCGGAGAAAGCATGATGTGGGAAATGGATAGCAAGATGCGGGACTCCTACCCCGAGTTGTTTGAACGAGGTAAGATTTTTTAGGGCGAAAATATCGTAAGTGGGGGAGAGTTGTAACGCCCCAATTTCGATATTTATTTTATTACGTATTTATTTGGTGGATTTGGTGCTTAAATTGATATTTTAATCATTATTATATTAATTTGTTAATTTAACTATAATATAATAATAGGGTGATTTAATTAAATTAAACTTAGTGTGTAATTGGTAGTTGGGGGGTGTGTACTAAGCCCATTAGCAATATAATAATTAGTAATGTTTTAATAAAAATAATAAGGAATTAAGAGGAAAAAGGAGAGATTAGTGAACACTAGTGAAGAACGTGAAATTCAGAGAGGAGGCTAGGGCAAGAGGTAGAAGAACTCCACCATTATTGAGGAAAATCAAGCTTCAATCCAAGGTAAGGGGGGAGAATGGGTTGTTTAAATGGTGATTAAAACATGAGAGGGTAGTGAGGGTTCCTTCCCCTTTTTAGGTTTCATCATTGATAAGTTTGATTTCTTCCTTGATGTGTGAATTGATTTGATTTGTATGTTGTGCTTCTTGACTAATGATTCTATATGATTTCAGGACGAAATTCTGGTTTGAATTGATGATTTATGATGTGGATTTGGATGTTAGTTGAGTTATTGTTATGTTTATAAGAGAAACTGAATCTGAATGTATAACTGTCCAACTTGATAAGTAGAAATTGAGTTGTTATCATGTAAAACTGGATGTAGAATAATAGGTTAATGAATCTAGATGAAAGGTATAAGTTAATAGGTGAAAATATGTTGTTTTAGGCTTAAAATCGCAGACTGGAAGTGATGAAAACATGTGAGAACCAACTGGTGCGAGTGCAAACCTGGAAAAACAAATTTTCTGTCAGTTTGCGTATGATACGCGTATGGGTTGGGGCCATACGCGTATGGGGGACAAACCCAGGGGCTATACGCGTGTGGTACGCAGTACGCGTATGGGTTGGGGCTATACGCGTATGAGGGACAAACCCAGGGGCTATACGCGTGTGGTACGCAGCCCCGTCCCAACATAATGCAGCCTGTCTGGTGGAACGCGTATGGTACGCGTAGGGAAGGGAGGCCATACGCGTGTGGGAATGTGATACGCGTATGGGAGGAATTTTAGTGCAAATATGGTTCTGGTGATACGCGTATGGGACGCGTAGGGGAAAGGGGCATACGCGTATGGGCTAGCTGTACGCGTATGGTCAGGCTAGTGTGCAGAATTTCCCGTTTTTGTGATTTTCTTCCGATTCTTGAGTAAGATGAATACCTTTCTGAGTTCCCTTGATTAGTAAGACTTAAGTAGACATAGGAAGACCCTAAAAGTTATACTTTGGACATAATATGTTGTAATAAGATTGATGTTGATTGTTGTGAATGTTGATTATAAGAACATGAATCATCTTTGTGTGTTGTTGAACAAGTTGATAGCCTAAATGGCAATGAGTTGAAGGTTGATGCCTTGTGTTGTTGAATTGCGTTGATTGGATGTCCATATTGCATACATATGTCGTTGAGGGCTTATGCCCTGTTGTTGGCCTGGATTGGCATTGTTGAAGGCTTATGCCTTGTTATTGCCTCTAAATTAATGGCAACTGTTGAGGGCTTATGCTCTATTGGTACCACATGCATGTAGTGTCGGTAGTTGCATTGCATTTGACCTAATTGATTGTTAATGTCATATATCGTTGTTGTTGTGTGGTGATGGTGTGAGAATCCGTTTGTGATTGTTGTTTGTATGTGGTGTAAATACTACTCCTTAGCATGTCTAACCTGTGTAACACCCTTCTAAACCCCCGAGGAAAAATATAATATTATCAGAGTAATAACACATCAAGGATGCTACAACTAATAAATAAATAAAAAACATCAAGTCGATTGTCATGCTTTATCAGAAATTAACCAATATCAAACATGTGTTTAGCACAGCGGAACTTAATTCAACCGTATTAGGAAACAACTCCACACAAATACTCAATACATAAACCATAGCCAAAATGGCAACGAAGTATAACGAGTAACGCTAAGACTAATCGATCCCAGTGTTACAATCAGAGCATGACTCGACACGATCTACGGGCTAGCCTACAAGCTATGTTCACCCAATCAAGAAGCCGCTACATCCTTAATCTGAAATCATCAAAGTAAGGGTGAGTTTCATTCGAATTAATAACCATTATACAATCATAAGCAATAAGATCTCATAGCAATTATCATCCATTCAACATACATATAATCGGAAATTATTATAACAAGCAAACAATCAGCACATAAGCATCATCTATCACACCACACAATCATCCAATTATATCAAGCTATAATGCAATGAATGGACTGACACTCATGCATGTGGTACCAACATTCGTGAATCACATCACAGGACTTCTCTCTTTGATACTGCCCTCTAGTCGCTCACACCCCACATGGGCACACGACTACTGCCTCATCGCTCACACCCCACATGGGCACACGATGACTTCCCGCTAATCTCCGCACAATGGGAATTAGCCTTCCAATGCAAATGATTTATGAATAATGCACACGTGACACATACTTACATCATCATACATCATCATCATTCCGATGCTTAACATCGCTTATCACCTCTTACCAGTAACATCATAACAAGTATGTACATGTATAAGCATCATTCAATCATTCACAAACATACACCACATCATCACAATAACATATACATCACATTAATGTTAATTGCCACCTTAATCCAATTCAACAATAATTTAAATGAATAAATAAATAAGTCGGCCACTGCCCGTATTATTACTTCATCAGATAAAGCATCTCATTAGCTTCGCAACGCCTAAAATGGCACATGAATCGGATACTCGGATCAAAAGTTATGGGTTTTTGAAAATAAAACATTTTTATAAAATATGCTGCAGAACCCGGTTCGTCCCACATGGGAACCGGTTCCTGGCTGCATCCAAAATCACGCCTCTGATTTTTACTATGGGGAACCGGGTTGTCCCTATCTGGGAACCGGTTCCCAGCAACCCAGAATACATACTTCTCTGTTTTTATAAGGGGGAACCGGTTCGTCCCACATGGGAACCGGTTCCTACGTACCTGCACAGCCAAATTCACCATTTTGACAGCACTTACCCTATCCCATTTCCCCAATTTCAGGTACATACGAACATAGCACACAAATACCATCAATTTTCACATCATCACACATTTCAGACAAGTTTTATACAAGTATTAACAGCATATAACATGAGTATTAACAGAATCATACAATTCATACAATTTCATCAAAACCTAACAAAATTCCCAAACCCGACACGTACGATTGAACTAGACAACAATCCTAATCAATCATACTACCTACAATCGCATAAGGATTACTAACCCGAAGAATTCCCCCTTACCTTAGAGTTGAATCTTCGAAGTTCTTCTCCCCCTTTGGCTCTTCTCACTTTCACGTGTTCTTCTTTTTCTCAGAGTCTGTCCCTCTCGCTTCCACCTCCCTCCTTTCCAATTCCTTTATTTTATGAAAAATAAAATAAAATATTATAATGGGCTTGCTTAGTTAACACCCCCTCTTCTGCTAACCACCACTCTAGCCCAAACCAATATTCCACCATTTTCCACAAAATTCCCAAAATTATTAATTCTAATAATTTAATTACAAAAAAATAATTAAATTAATAACAAGAATTAACGGGGTGTTACAACTCTCCCCCACTAAAAGAGTTTTCGTCCTCGAAAACATACCTCAAACGAAGAGTTCGGGATAGGAGTCCTTCATCTGACTCTCCAGTTCCCACGTAACATTTCCACCTGCAGCTCCTCCCCAAGCTACTCGGACTAAAGCTATCTCTTTACCACGTAGTTGCTTTAACTTCCGATCTTCAATCCTCATAGGCAACGCCTCAACCGTCATATTATCTCTCAGTTGTACATCATCCACTTGGATTACATGAGACGGATCCGCAATATATTTCCTCAATTGAGATATATGGAATACGTCATGTAGGTTTGCAAGTGTTGTCGGTAAAGCAATACGATAAGCCACCTCTCCTACTCTTTCCGTAATCTAAAACGGACCAATAAAACGCGACGTCAACTTCTTTGACTTCAGTGCTCGACCAACACCCGTCGTAGGAGTTACTCTCAGAAACACATGATCTCCCTCTTGAAATTCAAGTGTTCTTCTCCTCTTGTCATGATAGCTCTTCTGACGACTTTGAGAAGCCTTCATCTTCTCTTGAATCATCTTAATTCTTTCCGTCGTCTCTTGAACAATTTCTGGTCCAATCACTGCACCTTCACCAGATTCATACCAACACAGTGGTGTCCTACACCTCCTACCATACAAAGCTTCAAATGGAGCCATACCAATACTCGAATGGTAGTTGTTGTTGTAAGTAAATTCAATCAACGGCAAATAACTATCCCATGCTCCACCCTTTTCCAATACACAAGCACGCAATAGACCTTCCAATGATTGAATCGTCCTTTCAGTCTGACCATCAGTCTGTGGATGGTAAGCAGAACTCAGCCTTAATTTAGTACCCAAGGCCTTCTGTAACCCTTCCCAAAATCTGGATGTAAATCTCGGATCTCTATCTGATACTATGCTCGAAGGAATACCATGCAAATTTACTATTTTCTCAATGTACAACTGTGCTAACCTTTCCATCGAATAATCTATCCTCATCGGTATGAAGTGAGCAGACTTCGTCAGTCTATCCACAATAACCCAAATGGCTTCATAGTTCTTAGCTGTTCTTGGCAATCCAGATACAAAGTCCATGGATATGTTATCCCACTTCCATTCAGGAATAAATAAAGGCTGCATAGTCCCATACGGCTTCTGATGTTCGATCTTTGACTTCTGACAAGTCAAACAAGAATAAACAAATTCAGCTATTTCCTTTTTCATCCCAGGCCACCAGAATAACTTCTTCAAATCATGATACATCTTAGTAGCACCAGGGTGAATACTCAATCCACTACGATGTCCTTCTTCCAAGATACTCTTCTTCAATTCAGTAACGTCAGGAATACAAACACGGTCGCCAAATCTCATTATGCCATTCTCATCAATTCTGAACTCACCTCCTTTTCCTTGGTTAATCAAAGTCAATCTGTCAACTAGTCCCACATCTTCCTTCTGCCTTTCTCGAATTTCATCAAGAATTCCACTTGTCAGCTTTAACATACCTAACTTGATACTATTCGAAGTGCCTTCACATACAAAACTTAAATCCCGGAATTGTTCAATCAAATCTAGTTCTCGTACCATCAACATCGACATATGCAAGGACTTCCTACTCAAAGCGTCAGCAACAACATTCGCCTTACCCGGATGGTAATTCAGCTCAAAATCATAATCTTTAAGGAACTCTAACCACCTCCTCTGTCTCATATTAAGCTCCTTCTGGTCGAATAGGTACTTAAGACTCTTATGATCACTAAATACCTCGAACCGTGAACCATAAAGGTAATGTCTCCATAATTTCAACACAAACACCACTGCTGCCAACTCTAAGTCATGAGTCGGGTAATTCTTCTCATGTACTTTAAGTTGCCTCGATGCATAAGCGACTACCTGTTGGTTCTGCATTAGCACACCTCCAAGTCCCATCAATGAAGCGTCACAATACACAACAAAAGATTCTGCCGGATTCGGTAAAATTAAAATAGGAGCACTAGTCAGCCTCTTCTTTAATTCTTGGAATCCTTCTTCGCATTTCGAGTCCCAAACGAACGCTTGACCCTTCCTAGTCAACTTCGTCAATGGTAGAGCTAACTTTGAAAATCCTTCTATAAACTTCCGATAGTAACATGCAAAACCCAGAAAGCTACGAATTTCAGTCACGGACTTCGGAGCTTCCCACTGAGACACGGCTTCTACCTTTGCTGGATCTACGGCAATACCGTTCTTGGAAATTACATGACCCAGGAAACTCACTTCACTTAACCAGAAATCACATTTCGACAGTTTGGCATAAAGCTTCTTCTCTTTCAATACTCCCAGTACAATTCTGAGATGTTCTGCATGTTCTTCTTCACTTTTGGAATATATCAGAATGTCGTCAATGAACACCAGGAGGAATTTATCAAGATAAGGATGAAAAATTCTATTCATATATTCCATGAAAACACCAGGTGCGTTAGTAACTCCAAACGGCATCACAGTGTATTCATAATGACCATACCTCGTTCTGAATGCAGTCTTCTGAATATCGTCCGCCTTCACACGAATTTGATGATACCCAGACCTCAAATCAATTTTACTGAATATACTAGCTCCGACCAACTGATCCATCAAATCATCAATCCTCGGCAATGGATACCGATTCTTGATAGTAACTTTATTAAGTTGTCTGTAGTCTACACACAACCTCATAGATCCTTCCTTCTTCTTTACCAATAACACCGGTGCACCCCACGGTGACACGCTCGGACGAATGAACTCCTTCTCCAACAATTCTTCTATTTGACTCTTCAATTCGGTCAATTCAGATGCTGACATCCTATAAGGTGCCATCGATATAGGACTGGTTCCAGGAACTAACTCAATGGCAAACTCTACTTCCCTTTCAGGTGGTAGCTCTCTAACATCTTCTGGAAAAACTTCTGGAAATTCTCGTACCACTGGTAGTTCATTACTCACTACTCTTCCTTTCACTTCCATCGACGCAAAAAGCATAAACACGGCTGCCCCGTCTTGAATTGCTTCACCCACTTGTCTTGCAGTCATTGCCAACTCATCGACATTAACTTCTTCTGGAAAGATGACCGTCTTCGTAAAACAGTTGATATGAACTCGGTTAAATTGCAACTAGTTCATCCCCAAAATAACGTCAAGTTGTTTGAGTGGAAGGCATACTAAGTCCATTCCAAACTTCCTACCAAATATATCCACAGGACAGTTCAAACATGCAGATGAAGTGGTCACTGAACCCGACGCAGGAGTGTCAATAACCATACTTCCACTAATCTTTGATATCTCTAAATTTAGCCTCTTAGCACAATCCAATGAAATAAACGAGTGAGTCGCACCAGTATCAATAATCGCAATTAAAGGTGTGTTATGTATGAAACACGTACCTTTAATCAGTCTATCCTCCGTAGTAGTTTCTGATCCAGACAAAGCAAATACTTTCCCTCCAGCTTGGTCCTTCTTTGGCTTGGTGCACTGTGGACTGATATGACCCTCTTCTCCACAGTTATAGCAAGTTACGGTTCTCATTTTGCAGTCAGCAGCAATATGAACCATTCTGTTACACTTGAAGCACTTCTTCTCTTCTTTCTTGCACTCATTCCTCTTATGTCCTGTTTCACCACAAGCACCTAACGGGAGCACCAGAATCTCCCCCACTAGACCTTTTCCAATTACCAGCTCTTGGGTTTCCCCTACCATATGGTGTACCTCTGTCCATAGGCTTCTTACCCTTCTTATCAACTAACTCGCGAGAGTGAGATGATTTCAGCTTAAGACTGTCTTCCTCAAAGATTCTGCTACAGTCCACTAAATGCAAACCGGCAAATTCTTTGGTACCTGATACCATGCTTGATCTCATCACGAAGACCATTCTCAAACTTGATACACTTAGAGAATTCTCCAGCTGCATCGTTGGTGTAGTGTATGTAATCCTTAGCCAATTCCACAAATTTGGAAGCATATTCCGGCACTGTCATACTACCCTGTTTCAGCTCCAAGAACTCAATTTCCTTCCTTCCCCGCACATCTTCAGGAAAGTACTTCCTCAGAAATTCTCTCTTGAATATGGCCCAAGTAATCGCAATCCCATCTGAATCCAACTCAGTCCTAGTAGTAACCCACCAGTCATCAGCTTCTTCTGATAGCATGTGAGTACCGTACCTCACCTTCAGATTTTCTGCACAATCGATCACTCGGAAGATCCTCTCGATCTCTTTCAACCATTTCTGAGCACCATCAGGGTCATGGGTGCCTTTGAACAGTGGAGGATTGTTCCTCTGAAAGCTGTTCAACTGCCTGTCAGCACCAATCGCAGCTCCATTAGCATTCCCTCCCAGTACACCAGCAATCATGCCTAGAGCCTCTGCGATAGCGTCATCGTTCCTTCCACCTCTTCCAGCCATTGTTCTGCTAAATCACAAAACAACCTCATCAGAATAAAAGTATCGATAGTGTTTACCTTACACTAGTCGCATACAAGGGAACACTGACACTAAGACTCTGACTCTAACGACCGACTATGCTCTGATACCACTATTGTAACACCCTTCTAAACCCCCGAGGAAAAATATAATATTATCAGAGTAATAACACATCAAGGATGCTACAACTAATAAATAAATAAAAAACATCAAGTCGATTGTCATGCTTTATCAGAAATTAACCAATATCAAACATGTGTTTAGCACAGCGAAACTTAATTCAACCGGATTAGGAAACAACTCCACACAAATACTCAATACATAAACCATAGCCAAAATGGCAACGAAGTATAACGAGTAACGCTAAGACTAATCGATCCCAGTGTTACAATCAGAGCATGACTCGACACGAACTACGGGCTAGCCTACAAGCTATCTTCACCCAATCAAGAAGTCGCTACATCCTTAATCTGAAATCATCAAAGTAAGGGTGAGTTTCATTCGAATTAATAACCATTATACAATCATAAGCAATAAGATCTCATAGCAATTATCATCCATTCAACATACATATAATCGTAAATTATTATAACAAGCAAACAATCAGCACATAAGCATCATCTATCACACCACACAATCATCCAATTATATCAAGCTATAATGCAATGAATGGACTGACACTCATGCATGTGGTACCAACATTCGTGAATCACATCACAAGACTTCTCTTTTTGATACTGCCTTCTAGTCGCTCACACCCCACATGGGCACACGACTACTGCCTCATCGCTCACACCCCACATGGGCACACGATGACTTCCCGCTAATCTCCGCACAATTGGAATTAGCCTTCCAATGCAAATGATTTATGAATAATGCACACATGACACATACTTACATCATCATACATCATCATCATTCCGATGCTTAACATCGCTTATCACCTCTTACCAGTAACATTATAACAAGTATGTACATGTATAAGCATCATTCAATCATTCACAAACATACACCACATCATCACAATAACATATACATCACATTAATGTTAATTGCCACCTTAATCCAATTCAACAATAATTTAATTGAATAAATAAATAAGTCGGCCACTGCCCGTATTATTACTTCATCAGATAAAGCATCTCATTAGCTTCGCAACGCCCAAAACGGCACATGAATCGGATACTCGGATCAAAAGTTATGGGTTTTTGAAAATAAAACATTTTTATAAAATATGATGCAGAACCCGGTTCGTCCCACATGGGAACCGGTTCCTGGCTGCATCCAAAATCACGCCTCTGATTTTTACTATGGGGAACCGGGTTGTCCCTATCTGGGAACCGGTTCCCAGCAACCCAGAATACATACTTCTCTGTTTTTATAAGGGGGAACCGGTTCGTCCCACATGGGAACCGGTTCCTACGTACCTGCACAGCCAAATTCACCATTTTGACAGCATTTACCCTATCCCATTTCCCCAATTTCAGGTACATACGAACATAGCACACAAATACCATCAATTTTCACATCATCACACATTTCAGACAAGTTTTATACAAGTATTAACAGCATATAACATGAGTATTAACAGAATCATACAATTCATACAATTTCATCAAAACCTAACAAAATTCCCAAACCCGACACGTACGATTGAACTAGACAACAATCCTAATCAATCATACTACCTACAATCGCATAAGGATTACTAACCCGAAGAATTCCCCCTTACCTTAGAGTTGAATCTTCGAAGTTCTTCTCCCCCTTTGGCTCTTCTCACTTTCACGTGTTCTTCTTTTTCTCAGAGTCTGTCCCTCTTGCTTCCACCTCCCTCCTTTCCAACTCCTTTATTTTATGAAAAATAAAATAAAATATTATAATGGGCTTGCTTAGTTAACACCCCTTCTTCTGCTAACCACCACTCTAGCCCAAACCAATATTCCACCATTTTCCTCAAAATTCCCAAAATTATTAATTCTAATAATTTAATTACAAAAAAATAATTAAATTAATAACAAGAATTAACTGGGTGTTACAACCTGATCGAGTCTTAGGAGTCGCTATGATACGTAACACAGGAGTTTTGGGATGCGTTATGTTTTTCATTTCCTTTCAGTTCTTTGTTAATTGTTACGTATCTTAATTTTGACATTATTGTTGGACCACTTGTTTAGTGGAGATGATTTATTTGTTGAGGCCTTAGTGCCATGAGAACTAATAAGCTGTTTTAAATTCCGCTGCAGTGTTAGATTTACTTTAATGAAAACTTATTAAATAAAGCGATGTTTTTTTTTACGGATTTTTAGAAGATGTGACATCCTACTCGTATCACTCTGATTATTTATGTATTTATAATTTGTTTATATTCGAAATGGGAAAGTGGGGTGTTACAAAGGCCCTGCTGGAGCATGTGTATCAGATGGAGAAGGCCCGGCTAGAGCGGGTGTATCAGATGGAGAAGTCCCAGCTGGAGAAGGTGTATCAGGTGCAACTGCTGCAACGGAAGCTCCATCAGTGATCTGAGATACTACACGCATCTGTTCACGCCGCACGAATGCGTGTTCTGCAGTCCTTCCATGTATATCCCTATCTGGACCGTGGGTCATAATGTCTGCATTGTAATACAAATAACTTCAATATAGAAACTGTGTATTTATAAATAAACAAGAAAAGAAAAACAAAAATTAACTCTTCTGTAGATGCATCTACGAAAGTACCTTAGTTTCAAAAAATGGTGGTGCTTCCTAAATGCATCTACGGAACGCCCTAACGTTCATCTCTTCCATAGATGCATCTACGGAAGGTTCCGAAACTCAAAAACTCAACAATGGTGTAACTCCACTGTTCAGTCACTCAAAAAAATGATTTTTGTGGCCTGATCATACGTTTTAAACATCAAAAATACCTCTAAACTATATTTCTAAACATATCCAATCATTTTTACTCCTAAATATCGAATTCTAATTCAATTTTACAAATACTCTAAAATAACTCGAAAAGTCGAAAACGTACCGATTAAATTGAGTTTTAAACTTGATGGAACGTGTTGATACTTGATGTTGACAATGTCGGCCGTACTCGGGAGAAAGAAATTAGAAGTTTGATATTTGGGGTTGAGAGAGTTTGAGTGTTTAAAATGTGAAGAATGAGGGAGGGGAAAGGTCAGACGCGCGTTATAACGTCAAATGCTTTCACGGAAGCTTCCGTATTTGTATCTACGGAACAAAACAACATTAAACAAAAAAAAGGTGCTTCTGAAGATGCATTTACGAAAGCTGATGGACATTTTTGCCAATTCGATGGTACGTGAGAGATGCGTGGGATGGAATGAGAAATTTTCTATGAAAAAAATCAAAAATAATAATTCACTTAAAGATATTTTATAAATTATGTTATATAAATGTGACACTCATCATGATGAGACTTGGAGTACAAGTTATGTCTAATGCATTAATATATATTTTATTCTTTGATGAAATAATTTGATTTTGAATAAATTAATTTATAAAATTAATTTTACAAAAGAGAATTAAATATAAATTACAATTCTATGAGTAAAACAAAAATACACTTAATATCTCACTCAAAAAACGTTTTTTTACACTTTAATAGGTTTGATTACAATTAGAATTCTCCTTTCTATTCCTAAACCAAACCCATCATTCTCAACAAAAAGTCAAAAGTTTTAGAAACAAAAAATAAATAAAAACTTTACTTTCTAGAACAAGTTAAATACTCCAACTTGTTGTGAGAACCCACCAACAGTTTACACGTAGTTTCCAAATATTCAACTCAAGTATTCAAGTTTTCAACTCCATGTAAATCCATTTCACTCTATAACTAATCATAAATATCCCACAAAACCAAACACTAATTCAACTCAAACAATCACTAAATTTTAGAATCAGAATTCAAAACCATGGCCATAGCTCCAGCATACGAAGCAAATCTCCCAGCATCACCAGAATGGCTAAACAAAGGAGACAACGCATGGCAGATGACAGCAGCCACACTAGTTGGCCTCCAAAGCATGCCAGGACTGGTCATCCTCTATGCCAGCATAGTGAAAAAGAAATGGGCTGTGAACTCAGCTTTCATGGCACTTTACGCTTTTGCGGCGGTTTTAATCTGTTGGGTACTCGTGGCTTACAGAATGGCTTTTGGTGAGAAGCTGTTACCCTTTTGGGGTAAAGGAGCACCGGCTTTAGGACAGAAGTTTCTGGTTCGAAGAGCAAGAGTACCTGCGAGTACTCATTATTATAAAAATGGTGTTGATATTGAGACACCTATGGAGGAACCGTTTTTTCCTATGGCGTCGCTGGTTTATTTTCAGTTTACTTTTGCGGCGATTACTATGATTTTGTTGGCGGGTTCTGTTCTTGGGAGGATGAATATTAAGGCTTGGATGGCTTTTGTTCCTCTTTGGTTGGTTTTTTCTTATACTGTTGGGGCTTTTAGTCTTTGGGGTGGTGGGTTTCTTTATCATTGGGGTGTTATTGATTACTCTGGTGGCTATGTTATTCATCTATCTTCTGGGATTGCTGGTTTCACTGCTGCTTATTGGGTACTTGAATTTCTGCTTTTTTTTTTCATTACCCTTGATCTAATTTTGCTTCAAAAATATGTTTTTGTTTATGTGTTCGTATTAACTATCCGATCCGATCCATGGAGAAAATCGACTCTGGTACTCCGAAATTTGGCCGAGAATTAAGTAAAGTCTGACTAAACCCTTACGGTTGACCGGTTGGTGAAGACGAGACTTGAAAATGTGTTTTTCTCAAACTCTCAAATTCGAATCCTGTTAGGCGATAATAATCTCCTGCAGTCCATATATATAGTTTTGCTTTGACTTTTAAATAGGGCTTCTGCTAAAGAATTATGGGATTGGTATGTTAGTTAGTTGGTTTCAAAGTCAGATACCAAGAGTTATGGCCACTTGTAACAATCTTTGTGTTGGGCGACCAGTTTATACGAGTTATGGCCAGTTGTAACAATCTTTGTGTTGGGCGACCAGTTTATACAGAGTTTTGTTCTGACTTTAATGGGTCACTGCTAGTGGAGGAAGGGTTTAGTTCTCTTGAATTAGTCAGTTTCAGGTCCAGATACTAAAAGAAGTAAAGTTTGACTAAAGATTGTTCAAGATTGGATTTGAACTCGAGTTCTCCAAATTTATGTTACTATAATTGCAATTACATGTGATTATTAAAGTTATGAATTGGAATTTCTCTAGCAATTTGGTTTTTTGATTGTGGTAAGAAATTCTCTGTGCAGGTTGGACCAAGGATAAAGAGTGACAGGGAAAGATTTCCACCAAACAATGTATTGTTGATGCTTGCAGGAGCTGGATTATTATGGATGGGGTGGTCTGGGTTCAATGGAGGAGCACCCTATGCAGCAAATGTTGCGTCTTCAATAGCTGTGTTGAACACAAACATTTGTGCAGCAACTAGTCTTCTTGTATGGACAACTCTTGATGTTATTTTCTTTGGGAAGCCTTCTGTGATTGGAGCTGTTCAGGGTATGATGACTGGACTTGTATGTATCACACCAGGAGCAGGTATGTAATTGCAAAAAAAAAAAGTACTTATTATTTTTTTATTGGTTTAATAGTTGAAAGACCATAAAAAATAAATAAACAAAAAGAATGAGTTTGGGAGAGATTGAAAAAAAAAACATATGAATGGTTGAAAAGAGTGCCCAATGGATAAAATGACACAATGGACACATGATAGGATTAGGATTTAGGATCATGAATTTTATGTTGATGAAATTGTTGCAACTATATGGTTGGATTTGAACATTTATTGCTCAAATAATGTTTGTTGGGCACACTGATATTTTGGCAACAAAAAGTAGCTAGTATCATAATGAATCCATTAGTGACTTTGTATGCAGTTTTTGTTGACAATAAATGCATGATGATGATGTAGGTCTTGTGCAATCGTGGGCAGCTATTGTGATGGGAATATTATCGGGGAGTATTCCGTGGGTATCCATGATGATCTTGCATAAAAAATCAAGTCTTTTACAAAAGGTACACTTTCTCTTCACATTCAATTTTTGTCAATTTTAGTCACTCATTATGACTTAATTGTGTTTTGGTTTACACACATGTGATTCTTTCAAATGATAAGGGGTTTACTTTACACATCTTGAAGTGAATGATTGGTGTTTAAACTCTAATGTGAACAAGGATTAGTTGGGAATAGAGAACTCACCTTAAAGTCAAAAGTTTATTTAAAAAATATTAATGTTAGTGAAATGGTGGTGGCTACTACATATAATTCTTCTCTTCTAGAATAACTTTTGCTCTAAGTTTTTTTTCTACAGCTTAAAAATAGTTATAAATTAATTAAAAATAGTCTAATTTTACAAAATTATTGATTGAGTGTCATAGTCGTAAATATTTAGTAGAGTATAATGACTTAAAATTAATGTAGCTAATATTAATTATGGATGGACAATATAAAAAAATGTGTTGGGGAAGTCCGGATAGCAAGGTCCATAAATGTTAATGGGTCAAATCCTAAACCCTAAACCCAACGATTCTCCATCTCTACAAGTGTGAGTCACATGAAACCGAACAATCTCCTCCACAAGTATGAGTCACCCTCAAGCATTAGATGCATACTAGGATGCACTTCCACTATCCCACCGAGTCAGGGGAGCGAGGTCTGGAAGTGTTAATAGGCCAAACGTTTATGATTACAAGAGACATTGACACTACATATCCACCTAAAACTTTAAGGCTATGGGGTATAAGTCACCTCTCTCATAAACTCAACATTTTCTCCATTCCTAGTCGATGTGCGACTTTAACACTTTCCCACTTGAAATCTAACAAAATTATTATTATTTTATATGAAAGAACATCAATAATCAAGTCTTATTATACTAGAAAGTGGGCCCGGTTATATAGATAAATAATAATCATGTCTTATTATACTAGCAATTTTAACATTTTTCTTTTCTAGGGTTTTTCATAAAAAAATTATAGGTACTCTATCACACGCAATCTTCAATTTAATAAAAATTAAGTACATGTATTTTTGATCCATCTATTACTTGCCTATTACAAGTTGAAAGATCACTTTCATGGTCAACTTCTCAAGCATAAAACTAAATTGATTATCAATAACTTGAGTCTCTTTTCTTAATCTCCGCTTAGTCACTATTTTTCGAAATTTCATGGTATGACTCATAAATTTAGTCCCTCTATAATTTGTACATTTTTTCTAGATCCTCCTTATTCTTATAGATTAGAATTAAAAGTGTTTTATTTTCATTCATCTGACATTTTCTTTTTACATCATTCTTTCTCTAATCAGTTTGGTAATCCACTAAATACCTCTATCTTCACGAGTTTTCTACACTTCAATAAATATATTAGAGTCTTGTTATTAGTCATTCTTTTCAACTCTTCTTTTATCTGGGATTTTAGAATCCCCCGATAATAGTTATACTTTCAATCCATTTCCTTAATATCTAGTATGTTGGAGTCTCATAACATCTTATATTCTTTATTAAATAAATTATACAATCATCTCTTCCATTTATTTTATATATTTTTGTCTTGAAAGACTTTTCTTCTTTATCTTTAACGCACTTCATTTGATTTTTGTCTTTTACCATTCTTTCATTTATGAAATTATATATTCTATAAATAAAAAAGTACAATGTATTTAAAAATATTTTTATTTTTTTTATAGAAGGGTCTCATTCCTTCCGTACCGACTAATCCACCTGAGAGGGAAGCAAACCCTTGAAACCCAAACACCCTCCCACTAGGCCAACCCTCTCGGATTATTTAAAAATATTTTGATTCATAGTACATAACCATCGTTGATATTTTATTATTTTTGACCAAACACCATAGATATTTTATAAAATAATAGTAATTGTCAATCATTTTTTAATAACATATATGAATACTTTTATAAGATATTATATTCCCATGTTAATGGATGAAGTTTAAGGGAAGGTCCCTTCTGCTAGCACGTGTTTGTATATCCTCATTCAATGTTGGAAAAATTGACCACTGACCCCAGGATATACCATTTGATTCCAATTTCAAACTACCATTTTTTTATCTAATATATTATTTTTAATCAATATAATAATTTTGTAAATAAATGTGTTAATAAACAAATTGTAATGAAAATGACACTTTGCTTATTCTTTAAGGTTGATGACACTCTTGGAGTATTTCACACACATGCCGTGGCTGGCCTACTAGGCGGCCTCCTCACCGGACTCTTCGCCGAGCCGGCCCTATGTCGATTACTATTGCCGGTGACCAATTCGAGAGGTGCATTCTATGGTGGAAGTGGTGGTGTACAATTCCTAAAGCAATTAGTGGCAGCCATGTTTGTCATTGGATGGAACATAGTCTCCACCACAATCATTCTCCTTGTTATACAAGTGTTCATACCTTTGAGAATGCCCGACGAGCAGCTCGAAATCGGAGACGACGCTGCTCACGGTGAGGAAGCTTATGCTCTTTGGGGTGATGGAGAGAAATACGATCCAACTAGACATGGTTCCTTAAATCCTGGTACCACTGGAGTTTCACCTTATGTTAATGGTGCAAGAGGTGTGACAATAAATTTGTGAGTTATAGCTAGAGGAAATTTATTGTGTGTGGAAGGTGTAGGAGAATTTCGTTTTTTTTTAGGAAAGAAAAATTCTTAAGTTTTGAGATTAATTTGATCATGTTTTTGTTCTTCTAATCACCTTGATTTTTTTACATTTTGTATTTGAAAAGTGTTGTAAAGAATAATATCTTAATGTATGTATACTAATTTGTCAATTTTTGGTTGAGTGAAAAGTATAAGAAAATTTTGTAGAGAATTGGATATTTTATGCAGAGAATATCATCTACGTGTATATTTAGAGTTGGAGAGAATCATAATAGCCATGAAACTCTCTTTACAAAAATTATACATTGATCTAGAATTGGAATTTAGAAAAAAAAACTGTAGTGATTAATTTTTTTATTTGTGTAATATGTGTTGTCTTTTTTTTTTTTTTTTTGACATGTGCTTTGCAAAGTCGGACTTCACAAGGAGTGTGAATTAGAACCCACCTCACCCTCCATCTATGAGCAATAAAGATATATGAGAGAATATCATTGCAATTTGTAGTGTTATATTTGATAAAGATTCAAACCAGAACGCCCTCACCCAGCTGTTGGACCGTTCGGGAAGGGATTCAAGAGAGTCGCCCAAGAAATGCCTTCAACGAGGGAGTCAATTAGAAAGGGTCCCCGATGACCCCGTGAAGTTAGGAAGTCAATAACCTCCCACAATAAGAGGGGAGTAGTTAAAGACCACGTCCAAGGATTTAAAAGCCTTAGACCTCAGAGAACTCCTATAAATACAATATCTCTCGAGGGGATAAGGACTCTCAAGTCATACACACTCAATATCATCCACTAGTACTCAAAGAGCATTTTGCTCTTAGTAACCCTAACACCGTCAATCTAGTCGTCCATCGACCACCAGCAAAGGCCTCTCACCTCACGTGAGTTGGTCCCTTAAACAGCCTCAGAAACCACCATACAGGGCTACTCGCCGTCGTGAGATAGTCATCCCCCTTAAACGTGTAATATATCTATTAGGGCATCTGATTTTTCCCGTCCTTGCAAGGGAAACACACACACCTCTACTTTTTGGACAACATAGTGGCGCCCACTATGGGGTCCGGTAGAATTAATCTGGGTTACGCCTCTTTCTAATAACCACCACCTTCTCCATCGTACCCTTAACTCCAACACCTAACCACTATTAGACATGGTAAATAGAAGAGCTCCATCCCTTACTCATGAGGGTACCAGCGATACAGGCGATGTCAATGCCATGGCGGAGATGCAAGCCACCATGGAAATTTTTTGGCCTTGAGCCAAGAAACCTTAGGGTTGGACTTGCCACAAATGGAATGAATCCCTTAGGCAATCTGAATACTAATCATTCTTCGTGGTCTGTTCTTTTCACGATATATCCTATCTCCTTGGTTGAGCATGAAGTGCAAGTATATGATGTTAAGTATGATGATTTTCAGACTAAGACAACATGGAAACGACATATTTGTTTATCTAAGTCCATTAAATGAGGATTTAAAACTTTTGTGGGATAAAGCTGTTGATGATGCATATTCTGGTGAAAAGTTTAAGATGTGTGCAATGTTATTTTACGCAATCAACAACTTTCCTGCATATGGTAATTTGGTTGGATATGGTGTCAAAGGACATAAAGTGTGTCCTATATGTGAATCTAATACCTATTCTCACCAGCTTGAGTTTGGAAAAAAGACTGTTTATCTTGGGCATCATAAATTTATAAAACTCAATCATCCTTATCCAGATCGCATAAGGCTTTTAACGGGGAACAGGTGTTTGAAATCGCTCATAAACCTTTAGCTGGCGATGAAGTTTATTAATGACAATAACACCTTATTTTTGTCTTTGGAAAGAATAAAGACGGTACCATTGAGAGAAATATTTGAAAAAAGATATATGTGTTCTTTGATCTTCCATATTTGTCTAGCCTCAATGTAAGACATTGTCTGGATGTGATGCATGTGGAGAAAAATGTATTTGATAAGAACACTTCTAAATATTTCAGGAAAGACTAAAGATAATAAGAACTCCTATTTATATATGGTAAATATGGGCATATGACAGTAGTTGGCTCTAGAAGATAGAAGAAAAAATCTTATTTTTCTCTGGCGTGTCACAATCTATCTAAAAAGGAAAAGAAAAGTTTTTGCGAGTGTTTGCATGGTATCGAAGTTCTCCAAGATTAATCTTCAAACATCAAGAAACTTATATCAATGAATGATCTCAAGTTAATTGGCTTAAAATATCATGATTGTCATGTCTTGATGCAAAAACTTCTATCGGTTGCTATCTGTGACATCCTTTTTAAAAATGTAAAAGTAACTTTAACCAAATTGTAATTACTCTTCAATGCTATTTGTAATAAAGTTCTTGATTTTAAAAATTTAGATGAGTTAGAAGATGAGGCTGCAATAATATTGGTGTCAATTGGAGATGTATTTTACTCCATCATTTTTTGACATTATGGTTCACTTATTTGTTGATCTAGTTAGATAAATCAGATTTAGTAGTCTAGTTTATTTAAGATGGATTTATCCTATAGAGCGATACATGAAGATATTTAAAGGATTTACAAAGAATCATCACCGAATGGAAACTTCGATCGTTGAAAGGTGCATCACAGAATAAGCTGTTGAGTTTGGTCCAAACTATTTGTCGAAAACATAGTCTATAGAAATTTCAAAGTCTCGTAATTTTGACAAATTTGAAGGTATAGGTACTTAAGATTTAAATGTTAAGTCAATGGATCGTGATGTAGTACTTGAAGCACATTTAATATATTGAATAATCTTAGTGTAGTGGAACCTTACATAGTTACTCACAAAACACTTATAAAGAAAAAATATTCTTGAATGAATGACAAGTGGTTGTTGACACAGCATAATAAGAAATTCATAGGTTGGTTTAATAAGAGGGTTTCAAATGATGATGGTGCATCCAAGACAATTTAATGGTTGTTGTACATGCAAAAATTTATTGTGATAACTTGGACGGCATGTGACATTTTTAATTATTCTTTTTATACAAAAGTAAAATATGATCGTAGTACAATGCAAAATAATGGGGTTGTGCTTGAGGCCAAATCATGTATTTTTCTAGTTCAAAAGATAAGAATTCTATTTTAGCAACCGCCGGATTTTATGGTGACAATGAGGAGATTTTTTAGATTGATTATGTTATTTTAAAAGTGCATTTATTAAAATGCAAGTGAGTTCCCAATAACAATGGTGTACACACTAATGAGTTAGGATTCACACGGGTTGACCTTGGCAAGGAAACTTATAAGATTCAACCATTCTTCGTAGCTACTCAAGCAAAACAAGTTTTTTATGTGACAGACCATGCAGACTTATCGAGGGATGGTCAATTGTTCTCAACGGAAAACACATTCATCATAGTGATGATGAAAGTTTTGATATTCCTTCCATTCCTTCTTATGTAACACAAATGCCTACTTCTTATGAAGAAGTTGATAAAGATGAAGTGCATACTATTCGTAACGATCATAAAAAATGCATATGCGAAAAATAACAAGTATTTTATATTCTTCATTCATAATTTATGATATGTTATAATTGCTAATGATGTTATTCAAGTATTATTATTTGAAATTATAGGTGTTTAAAGTCAAGACACCAAGAGACGAGACAACAAGATAGTATTATTTGATACAATGATGTGTAAATTGAAGGTTATTTTGTGCCATTTTGGTTTTGATGTAATATATAATTTTTGGTTACTAATGGAATTGTCTCATTGATGTAATACAATTTTTGATCTAATTCAATTCACAAATGGGTGCATTGATGTTTCTGGCATGATATTCAGGTTAAAAATTTCGGAATTCTATCAATCAGAAAAATATATATTAAAAAAACAAATAATATCACAATTGTTTCTAATTCAACCGTTATTATAAATAAATAAAGCGTTATCCAGAATAATAAAATCTAAGAATGATGGTGCTAGGATTCGAACCCAGGATCACAACGATTATTTCTTTCGCATGTAGTTATAAGCTGCGGAATATCTAACTTATAACAACGGTCACACACATCTGTTGTGGTAACTAACATACATACAATCACACGCTATCTAGCAACGGACATGCAACCGTTAATATATATGTTTCGCAACCGTCGTTATATATGTTTTCTACAGTAGTATTTGTAATAAAAAAAAAGTTTATTCATTTTTATTTTCATATTTTTTATTCACTTAAATTTGATACTCCCTCGTCTCAAAAAATATTTCTTTCATACGTTTTTCCAAAATAATTATTTATTTATTTTTTATACAAAGCAATCTTTTTTTCAAATTACTATATCTTATTGAATAATTTTTATTTTATTCAACTACTCTGCTTTTTATAATTAATAAAAATACTATAATGAATAGTATTAATTTTATTTTTAAATCATCACATTTTTAAAAGCCGTGTTCAAATCTAATATTTTTTATAAGTCGGAGAAAATATATTATTTATTAAACATTATTACAAATTCTGCACCCAGAAATATGGCATTTGATCCAAATTTTATGTCGGCGTAGGAGGTCACCTAGAAATTCTGCAAGGACAAAATTAGTGATGGTGGGGGTACATATAACAGCATTAACTTTCCAAAACCTAATAGTACAAAGCAATTGACTCTAGAATGGAGTGACATTAATCAAGTGGGAAAAAGTAGGTTTAGCAATAAGAAAATTATTTATTTTTTGGCATATAAATTAGAATTTGGCAAGAGTGGACCACATTGATAGGTTGTTCACAGTTGACTAGCACTTGAAATTTCAAAGACGAATCAACCATTCATAGCTTAAATTACTCCATAGCAGACTAATAGTAGTATCTTAGTTGGTTCGAATCTTTGGAGTTAGATTAAATAATTGAAGAAAAAAGCATCACCACAAATGGATTGTTTTATCAAGAAAATATTTAATGTGAATGCGAGTTCAGCTGTCAGCTTGTGGGGCTACAAATGTCTTTTCACTCATTTGTAATTAGGAATCTTTTGATTTTAAAGAATTCTTAAGTAGAGCAGCCTCTATGGACTTTTAGGTCACACTATTTCACTTTGAATCCATGAGAATGCCAGATTGCTTATTTCTTAATTGCATTAATCTATATACTTTAATATATATGTTTGAGTCAAGGTCGTTTTATGGCGTGTAAAGAGAATAATTGCACAAACCCAAAATTTGTCACAGTTAAACCCGAGACAAAAAAAACCTCAAAAAAAATTTGTCACAGTTAAACCCTACATATAAAACCTCATAAAAAAATTTGTCACAGTTAAATCCTAGACAAATAAAACCTCATAAAATGCTTATACAGTTAACCCGTAATTAAATAATAAGACATATTTCTAATGTATCATAATTAAACTATGATTAATCTAACCTCCAAAAACATAAGACAGTTCTGGTGGGATTATTCTCATAAAATGCTTTCTGTCTTTGTTTTGAATATCTTGGTTAGATTCAGACAGAAAGATTAACAACTCCATTGAAGTCTTATATTTGAATGATATTCATTCCAAATTTAAGACTAGATAAAGAGATTATTTAAAATAAAAAGTTAGCAAAAGAAAAATTAGTATTAATAATATGAACCTTCATTTTCCTCTCTCTATTCTTTAAAGGCAGATAAAGTGTTTAAAATTGGACCTTAAATGAAGAATCAAGGTCCAAAAATATATATTGTAAATGTTTTATAATTTTAATGTCAAACAATAATTTCTGAGCTAATCAAACCGCTCCAATTTTGAGTTACATTTGGAGAAGATGATGCGGTTGGAGCATTCAAGCCTCCCATTGGGTTGTTACAAGACTGACTTACCAATGTTGCTAAAAGGTTTGGAGTTTCTTGCCTTCAAGGAATCTAAAGTATCCACAGCATTCTGCACACGACGCACCTGTATGAAGGTGAACAAACCGTTTTTCAGGCCTTCCAAGATAATATGAATGATGCAATTGCAGATCTTCAAAGTTTAATATGAATGATGCAATTACAGATTATGATTACGAAAACAAGAAGTCCATTACCATGCACAATACTTACATAGCACAAGAATTTATCCTTTTACACAACTTTAGGAAAACGGGAAAATTTGTTGAGTGAAAGTTTAGAATTTTTATAAAGAAACTAATCCTTAGAGTGACAAAGAAAACATTGAAGCCATATTGCATCAAAGAAAATTCATTTAAAGAGGAATCTAAAAGAACAACATTTTGTGATATATACCCCTTTTGCAAAAATCATAGCAAATCATTGAAGAGATGCTTTAAAATTCATACAGAAAAAGTGAGAGGAAGAAATCATTTTTCATGACCTACCACAAACATTAATGAACAAATCATTAAACTTTCAAGTCAGAAACTCTTAACACCAAAAATTGTTACCTCGGCTTTTCTTTGCAACTTCGCTTCACCTTCAGCTTTAATACCGTCCAGCTTCAGCAATTGCCTCATAAGCAACTCAGTGGACACAAGAAACTCTTTGTCCAACACCTTGGTCCCTCCATCCACAGCCACCTCCAATGCCGACACCTGCAAAATCAGTAATATATTCATTCTCTAGTTCGGGTTATCGCGTTTCTATAATGAACAATAATATGGGAAAGATGGGCTCACCCTCTCACAAAGCTTGTCCACCTCTGATCTGACAACAGCAACAGCTTCAAAAGCTTTCAACATTTCATTGTGCTTTCTAACTTCTTCAAGATTACTCTCTTTGCTAGCAGTATCCTCCAAAAGCAAAAGCTTTGACCTGTCCTTCACACCTTCCATGTGCAAATATTCTTCATTCTCCTTTTCTTTGTCTTTAAAGAAGAGTCTTTGCTGTTCGGGCTTTAAACCAGTTTTGTGTGCAAGCATTTCCTTAACATCCCCTGTTATTAAAGACTTAAATTAAGACAGACACATACCAATGTAAACAAAAGATCTTCTAAAGTATATGCTACTTATAATCTGTAACATTAAAAATGAGCTAAGTTTCCACAAACATATTCCATATCAAGATAAAATTGATTTATGCAAAACTTAAAGGAGTTATTCTCACAGAATAAAAATAAATCATACAATTGGCCTAAGGTTCCAAGCTTTCAAGTTAATCAACATAGTTCTTTTACTTTTTCAGATAGCTAGTTTGTTCACTAAGGATATCAATTGTGATCGTATAAAGCATCTAAGCTAATAAATGGAGGGGCCGCCCTTTGTAACATAGTAATACCTACAGTTTATCTTAGTTTGAAATTCAAAGTTCTGCAAAGATAATATCATATTATCTCTTTCAAAATCTTTGTTTGGGAAGAAAGGAAGAAAGAAAGATTGATGAATGGCATCACATTATATGCCGTCACTAATATGTATTAGCTTACATCAAATTGAAAGACTTCGTTCGCTCGGGAAAAAAGTTTAAAACTTCAAAACCCCTAGTATTGTCATTACAAGTTCCACTTCCACTTTAGAAAAGTATTTTACTCCTGAAAGAAAAGATACCAATATGCCCAACCATTTAGGATTCCACTATCAATTTGCAGCAAAGTCCACCATTTTCAACACAATAGAGTATTATTGTGCTAAAATGCACACACCCAATCATCAAATAATAACACCACCCTCAAAACACCAATTCAACAACCAAAATCCAAAACCTCTTATCCATTGAATCTCTCCTCCATCATCATCTCACATAAGATGAACCAAGTACACCATGAATTCATCAACTCGAATTTCAACAAACATCAGAGTAAAAAATAGTTAAATTATTTCAAAAATAAACATAAGCGTTTATCATATACAAGCCTAAGTATAAGCTATTTCAAAGACAAAGATAAAAATAAAGTAAAATTGTTTTCACAAATGTTATAAAAATAAATGTCATATGTTGGTTCCATGAACTCTCAAAGAGTCACCCAAGTGATTATGTTAATAGATAAACTCAAATAAATCAATCAAAATCGACGAATAACAAGAACCCTCGAAGAGGGTTTTTCTTTTATTCAATACAATGGAAGCAACAATATTTGCAAATTGTAACTAAACCTTTATACAATATCCAAGCCAATCACCATTAGATTTAGCTTATCCAAGTGGCAAAGTAAAATCTACACTACACAATGTATCTTTTTCTATCAAACTATCCTTCATTCCACAAATTCTAAAATCTAATTCAACAACAAAATACAATTACACGTAAATATGAATCATGTCAGTTCTACATAGCTTGCAACAATCACCAAATTCAACATCAACAATAACCAAAACTAAACGAAAACTCAACATTTCAAAAACTCAATCACAAAACCAGCACATAGAAAAGTAGTGCAGAAAGAGAAAAGAATCTCACAGAAAGTAGATTGAGCTGGAAGGTAAACTTCGTGCTGAGAAGAACCATGAGAAACACTGACGTTGATCATCGGTCCATCATTGTAATCATCGTCACCAGCTTCTCGTCGCTGTACGAACATACCGCCGGGACGCATCTCCCAGTCGACGTCGTCCTTCGTCGGCGAGACTCCGGTGGAATGCGCGTCGCTATTCATTGAAGTTGCGGTGGTTTCAAAACGCACCGATTTGGTGCGTTTTGATGAACGAGGAAGGAGAAGAGGAGAATCACACAATGGTTGCTCCTCTCATAATCTATACCTTTTGCCAATTCTCTTTCATTTCACATCCTCTTTATTCCACTTTTTCTTTGTTATTTTTTATGGATTTTTTTATTTTAGTAAACAAAATTAACAAAAAAAAAGTTTATTTTCATTTTTGTTTGACTGTTTTATTTTTTAAACTTATAGAAAAATGACAATAATTATTAAAATTCATGCATAAGGCCACTTTCAAAAAGTAATCTATTCATTTTAATAATATTTCTTTAAATAAAAAGGTAACTCTGAAAGAAATATTTTAAAACTTTGAAAAAGTGAGTGACTTTTTATAAGCTACTAATATATTAGACTATATCTCAATGTCTCCCATAGATCTTTTACACACCGTGTGAAATTTTAATTTTGCCTCCAACTTTTATAGGTGCACTTCCGAAAGCACCCTGATTTTAAAATAAAAAAGTGTTTCCTTCAGTATGTACATCTACGGAAACCAATACTTTCAGTTGAGGAAGCCTTCTGCAAATCCATCTACGAAATGTGATGAAAAGAGAGTGTTCAATAGATGTACCTACGGAACAACTATATTTTTAAATAGGCTTAATTGCAACTTTGGTCCCCCTATTTTATCTTTTTCTCGATTTTAGTCCCCTCATTTTTAAAACCACGATTTTGGTCCCCCTTTTGAATTTTCTATTGAAAAAGATACAGGAATAAGGACTAATTTTGCAGAAAAAGGCAAAATAGGGGGACGGAAATTGCACAGAAAACTTAAAAAGGGACTAAAATAGTGATTTTTAAAATAGAGGGATCAAAATCAAGAAAAGGACAAAATATGGGGACTAAAGTTACAATTAAGCCTTTTAAATATATGTTTAGTGAAAATCATCCTTTGTAGCATAGAATCTACAAATATAATATACTTCATTTTCATTTCTATCATTTTTAAATTAGGAATTGATATTGACTAACAAGTGTGGATCTTGTAGTGGGTTTGGAGTTGTTGTAGGAGGTAGATTGTCCTTTTCCTATAGGAACAACAAGAGCATTTTGCATGCAAAATAGAAAAGTCACTCAATTTTGATCCAACAATTTTGCAGGGGAACTGTTAACTGCTTTGGGCCCTTATTTGTATAGTTTTTCCTAAGGCCCATTTTTCCTTTTATAGGGTTGTGGTGCCCATAGTAGTGCTGCTAGTTTTTTCCTTTTCTGGCTTTGTATATAAGCGTTATCTCATAGTTTGTACAGTAGCGAACTCTTTCATTTTGGTAGATTATCAAATAATACATATGATGGCTTTCACCATCTTCCTCTTTTATATCTGTTGCGTTTTATCTCAACATGGTATCAGAGCTTATATGCTCTGGTAGCCATTATTTTACTCTTTTTCCCTCTCCTTCTTCTTCCTTGCTCAGCTTTCAACAATAGCTGCCAATTACTCTGATTTCTCTACTAATCCGGCTAATCCTTATTATCTTCATCCGAATGAAAACCATTCCCTTATCCTTGTTTCCCCTCTTCTTGATTCCAAGAATTATCACACATGGTCAAGATCCATGGAAATCACTCTAATCTCCAAGAACAAACACCATTTCATTGATGGAACCCTCCCTAAACCATTGCCTAACGATCCCTTCATGCTCCATGGACACGCTGCAACACCATGGTTCTTGCTTGGCATTTTCGTTTAATCTCTAAATCAATCGCAAAATCGGTTCTTTGGATTCAAACCGCTTCTGGTGTATGGATGAATCTTCGCACACGTTTCTCTCAAAGCGATGTCTTTCGAATCTCTGACATTCAAGAAGATCTTTACAAATTCAGGCAAGGTACTCTATTTTTCTCAGATTACTTCACACAGTTGAAGGTTTTTTGGGACGAACTCGAATCTTATCGTCCCCTTGCATCTTGTTCTTGTGCTATTATGTGTACGTGTGGTGCGCTTGCTTCTATTTCAACTTACCGCCAACAAGACTATGTGATTCTCTTCTTAAAAGGGCTTAATGAGAAATTCTCTTCTTCCAAGTCCCAGATTATAATGATGCATCCTCTCCCAAATATCGATAGAGCTTTCTCTTTAGTGATTCTGCAGGAAAGAGAACTTAACTCGGTTGCATTGCTTGATTTACCCTCAGATGAGGCCCTTACTTCTGCAACATCTTCACAGGCCAATGCTACTCAAATCAACAGCAGCAACAAGACTTGGAACCCAAATTACAAGGGCAAAAATCTGTATCCTAAACCTAACCGTGTATGTACACACTGTGGTCGAACCAATCACACCATAGAAACCTGTTTTGTCAAACATGGTTAACCACCGGGTTTCAAGAACAAACCAAAGCCAAACTCTGCTGCAAACAATGTATCAGATCAATCTTCTGGATCACTTATCATTTTGATTCCTTTATCACACACCACTCCATTACACATATTCCTGTAACTCTCTCTAATGGGACACATATTAATGTCTGTATAGTTGGTAGTGTTGCTATTTCCCCTTTACTTACTATCCATAATGTCCTTTACATTCCTACTTTTATTGTTAATCTTGTGTCTGTAGCCCAACTTGTCAATGCTCATGACTGTCATTTATCCTTTTATGCTAAAACCTGCCATATCATGCAGAACACAACCAAGAGCATGATTGGTTTAGCTAACCTTCACAAGGGCCTATAATTCCTATGAGTTATGGTACTCAAGGTTAGGACACATTTCTGATGTAGGTTTAAAAGCTGTTTCAAAATGTTTTCCTTTTATCTCTTGTAAGCCTAATTTGGCACCATGTGATTCATGCCATAATGCAAAACAAAAACGTCTTTCTTTTCCTTCTAGCAATATACGTACTACTGCTCCTTTTCAACTTCTTCATGCTGATTTATGGGTTCCTTACTCCACAATCTCTCTTTTAGGACAAAAATATTTTTTTAACTCTTGTTGATGATTTTACAAGATTTACTTGGGTTATTTTTTTAAAATCTAAAGACCAAAAAAAACTCATATCACTAACTTCATTGCTTACATTGAAAATCAATTCAACGCCACTTTAAAATGCTTAAGATATGGCAATGGCACTGAATTCATAGCCTTAGCCTATTTTCTTTCATCTAAGGGTATCCTCTACCAAAGATCATGTGTTGAAACACCACAACAAAATGGTGCCGTTGAACGAAAACACCAACACATTTTAAATATTGCTAGATCCCTCCACTTCCATTCCAATGTCCCTTTGTCCATGTGGAACTATTGTGTCCAGCATGCCATTCATATTATCAACATACTACCTTCCCATATTTTAAAGTCCCTTACTCCCTACGAACTTCTTTTCAAAACACCACCCTCTTATATGCATCTCAAGGTTTTTGGTTGTTTATTTATGCAACATCCTCTCAGGCTCATAGAACAAAATTCGATTCTAGAGCTAGAAAATCCATGTTCTTAGGTTATAAAAACGGCATCAAAGGGTTTATTCTCTATGATCTTATCAGTCATGCTATTTTTACCTCAAGAAATGTTGTTTTTTATGAATCCCACTTCCCTTTTAAATCCACCCCTAAGTCAGTCTCTCCTCACTTACAAACTTTACTTGTTCTTGATGACATTATACCTGCTAATACATTTCATAATATTGAACCTATTCCTACTACTACCTCATCTAATACTGAACCTATTTCCCCACCAGTCAATACCCAACATCACACTCCTTCTACAACTCCCAATAATACAGGTCCAGCTGTCAATCCTGATGATCTGCTGTCGCACACGGATAAAAAACGAGTGTTTTATAAAAACGCAGTATAGCGACTAGTACTCGAGTATCGTTCTTACAATGATTCTTGTATTATATTAACTAATCAAAGTCGAATTGGCGAGGGTTTAAGTTTCGATTTAGAACTTTTAGGAAAAAAAGCGATTAAATTAAGTGATTATGAAAAGTGATTATAAAATAAGCCAATCTACCGATTCAGTTCCTACCAATCATCGATTATTATAATTTCACTACCCTAAGCGGATTCCATTCTTGTTCGATCACAAAATCAATTGACAAGCGCAACAATTTTATAAGAATTATATTTCCCGTTTTCCGAATTAAGCATTCGGTTAAGCAAAAGGCGGATTAACGATTAAGCATACGATAAAACGCGTATAAAATTGGGAACCATAAATCAATCGAACCAAACATTCTATTCTATGAATAATTAGATTAAGCAAATGATAAACATAAGGTAGAATTGACGGAATTGGAATTATAATGCACAATTATATTAATCTCATAGTTTTGGAACCGTAATACGGAAGATTAACCAAAAGCGATTAGTTCTCCATAGCCATTCGTACAAGCTTCGAAATTCCGTGAATAGTGTAACATGATGAACAGTACCGCGGCTGACCTAGGTAATAGAGAGAACAACCAAAAATAGTTTATGACCCAACTGGGTCGAATTACAAAACTCAGGCCCACTACTAACGACCCGAAACTGAAAATAAACTATTGTTGTAGCTTCAAACGCAAATTTGGAAAATATAGGCTCTGAATCTGACTTCGACTCCAACACGAAACTTGTAGCTCTCTCTCTTAAATTTTCGGCGATTATTAGAACGCCTCAATCGGATTCCTAGAACTCCAGTTATGATCATTTCCGTGCAGATTGCTTAAGCTGAAAAATAAAGTGCGAAAATCAATTAAAGGCAAAAATAAACTACATTGGAAAAACATTATAAAACATAAAAGTAAACAAAGAAAATCAAAGAAATTCTTAAGAACAAACATAGGAAAATGTGCATTAAAATGCACTAATCAAAGGGTTTATTCTCTATGATCTTATCAGTCACGCTATTTTTACCTCAAGAAATGTTGTTTTTTATGAATCCCACTTCCCTTTTAAATCCACCCTTAAGTCAGTCTCTACTCACTTACAAACTTTACCTGTTCTTGATGACATTATACCTGCTAATACATTTCATAATACTAAACCTGTTCCTACTACTACCTCGTCTAATATTGAACCTATTTCCCCACCAGTCAATACCCAAGATCACACTCCTTCTACAACTCCCAATAATACAGGTTCAGCTGTCAATCTTGACCCTTTTATCAACTCCCCAGATCTATCCCTTTCATCATCCCCTTTACCCCACAATTCTGATACAAGTACCTCTGCACCTGCTGCAAGTACATCTCCTACTCCCACTGCCCCTACAAGAAAATCTTCAAGAATCTCTCATCCCCTATCATATCTAGCAGACTATCACTGTCTACATAACACCACTAACAATTCCAATAAACCTTTATACCCTTTATCCTCTGTCCTCTCCTACCACAATTGTTGCCCTAACTACAAAACTCCTTGCCTATCCATCTCATCCAACACTAAACCTAAAACCTTTTCCCAATCTATTAATCTTGACTGTTGGAAACAAGCCATAGATGTTGAACTACTAGCTCTTGCACAAAATCAGACCTGGACAATTGTAGATTTGCCACCAGGTAAGATCCCAATTGGTTGTAGATGGGTTTATAAAATTAAATACAATTCCTCTGGTTGCATTGACAGGTACAAGGCCAGGTTGGTTGCCAAAGGCTACAACCAACTTGAAGGCCTTGATTTCTTTGATACATACTCTCTTGTAGCTAAAATCACTACCATTCGTGTTCTACTTTCTCTAGCAGCTATCAAAGGTTGGCATTTAGCCCAACTTGATATTAATAATGCTTTTTTACATGGGGACCTCAAAGAGGAAGTTTACATGTCTATCCCACCTGGTATCTCCACTTCCTCACCTTCAAAAGTTTGTAAACTCCACAAATCCATTTATGGCCTCAAGCAGGAAAGTCGGCAATGGTATTCAAAACTTTCCTCTTTTCTCATTTCTCTTGGTTTTAAATATTCTGAAGCTGACCATTCTTTGTATATTATTACTTGTATATGTCGATGACATTGTCCTAGTTGGGAATTCCATACAAGAGATAACTTCTGTCAAAACAGCTTTGGATTCTGCTTTCAGAATAAAACACCTAGGCAACTTAAGATATTTTTTGGGGTTTGACATTGCCAGAAATGCTTCAGGTATCTTCCTCAATCAAAGACATTACACACTTGAACTCTTGCAAGATACAGGTTACCTTGCATCCAAACCTTTCTCTACACCTTTTGATCCATCCACTAAACTTTTTGCTTCTTAAGGGCACCCTTTGGACAATCCTACACTTTATCGGAGACTTATTAGTCGTCGCATCTATCTTACTAACAGTCTTCTAGATATATGCTTTGTTGTACAATACCTAAGCCAATTTGTATCCAAACCTTTACAACCTCACTATAATGCAGCTATTCATTTACTTCGATATCTGAAAACCTCTCCTTTTAATGGTATTTTCTTTTCTGCTTCCAGCTCTCTCAAACTCAAGGCCTTTATGGATTCTGTTGGAAATCAAAGAAACAAAACACACTCTCCCATTCTTCCACCAAGGCTGAATACCGATCTCTTGCTTCTTTTCCATGTGAGTTGCAATGGTTATAACACCTCTTTCAAGACTTCAACATTCATTTCTCTTCTCCTGCATCTGTATACTGTGATAGCCAATCAGCTATCTATTTAGCCCATAATCCTTCCTTCCATGAAAGAATAAAGCACATTGAGATTGATTGCCATGTCATACGTGAAAAGATCAATTCAAAGCTCATTGATCTCCTCCCTATTTCCAGTAGCAACCAACTTGCAGATATGTTCACCAAGCTTCTGCATAGTCCAGCTTTACAGTCTACTATTTTCAAGCTTAGTCTGTGCAATTTACACAGTCCACCTTGAGGGGGGTGTTAACTACTTTAGGCCCTTATTTGTAAAGTTTTTCCTAAGGCCTATTTTTCCTTTTATAGGCTTGTGGTGCCCATAGTAGTGCTGGTAGTTTTTTCCTTTTCTGGCTCTGTATATAAGTGTTATCTCATAGTTTGTACAATAGCGAACTCTTTCATTTTGGCAGATTATCAAATAATACATATGATGGCTTTCACCATCTTCTTCTTTCATCTCTGTTACGTTTTATCTCAACAGGAACTAGAATCACAAAATGTTGGTAATCACTTTGATGAAGTTATTCAGATTTCTCTTAATGTTAATTTTCCCTTTGTTTTTACCATTAGAGTGAGTTTTAATTATGACATCTCCTACAATATGATTTACATATACTGGAAGGATCATAACATTTTGCAGTGCAAGGTCAATTTGAAATATACTTGCGATGGCCTTTTTGAATTCGCAGCTCTACATGTCAAATGTCTCTTTAGTCTGTTACCATCCGGTTGTACTTATGGGACTAGACCAGTCAGTTTAGTTCTTTTGAAATTATCTCAAAATGGCTTATGTGACTGAGCATTTCAATTGAGTGATCGAGTTAGAATTTCGTTAATCTCATGTACTAAAATATCTGGCCATACAATTTTAAGTAGTAAATATGTGAATCATGTGCTTTTTAGTTTGTGCTTTTGTTCTTGTTTGGGAAATGGTGCTACTAAATTATCCTGTATTGATTGGGTTTGATTTTCTCATTATTTGATTTAACTTCAGATTTGTGATATGGTTGCCCTTGCTAGATATTTAAATATCACACTAATAGTTCTTGAACTTGATAAAAAATCCTTTTGGGTTGATCCTAGGTGAGTCTCTGATTCTATTGCCATATGTCCTGGTGACAACCATGTTAATGCGGTTTTGGTTAGAGGATTTCCGCACCTCATAACGGCTCATTGATTATTTATTATTTTTATGTTGCAGCGAGTTTCAAGACATATTTGACCTGGATCATTTTATCACATCCTTGAGAGATGAGGTTCGGATATTGAAGGAGTTGCCTATTAGATTCAAGCCGAAAGTTGAAGGTGGTTTCCTTTATAGTATGCCACCCATTACTTGGTCGGACATATCATACTATTAGAACCAGACCAGGTTTTAGTATCCACGGGTCAATTATTTCAGGACAACCGGCTAGTTTGTGATTATATCTTTCACTCTATGTGCCTTTAACAATTGCTATGGACATCAAAAAGAGACAACTTGGTATAAATCTCCCTCAAATTTCAATTTTCTGTGCATTGACAAATATGCCTATCCTTGGTGGAAAGAGAAATTAATTAATTCTAACACCTGAGGAGACTGCCCTTACACTAAGGGCTCTAGGCATATCTATTATAAATCTGAGAATTGAAAAAGTGAAGTGCTTTGCAGAGTATAATTTTTTATATTTATGTGAAGCATCTAGGACTTTAAATCTAGCCAATGGAGTCAGAATTCAATGCAATAAAAAGCTTAAACCTTAGGCATTCTGCTTTATCTCATGATTAATAGTTGCATAAAGGATTTCACGATTTCGGTCGGTACGATTGCTGCAACTTGATTGTGGTCGTTCGATAATATGTTCTTTATCACAAAAACAATAAGTTACAATGTCAGTATCGACAGCACCTTTCGATACAGTTTTGTCTCGATCATTTTTGTGATAAGGGGCATTTTTTAAACCTTGTTCATAATAGTTTTCAAATTAGATATTATTGAAGGAGAAGGACACGAAGCATGTGGTGGTGATTTGGTTGAATTCAATTGTGTATGCAGGCGTGTAAATGGATACTTTGTTTTCATGTGATTAATTTCATATTGTGAATTTTTCCTCTGTCATAATATTACAACAATGTGATTTACAGATATATTTTTCATTAATTTCTTGTCTTAATGTTGCTTTGTTTCATACTTTGATAATTATTATAGTACTTTTGTAGCGATTTATTTTCCTCGGGTAGTTTTAATATATACTTTATGGTGTATGGTTGCAAATCTGTTCCCGTGGTCCATTGTAAAAACTTATTATTTGTTTTTCAGTGTAGAATTAATTAATTGATTTTCCATTCTATTAAAACCTTTTAAAAATGTTTAATGCAAGGGATATAGTTAAATTCTATTGTTAAATGCTATTATCATTGCAGCTTTCATTTGAATATTCTAACTATATGCTTGCACATTGTTGTAATAACCAGTTTTATTTGAATATTCTAACTATATGCTTGCACATTATTGCAATAACCAGTTTTATTTGTATCTGTTATTTTTTTAACTGATGCAGATAAAACTTGCAAAGCATTTAGTAGTTTCTTCTTATGCTGGTTGTATATTTTTCTCAAATTCGGGAGCTGAACAAAAGAAGCAGCAATTAAATTTTCAAGAAAATATCATAAACAAACATGAAGGGAAAGTGTCCGCTAATGAGATCATAGATTTTAGCAAGTACACTTCCATGGGAGACAATGATTGCATCATTTAGTTTTTGTAAAGTATTAAGGGAAAAATATGTAACCGATGCAAATATTCAACAATGAATTTTGCATTTATTTTTTCTTCAATTGAATGCTTTTGCTTTTAAAAAAAATCTCTAATATATTATTTCATATTGAGTATTGAGAACTTGAAATAGTTGGCACTTGGCAGTGTGTAGTTTGTTTTTCGAAACTATGCACAGTGGCGGCTTACTATGGTGACAGGTTTAGGGGTAAACTGTCTATAAGTAATTTGCACACACTGTTATATTTAACCCACTAAATTAATAGTATTCAATAAATATTTGATTTAATTTTAAATAATCAAATCAAACAATCCTTTGGAGGATATCACAATATGCTAAAAAAAAAAAAATAGAAAACAAAGAATAGAAAAATGTTAATCACAAGTATAAATGCTTATAACATAATTGGGTTATTGACTTATTGTATTGGTACAACTTAGTACTACATCTTCATAAAAATTCAGCAAAAAAAAATATCCTTGCTTACACAAAAAAAATAAAAATTCAGCAAAATCATTAACATTTTTGGGATACAAGATGGAGAAGTCAAAATATATAACAGTGATTAGAGAATAATTTGACACTATCTAAAATTTGTGATGCAGGATGGAAAAGTAAAATTATTTTCCACTTTTATAAACATACGCAGTAGGTCATACATACACATGTTGTTCCAAATTTGTTTTATACTGCAGTGATTTCCGCTTATTGTATAATATTTTAAGTTCTTCATTATGCCAATACACTATATGATACATGACCCACTATTTCTTTGTAAATCTTTCATTAACAAGTTATAGGATCGTCATAAAGCCAATTATTTTCTAAATTGTTGGCATGCTTATAGAGAATGAGTATAACATTAGTATTACAAATTTTGCATGAACATTTGACATATGGATGGGAAAATAATCAGTGTAGCTATTGAAAGTAATTTGTTCATGTTATGTATTTTATATGATGCCAATGAATTATAATGTGTAAAACTTGTCTATAATGCTGAAAATATTACTATCAATATTCATTTGATTACAATTGTGTCTTACAAAATAATTTAAACCCGTGTGGACCACGGGTATTTAACTAGTTTCCAGGGCCGGCCCTATGGGTGTGCAGGGAGTGCTACCGCACAGGGCCTCCGACTTTTCAGGGCCTCAAAATCGATAGATAGGTTTAATATAAATACACATATAAATATTATATAAGTCTTGTTCCATCTTAAATAACGTGTTGTAGGCTAGCCGAACGGTTGACGTAATGTTTTTGTTCAAGTAGATCCTGTGTGCCTACCACATACTGTAGTTTTTAAACAATGTTACAAAGTTGTAAAAAAAAAAAACTCTAATGTTACAATTAATTTAGAAAGTTGCAATTAACTTAATAAATTTTGTAAATTTAAAAATATTTATATTTTTTGTAATTGTAAATCGAGCATTAATAAATTTGGAATAATAGTTGTAAGATTTTGGAAATTTGTAATTTTTTATTAAATAAAACACTTTCTTACTAATATTATAAAAAAATTTCAAAGAATTATATCCTTTCATTAAGTGGTATGAACTTTTCGATAAATAAAAAATGATAAGAGTACAAAAAATGCGAAAAATCTAAACTTCGAAGAGTCAAATTTCTACATCATTTTTGTTTTTATATATTTAATTTAATTTAATTTACAATTTCAAATAAAATATGATTTTTTAAAAAAAATTTACCTTATTTTTAATTATTAAAGGCCTAATTTAAAAATAGAACGGGGCCTCCAAATTGTTTGGGCCGGCCCTGCTAGTTTCATTCTAAAACTAAATTTTGGTTACAAAAATATAAAATTAAAGACAATAGTAGGTAGACCAAAAAACATACATCGTATAAATAATGTCGGCATAATATCGAATACATCATAAAGGAAAATACAAACATAAAAATAGACCACAAGCATCACTACTGTGTGTTTTGGACATCATCCCGATGCTCTCCACCACGGCCTCCACCTCTACCTCTGCGTCCACCACGGCCTCTCTTGGCTCTGCCTCTAGCGTCAAGTGCCTCACTAGTCCTAACATGATTTCTACGGTATAGAAATGCCTTATGTGCTAGTCTAATCATAACATCCACCACACGCCTTTGCGCAGATCCCTCAGACATATAAACCTGCTCATCCTCAGTTCCCGCCGGAAGTGGCACAGTAGATCCTGCATCGTCCATCACTGGCACAGGCACAGGAGTAGAAGTAGAAGAAGTGCCATGACGACGTCTGCGGGTGGTGGCATCTGTGAGGAACCCTCAGCATCATCCAGGGGCCTCTGTTGTGTAGTAGTAGACAGGGAAGGCTCTTCAGCTAGGATAGATGGAGAAGGCCCGACTGGAGCGGGTGTATCAATTGGAACAGGCGTAGGGAGCCCCTCAACTGGGACAGATGTAGAAGGCCTGGCTAGAGCGGGTGTACCAGGCGAAACAACAACTCCATCTGTGACTTGAGATACTACACGCGCCCGTTCACGCTGCACAGATGCGTGTTGTGCAGTCCTCCTTTGTATATCCATATCCGGACCGTGAGTCATAATGTCTGCATTTGATAACATTTACTTAGCTACTATGTATCGATACATAAACATGATTTATAAATAAACAAGATATTAAAAAAAATTGCTCTTTTCATAGATGCATCTACGGAAGCACCATAGTTTCAAAATGTATGGTGCTTCCGTAGATGCACCTACGGAATGCCCTAACTTTCATCTCTTCCATAAGTGCATCTACGGAAGGCACTGAAGCTAAAAAACGCAACAATGGCGTAACTGCACTGTTCAGTCACCCAAACCCCCTGTCATACCCCAAAATTTGCCCATGCTATTTTTCATACACAAATTCAAATCAATACGTAAAGCTCCTAGACAAATTCTCCTACACAAAGGTCCTGAACTAGGGTTTGGTTCTTTCAAAGGAAAATCACTGAATCAATGGCTCCAAGACATCCCATATGGCTCAATATATCCCACATTACCTCCATGACAAGTATCAAGGCCTATCTCAAAGTTCTGGCCCCTCAAGTGTTCAGAAAGTCAACAGTCGACTAAGTGACCTAAAAAGTCAACTGTGGTCAAAGTAAAGTCAAAACCCCTGACTTTTTGTCAAAATTCCTCATATTGAAGTATCATTCACCATTTGATCAAGAAATGATCATGGTTCATCAAGGAAGGCTCCGAAATCATCAAATGTCCAAGTTACTAATTTAGGGTTTTTGAACTAAAAGTCAACCCAACTTTGACTGATCGTATCTCTCTCATACTTTATCATTAATTCCTCAACCAAGGCTCATTCTCAAGGAAATTTGATTCTCTATAACTTTGATGTTGGGCTCAAGGTCAAGAATTGCTTCCGCATAAGAGATATGAGCCAAAACATTACAGGTCCCTCTAAAGGACCGCAAAAAGTCATTTTTTCTCAAAGCTCATAACTTGGACATGGTAAACTCAATTGAGATGAAGCCAAAAGGGGTGTTTAAAGGACTCTTTAAGACTTCTAAAAAGTATGAGAACACCTTCATATGATTAAAAATGAGGGAGATACGCGTAGTACAAGTTGATCAAATTTTAAGAAAAGCATGAAACCACAATTGGATAATTTTGCACTTTTGAGTCAATGGGCCTAGGTTTTGGACCTTAAACATGTTGGTGACCTAAATAAGAGCCCATAAATTTATTCCCTTTGTTTTATGACATTTATTTGATTTATTTGGATTTTATTCCATTTAAATGATAAATAAATTGAGTAAAATCATAAAATAATGAAGTAAACCCTAAAGCTTCTATTTTTAATCATCCAAAGGCCCAAGAGAAGCCCCATGAAGATCCAAATTCGTGCTAGCATGGTGGTGTAAAAAGATATCCAAAAATAGAAGGATTAAACTCATATTTTTCCTTAAAATTCCAAGACAACTTATAAGGCAAAGGTCCAAGCCCATTCATGACCTAATTCTCACACATAAATACACTCCACAATGTCAGAATAAGGGGGGACGAAAATTTAGAACGAAACCCTAACCTAAGAGAGCCTCAAGGATACGTACAAGCAAAAAAAGAAAACACACACCTAGGGCATACGATTTCTGGAGTTGAGACCATTCTCAAATCATGTTGACCGTCCCATTCAACTCCTAAAGATCCCAGGTCTTCGTTCTCATCTTCATCACTGATCAGATCACGCAGAAGAAGGACACATGAGAACATGGTTACATAAAATTCTTTCAAGTTTCGATTCTTTCTATACGCGCATTATGAATGAATCTAGCTATTATATTCGTGTTTATGATGTTATCTGAATCTGTTTTGAGCCTTTAACCGTGAGTTTTAACGCAGGGATAGTAATTCACCATTGTTAGGGTTTTAAAGCATGAAGCTCTCGTTTTCTATGCTTAAGGTCGTATTTGTCCAAAATAACATCACCATCGAATTCAGGGAGGTTGTTTTACGTGATCTGGGCATTTTGCTTTCATGTTTAACGTTGGTTTTGTAGGTTCAGAAAGATTGCAGCAATTCGCTACAAATTCTGCAGGTACGGGCACAACAAAATCCGCAGCAAAATTGGAAGATCTCGTTGAAGAAGATAATGAATAGTAGTGAAGACCTTTTGACCCCCACGCGGCGTGCTATGATTCGTTAGTCAAAAGTCCATTCCCTCTCTCCGAATGCCATTCGTTGGTCAGAATTTCAAAGGGTCCTCGCTGCGTATCATTGGCTGGTCTTTGCACACATGGGTCCCACGCACAGTTATTCTGACTTTTTCATTTATCCATACATTATTATACTTATTTAATTCCATGCATATTATTTACAATGAATTGATACAGCACAATTGGCAGCGAGGCTTCTTGGTATTGCATAAGTCCCAGGTTCGAACCTGGCTGAAGACGATGTATTTTTTCACTCACAAACTCTGCAGATTCAATGTCGTGCCTTTGTGTGCGTCCATGATGCACCATCGCCTGTCACCGTTGGATGTCTGCGTGCCCAGATCTGAGGTCCCAGGAGATGTACTCCACCATGTACCCTCATAAATCATCCACACTGGATCAAAGCTAAGTAATTTTTAATTAATTATTTATCCTTTTATTACATATTTTTTTTTATTTATTTTCTTTTCTTTTCCTTTCTACCTTATTTATATTAATAAAGTTATCTTTTAATTAAATATTTTATTTATTAAAATGACTATTTAACTTATTTAATCGAACGCTCGATTATTTTTTATGATATATATTAATTTAGTCACTTTACATGTTTAACCCATGACTTTAAACCCTGATTTTATTTTAACATGGTAACTAAGCACTGTATTAACTGTTGAACCCTAAATAAGGGTTTACGAAGAAAATGCCCTACACTAAAAACCTTTTCTTTTCGCATTCCTTTTCAGGATTAATCAAAATCCCCCGATTACGCGCCTTACTCACTAAAAAGATAAGTTTTTAACTCTTTCTTGGCTTAAATACCATTTTAATTTTAATTGCTTTTATTTAATTTCTGCTTTAAATATCTGGCTTTATTTTTGCCTTTTATTTTCGCGCCCAATTCTTTCCCTTTCTCTTCTTCACTTTTCAGGGATAGCCAAGATTCTCCGACTACACACCATCAGAGCTAAGTTTCCAATCCTTTATTTTATTTTATTTAAATATTATTTACTTTTTGCCTTTTGCCCGAAATAGGGTTTGCCTCGAATAGTCAATGCACTCACTCTTATTTATTCTCCTTTTAATTTTCAGGGTTCGAGGAAGATCAAGGCGCTTAAGGATTTTTTTCTAATTATTGATCCTTCTTATTTTCGTTTGTTAATTCCCCCCATCCCCGCAGGTGTTTATTGTAATAGCATAGGTTTTATTTTCCTGCCTTTAATTTCTGCCATTTTAAACTGCGTGGTTAGTAATCTTAGGGAGTGCAAGCCTTTAACAGAATTAGATAACTAATTATAAGATAAATATCTGAATACAATCACGTGATTGGTGCACACACTCACCTTTAGGGTAACCTCTTCTGTTGCCTTGTTGCCTGTTGCCTCTAAATTGTACTAAATAGTCAAGTCCCTCGACTTCGAGGATACCTAAAGCAAGGTTGCCTACAGAGATTAAAAATCATCATAAGATCATAGTCCCTTCGAAGTTGCCTTAATAGTAAATGATCTTGTCCCTCGATGTTGCCTCGGTAATGATGATTGTCCCAATTGCTAAGGTATCCTCGCATGATGCCTAAATAAGAATAATGACTATTATATCCTTCCCTTAGACTACCTGCCTTCTTTATGGCAAGGGACAGTCTTATGGCGAACGGTTTCTCGATGACCCTTAAACATCCAATTGAAAGACTTCCTGCCCTCTCATGGTATGGATAGACCCTTTCGCCCGAAAAGCTAAAAGAACTAATTTTAAAACTTAGGGTAGTTGCTACTAATTGCTTGCTCTAAATTCAAAAAACTATTATTTACACCTCTATTCCAAATTCAAATTCAAACTATTTTCAAATACTTTTCAAAAAAGACTACGCTTATTCACAAGCTAAAGTTCTTATTCAAAATTTCTATTTGCACACTGCTTTTTCAAACAATCAAACATTTCAAACAAACGAAGTGAGCTAAGCAATTAAGAGCCCATGGATAACCATGGATGCAAAGGGTGCTTGCACCTTCCCTTTGCATAATTTACCCCCCGAACTCAAAATCTTTTCAAAAGGTCTTTCCTGTTCTTTTAGCCTTTCCTATAAATTGGATAAAATAAAAGTCGGTGGCGACTCTTGCTTTACCGCACATTCCGATTACTAAAAAGTCAGTTCACCGTATTACAGAACTGGCGACTCTGCTGGGGATGCTTTCGAATAAAAGAGGGGTTACCTTAAAGTTTAGGATCACTTTAATTGTTTGATTTGTTTGCTTTATATTTCAAAGGTTGTTTTGGGTATTTACTTGTGTGAAAGATCCTAACCCGGATCTGAGAGCCTTAGGTAAATGGCATGAGACCAAGGAGACTGCACAGCGTATACTGATGTGGTTGATATGGTGGCCATCGTTAGTGTGACACATTTGTTTGTCCTGGTGTTCCTTGGGATCCGACTCGAGGAAACACTTGGCTGCTGCGTGGTGTCATTAAGCACTAATTTGCCCTATAACCCTAGTTGAACTTAACTTTGGCCTATTAGAAAGTAGCGAGATGGCTGGCTTTGGTTCCGACTGAAGTTGGTTGATACTCGAAGCTACACTCATATGGACTGGACTTTCAGGACCTTCTCGGTTGGTGATTCGATTGCCGAACTGAGATAAGCGCCTTCGAGAAAGGTCAATGATATGAGCACCCTAGAACCCGATCTTTATATAGGACAGGTTGAACCAACTTAACTTCAGTGGGGAGGGTACTTACCTACAAACTTCATGCAAGCCTTTAAACCTAAGGGCACTTGTGTGACTTGTCTGTGCTTGCCACTAACCCTTTGGTTTTCTTGCAGGTTTTTCTTGTGGGACTCACTCGTCCTTACTATCTTACGTTTTACCTATCGTATTACATTCGCATAACATCATGACATCATAACATCATGACATCATAACATCATGACATCATAACATCATAACATTGCATGGTAACTAACCCTTTCAAGGATCTGAAGGATTTAGGGCGCACAATTTCAGGTACTCTTATCAAGGACTAAATTCCTAATCAAGGGGCAAGAGGATTTACTTTCCTCCGGCCACATACCTTCCAATTCAGAGACTCAGTACCTATCAAGGGGCAAGAGGATTTATTTTCCTCTAGCCATGTACCTTCAAATTCACAGGTATCCCGAATTAGAGGCGATGACCCACTCGATATGGTGAGCTTGATTCTCAAAGAATGACGTTCAAGGACGAAAGCCAAGATTCTTCAGACGAAGTTGCGACCGGTTTAATTTCTAATGTTGCTAACTAAATGCCTAAAGATCCTTGAAAATATTGCATTTGCATTCATAACATCGCATAACAGGTCTCTCACAACAGGTATCTCATCCTCCCTTGTTGTTTACTTCAGCATAAATGGATTTCGAGCAATCAGTCAAACACCTCCAGGCTCGGAATACCCGATCCCAGACTTTGATTCTGAACTCACCCAAGGGGCAAGAAGAATCGAAGGCACTCCTATTCTTGGGATACAATTACAATACGAGATGCGTTTATTATTCAAACAATCCGGGTTATGGTGTAAAGGATGGTAGACCGTTGAAGCGTGCGATTAAAGATTTAATCATGACACTCAAATCAGAAAAGAGCACGACAACAAAGTCACGACAACTGAGTCACGATAATGGAATCATGACAACTGAGTCACGATAATGGAATCACGACAACAAAGTCACGACAACTGAGTCACGATAATGGAATCACGACGACTGAGTCACAACAATCAATTCACTCATATGATCCAGACGCTCAGGGCAATCGATCCAACGAATTCTAACACCTACACTCCTGACTATAAACCCAATGTGAGGTGCGCGTATCATTCCAAAAGTCTTGGACATTACACAAACACTTGCTGGACATTAAAGAATAAGATTCAAGATCTGATCAATGAAGGAGAAATCAAATCCCACCCTCCTGAAACCCCTGTGGTGACCACCGCTCCTATGCCTAGTCATGACAAGACTGATTAATGGCTAAATGGATGAACTTTTAATCATTAGCCTTACTTTCATTTGCAATTTCTATTCTGTTTGTTTAAACATTCAAATCATGATAGACATTATCTGTTTTAATAATCATCATCAGTGCATTGCATATGTTTGTCTTGAATAAATTACTTCGCTACCACTCATTTAAACTGCATCTTTACTTTGCATATGTTTTATGATACTCAACTCCTGCTAAAGTTGTACACCTTTTAAGGGAGGATGACGAAAACGATACCGCAACCTCATACAATATGCTTTTGAGCGGACTATGCTGACGATGTACAGGCATTGTTTCAATTCCTAAACAGTGGAGATATAAGGATGATAATCCCTCGTCAACCCCTTTGAGCCTAAGGAGTGGAAGTTTCTTTTTGCACGAAAAAAACCGCATTTTTAACCTGGGGCAGGGTAGTTCTCAGTTAAATTGGCTGTGCATTCTATTTCAAGAGAATCACTCAATACACCTTTCAACAAAGATTTTAATCACAAGCGTTCATCCGCACACATCAAAGAAGTGTTGGAGATGTCAATCAAAACCAATAATGTTTCATCAAACATTAAGCAAGGCAGTCAATATCTTTCAAAAAGAAAAAAATGAAAAAACATATATACAAAGAAAAGCCTGCCAAGTAAAAAAATCAAAAGACGACTTAGGCAAAATCAAGGCATCCCGCTGACTGTAATCTCAGAAATAAAAAGTTCAGGCAAAAGTTAGGGATATCAAAAGATGAAAAAAGAGAAGTCAATATACAACACAACGTTGTGACTACCAAAGGAAGAAGCGACTGCCATCTCAAAAGCTTTCCTTGCTTGTGAACCATCATCATTATCAAAGGTGCAAATCCAAAAGTCTCTTGGAACCTGAATGCACAAGTTGAATTAACTGAGCTTAGGATCGAAGATCATCACGAAGAGGGGTGGGTACAATCAATTTTTGAGCCTTTATCCTTTGTTTCTTAAAACCGTGAACCAAGCCACGTTACAACCCTTGAAAGTCCTAACTGAAGCATGGTTAGTTCAAAAGCATACTGTCACAAAAAAGGTATCCTGACTCCTTAAGGTTTACCACAAATGCTGAGTTGACACTTCGTTTTTTTTACAAACATCACGTTTTTATAAACATCATGCTTTTACATATCCAATTTTAATGTTTTTCAACAAACTCAAGACAAACGTATGCAGTGCATCTCATGAATACATTATTAAACATATTCTGCTACATAATTTCAAATGTTAGCAACACAAAGAATTTGCACAGGGTACAACTAATGATTGAAAGTTATCCCGACAGACAAAATTACTCCAAGGAAACCCTGTCTCTTACGTATACAAGGGGCTTGACGTGTTTTGTCCAATCAATCTGGGGCAATCAAGTCAAGATTCCGAGAATCTCTCATGGATGCTCGAACAATCAGGGGCATGCATCCAAGTATATCTAAAACTACTCCCCAATCAACGTAAGATATTGTCATGAGCCTATGATTACTGGGGGCATATCGCCCATAGTGAACATCTCATAAAGTCCTCGCGAGGCGAATCTTTCCAAAGTTCCTGCTAACTGGGGGCAAATCTATACAAGTCCAGTTCGACATTTTAAGTGACGTGTCCTAAATCAAGTAGTAGTTACCATAATACTGGGGGCAACTTTCACCCATGTCTCCCCACAAAGCCGGGTTCACAAGATCATATCCCCACAGAGTAATCATTAAGAAGATATCTTCAAACGCTCCCAATAGAGACATGGCTGCCTAACAGAGTTTACATCTTCAACACTGTCGCTCTCCTCCAACATGATTTATCAATATCTTTATCACCAATCAGGGAACATCAAGTCACTGATCATCTCCAAGCAGAAATCATAAATTCCCAGCTGAGCATCTTCAAGACAAGATCAGACAGTACAATTACAAGGACATAAGGATCTACTTTCTTAATCAAAGACAACATAAATCATATTCACATATCATATGTCATAAACATGTTCATACACTGCATACATTACCTCATAATGAACTCATACATAACATGCAAAAGCTCTCATTTATTTTGAGGGATTCATTACATAACCCATGCATCATGACATTGCATAAAGATTAACCTTACCTTTTTCAGAATACAGGTACCGACAAATGAACGAAATCTCCAACTTTCCAAGATCTAATTCAGCTACTACGAATGGTACTGACACGATCAATGCTCGAAGATCTAATTCATTTACCACGAACGGTAATGACACGATCACTTTTAAAGTCTAATTCAGCTACTACGAACAGTACTGACACGACAGAAGATCTAATTCAGATACTACGAACGGTACTGACACGATCAAATTTCAGAGGTCTAAGTCTATCATCACGAACGGTGTGGACACGATCACTGGCCTTCCCAGTCTAATTCAGTCACTACGAACGGTGCTGACACGACAAGAGAATCTAATTCTATCATCACGAACGATGAAGACACGATTATCTCCTCAGATCTAATTCTATCATCACGAACGATGAAGACACGATCATCTTTCCAAGATCTAATTCAAGTATCACGAACGATACTGACACGATCAATTCCCAAGGATCTAATTCATCTACCACGAACGGTAATGACACGGTCAACGCGCAAACAACATCTTCTCAAAATTCAACTACCAGATGGCATCCACAAGCCCATCTCCGACAAAAGTCCCTACTTCAAATAGGGCAAATTTCTTGGTATTCTTATGTTCAATCATCTTCCACCTTCAGATACCGACTGGCGCGCAAACCACTCTACATCTTCAGGTTTAAGATAATTGAACAGGGGCAGCTGTCATACCCCAAAATTTGCCCATGCTATTTTTCATACACAAATTCAAATCAATACGTAAAGCTCCTAGACAAATTCTCCTACACAAAGGTCCTGAACTAGGGTTTGGTTCTTTCAAAGGAAAATCACTGAATCAATGGCTCCAAGACATCCCATATGGCTCAATATATCCCACATTACCTCCATGACAAGTATCAAGGCCTATCTCAAAGTTCTGGCCCCTCAAGTGTTCAGAAAGTCAACAGTCGACTAAGTGACCTAAAAAGTCAACTGTGGTCAAAGTAAAGTCAAAACCCCTGACTTTTTGTCAAAATTCCTCATATTGAAGTATCATTCACCATTTGATCAAGAAATGATCATGGTTCATCAAGGAAGGCTCCGAAATCATCAAATGTCCAAGTTACTAATTTAGGGTTTTTGAACTAAAAGTCAACCCAACTTTGACTGATCGTATCTCTCTCATACTTTATCATTAATTCCTCAACCAAGGCTCATTCTCAAGGAAATTTGATTCTCTATAACTTTGATGTTGGGCTCAAGGTCAAGAATTGCTTCCGCATAAGAGATATGAGCCAAAACATTACAGGTCCCTCTAAAGGACCGCAAAAAGTCATTTTTTCTCAAAGCTCATAACTTGGACATGGTAAACTCAATTGAGATGAAGCCAAAAGGGGTGTTTAAAGGACTCTTTAAGACTTCTAAAAAGTATGAGAACACCTTCATATGATTAAAAATGAGGGAGATAGGCGTAGTACAAGTTGATCAAATTTTAAGAAAAGCATGAAACCACAATTGGATAATTTTGCACTTTTGAGTCAATGGGCCTAGGTTTTGGACCTTAAACATGTTGGTGACCTAAATAAGAGCCCATAAATTTATTCCCTTTGTTTTATGACATTTATTTGATTTATTTGGATTTTATTCCATTTAAATGATAAATAAATTGAGTAAAATCATAAAATAATGAAGTAAACCCTAAAGCTTCTATTTTTAATCATCCAAAGGCCCAAGAGAAGCCCCATGAAGATCCAAATTCGTGCTAGCATGGTGGTGTAAAAAGATATCCAAAAATAGAAGGATTAAACTCATATTTTTCCTTAAAATTCCAAGACAACTTATAAGGCAAAGGTCCAAGCCCATTCATGACCTAATTCTCACACATAAATACACTCCACAATGTCAGAATAAGGGGGGACGAAAATTTAGAACGAAACCCTAACCTAAGAGAGCCTCAAGGATACGTACAAGCAAAAAAAGAAAACACACACCTAGGGCATACGATTTCTGGAGTTGAGACCATTCTCAAATCATGTTGACCGTCCCATTCAACTCCTAAAGATCCCAGGTCTTCGTTCTCATCTTCATCACTGATCAGATCACGCAGAAGAAGGACACATGAGAACATGGTTACATAAAATTCTTTCAAGTTTCGATTCTTTCTATACGCGCATTATGAATGAATCTAGCTATTATATTCGTGTTTATGATGTTATCTGAATCTGTTTTGAGCCTTTAACCGTGAGTTTTAACGCAGGGATAGTAATTCACCATTGTTAGGGTTTTAAAGCATGAAGCTCTCGTTTTCTATGCTTAAGGTCGTATTTGTCCAAAATAACATCACCATCGAATTCAGGGAGGTTGTTTTACGTGATCTGGGCATTTTGCTTTCATGTTTAACGTTGGTTTTGTAGGTTCAGAAAGATTGCAGCAATTCGCTACAAATTCTGCAGGTACGGGCACAACAAAATCCGCAGCAAAATTGGAAGATCTCGTTGAAGAAGATAATGAATAGTAGTGAAGACCTTTTGACCCCCACGCGGCGTGCTATGATTCGTTAGTCAAAAGTCCATTCCCTCTCTCCGAATGCCATTCGTTGGTCAGAATTTCAAAGGGTCCTCGCTGCGTATCATTGGCTGGTCTTTGCACACATGGGTCCCACGCACAGTTATTCTGACTTTTTCATTTATCCATACATTATTATACTTATTTAATTCCATGCATATTATTTACAATGAATTGATACAGCACAATTGGCAGCGAGGCTTCTTGGTATTGCATAAGTCCCAGGTTCGAACCTGGCTGAAGACGATGTATTTTTTCACTCACAAACTCTGCAGATTCAATGTCGTGCCTTTGTGTGCGTCCATGATGCACCATCGCCTGTCACCGTTGGATGTCTGCGTGCCCAGATCTGAGGTCCCAGGAGATGTACTCCACCATGTACCCTCATAAATCATCCACACTGGATCAAAGCTAAGTAATTTTTAATTAATTATTTATCCTTTTATTACATATTTTTTTTTATTTATTTTCTTTTCTTTTCCTTTCTACCTTATTTATATTAATAAAGTTATCTTTTAATTAAATATTTTATTTATTAAAATGACTATTTAACTTATTTAATCGAACGCTCGATTATTTTTTATGATATATATTAATTTAGTCACTTTACATGTTTAACCCATGACTTTAAACCCTGATTTTATTTTAACATGGTAACTAAGCACTGTATTAACTGTTGAACCCTAAATAAGGGTTTACGAAGAAAATGCCCTACACTAAAAACCTTTTCTTTTCGCATTCCTTTTCAGGATTAATCAAAATCCCCCGATTACGCGCCTTACTCACTAAAAAGATAAGTTTTTAACTCTTTCTTGGCTTAAATACCATTTTAATTTTAATTGCTTTTATTTAATTTCTGCTTTAAATATCTGGCTTTATTTTTGCCTTTTATTTTCGCGCCCAATTCTTTCCCTTTCTCTTCTTCACTTTTCAGGGATAGCCAAGATTCTCCGACTACACACCATCAGAGCTAAGTTTCCAATCCTTTATTTTATTTTATTTAAATATTATTTACTTTTTGCCTTTTGCCCGAAATAGGGTTTGCCTCGAATAGTCAATGCACTCACTCTTATTTATTCTCCTTTTAATTTTCAGGGTTCGAGGAAGATCAAGGCGCTTAAGGATTTTTTTCTAATTATTGATCCTTCTTATTTTCGTTTGTTAATTCCCCCCATCCCCGCAGGTGTTTATTGTAATAGCATAGGTTTTATTTTCCTGCCTTTAATTTCTGCCATTTTAAACTGCGTGGTTAGTAATCTTAGGGAGTGCAAGCCTTTAACAGAATTAGATAACTAATTATAAGATAAATATCTGAATACAATCACGTGATTGGTGCACACACTCACCTTTAGGGTAACCTCTTCTGTTGCCTTGTTGCCTGTTGCCTCTAAATTGTACTAAATAGTCAAGTCCCTCGACTTCGAGGATACCTAAAGCAAGGTTGCCTACAGAGATTAAAAATCATCATAAGATCATAGTCCCTTCGAAGTTGCCTTAATAGTAAATGATCTTGTCCCTCGATGTTGCCTCGGTAATGATGATTGTCCCAATTGCTAAGGTATCCTCGCATGATGCCTAAATAAGAATAATGACTATTATATCCTTCCCTTAGACTACCTGCCTTCTTTATGGCAAGGGACAGTCTTATGGCGAACGGTTTCTCGATGACCCTTAAACATCCAATTGAAAGACTTCCTGCCCTCTCATGGTATGGATAGACCCTTTCGCCCGAAAAGCTAAAAGAACTAATTTTAAAACTTAGGGTAGTTGCTACTAATTGCTTGCTCTAAATTCAAAAAACTATTATTTACACCTCTATTCCAAATTCAAATTCAAACTATTTTCAAATACTTTTCAAAAAAGACTACGCTTATTCACAAGCTAAAGTTCTTATTCAAAATTTCTATTTGCACACTGCTTTTTCAAACAATCAAACATTTCAAACAAACGAAGTGAGCTAAGCAATTAAGAGCCCATGGATAACCATGGATGCAAAGGGTGCTTGCACCTTCCCTTTGCATAATTTACCCCCCGAACTCAAAATCTTTTCAAAAGGTCTTTCCTGTTCTTTTAGCCTTTCCTATAAATTGGATAAAATAAAAGTCGGTGGCGACTCTTGCTTTATCGCACATTCCGATTACTAAAAAGTCAGTTCACCGTATTACACCCCCCCCATTTTTGGCTTGATCGTCCAAAATAAACCACAAAGAGCACCTACATTGTCTCTAGACAATATCTCTAAACCTATCCAATCATTTCTACACCTAAATATCATATTCTAATTCGATTTCAAAATACTCTAAATTAAGTCAAAATGTCGAAAACTTACCGATTAAATAAAGATTTGAACTTGATGGAATGTGTTGATACTTGATGTTGACAATGTAGGCCGAACTCGGGAGAAAGAAATTTGAAGTTTGATATATGGGGTTTAGAGAGTTTGAGAGTGTTTGAGAGATAAAAGTTTGAAATGAAGAGAATAAATGAGGGGAAAGGTCTGACGCAAGTTATAACGTTAAACCTTTCCGTAGATGCATATACGGAAGAGTTCCATAAGTGCATCTATGGAATAAAACAACGTTAAACAAAAAAAGGTGCTTTCGGAAGTGCATCTACGGAAGCACGAGGATAGTTTGGTCAATTCGGTGGCTCGTAAGAAGGTCATGGGGTGGGATGAAAAATTGTCATATATTATTAATAGTAAAAGTGTTGAAGTTAACCGATTATTTAAATTATTCATGTTCATATTCAGATTTAATTATTAAAAATAGATTTATTAGTATGATTTTAATCAAATTCATATTTTAGATAGGTTATTAATATGGTTTAACCATATTTATATTTTAATAATTTTATTTAATTAAAAAATAAAATAGTCTATTTTTAAAAATTACAAAATATTTTAAATTAAATATTCAATAAAAAATTTCAAAAGAAATTTTTTTTTATATTTTTTTTCAAAAACATCTTTTTTATACATTTTTTCTTTTAGAAAACTTAAAATAAATAAATAATATTTTTTTTTGGAAAACAATATTTCTTTTTAAAATTAAAAAAAGTTAAGAATATTTCTTTTTAAAATACAATATTTTTTCTAAAAAAAATCAAAATAATAATAATAATTTCACAAACAAAAAATACAATTTTTTTTTATAAAAAACACTTTTTTGAAAATTAAAAAATTCTTAAAAAGATTATGTTTTTTAAAATATTTAAATCAAAACTAGTTATGAATATAATCAGTTAAAAACTAGTTTATAATTGTCTTAAAAAATGAAGTGTGGATATGACGATTGACTTTAATCACCATTTATAACATATATGGATTATATGTGATTATGAATTGGTTCGTTTATTTATGAGTATATTAATCCAACCTACGACAAATCGTATAATTTTGGTTTGAATATTGAGTTTGAGCTTCTGAATTCATTGAGTCGTTGATCCAACACGTTTATATGGTATTAGTGATTTATCATTTTTAAATACAATAACAACAACTAAGCCTTATCCCATTAGGTGTGGTCAGCTATATGGATCAACTTTCGCCATAATGTTCTATCAAGGATCATGCTTCTATCCAAATCATTTATTTCAAGATCTTTCTTAATAACTTCTTTTAAAGTCTTTCTAGGTCTCCCTATTTCTCTAATTGTTTGTCTTCTCTCCATCTGGTATATCCTCCTTACTACATAATCTACTGGTCTTCTCTCTACATGCTCAAACCACCTAAGTCTATTTCCACCATTTTTCCACTGTAGGTGCTACCCTGACACTCTCTCTAATATTTTCATTTCTAAATTTATCATGTCGAGTCTTACCAAATAGTCACCGCAACATCCTTATCTCTGCTACACTTACTTTATTCTTATGTTGATTCTTAACTGCCCAACATTTAATCCTGTAAAAATCGCAGTTCTTACCGGCTAACATTCTTAACACTTTCATTCCTCCCCAGTTATCATTTTTTAAATGAAAAAAATAAAATAAGTATATAACTACCTACCACTGTTTTGTCATAAATATATGTTCCCCACCAATGGAAATTATATTACAGTCGGTACCGTTATTTTGATGTTTTGTCCATTATCTGATCTATGTGTGTATCTATTTTGATTAATTGCGTTTGTATATCTGTTTGTAATTTGCGTGTAATTTTATCTTTCATTTGTTACACATGTGGAGGGAATTTAATAGAGGGAGAGAGAATGGAGGGGAGGGGAGGGGACGGGAGGGAATTTAACTAAATATATGTTTAGTTCAAAGAATAGGAGGGGAGGGGAAGAATTTTTAACAACATGTATGTATGGTTCACAAGGGGAGGGGAGGGATTTTAAAATCAATTTACCTTTCTATCCTTATAAATATTGTTATTTGTACTTAGTAAAAATAATTCTAAAGAATAATAGTTTGGAAATCCACCAAAATATATGATGAATTTTTATTAATCATGATGAACAAGATTGTTATCAGCACACGATAACAATGAAAAGAGAAAGGAAATTTAAAGATGCAAAGAGATTAGGGTTTCTGCAGAGTAACTCTCTTTCATAAACTGTGGAAAACTTTGTTATTCACTTGCAACTACAAATTCTGTGAATACAACTTTTTGACTTGATTACAAAATAATGAGGATTACTCCCTATTTATAGATTTTAGGTCAGCATACTCCCTATACCAAAACCCAAAACTATAAAAGTCGAAATTACTTATTTTGGAACTAAATCAAATCTAATATATTTTAACTCTAAATTAAATCTATCTAGATCTAAAATAAAGCAGTGTGTACCAAACTGTTTCCACACTTCTAAATCAAATCAAATCTTTTCGACACAAGGAATTATTATTTAACACACCACCTAATTTGTTGTGTATAGGCTATCTATGTTCATCAGAGCTCTTAGTCTTTTGAACACTTCAACCATCACTCCCTTCGTCATGATATCTGCAATATGATTCTCAGTTCTGCAGTGTTCCAAATTCATCTTCCTATTCGCTACCTGCTCTCGAAGATAATGGAACCCCATTTCGATGTGCTTGCTTCGACCATGCGCAATCGGGTTCTTTGCTAGGTTGATAGTTGACATACTGTCGATCTTCATGGTAATTGCTCCATGATCTTTACCCGTTATTTCTTCGACCAAGTTCACCATTCATGTTGCTTGAGATGCGCAAAGAGAAGAAGTTATGTACTCTTCTTCGCATGATGATAATGGCACTACTGGTTCCTTTCTCGAACTCCAAGAAACTGGTGCACCACCTAGCATACACACATATCCTACTGTAAATTTTTGATCCTCAGCATCACTACACCAACTCAAATAAGTGTATCCCACTAACTTGCATTCATTTCCTTTATCAGTTGTAGGAAATAAAATGCCATACTTGAGGGTTCCATTTAGATACCTTAATATCCTCTTCGCCGCTGCTAGGTGTGATACCTTTGGCTTCTGCATGAATCTACTTACCATACCTACATTGTACGCTAAGTCAGGCCTTATATGACAAAGGTATCTTAATGACCCTATAAGTCTTCTGTATTGGGTTGGTTCGACATCATCGTCATCTGCATCTTTCGACAGTTGCAGTCTTGGTTCTGCAGGTGTCGAAGTCGAGTTGCATTCTTCCATCTCAAATCTCTTGAGAATTTAACTTGCATATCTTCTTAAATGAATCATCAAGCCTCTACTACTCTTGTATGATTCGATGCCAAGGAAGTAGAAATGTCTCCCAGATTTGACATTTCGAATTCCTTGTTGAGGTCACCTTTAAAGTCTTCGATTTCTTTCTTGCAGCTACATGTTATTAACAAGTCATCGACATAGAGACATAATATAAAAAATTCATTCTTACTTCTTTTTACATATACTCCATGTTCAGTTATGCACTTCACAAATTCCTTCTCCCTTAGGAAACTGTCGATCTTCTTATTCCAAGCTCTTGGAGCTTGCTTCAATCCATACAGGGCTTTATGAAGCATGCATACCTTTCTCTCTTCGCCATGTTTCACAAACCCAACTGGTTGTGCAACATAAACTTTTTCGTCTAAGGGTCCATTTAGGAATGCACACTTCACGTCCATCTGACATATGTGCCAATTGTTTATTTCTGCTAGACCAACAACCAACCTGATTGTTTCAATCCTGGCAACAGGTGCAAGAACTTCATCAAAGTCAATTTCTTCTTTCTGAAGAAATCCTTTTGTTAGAACAAGATTGAGAATCTATGTTCAGAATCTGGTTTTGATGATAACGAACATATATTTTGTGAAGTAACAATTTTATTACTAATGATTTCATTTAGTGTGCAGATATTGTGTTATAAATCTTATACAGGACTCATCATAAGAATAGTACATCGACTACATCAGAAAGAACGTCAGAAGCTTTGAAGGAAATGAACAACAAGAAGTCTTGTAAACTTAGAAGATCACACATTCAGAAGTTCTGAAGTTACAAGCTGTAGAACTACAATGCAGTGACTTACAAAAGATAAACAACAACAAAGTCACATGTGAATCAAAATATAACCTTCAGCCCAACAAGCAAAATCAAATAAAATACGAAGGATCAGAATTAAGAAGAAATCCGTTACAAACATCATCATTAGCTAAACGGCTACAACAACTAAAAGGAACAACTCCCAAGAATGATTGAAGAAGCAACCTACATGCAGCACATTGAAGAAAACAAAAGCATGGTGAAAACACGTTTACATTTATTACGCTTTCCGAAGATCAAGATAACAAACATATTCGACAACTATAAAAAGAGGTAAGATCTCTTTTTAAATGGTATGCTCTTCCCTGGAGGTTAATCTGCTTAAGAAGAAGATCAAAGGAAGATATCAAAGAAGTAACCTTCAATAAGAACTGATGTTCTTAATCTACTTAAGAAGAAGATCAAAGGAAAATATCAAAGAAGCAACCTTCAATAAGAACTGATGTTCTTAATCTGCTTAAGAAAAATAACAAAGGAAGATATCAAAGAAGCAACCTTCAATAAGAACTGATGTTCTTAATCTGCTTAAGAAGAAGATCAAAGAAGATATCAAAGAAGTAACCTTCAATAAGAACTGATGTTCTTAATCTGCTTAAGAAGAACAACAAAGGAAGATATCAAATAAGCAACCTTCAATAAGAACTGATGTTCTCAATCTGCTTAAGAAGAAGAATCAAAGAAGCAACTCTCAATAAGAACTGATGTTCTTAATCCGCTTGAAGAAACGAAGATCATGACAAGAAGCAGCCTCCAACAGAAAATTAATAGTCTAAATCTGCTTGAAAGAAGAAGTGAAAATGAAGAACTACTTGAAGAAACATTCTACATATGAAGCTAAAGCTCTTACTCTGCTTACCATCAAGAAGCAAAGATCTTGTTCTGAAGATACAGACAAGTGGACTTAAAAGATTATTCACCCACTCATGAGTGATTACTTGTCATTGTTTCGCATAGTATGTACTTAGGATAGGAGAAAATCTGCTTAACTAAGAAGCACACTTGTAATCTCCAGAAGATTGATGAACATTATGTCTCACTGAGATCACTGAACGGTTTATCATCTGTAGTCATTCACAGCAGGTAGCTGTGCAGGGAGTTAGTCACGACGTGTTGTTGTGAAAGTTACTAGATTGATGAATGTTATATCCAGAAGGGGTCACTGAACGGTTCAGTCATCTAGGGGTTAGTCACAACAGGTTGGTTGTGCAGGATGCCTGAGTCAATGGACATTATATCTCTTGGAGATCATTGAACGGGTCATTGTCCAGATGGTTAGTCACAACAATTGTCTGTGCAGGTTGTTAGTCACGATGGAGGATCGTGCAGTTGTGATCATGATTTGATTATAGTGGATTAAGACCTCTGTTGAGAGGAAAATCACCTGAAGAAGGTGTACTGAAGGTAGTCTTAGTTAGAAGGTGAACCATGATAAAAATGAATGTGTCTTTTACTTTCTGCACATGTCATTTTAACTTAGAACTTCCAAGCTTTAATCTGCAGAACTGTACTGAAAAAGTCAGAAGTTATGATATTCTTTAGAAGTTAAAATGAATATCTTATTGGTTATGTATTCTTCATGCTTCCACAATATTAAAGCATAATCCAATAGATGATAAAGTGAAAGAAAAGACGTTAAAGAAAAGAAAGGGATTTTAAATTGATAAAGAACACAATTCAATCCCCCCTTTCTTGTGTTTTTCTCCACCTTCACCTTTTGCCATAAGCCTTGCCTTGTGTCGAGTTATTTCCCCTTTGGGATTCATCTTAACTTTGTATGCCCACTTGACATCAATTGCGTTTTTTCCTTGAGGCAATTCGAAAAGTGACCAAGTATTGTTGTCTTTGATGGATTTTACTTCCTCATTCATTGCTTTCACCCACTTCGAATCCTTCAATGCCTCAACTGCATTGACAGGTTTGACATATGCGTAGAAAGAGTTATGTACTAGCTCACCTTCATTATTGAGCACATCATCTGATGTAATTACACAATCTTCCAACCTTGCATGCATGTGTCTTGTTCTTTGAGGTCTTCTTGTACTTGGTTGATCTCTAACCTCCTCTTGTCGAACTTCTCTTTCGACTTGAGTTTCTGGTTCTTCGAGTAAGATTCCCACTAAATCTTTCTTGACATTTTCAATTCAATCCCATTCTTTAAGCTCATTTATGATCACGTCCTTATTAATCACTACTTTCTTATTCACTGGGTCGAACAACTTGTAACCTCTAGTCGAATGACATCCTATTAGGATCATCTGACTCGACTTGTCATCAAGTTTTCTTCTCAACTAATCTGGCACATGTCTATGTGCTATAGATTTAAATACTTTCAAATGAATCGAGCTAGGCTTCACACCAGACCAACATTCGTCTGGAGTAATTCCTTCTATCTTCTTCGTCAAGCATCTGTTCAGAATATATGTTGCTTCACCCTAAAATTCTTTTGGTAAATGCTTTCCTTTCAACATACTTCTCAATATATTCATGATGGTTCGATTCTTCCTTTATGCAGTTCTATTCTACTGTGGAGTGTAGGGTGGCACCACCTCATGCATAATCCCTTATTTCTCACATAATATGTCGAAGTCTTTTGAAACATATTCTCCTCCACCATCAGTTCTCAGAACCTTGAGCTTTCGCCCACTCTGTCTTTCGACCGTCCATTTAAACTTCATAAATACCTCGATTACTTCACTTTTCTTCTTGATCAGGTAAGTCCAACAGTTTTCGACTGAAATCATATATGAATGTAAAAAAGTATTTGTTACCTCCTTTCGAATCCACCTGGATAGGACCACAAACATCATAGTATATGATTTTGAGAATAACCTTCTACTTTCTTCCAGCATCCTTGCTGAAGCTATTTTTGTTCTGCTTCGCCTGCACACATTCCTCACATACCTCATTTGGAATGTCGATTTCTGGCAGTCCTGAAACCATATTCTTTCATTTCAAGTCTCTGATGTCTTTGAAGTTGAAATCACCTAGTCGATAGTGCCACATTCATTCATCTCTGCTAGCTGCAGTCGAAAGCCACTTGTGCGCCATCACATCGAGTTCGATCTTGAAGGTTTTATTTTGAGACATAGGAGCCTTCAAGATTACTCTTCCACCTGCGTCGACGAATCTCATCATTTTGTCTTTGATCGACACTTTGTAGTTCTTTTCAACCAACTGCATAATGCTGAGCAAGTTGCTCTTCATGCCTGGTATGTACAACACATTGGAAATTACTGACCTTTTTCCATCTTTCCTCATAATTAGAACGTCTCCAATACCTTAAGCTGCTAGAGTATTGTCATTTGCAAATTTCACCATGTTCTTCATTAAGGGCTTTATGTTGACAAACCAATATTTCCTTCCAGACATGTGTGATGAGCATCTTGAATCTAAGTACCATTGGTCCTTGAATTTATCTTTATCTTTTGTTGTGACCATCATCATCATCATCATCATCTCTTCTTCTTCTTCTTCTTCTTCTTGTTTTGTAAACTTTGCATCATCACTTTCTTGATCCTTATTCTTTTCTGGACACTTTATAGAATAGTGACCATACTTCTGACAGTTGAATCACTGAACGTAACTCTTATCAGGCTTTCGACCACCACCTCCTCCTATACCTGCATCACCACCTCTTTGGTTGCTTTGGTATGAGGATTTTCTCTGATTCGACCAGCTTCCTTCTTGCTGACTTTCGACCAGTCGAATTGTAATAGCCACCTCTACCTTTATTTCCATTCCAACTTCCTTTGCCTTTATTTTCGTTTGCTGACTGAGCCTGCAAAGCCACATCACTCTTAGACTTGACTGCAGCTTTTTCATTTATTCGTTGTTCATGGGATTCAAGCGTCCCTTGAAAGCTCTTCTTTTGTCAATTTCTATGGCTACCACTGTAACCCCCTAGACTACTTTTGGGATGATCTACTGACCCCACAAACAAACACGGGTCTTTTCAGCATGCTATGACCTCACTCGCACGCTTTTTGGGAAACTTCTCAGAAGGTCACCCATCCCTAAATTGCTCCTAGTCAAGCACACTTAACTGTGGAGTTCTTATGGAACAGGATACCAAAAAGAAGATGCATCTTGTTGGTATATATCGTACCCATCAATCCTTATAAGATTTCCTTCAACCATGCAGTCTCATACCTGCACGGCCTCAGGATCCCTCTCATTCTGATGTGGCAACTACCCTTGCCCTCTTCGGCCTCAAGTGTTACATGCGGTGCGACCACCCCTCACCTTCTTCGGCCACAGGTGTTACATACCCACCAGCTTCTGCTTGGTTCATCCTCGAACCACATCGTACTAGGAGAGGTCTGGCTCCGATACCATTTGTAACGCCCCTGACTGCTTTCAGGATGATCGACTGTGTCATACCCTAAATTTGCCCTCCTCTTCAAAGGCTCAAAGTTCAGGGGTTTTATCAAGTCACTCTCTCCCATTCAAAACTAGGGTTTGCATTTTATCAAAGGATGTTAAATCTCCAAGGCCTCAAATGGATCTCAAGGTGTCACATATGTATCAAAGCATATCCATGCCAAAAGTCAAGCTTCAATTCCAAGGATCGCTCATTCAACGGCTCAGATGACCAATAATCGACTATGTTGACCTAAAATTCAACTTTAGTCAAAATACAGTCAAACTTCAAGATTCTTTGTCAACATCAAGTATGTGAGTTTAAATCCATCATTTGATCAAAGGTTGATCATGATCCATCAATAAAAACTCAGAAATGAACAAATGCAAAGGTTCAAATTAGGGTTTTTATAGGAGAAAGTCAACTCAACTTTGACTAGTCATAACTTTCACATGGAGTATCAAAATTTTTCAAACCAAAGCCTATTCTCAAGGAAATTTCATCCTCTACAACTTTGATGTCGGGCCCAAGATCAAGAAATGCACCATTTGGGAGATATGGTCAAAGAAAATTATAGGTCCTCCAAAAAGTCAACAAAAACACCTTTTGGGTCAAAGCTCATAACTTGAGCATGGAAGATTCAATTGAGATGAAACTAAAAAGGTATTTTAGAGGACTCTTTGGGCTTTCTCAAAAGTCCTAAAATGCATTCATCTGATTGAAATCGAGGGAGATACGATGCGCACAAGTTAGTCGATTTTTGGAAAATGCATGAAGCCCTAATTGATTGAATTTCATATTTTTGAATAATGGGCCTATCACATAGCACTTTCCACGAAATATTAGGTTCATAAAGAGTCCATGGATCAATTTCCAATTATTTTATGGATTTATATTATTTTATTTTGATTTTTATCATTTAAAATCAAATTAAATCAAAGTAAATCAAGATTAAATGAAATAAGATTTTACAACACATGTAATTGATCCAATATCAATCTTTTAAATCAGAAATATGTGGAAAAGGATTTGCAAATAGCATGAGCTCAAAATAGTAAGTTTTGATGGAGATTTTCAATCAAAAATCCAAGGCATTTAATCATGGATCTCTCCTTGTTTTTTTTAACCTAATGGACCCATATATATTCTAAAAGGAGGCTGCAAAGAGGGGAGGACGAAAACTTGGCAAGCCATTAGGGTTCCAAGACATGCAAAATTTCATAAAACTAGGGCATAACATATAACTCTCTCCTGCAGGTTTAAAGGACTTTGAATCGTCCCATTATCTTCTTGAATATCCCAGGAGCTTGGTCCCATCATCCTCGAAGCCGTTGACAGCTCCAGAACGACACAACACCTTGTTCATGTTTATACATATTTCTAGAATTTCGTTTTGTACGTATTAACATATATTAATGAGTTTTGATGATTGTTTTGAAGCATTTTAGAGAAGATTGGAACCGTCACTAAGGAGTTTTGAAGCTTAAAACCAAGGATGCCATTATTAGGGCAAGGAAGGTCCCCTCCTTCGTTTTCCACTATGCAAGCCGTTTCAGACCATAATATTGACACCATTAAACTCGCCATCCTCCGTTTAGTGGATCTGGGTGGTAAGCACCTTCGTTAATCTCGAGTTTTGCAGGATTTCTTTCGGAGCTTCAGTTAGCTACGAAATCGTGGATCCAGTTTCGTAGCAATTTCATGGGCGTTTCGTAGCTAATTCTAGGCGGAGAGTTTATGAAGATGATGAACAGAAGGTGGACCCACGCACAGGAATCCCATTGGCCGGTCAATTATTCTTCTCTCTCCTTCCACGCGCGCGCAGTGGTGATTGGTGGGTCAGCAAAGCTTCTCTCTCTCACTTGCTCTGATTGGGTATGCGTGCATGCAGGTGGGGCCAGGTAAGTTTGTTGTTTGACTTCATCCATTTATTGCCTAAGTTAATATTTCTTTTATCGAGGGCGTATAATTATCAAAAGGGAAACGTGGTGGGATTGGCAAGGTGAAGAATTCATATACCTCATTGTCCTGGGTTCGAGCCATGTATGAGTATTATTTTTGGTTAATTAATCTTCGCAGATTCTGTACAATACCCCAATGCTAGAGCATCACGCACCATCAGCATCAACCATCAGATCTCCTATAATTTCAATCTAACGCCCCAGGAATTGTGGATCCACCATGCACCTTCAAAGAACAATAACACAGGGTTTCTTTCCCAGGTTTTTCTATATAATTTTATTATTTTGTTTATAATTTTATAATTTTGTTTATAATTCTATTATTTTGTTTAGATTAAATATTAATAAATTATGTTTAGTTTAATCAATTAGTAAAATTAGGATTAGGTTTAGGATTACAATATTTTCCGATTATTTCGATTCCTCGATTTAATTATTTTAATCAGTTTTAATTAAAAATAAAAAAGAACCCTATAAAGGTTAAAGGTATTAGGGTTTACCCCATCCCATTTGGCCAAAGTATCAAAATATTATGATTTAAATTATTATTCGTTTCGACTAAATTTATTGGTCGCGATGATTAATAATCGATTGATTTAATTAATCAAATCCTATAAATTGAAATAATATTTATTTTGCTAAACGGTTTTAACCAAAGCTATTGGTTACGATGATTAGCATTTTCCCTTTATCAAATTCGTTATTATTTGTAATCAAATCTATCGATTATGAGGATTAACGATAATTAAAATACGCACATTTGCTATTCGTGATAATCGAATCCATTGATTATAGTGATTAGCAATCCTCCCTTTAATCCGTTAGCCATGGTAATCAAACCTATTGATTATTGCGGCTAATGGTAACAAATTAAAATCAGGGTTGTACGCCCAAAACATCTAAAAAACACTAAACCACGATACTACGGATTTTCATCCTTTTCAATCAGGCAACTCAAAATGCCTTTCAAATCAAATTCAAAACTACGATAGGCCATTCAAAAAGCCTTCAAACCTCCATAATCAATTCTAAGGCGTACAATCCTGTGCCCCGAACTACGTTGACTCTGATTCTCCATAAGGAGATACGTAGGCACTTGGATAACCAAGACGAGTCCCCCTTCCCTAAAATCTCAATTTTTCCCCTATTCATTTCCTCAGCTATTAACTTCTATAATTTTAGCCATACCCTGAACAAAGACGCATAACTACGATGGAGGGAAGGCGATATACGTTAACTCCCCACCAAGGGAAAAAGGGTCCTAGATTTCCTTTATCAATCTACAAACTCTGGAGGTTGCAAATAGTGTGATACTATCCTTTAGAAAAAGCAAAAAAGGTCCAGTCAAAGGAAACTCATGAAGTTCCGATACGACGGAAACCCACCGCTAACAATGCATCCCCGACAGATTCGACGTGCCCTAGGAGAATTCGAGATTACCCTTCACTCCTACAATTCCATGAACTAAGGAGTAGGATATGGTCAACAGACTCACAAAGGAGATTGCCCTTAGGATTAATAGATTTATCTTTCAAGTTGTAATTCCTACGATCACAAAATGCTACTTGATGTAAAATGTTGTACCTTTCGAATAATAATTCAATAAAATAATCATGCATGTTTTGAAATCAATTCTTTCGCTCCGCTTTTGCATTACTACGACTTTCCATTTCAAATTATCTTTCAAATTATCACTCCCAATCATCAACAAACTTGAGGGAGAATGACGAATACAAATATCTAAGTCCAGCTTAATATATGCTTTCAAGGTAAGACCGAACCGACGATGTACAGGCATTGTTTCAAATCCCTAAACAGTGGAGGTATAAGGATGTTAATCCCCGTCACCCCCTCGAGCCAGGAGTTGGAGTTTGCTTCTACTTTTCAAATAAACCTTGATTTTAACCAGGGGCAAGGTAGATTTCAATTAATTCAATGGTGTATTTTGGTTGTCAAGAGAATAAGTTAATCCAAGCAAGGATTCAAGCAAAGGTTCAAGCATATCTTTTTCCTCGCGTTCATCCGAGATTGAGGAAGCAATGGAGATAACATTTACAACATCTTCTTCCTCAATACATCATCCAAGATCGAGGACATATCAAAGTCGAAGCATACAAATCAAAATCAACATGGCAGTTATGACATTCAAAATCCAAGGATCAAAAGAAGCATTAAAAAAAAGGGAGAAAAAACGCCCGCTAAGTTAAAACGGAAAATTTCATAAAAGAAAACAAAGATGACTTAGGCAAAATTAGGGCATCCCGATGGATCAAATTCAAAGGAATTGGTTCATGCAAAAGTAAGGGAGAAACAAAGGCGAAATACAAAGGATAATCTTGTGACTGCTGACTCATCAAAGCTTCACGTCAATGCTTGGATCTTCACAACATTTTCATTAATGCTTGGGTCCCTACTAAGGCTTCTACTCAACATCGAAATCGAAACGATTCTCTTACATACAAAGCACATCCATTGGATTAGGCGAATTTTTAGGATCTGGAGAACATCAAAGAGAAAAGGGGTGGGTTAAATATATTTTGAGCCTTATATCTGTTGTTTCTTAAACCATTAACCGGGCCAAGTTACAACATTCAAAAGTCCTAATTGAGGCAAGGTTAACTATGAAAGCATATTAAGCAGGATTTTGTTATACTGACTCCTAATGTTTGTTAAAACTATTCCTAACCACTACGTTTCTTCAAGCATTAATTTCTAATCATCCAGTCCTAAATCATAACGGACTTCGATGTCAAAACTTGCATACGCATTCCATTGGAGTTACTTCTTAAAGGGTACAACATCGTCTACGAACATACACTTAGCATCGAGGAGATCTCGAAATTGGTTAATCAAGGGTGATCACTTCTAATAAAGACCTTTGCATGGGGGAACCTCGTCTAGGGGGTTCTCCTAAACAGGGGCAAAATTTCAAGGATCACAGGGGCATGCAATCAAACATCCTATTCACTAGGGGCACTCTTCCTAAGGACCAATCAACTTGGGGCACACCTCGAAGCAGTCTCAGTCAGGGGCATGTCAAACATGGGAAGAATTCAAATTCAAAAGGATAGCACACGATGGATAACCCTCCATATCCTGGGGATCAAGGGCATACCCCTTCAATCTAAAAGTCGAAGCATACGACAAGGCCAAACTGGGGCAAGACGCACAACATAAGGAAAAGGCGTTATCACACTTTACAACCTCGAACGAATCTTTCTCCTAACTACGATCTTCAAAATTCAAAAAAACAAGGATTGGGAAGTCGCGCTAGCATCACACCCCACCTTATCAAACAAACCTACAATTCTAACGAGCTATACGCGCTTTTGTTGTCGACAACTATCATTGGAACATCATGCAAATACATATAAGGCATGCATTACATAACACCACACCTTTTCAGGTAGTCTTCTTACGATCCTTTCTAGGAATCTTCTCAGGTGGTCTTCTTTAAGACAAATTGTCATCCTTTTCAGGAACCTATTTAGGTAGTCTTCTTTAAGAGATTCTTAAAAACCTTTCTAGGTAATCTTTTTAAGACATCTTTCAGCCTTTTCAGGTAGTCTTCTTTAAGACAAATCTCACGACCCTTTCTAGGAGCCTCCTCAAGCAGTCTTATTCAAGACGAATTGTCATCCTTTCCATGAACCTCTTCAGGTAGTCTTATTTAAGACATTATTTTTCTAAGAACCTCTCCAGGTAATCTTTTTAAGACGTCTTTCAGCCTTTTTAGGTAGTCTTCTCTAAGACAAATCGCACGATCCTTTCTAGGAATCTTCTCAGGTGGTCTTCTTTAAGACAAATTGTCATCATTTCCAAGAATCTTTTTAGGTAGTCTTTTTCAGGACATTCTTTGTCTAAGTACCTTCTTAGGTAGCCTTCTTTAAAAACAACTTGTCATCCTTTTCAGGAACCTCCTCAGGTGGTCTTCTTTAAGACATTCTACGAACCTTTCTGGGTGGTCTTTTCTAAGACATTCACTGCCCTCTCCAAGAACCTCTTTAGGTAGTCTTTGTATAACATTTTCAGCCTTTCCAAGTGGTCTTCTTCAAGACAAATTTCTATCTATTTTAGGAACCTTTCCAGGTAGACTTCTTTAAGACAAATTTCTATCCATTCTAAGAACCTCTTCAGGTAGTCTTCTTCAAGACAAATCTTCATATCCATTCCAGAAACCTTTTCAGGTAGTCTTATAGAAGACATTACTTCGTTCCACTCGCTACATCAATCAACATATACATAAGCATAAGCATTACCCGCATACATAAACATTACAAAGCCAGCATAAACGTAGTCATGGTATAGGTGCAAGCATGGAGTAAACAAGTTCAACGGGTTCAATCTTGGGATTAACATCAGCGTCAACATACATACATACGCATTAGCACATACATATTATCAAGTACATTCACATACTACAAAAGCCTAGTTTCCAACCCTCGTGTTGTGATTGGTGTATTTTCTGACCCACGTGTCGTGAGTTTCCAACCCTCGTGTTGTGACAGGTGTGTTTTCTGACCCTCGAGTCGTGAGTTTCTAAACGTATCATTTTCTTTCCGACCCTCGAGTCATGAATATTTAGCATGCTACTTTCTCCGACCCTCGAGTCGTGAGTCTCCAAACAGGTGAATCTTTTTCATGCAGGTACGCTTGTCAGAACCATGACAGGCAATTCCTTTGATACAGGTAAGTTTGCTAGAACTATAGCAAATGATTTCTCTTATGTAGGTAAGCTTGTCCGAACTAGGGCAAGTAATCCAAATGGTGTAGGTGAAATTTGTCCGAGCCAGGGCAGATGATCCAAATGGTGCAGGTGAGTTTGTGATAACCCTCGCAAATGACCCTATTGGTGCAGGTGAGTTTGCGATAACCCTCGCAAATGATCCTAATGGTGCAGGTGAGTTTGCTATAACCCTAGCAAATTATCCTAATGGTGCAGGTGAGTTTGCGATAACCCTTGCAAATGACCCTAATGGTGCAGGTGAGCTTGTTAGAATCATAACAAGTGATCCCTCTTACAAGTCCTCGCTATGTAAGACTCAGGCTTTAGCAGGACGGTTCTTTTCTCTCACGCTCGAGCACAAGGTTTTACAAAAGGTTTCTTCAATTGGGTTTATCGCGTGAGTCCCTCGGCAGTGATATTCTCCAAGACGTCATCAACAACAAACAAAGGTTTCTTTTATTTTTCAAAGCTACTAACATACTTCAAATGACAATCATGCATCATTCAACTAACATACTTCATTCATACATAGTGCATATACATACATGGCTCTCATTTATTTTGAGAAGCCCGTTGAATCATGCATCGCATGCATCATAACATTGCATAAAATTCAGGTTGCCTTTTTAGGCTATGCTACAATCAAAGCACCCGGTCCCTCCCGAAAAACATTAGCTACACATTCTGAAAAATGGTGTTTACCTTGGGTGGCATCTTTAAGCCCATCCTCCACAGAACTCTTTCCAGAACAAATGCAAATTTCAGGGCATCTCAGTGTCCAATCATCTTCTACCTTTAGATCGCGATAGGCAGACGTGCCTATCTAACTCTTCAGGTTTAAGAAGATTGAACAGGGGCAGCTGTCATACCCCAAAATTTCCTCTCCTCTTCAAAGGCTCAAAGTTCAGGGGTTTTCTCAAGTCACTCTCTCCCATTCAAAACTAGGGTTTGCATTTTATCAAAGGATGTTAAATCTCCAAGGCCTCAAATGGATCTCAAGGTGTCACATATGTATCAAAGCATATCCATGCCAAAAGTCAAGCTTCAATTCCAAGGATCGCTCATTCAACGGCTCAGATGACCAATAATCGACTATGCTGACCTAAAAGTCAACTTTAGTCAAAATACAGTCAAACTTCAAGATTCTTTGTGGACATCAAGTATGTGAGTTTAAATCCATCATTTGATCAAAGGTTGATCATGATCCATCAATAAAAACTCAGAAATGAACAAATGCAAAGGTTCAAATTAGGATTTTTATAGGAGAAAGTCAACTCAACTTTGACTAGTCATAACTTTCACATGGAGTATCAAAAATTTCCCAACCAAAGCCTATTCTCAAGGAAATTTCATCCTCTACAACTTTGATGCTGGGCCCAAGATCAAGAAATGCACCATTTGGGAGATATGGTCAAAGAAAATTATAGGTCCTCCAAAAAGTCAACAAAAACACCTTTTGGGTCAAAGCTCATAACTTGAGCATGGAAGATTCAATTGAGATGAAACTAAAAAGTTCTTTTAGAGGACTCTTTGGGCTTTCTAAAAAGTCCTAGAATGCATTCATCTGATTGAAATCGAGGGAGATACGATGCGCACAAGTTAGTCGATTTTTGGAAAATGCATGAAGCCCTAATTGATTGAATTTCATATTTTTGAATAATGGGCCTATCATATAGCACTTTCCACGAAATATTAGGTTCATAAAGAGTCCATGGATCAATTTCCAATTATTTTATGGATTTATATTATTTTATTTTGATTTTTATCATTTAAAATCAAATTAAATCAAAGTAAATCAAGATTAAATGAAATAAGATTTTACAACACATGTAATTGATCCAATATCAATCTTTTAAATCAGAAATATGTGGAAAAGGATTTGCAAATAGCATGAGCTCAAAATAGTAAGTTTTGATGGAGATTTTCAATCAAAAATCCAAGGCATTTAATCATGGATCTCTCCTTGTTTTGTTTAACCTAATGGACCCATATATATTCTAAAAGGAGGCTGCAAAGAGGGGAGGACGAAAACTTGGCAAGCCATTAGGGTTCCAAGACATGCAAAATTTCATAAAACTAGGGCATAACATATAACTCTCTCCTGCAGGTTTAAAGGGCTTTGAATCGTCCCATTATCTTCTTGAATATCCCAGGAGCTTGGTCCCATCATCCTCGAAGCCGTTGACAGCTCCAGAACGACACAACACCTTGTTCATGTTTATACATATTTCTAGAATTTCGTTTTGTACGTATTAACATATATTAATGAGTTTTGATGATTGTTTTGAGATTATGCAGCATTTTAGAGAAGATTGGAACCGTCCCTAAGGAGTTTTGAAGCTTAAAACCAAGGATGCCATTATTAGGGCAAGGAAGGTCCCCTCCTTCGTTTTCCACTATGCAAGCCGTTTCAGACCATAATATTGACACCATTAAACTCGCCATCCTCCGTTTAGTGGATCTGGGTGGTAAGCACCTTCGTTAATCTCGAGTTTTGCAGGATTTCTTTCGGAGCTTCAGTTAGCTACGAAATCGTGGATCCAGTTTCTTAGCAATTTCATGGGCTTTTCGTAGCTAATTCTGGGCGGAGAGTTTATGAAGATGATGAACAGAAGGTGGACCCACGCGCAGGAATCCCATTGGCCGGTCAATTATTCTTCTCTCTCCTTCCACGCGCGCGCAGTGGTGATTGGTGGGTCAACAAAGCTTCTCTCTCTCACTTGCTCTGATAGGGTATGCGTGCATGCAGGTGGGGCCAGGTAAGTTTGCTGTTTGACTTCATCCATTTATTGCCTAAGTTAATATTTCTTTTATCGAGGGCGTATAATTATCAAAAGGGAAACGTGGTGGGATTGGCAAGGTGAAGAATTCATATACCTCATTGTCTTGGGTTCGAGCCAGGTATGAGTATTATTTTTGGTTAATTAATCTTCGCAGATTCTGTACAATACCCCTATGCTAGAGCATCACGCACCATCATCATCAACCATCAGATCTCCTATAATTTCAATCCAACGCCCCAGGAATTGTGGATCCACCATGCACCTTCAAAGAACAATAACACAGGGTTTCTTTCCCAGGTTTTTCTATATAATTTTATTATTTTGTTTATAATTTTATAATTTTGTTTATAATTCTATTATTTTGTTTAGATTAAATATTAATAAATTATGTTTAGTTTAATCAATTAGTAAAATTAGGATTAGGTTTAGGATTACAATATTTTCCGATTACTCCGATTATTTCGATTCCTCGATTTAATTATTTTAATCAGTTTTAATTAAAAATAAAAAAGAACCCTATAAAGGTTAAAGGTATTAGGGTTTACCCCATCCCATTTGGCCAAAGTATCAAAATATTAGGATTTAAATTATTATTCGTTTCGACTAAATTTATTGGTCGCGATGATTAATAATCGATTGATTTAATTAATCTAATCCTATAAATTAAAATAATATTTATTTTGCTAAACGGTTTTAACCAAAGCTATTGGTTACGATGATTAGCATTTTCCCTTTATCAAATTCGTTATTATTTGTAATCAAATCTATCGATTATGAGGAGTAACGATAATTAAAATACGCACATTTGCTATTCGTGATAATCGAATCCATCGATTATCGTGATTAGCAATCCTCCCTTTAATCCGTTAGCCATGGTAATCAAACCTATTGATTATTGCGACTAATGGTAACAAATTAAAATCAGGGTTGTACGCCCAAAACATCTAAAAAACACTAAACCACGATACTACGGATTTTCATCCTTTTCAATCAGGCAACTCAAAATGCCTTTCAAATCAAATTCAAAATTACGATAGGCCATTCAAAAAGCCTTCAAACCTCCATAATCAATTCTAAGGCGTACAATCCTGTGCCCCGAACTACGTTGACTCTGATTCTCCATAAGGAGATACGTAGGCACTTGGATAACCAAGGCGAGTCCCCCTTCCCTAAAATCTCAATTTTTCCCCTATTCATTTCCTCAGCTATTAACTTCTATAATTTTAGCCATACCCTGAACAAAGACGCATAACTACGATGGAGGGAAGGCGATATACGTTAACTCCCCACCAAGGGAAAAGGGTCCTAGATTTCCTTTATCAATCTACAAACTCTGGAGGTTGCAAATAGTGTGATACTATCCTTTAGAAAAAGCAAAAAAGGTCCAGTCAAAGGAAACTCATGAAGTTCCGATACGACGGAAACCCACCGCTAACAATTCATTCCCGACAGATTCGACGTGCCCTAGGAGAATTCGAGATTACCCTTCACTCCTACAATTCCATGAACTAAGGAGTAGGATATGGTCAACAGACTCACAAAGCAGATTGCCCTTAGGATTAATAGATTTATCTTTCAAGTTGTAATTCCTACGATCACAAAATGCTACTTGATGTAAAATGTTGTACCTTTCGAATAATAATTCAATAAAATAATCATGCATGTTTTGAAATCAATTCTTTCGCTCCGCTTTTGCATTACTACGACTTTCCATTTCAAATTATCTTTCAAATTATCACTCCCAATCATCAACAAACTTGAGGGAGAATGACGAATACAAATAACTAAGTCCAGCTTAATATATGCTTTCAAGGTAAGACCGAACCGACGATGTACAGGCATTGTTTCAAATCCCTAAACAGTGGAGGTATAAGGATGTTAATCCCTCGTCACCCCCTCGAGCCAGGAGTTGGAGTTTGCTTCTACTTTTCAAATAAACCTTGATTTTAACCAGGGGCAAGGTAGATTTCAATTAATTCAATGGTGTATTTTGGTTGTCAAGAGAATAAGTTAATCCAAGCAAGGATTCAAGCAAAGGTTCAAGCATATCTTTTTCCTCGCGTTCATCCGAGATTGAGGAAGCAATGGAGATAACATTTACAACATCTTCTTCCTCAATACATCATCCAAGATCGAGGACATATCAAAGTCGAAGCATACAAATCAAAATCAACATGGCAGTTATGACATTCAAAATCCAAGGATCAAAAGAAGCATTAAAAAAAAAGGGAGAAAAAACGCCCGCTAAGTTAAAACGGAAAATTTCATAAAAGAAAACAAAGATGACTTAGGCAAAATTAGGGCATCCCGATGGATCAAATTCAAAGGAATTGGTTCATGCAAAAGTAAGGGAGAAACAAAGGCGAAATACAAAGGATAATCTTGTGACTGCTGACTCATCAAAGCTTCACGTCAATGCTTGGATCTTCACAACATTTTCATCAATGCTTGGGTCCCTACTAAGGCTTCTACTCAACATCGAAATCGAAACGATTCTCTTACATACAAAGCACATCCATTGGATTAGGCGAATTTTTAGGATCTGGAGAACATCAAAGAGAAAAGGGGTGGGTTAAATATATTTTGAGCCTTATATCTGTTGTTTCTTAAACCATTAACCGGGCCAAGTTACAACATTCAAAAGTCCTAATTGAGGCAAGGTTAACTATGAAAGCATATTAAGCAGGATTTTGTTATACTGACTCCTAATGTTTGTTAAAACTATTCCTAACCACTACGTTTCTTCAAGTATTCATTTCTAATCATCCAGTCCTAAATCATAACGGACTTTGATGTCAAAACTTGCATACGCATTCCATTGGAGTTACTTCTTAAAGGGTACAACATCGTCTACGAACATACACTTAGCATCGAGGAGATCTCGAAATTGGTTAATCAAGGGTGATCACTTCTAATAAAGACCTTTGCATGGGGGAACCTCGTCTAGGGGGTTCTCCTAAACAGGGGCAAAATTTCAAGGATCACAGGGGCATGCAATCAAACATCCTATTCACTAGGGGCACTCTTCCTAAGGACCAATCAACTTGGGGCACACCTCGAAGCAGTCTCAATCAGGGGCATGTCAAACATGGGAAGAATTCAAATTCAAAAGGATAGCACACGATGGATAACCCTCCATATCCTGGGGATCAAGGGCATACCCCTTCAATCTAAAAGTCGAAGCATACGACAAGGCCAAACTGGGGCAAGATGCACAACATAAGGAAAAGGCGTTCTCACACTTTACAACCTCGAACAAATCTTTCTCCTAACTACGATCTTCAAAATTCAAAAAAACAAGGATTGGGAAGTCGCGCTAGCATCACACCCCACCTTATCAAACAAACCTACAATTCTAACGAGCTATACGCGCTTTTGTTGTCGACAACTATCATTGGAACATCATGCAAATACATATAAGGCATGCATTACATAACACCACACCTTTTCAGGTAGTCTTCTTACGATCCTTTCTAGGAATCTTCTCAGGTGGTCTTCTTTAAGACAAATTGTCATCCTTTTCAGGAACCTATTTAGGTAGTCTTCTTTAAGAGATTCTTAAAAACCTTTCTAGGTAATCTTTTAAAGACATCTTTCAGCCTTTTCAGGTAGTCTTCTTTAAGACAAATCTCACGACCCTTTCTAGGAGCCTCCTCAAGCAGTCTTATTCAAGACGAATTGTCATCCTTTCCAGGAACCTCTTCAGGTAGTCTTATTTAAGACATTATTTTTCTAAGAACCTCTCCAGGTAATCTTTTTAAGACGCCTTTCAGCCTTTTCAGGTAGTCTTCTCTAAGACAAATCGCACGATCCTTTCTAGGAATCTTCTCAGGTGGTCTTCTTTAAGACAAATTGTCATCATTTCCAAGAATCTTTTTAGGTAGTCTTTTTCAGGACATTCTTTTTCTAAGTACCTTTTTAGGTAGCCTTCTTTAAAAATAATTTGTCATCCTTTTCAGGAACCTCCTCAGGTGGTCTTCTTTAAGACATTCTACGAACCTTTCTGGGTGGTCTTTTCTAAGACATTCACTGCCCTCTCCAAGAACCTCTTTAGGTAGTCTTTGTAAAACATTTTCAGCCTTTCCAAGTGGTCTTCTTCAAGACAAATTTCTATCTATTTTAGGAACCTTTCCAGGTAGACTTCTTTAAGACAAATTTCTATCCATTCTAAGAACCTCTTCAGGTAGTCTTCTTCAAGACAAATCTTCATATCCATTCCAGAAACCTTTTCAGGTAGTCTTATAGAAGACATTACTTCGTTCCACTTGCTACATCAATCAACATATACATAAGCATAAGCATTACCCGCATACATAAACATTACAAAGCCAGCATAAACGTAGTCATGGTATAGGTGCAAGCATGGAGTAAACAAGTTCAACGGGTTCAATCTTGGGATTAACATCAGCGTCAACATACATACATACGCATTAGCACATACATATTATCAAGTACATTCACATACTACAAAAGCCTAGTTTCCAACCCTCGTGTTGTGATTGGTGTATTTTCTGACCCACGTGTCGTGAGTTTCCAACCCTCGTGTTGTGACAGGTGTGTTTTCTGACCCTCGAGTCGTGAGTTTCTAAACATATCATTTCCTTTCCGACACTCGAGTCATGAATATTTGGCATGCTACTTTCTCCGACCCTCGAGTCGTGAGTCTCCAAACAGGTGAATCTTTTTCATGCAGGTACGCTTGTCAGAACCATGACAGGCAATTCCTTTGATACAGGTAAGTTTGCTAGAACTATAGCAAATGATTTCTCTTATGCAGGTAAGCTTGTCCGAACCAGGGCAAGTAATCCAAATGGTGTAGGTGAAATTTGTCCGAGCCAGGGCAGATGATCCAAATGGTGCAGGTGAGTTTGTGATAACCCTCGCAAATGACCCTATTGGTGCAGGTGAGTTTGCGATAACCCTTGCAAATGATCCTAATGGTGCAGGTGAGTTTGCTATAACCCTAGCAAATTATCCTAATGGTGCAGGTGAGTTTGCGATAACCCTCGCAAATGACCCTAATGGTGCAGGTGAGCTTGTTAGAATCATAACAAGTGATCCCTCTTACAAGTCCTCTCTATGTAAGACTCAGGCTTTAGCAGGACGGTTCTTTTCTCTCACGCTCGAGCACAAGGTTTTACAAAAGGTTTCTTCAATTGGGTTTATCGCGTGAGTCCCTCGGCAGTGATATTCTCCAAGACGTCATCAACAACAAACAAAGGTTTCTTTTCTTTTTCAAAGCTACTAACATACTTCAAATGACAATCATGCATCATTCAACTAACATACTTCATTCATACATAGTGCATATACATACATGGCTCTCATTTATTTTGAGAAGCCCGTTGCATCATGCATCGCATGCATCATAACATTGCATAAAACTCAGGTTTCCTTTTTAGGCTATGCTACAATGAAAGCACCCGGTCCCTCCCGAAAAACATTAGCTACACATTCTGAAAAATGGTGTTTACCTTGGGTGGCATCTTTAAGCCCATCCTCCACAGAACTCTTTCCAGAACAAATGCAAATTTTAGGGCATCTCAGTGTCCAATCATCTTCTGCCTTTAGATCGCGATAGGCAGACGTGCCTATCTAGCTCTTCAGGTTTAAGAAGATTGAACAGGGGCAGCTGTCATACCCCAAAATTTGCCCTCCTCTTCAAAGGCTCAAAGTTCAGGGGTTTTCTCAAGTCACTCTCTCCCATTCAAAACTAGGGTTTGCATTTTATCAAAGGATGTTAAATCTCAAAGGCCTCAAATGGATCTCAAGGTGTCACATATGTATCAAAGCATATCCATGCCAAAAGTCAAGCTTCAATTCCAAGGATCGCTCATTCAACGGCTCAGATGACCAATAATCGACTATGCTGACCTAAAAGTCAACTTTAGTCAAAATACAGTCAAACTTCAAGATTCTTTGTCAACATCAAGTATGTGAGTTTAAATCCATCATTTGATCAAAGGTTGATCATGATCCATCAATAAAAACTCAGAAATGAACAAATGCAAAGGTTCAAATTAGGGTTTTTATAAGAGAAAGTTAACTCAACTTTGACTAGTCATAACTTTCACATGGAGTATCAAAAATTTCCCAACCAAAGCCTATTCTCAAGGAAATTTCATCCTCTACAACTTTGATGTTGGGCCCAAGATCAAGAAATGCACCATTTGGGAGATATGGTCAAAGAAAATTATAGGTCCTCCAAAAAGTCAACAAAAACACCTTTTGGGTCAAAGCTCATAACTTGAGCATGGAAGATTCAATTGAGATGAAACTAAAAAGGTCTTTTAGAGGACTCTTTGGGCTTTCTAAAAAGTCCTAGAATGCATTCATCTGATTGAAATCGAGGGAGATACGATGGGCACAAGTTAGTCAATTTTTGGAAAATGCATGAAGCCCTAATTGATTGAATTTCATATTTTTGAATAATGGGCCTATCATATAGCACTTTCCACGAAATATTAGGTTCATAAAGAGTCCATGGCAATCTTTTAAATCAGAAATATGTGGAAAAGGATTTGCAAATAGCATGAGCTAAAAATAGTAAGTTTTGATGGAGATTTTCAATCAAAAATCCAAGGCATTTAATCATGGATCTCTCCTTGTTTTTTTTAACCTAATGGACCCATATATATTCTAAAAGGAGGCTGCAAAGAGGGGAGGACGAAAACTTGGCAAGCCATTAGGGTTCCAAGACATGCAAAATTTCATAAAACTAGGGCATAACATATAACTCTCTCCTGCAGGTTTAAAGGACTTTGAATCGTCCCATTATCTTCTTGAATATCCCAAGAGCTTGGTCCCATCATCCTCGAAGCCGTTGACAGCTCCAGAACGACACAACACCTTGTTCATGTTTATACATATTTCTAGAATTTCGTTTTGTACGTATTAACATATATTAATGAGTTTTGATGATTGTTTTGAGATTATGCAGCATTTTAGAGAAGATTGGAACCGTCACTAAGGAGTTTTGAAGCTTAAAACCAAGGATGCCATTATTAGGGCAAGGAAGGTCCCCTCCTTCGTTTTCCACTATGCAAGCCATTTCAGACCATAATATTGACACCATTAAACTCGCCATCCTCTGTTTAGTGGATCTGGGTGGTAAGCACCTTCGTTAATCTCGAGTTTTGCAGGATTTCTTTCGGAGCTTCAGTTAGCTACGAAATCGTGGATCCAGTTTCTTAGCAATTTCATGGGCTTTTCGTAGCTAATTCTGGGCGGAGAGTTTATGAAGATGATGAACAGAAGGTGGACCCACGCGCAGGAATCCCATTGGCCGGTCAATTATTCTTCTCTCTCCTTCCACGCGCGCGCAGTGGTGATTGGTGGGTCAACAAAGCTTCTCTCTCTCACTTGCTCTGATAGGGTATGCGTGCATGCAGGTGGGGCCAGGTAAGTTTGCTGTTTGACTTCATCCATTTATTGCCTAAGTTAATATTTCTTTTATCGAGGGCGTATAATTATCAAAAGGGAAACGTGGTGGGATTGGCAAGGTGAAGAACTCATATACCTCATTGTCCTGGGTTCGAGCCAGGTTTGAGTATTATTTTTGGTTAATTAATCTTCGCGGATTCTGTACAATACCCCTATGCTAGACCATCACGCACCATCAGCATCAACCATTAGATCTCCTATAATTTCAATCTAACGCCCCAGGAATTGTGGATCCACCATGCACCTTCAAAGAACAATAACACAGGATTTCTTTCCCAGGTTTTTCTATATAATTTTATTATTTTGTTTATAATTTTATAATTTTGTTTATAATTCTATTATTTTGTTTAGATTAAATATTGATAAATTATGTTTAGTTTAATCAATTAGTAAAATTAGGATTAGGTTTAGGATTACAATATTTTCCGATTACTCCGATTATTTCGATTCCTCGATTTAATTATTTTAATCAGTTTTAATTAAAAATCAAAAAGAACCCTATAAAGGTTAAAGGTATTAGGGTTTACCCCATCCCATTTGGCCAAAGTATCAAAATATTAGGATTTAAATTATTATTCGTTTTGACTAAATTTATTGGTCGCAATGATTAATAATCGGTTGATTTAATTAATCAAATCCTATAAATTAAAATAATATTTATTTTGCTAAACGGTTTTAACCAAAGCTATTGGTTACGATGATTAGCATTTTCCCTTTATCAAATTCGTTATTATTTGTAATCGAATCTATCGATTATGAGGAGTAACGATAATTAAAATACGCACATTTGCTATTCGTGATAATCGAATCCATCGATTATAGTGATTAGCAATCCTCCCTTTAATCCGTTAGCCATGGTAATCAAACCTATTGATTATTGCGACTAATGGTAACAAATTAAAATCAGGGCTGTACGCCCAAAACATCTAAAAAACACTAAACCACGATACTACGGATTTTCATCCTTTTCAATCAGGCAACTCAAAATGCCTTTCAAATCAAGTTCAAAACTACGATAGGCCATTCAAAAAGCCTTCAAACCTCCATAATCAATTCTAAGGCGTACAATCCTTTGCCCCGAACTACGTTGACTCTGATTCTCCATAAGGAGATACGTAGGCACTTGGATAACCAAGGCGAGTCCCCCTTCCCTAAAATCTCAATTTTTCCCCTATTCATTTCCTCAGCTATTAACTTCTATAATTTTAGCCATAAAACTTGACCCTTAGATTCAAAGCCAATAGGAAAGGGTTGAGGGTGCCTAACACCTTCCCTCGACCTGAATATAATAACTTACCCCGATCTCTTAACTGCGTAGGGTTTCCTATTCGCCCTTCAGAATAGGTGGCGACTCTAAATCTATATTTTTAGGGCAGGTTGCTACAGACTGATCCCGCAAACCAACACGGGTCTTTTCAGTATGCTTTGACCTCACTCACATGCTTTCTGAGAAACTTCCCAGAAGGTCACCCATCCTAATACTACTCCAAGTCAAGCACGCTTCATTGTGGAGTTCTTATGTGTCATACCCCAAAATTTGCCCATCATATTTCAGTCCATCTGACTTTCAAATGCTCAAAGATCTCCAATTGCTCATAACTACTTATCTCCTAAACGAATGCCTTTGGACTAGGGTTTCGATCTTCTCAAAGAGAAATCAACTTCTGATACCTCAAGTGGATTCCATGACCTCTCATATGATTCAAAGGACCCTCACCTCAAGTTTCAAGCTCTGTTTCCTAAGATTGCTCAATCAACAGCCCAAATGGTCAACAGTCGACTAGTTTGACTTAAAAGTTAAATATGGTCCAAAGTACAGTCAAAATTCCTGATTTTTGGTCAACATCCTCATTTTGAAGTATCATTCATCATTTTTATCAAGAGTTGATCATGATTCATCAAGAAAAACTCCAAAATCATCAAAAACCTAAGTTTCTAAATTAGGGTTTTTAAGGAGAAAGTCAACTCAACTTTGACCAGCCATAACTTTCACATGGAACATCAGAGATTTTCCATCCAAAGCCTATCTTTAAGGAAATTGAATTCTCTACAATTTTGTCTCTCACAAGCCAGGGCCAGAAATGTACCATTTGGGAGATATGAGCCAAAACATTACAGGTCTTTCTAAGAGATCGCAAAAAGTCATTTTTTCTCAAAGCTCATAACTTAAACATGGTAGACCCAATTGAGATGAAACCAAAAGCATCATTTAGAGGACAATCTAAGATTTCTAAAAAGCTCGAGAACACTTCCATACAATAAAAAATGAGAGAGATATGCTTGGTACAAGTTGGTCGATTTTTGAGAAATGCTTGAAGCCATAATTGACAATTTGCATACTTTTGAGTATTGGGCTTATAAATTTGAGTTTCCCACGTGGATACAAGTTTATAAGAGGCCCATAAATCAATTTTCTTTTATTTAATGATTTTGTTTCTTTTATTTTGATTTTATTCATTTAAAATCAAATTAAATCCAAATGAAATTATAATTAAATGAAAGAATATGCTATGAATCTTTCCCTTTCATTTTATTTAGATCAAACCATCATCTAAGGATCAAGGAATCGTGGGAAATATGCACAAAATATGAGAGATCTCAAATTAGAAAGATTTGATACAAAGACCATATCAATTTTTTTTTACAATCATTGATTGAGTTTCTTTCAAAGATTCAACCCTAATTCTACACCATATATATATATATATATATATATATATATATATATATATATATATATATATATATATCTATCATGCTGCAGCCTCCAAGGGACGAAAAAAGAAGGTTCTGGCAGCCAAGAGATTAGGGTTTCTCATCCAAAAAACATTCCCTACAAACTTGCACCATCGAATGACGTTTTGGAAGGTGCCTCAAGCTACTCTCGGCCTTCCATTGCACTTCTGAGGTAAGCTTAGGTAGGTATAGAGCGAATTCCATGGCTGTAGATTCCTAAACTATGCATACGAAAACTCATCTTCGTCATTGTTTTTCTGTTTATCGAACCTCACGTTGCAATGCATTTTGATTCACTCTAACGTTACTAATATGCTCAAGTGATTCTTTATAACAGCTCTAACGTATCGTAATAGCCTTCTCATGACAGAAACATCGTGTGCCATTGTTAGGGCATCACAAGTGGCAAGCTTCGTACCCATGGTTGTGGGTCGTTTTAGAGAAAACCGAGGCCACCATTAGATTCGTAGCCCCTGATTTGGTAGATCTGGGCGCTTTCCATGTTTCAATAACGTGTTTTTGAGTGTCTCATTGTTGCAGAATTATCATGGTGAAAAACGTTGCCTATTCGCGCAAGAAAACGTTGCCAAAAAAGTCCAAATGCATTGAAGAATATGATGTTGAACGATGGATCACGCATGGCGCGAGTTTAATGGCCAGTCAAGGAGTCTCGTTTCTCTCTCCACATGCCCTGGATGATCGTTGGCCGGTCAACTCCTCTCTCCTATTACCATTGGCCCACGTATAAAGATATGGGCCCACCTTTGACTATTTTTAAAATTCTGTTTAATTATATTATTTTAGATAAATCTTTTTATGACTACTCTATTATCAAAATCCACAATTGGCACAGCTGGTTGGAACATCTGATTGTGAAGGAGAGAGCCTGGGTTCTATTCCCAGGTTCCACAATGTTACTATTTTTCAAACAAATGGAACGTTGATCCGGTACAGAGCACGCATCGCCACCCACCATGGAGTCTCACGTATCAGCCATCAGATTGCCCCAGTGTGAGATCCAACGCCTCAGGAACTGCAGATACACCATGAACCCTCAAGACTCATCTACACCTGATCCCGACGTCCAGGTTTTCTTGTTTTATTTTATTATGTTTGTTTCTTCTTTTATTTATTTTATTTTTAATTGAACCTTTTTATCTTTTTAGAATTAGAATAATTAAAATAATTTAATTTAGTTTTTCTTAGAATAATAATTGAATTTAGTTTTTAGACTAATAATTTAATTTAGTTTTAAGTTAATAATTTAATTTAATTATTTAAATTTAATTAGTTTTAATTAATTTTAGGTTTAACAATTTTAAATTAATTTTAGGTTTCAATCAGATTTAGCTTTCAATTTCAAAAACCATAGATGACCCTAGAAATCTTGGTAGGTGTTGTCCGTCAACTAGGATTTTACCCTTAGGCTTTTAGCCATAAGGCTTTTAGCCCTGATTTTTCTAAATTTATTGTTACGCGCAAATTCTCTTCTCATCATCTCAGACTCATATTCTGTGATTGTCAAATGTTTCTGCCTTTTGAATTTTGCCTCTTGATTTCGCCTTCTGCCTTTTATCATGTTTATTATCTACTTAATTATTATGTTTATCATCTACTTAATTATTATGTTTATCATCTACTTAATTATTTTTATTGTAATTGCCCCAAAGCCTTGTAATTATTTTTTGCCTTTTATTTTCTGTTACCCTATAAGGGTTTTATGGTAATAGATTAGGTTTATTTTTCTGCCTTTTAACTTCCCCCATCCCTGCAGGTGTTTATTGTAATAGCGTAGGAAATTTTATTTCTGCCTTTATTTTATTTTAATTGCGTGGTTAGTAGTTTAGGGAGTGATAACCATGAATTGAACATAGATCACCTAATTACAAGATAAATGTCATTGAAGTTAACCACATGATTGTGCACCCACACACCTTTAGGGTAATCCTTCTGTTGCGTTGTTGCCTTATTACTGTTGCCTTGTTGCCTTAATTTTATTGCCTAAGAATAGTCAAGTCCCTCGATTCCGAGGATACCTAAAGCAAATGTTGCCTTCAAAGTTATTGAAACTCCCTCGAAGCTGCCTCGGTAAAATGTGATGATTGTCCCAATTACTAAGGTATCCTCGCATGATGCCTAAAAAGATAAAATGACTATTATATCCTTCCCTTAGACTACCTGCCCTCTTTATGGTAGGGACAGTCTTATGGCGAACGATAATTCGACGACCCTTCAACATCCAATTGAAAGACTTCCTGCCCTCTCATGGTATGGATAGACCCTTTCGCCCGAAAAGCTAAAAGAACGATCTTTCAAACTTAGGGTAGTTGCTACTAATTGCTTGCTCTAAAATTCAAAACTCTTCACACTCTTCTTCAAAATCAAATTCAAGAAGACTACGCTTATTTACAAGCTAAAGTTCTTCTTCAAAATCTTTTCTATTCACACCTTACTTTTCAAACAATTCAAACATTTTGAAAACAAAGTGAGCTAATCAATTAAGAGCCTATGGAAAACCATGGATGCAAAGGGTGCCTTACACCTTCCCTTTGTATAACTTACCCCACAAACTCAATCTCTTTCAAAAAGGTCTTTCCTGTTCTTTTAGCCTTTCCAATTGGATAAAATAAAAGTCGGTGGCGACTCTTGCTATCCGCAAAATTTCAAAAAATTCAGTTCACCGTATTACATTATGGAACGGGATACCGAAAAGAATATGCATCTTGTTGGTATAGGTAATACCCATCAATCCTTATAAGCTTTCTTTCAACCATACAGTCCCATGCCTGCACGGGCTCAGGATCCCTCTCATTTCAATGTGGCGACCACCCCTTGCCATATTCGACCTCGAGTGTTACATGCGGTGCAACCGCCCCTCGCCTTCTTCGGCCTTGGGTGTTACATGTCGCCCAACTTCCGCATGGTTCGTCCTTGAACCACATCGTACTGGGAGAGGTCTGGCTCTGATACCAGTTGTAACTCCCCAGACTGCTTTCAACTCTGATACCATTTGTAACGCCCCAAACTGCTTTTAGGATGATCGACTCACCCCACAAACCAACACGGGTCTTTTCAGCATGCTTTGACCTCACTCGCTCGCTTTCTAGGAAACTTCCCGGAAGGTCACCCATCCTAGAATTGCTCCAAGTCAAGAACGCTTAACTGTGGAGTTCTTATGGAACGGGCTACCGAAAAGAAGATGCATCTTGTTGGTATAGGTAGTACCTATCAATCCTTATAAGCTTTCCTTTAACCATGCACTCCCATACCTGCACGGTCTTAGTATTCCTCTCATTCCGATGTGGCGACCACCCTTTCCCTCTTCGGTCTCAGGTGTTACATGCGGTGCTAACACCCCTCGCCTTCTTTGGCCTCGGGTGTTACATGCCCACCAGCTTCCGCATGGTTCGTCCTCGAACCACATCGTACTGGGAGAGGTCTGGCTTTGATACCATTTGTAACGCCCCAGACTGCTTTCGGGATGATTGACTGGCCCCACAAACCAACATGGGTCTTTTCAGCATGTTTTAACCTCACTCGCACGCATTATAGGAAACTTCCCAAAAGGTCAACCATCCTTAAATTGCTCCAAGTCAAGCACGCTTATCTATGGAGTTCTTATGGAATAGGCTACCGAAAAGAAGATACATCTTGTTTGTATAGGTAGTACCCATCAATCCTTATAAACTTTCCTTCAACCATGCAGTCTCATACCTGCATAGCCTCAAGATTCCTCTCATTCTGACGTGGCAACCACCTTTTCCCTCTTCGGCCTCGAGTGTTACATGCGGTGCAACCAACCCTCGCCTTCTTCGGCCTCGGGTGTTACATGCCCACAAGCTTCCGCATGGCTTGTCCTTGAACCACATCGTAATGGGAGAGATATGGCTCTGATACCATTTGTAACGTCCCAGACTGCTTTCAGGATGATCGACTGACCCCATAAACCAACACGGGTCTTTTTAGCTTGCTTTAACCCCACTCGCATACTTTTTGAGAAACTTCCCAGAAGGTAACCCATCCCTAAATTGCTCCAAGTCAAGCACGCTTAACTATGGAATTCTTATGGAACAGGCTACCGAAAAAAAGATGCATCTTGTTGGTATAGGTAGTACCTATCAATCCTTATAAGCTTTCCTTCAACCATGCAGTCCCATACCTGCACGACCTTAGGATCCCTCTCATTTCGATGTGGCAACTACCCTTGCCATATTCGGCCTTAGGTGTTACATGTGGTGCAACCACCCCTCGCCTTCTTCGGCCACATGTGTTACATGCCCACCAGCTTCCGCATGGGTACAGGGTTTGATTCCCACAGAAGGAAAAAACTCTACTAGTTAGGGGGATAGAGAAGATCGTGAGGTAACAGTGTCGGGAACGCCGAAGGCTCGGGCTGTTACAAAAAAAGGCGCTTTTTTTGTAACAGCCCGGGCCCCTCGCAAGGCGCTCCCGGCACTGTCACCTCACGAACTTCTCTATCCCCCTCACTAGTAGAGTTTTTGCCTTTCGTGGGAATCAAACCCTGTACCATGGGGTTTAAGTACATGTTCATTCCATTCCCACTACCAATTGAGCTACATAGCTCAATTGGTAGTGGGAATGGAATGAACATGTACTTGAACCCCATGGTACATGGTTTGATTCCCACGAAAGGCAAAAACTCTACTAGTGAGGGGGGTAGAGAAGTTTGTGAGGTAATAGTGCCGGGAGCGCATTGCGAGGGGCCCGAGCTGTTACAACCACCACGTGGTCGAACTTAGTGCCAAATACCTCAAGATGTCCAAAACAACAACTCTTGTTGTTAACGCTTCTCCATATATCTTAATTTGATTCACTAGTTTTGTAACCCTAGTGAAAAATCAGTTATGCTTTCGCTATCTTCCATCTGAAGCAATTCATATTGTAACCTCACCTCTTTCACCTTCTCTGGAACTCCAAAAGACTTTTCAAGAATCTCCCAAGCTTCTTTTGCAGATTCAAAATCACTAACCTTTTCGAAGTTGTCTGGATTCAAACATTGATGAATTATAAAGAGTGCTTTATAAATTTTCTTCTCCAATTCTTCATGTTCTTCATTTTCTTCTTTTGAAGTGGCTTTTTCAAGCTCTTCCACTCCATCCTTTACAAGATTCCAAAGACCTTGACACCTGAAAATAACCTTCATCTGTTTGCACCAATTCTCATAGTTATCTACTTTCAGTATTGGTAGACTTGCTGGATAATTTTCAATCCCATAATTCACCACCATCGTGATTTTATTCTTCTTCCCTTGATCGATAAAACTGAGCTCTAACACCAGATGCTGGAAGTCAACCAAAATCTATGATGAATTTCTATCGATCTTGATGAACAAGATTGTTATCACCACACGATGACAGTGAAAAGAGAAAAGAAATTTAAAGAAAAAAAGAGATTAGGGTTTCTGCAGAGTAATTCTCTTTCACAAACCGTGGAAAACTTTGTTATTCACTTGCAACTGCAAATTATGTGAACCTTTTGACTTGATTAAAAAATAATGAGGGTTACTCCCTATTTATAGATTTTAGGTTAGATTGCTCCCTAAGCCAAATCCCAAAACTATAAAAGCCCAAAATACTTATTTTGGAATTAAATCAAATCTAATATATTTTAAATCTAAATTAAATCTATCTAGATCTAAAACAAAATTGTGTGTAACAAACTGTTTCTACACTTCTAAATCAAATCAAATCTTTTCGACACAAGGAATTATAATTTAACAAATAGTATTAAGTAAATTTCACCAAATAAAAATTTGTTTATTCATAAATCATACTATAACAGTAAACAATGGCACACATTAGTTGAACTATAGATCTTCAACACAAATTAAACCATTATCTAATCTTGATGATTCATCTAACTCAATAAAACAATTTCTACAATTAAAAATAGATAAAATAATGTTAGAATATTAAAAAAATTGGACAAATAATATTAGACTTAAAATCTTTATTTATAACATAAATATACTATATTTGCATATTGTTATTATTAATAGTATAATAAAAAAACCTTATTACAATTATATATTATAAATAAGAACTGGTATAAGTATGTTATTATTATAAATAACATAATATCAAAAGGGAAATTAAACAAAATAAAAAGGAAAAAACTCACCTGAGAGTAACAACGCACAATACAAGAAAAATGAAACATGAAATAACACCGGAAAAAAATCTAGTCTTTAATAATTCAATAAGGACAATTAGGGAAGGCCTACATGGTCTATCTAGAAGAAAAAGAATGATAAGGTTGAACCCAAGAAAAAGAAGGATAAAGTTGTTCCTGAAGCACAAGTTGAGAAAGAAACAAATGTTGATATTCCAACTGTTCCAACTAGAAATGAAACAGCTATTCCAACTGGAAATGATTCATAATCATCTCTTTTAAAGTACTGTGGTATAAGGGTTGATACATTGGCTGAGCTAGTAAAGGATGACGAAGTTCTGGATATTCAACCTTTGAGTGTTGACACAAGACTTGTGAAAAGAGCTGTAAGGACTTTTGTTGGTAAAGCTCCAAAGATTTGCATGAAGAGACCTACCAAAGACCACAATTTAGATTCAACCGCGCCAACATCTTCAGGACCTGTAAGCCTTAAATTGTCCTTAAATCTTATTATTTTTTCAGTTATCCCTTAAGCTAAGCTTAACTCTTATTGTTTTTTTCATAGGTTAAAAGTTCTAAAGAGAATCCTAAGCACAAGAAGAACACTGCTATGTTAGTTCTAAAACGACAAAGTGAAAAACTTATGACCCTCAAGACAAAGGAATATGTTGGCCCTAGTTGGAAGCTTGATGACCCTTTGATCATTGATGAAGATGATAACCCCTCAGCCCAGACTAGTGGTGAAAATTAGTCAGAAAATTAGGAGGCCATTTGCAAAAGGATGACTCAGTGATGAAGACATATTGACCATGCTGTTTATTTTGAAGTATTTTGTGCATTTTATAAACAAAATTTGAAATGTAATGTTACTGTGTCAAGTCCACTAACTATTTTGATGTAATTGACATCTATTTTGTGTGTTATCTAAACATATGTTAGAAACCTACTGTTCTGATGAATGAATAATATTTTGGACTCATTTCAAATTATAGGTCACTTTTGTGAGAAATTTCTAGCTCACTTTTTTGAACAAATTATAGGTCACTTTTATTAGCAATTTCTAGCTCACTTTTATAAACAAATTATAGGTCACTTTTATGAGCAATTTCAAGCTCACTTTTATGAACATATTATAGGTCACTTTTATGAGCAATTTCTAACACACTTTTATGACCAATTAGTATCATTGATAGTTACAAGTCCATAAATAACAACTCATATTATGTCAATCTATTATGTCTGTCATACCCTAATTTTGACCCCCCCTGAGATGTCACACCTCCAGACAAGTACTCAGAGCAGTCACTTGTTTATCTGGTACTCAATCGAGGGTGTTCAAGGACAAAGGAGCTCAGGCAAAGGATCAATCAATAAGAGAATGACCTCTAATACAATAATAGTAATCAAATGATTCATTTATTCACCTATGTTGATTAGACACTAGTCATTAGGACTCAGGTTTGCTCAGGTCACCAGACTAGGGTTTTGAGCCCATCAAGGACTGAAATCAGGGACCACATTTGGGAAACCCTAAAAAGCTCCAAGACATCACTCAAAGGGTTCAATCACCTTCAAATGATCCATATGACAATATCCACTGGGCATTGTACTTCAATTCAAGATCTACAGTCATCAATTTCATCTGGTGTACAATTAGGGTTTTTGACCTAATTCACCTAGATAGTTGACTTTTAATCAGGACATGGATCCACAAATCAAAACATGGCTCAAGAACTTCTATTACCTAAATATAATCCATTCATACCATTCATTTGAGGAGGAGAGTTTGATTCATCACAAAAGTCCAAGATTTCACTTCATTTGGAAAAAAGTCAACTGTACAAGATCACCTTTGACTTTTAGGGTTTTGAGTCAAACCATAACTTTTAAGGATCAATATCATTAATATGTGATTATTGAAGTCATTTGACCAAAGAAAATCAAGAAAATCCATCAAGGATCAAAAAGTCAACAAAAAGTCAAACTAGTGCATTTTGACTTAGTTCATGGATCTCAAAATTTCACCTACACAACTTAAAAAACTTCCAACATGAAAGTTGTAGATCTTGCAAAATAAAACAACTTTTCACTTTGGAACTTTTTCAAGAGATCAATCATTTAAGAGATATGAGCTTTAGAAGTTATAGGTCATAAACACTTAGAAAAATTTCTAATTGTTTTTTAACCTAGTTTTCTTCAAACTTTAGGCCCATTTTACACAATTTTCCCAAATGATTTTGAAGAAACTCCAAACTAGTGAATTGAAGTACATGTTAAGGGCTTTCCAAATTATGCTCAACTTTCTCCAAATTCATTTTGAGCTAAGAGTTATGCTTGTTCAAAGTTGGGCTCATGAAGAGAAATTATAGGTCATGTACAATTTGGAACTTTGCAAATTTGTGCAAATGCCTCTACCAATTGATGCTACATTATACATAACATATCAGTAGAGATGCCATGCATCCATTTACATCATTGCATAAGGATTGAATAATATTCCCAAAAACAAAGACATGTGATTATGTAATTATTACATTTGGGAATTTATGGCAAAAGGGTGAATCACCAAAGGAATCATCTCCTAACCAATTGGAGCACATTTCTGTAACAAAATTGTCCCCTAAGATCAAGCAAAACCGAGGGCTAGGGGAGTGGTATCAAAAATACATCATTGCATCTTGGAGATTCTTTGAATTTCTTCATGGACAAGAAACCAAAATTACCTCATTAAGCAAGCTCACTCTCTGCAATTACACCGAGCTTGTTGCCTATAAATAGAAGAGCATACCTCAGTAATAGACACACCAAAGCAACTCCAATTCTTGCTTTCTCCTTCTTCCTCTCACACTTAGGTTTTTCAAAGGTTATTTGGCAAGAAGACTCGGGTTCTTCAAACCAGAGCTCTTCCTTTGAAACTAAGTGTTCAAACATCTCAAGGAGGTCCATTAGAAGTGATCCAAGCACCTGCAACACTTCTGTAAGTGCAAGAACACCATCTTCACTTTCAATTTGGAGCAAAGTCAGTTGGAGATCTGTAGAACAATCCAGAAGGTGTCAAGCAAGTCCAAGAATTCAGACACATTCCTTAAGGTGTAGTGAAGCTATCCAGATGGTCGCAGCTCATCTGTAAGTGCAGAAACACCATCTTTCATTTCTACCTAAAGCTCAAGCAAGAGGGGTCGAGTAGATTAATTCAGAGGTTTTCAAAGCAATCTAAGTGCCCAGATAGCATCAACAAGGTCACAGGAAGCTTTTGTGATCATTCATTCAAAGCCAGAAGCTCTCCACCATCACCACGACCTTCAGTTTCAGAGGTAAGTTTTTGAACTCCACCTCTTTAATTCATGCACTTATTTTGCTAAAACTCAATACCATTTCACTCAGCATCATCAGAGGATTAAAAACCCTCTATCATCATTCATTTATTCTTCAGTATAGCCATTTAATTTCATTTTCAATTTTTAGGGTTCTTCATGTGTTTTAGATAATTCATTAGTTATAGTTAATTATAGCTTATGTTAGTCACATATTTGAAATCGTGAGAGAATTTAGAGCAAGTTTGATGTTTACATAATCCATTTTGGTTGAGAAATGAGAGAGTTGGAATTTCAAATTCCATGAGCTAGAGGTTGAAGACGAAGATGGTGTTTGGCGCGCCATTTTCAAACATTCATGATTGAGTTTAATATATTTTTATTAGGTGTTCATATAACGAATACATCGTTATAGCCCAGTTGGTAAAGTGAGTTTGTGTGTTGCGCGTGCCCAAGGTCTGGGGTTCGAATCCCCCTCGCCCCAGACCTTTTGATTTTATTTTTTTCTTTGCTCTATACACTTGATAACCAATATATTTCCTTAGGGTCACTACTTTGTCACCAAGCGCGCGTTGGCCCAGTGGTGTTATTTTGAACTGGTGACTTCAAGGGCGTGGCTTCAAACCTTGGTGGAGACAAAACCGTTTTTTTACCACTTTTTCCATTTTATTTTCTTCACAACTTTAATTAATTAATTCACCTATCAAATTAAATCATTTTCATTTGATTTTTCACACACTTTTCATTTAATATATCTATTTTGAGAATATCCAAAAAAAATCACAAAAAAATATATTATTTTAATATATTTTAATCAGGTTTAAAATCACATGTTTTAAGTATGTTTTAATACTTTAAATTATAGTTTTCTCTTGATTTTCAAAACCTAATCTCTGTAAATATTTTTGTGATAAAACCCTAATCATTTAGGTCTTAATTAGGTATAGACTTTGTCTTTACCCTAATTAAGTTGACTTTTTGTCAATTTTCAAACTGGTTTCAAATTTCGATTAAACTGACGATCAAGGTTTTCAGACAACAAAACCTTGTATCATTTCAAATCTCTTCAACTATTTTTCATAAACAGTAAATCATTTCAATGGGCCTCTAATATAGTGTAAGACCCAACACCTTCTTTCTTTTCATAGTTTGTTTTCAAAAACTGTATTTCTTTACAAAATCTCCTCTTCTGTTTTCAAAACATTCTTCTGGTATTTGAAGGGCATTATTTCCGGTGAAACTCTTCAGATACCTATGTGACCTAGTGTCCATCTTCACTTCTTCTGTTTTCAAAACAAAAACATTAAATTGTTTCCAATAAACATTCAACTGTTGCCAATAAACAACCAAGCTGATGGTAAGGCTTTGTACATACATCTTTCAAAGGCCTCCACTCCATCCAGGTTAGGCTTTATAGCTTTCAATTTACAAGCTTTCATTTAAATTACTGTCAAATATAAACTGTATATATATATATATATTGTTTAGAACTACGTCTGAGTACAACCTTAGGACAGATAAACTATATATATATATATATATATATATATATACTATAGGACTATGGCCTAGGATTGAGAATGTCTTCCCGGTGAAGGCTCTTTCCTAATTAGAGATCTTTAGTTTAAACCTCAAGATGAATTATTCCCGGTGAAATATCTTGAAAAAAGCCTTAGAACAAAAATAGGGCACATCCACCCAAGAGGAATTATTCCCGGTAAAACCTCTTACCCATTTTCTTAGAGCCAAAATAAGTTCAAAACCACATAGTTTTCTCTTGTGCTATAACAAAGACCCTCGATGACCCTTGATTAGCCTCCTCTTGGGCTTACAATACAAGGACCCACAGGCTTCTTAAAAGCATATTCCCACCTTCCTCTTGAGCTTGTATACGAGGACCCATCAGGTTTCTTATAAACATAGGAACAGGTCTTTAGTCACCTTTTAGCCTACCCTGGTGAGATTCTTCTACTCTTTAAACCAGACTTTAATCAAGCTAAGAATGTCTCAATCTCAGCATTGAGTTCACCTTTTGGAATGAGAGACATGGACAGTCTCTGTCACCTTTATTCTCAATATTCAGTAATTTTCCTCCTTAGCAAAGTCTCGGTTCCACATCTATCTATCCTCAGTCAGAGTCAGCCTTAATCTTGGGCTTTAAACAAGAAGTCTAAAACACTTAATCCAAACCCCTAGAAAGGGTCATCCTCCATTAATTCCTTCATCTTAATCCAAATTCCCTGGAAAGTGTTAGCCTCCATTAATTCCTTCATTTTAACAAAAACCCTGGAAAGGGTCAGCCTCCAAAAATTCAACTTTCAAAAGATAAAATCTCCAGCTGAGTAACCCTGGAAAAGGGTCATCCTCCAAAATCATCTCCTTAAAAAATCCAAATTCCCTGGAAAGGATTAGCTTCCAAATCATCTTTCAAACCTTCAAAAACTCCTCAATAGAGTATAGGTGAATCACCCAAACAAGTTCCCTAGTAGAGTCAATCTTCAAACCTGGGTCTTTCCTTCATCACTCCTTGCTTAACAAAAGCACAATCCCCAGAAGGGTCAACCTTTAGTCTCTAAACAATAGAGTAATCCTCAACAGAGTAGTCCCCTCTGAGTCAAAAGATCCCACACTGGTAGATCTTTCCCCATTTAAGAGTCAGCCACAACCTTGGGCTTTGTACAAGGCACATACTCCCCTTAGAGTCAAAACCCTACTCATAGGTATTTCCCTATCCAGAGTCAGCCACAACCTTGGGCTTTGTACAAGGCAGATAATAGAGTCTCCCCAGTGAGTCCTTCTCCATCAAGTAGCCACAACCTTGGGCTTTGTACAAGGCAAATAAACATCATTTCCTGTGTCAAAAGATTCCTAACCTTCAGGATCTTTTCCCTAGAGAGTCAGCCACAACCTTGGGCTTTGTACAAGGCACAAAATAGAGTCATTCATACTCAGTTTCCTCAACAGTCAGCCACAACCTTGGGCTTCATACAAGGCAGAAAACAATGTCTTCCCTAGCTAGAGTCAGCCACAACCTTGGGCTCCATACAAGGCACAAAATAGAGTCTCCCTAGGTAGAGTCAGCCACAATTCTGGGCTTTGTACAGAACACTAAATAAACCTTTCAATCAAAAACAAAATAAACACTCTCCAACTAGAGTTAGCCTCAATTCTGGGCTTCATACATAACACAAATCAGTCAAAAAAGTTAACTCCCAGTGGAGTCATCTCCCAGAGTCAAAGAAAACCTTTTAAGCCTCAAGCTTGGGCCTCATACAAGCCAGCTAAAAATTAAATCTTTCAAACAGTAGATAGACATAACTTATCTCTATAGAGAGATATTTCTCCTATCTCACCACATTCAAATAAACAAATAATCATTTCAAACATTCTCCCATTTAGGACTCTGAAAGGCATGCTCTGGCACATCCCCAAACTTGTACAACATTCCCTAATTTGGTCGAGAATCTTTCATTCAAGAGACATGTGACTGGCATACTTGTACACAACCAAGTAAGGTCTCTCTCTTAATGAAACAAACTCAGCTTTTCTGTCACTTTAAATTTTTGTGGTGGAATAGTAGAAATACCTCTCTGTAAAGATGACTTCATGTCTCTTTACTGTAAATAGAGATTTAATTCAAGCTTCAACCTTGAGCTTCAAGCAAGGCACCCAAAAACAATTAATTTTCCTAATTAGTTCCCCGAACTACAAAAAGCTCTGACTTCCATTAGGGATATGTAGGCATGAGATTCACAAGGAATCTCAGTGAGCTAATTAAAAAACCAAAAATAGTCAGTCAGTCTGTCTTTTAATTCAATTCAATTCTCTCTCCTAACACAGAGGAGAAACTTTCCCAATCAATTAGCAGCAAACACAAACACATAGACACAGAGAAGGTTCCCGTAGAGTACTACGAATATGTAGGGTGCTTAAAACCTTCCCTATGTATAATCGACCTCCCGGACTCCAGAATTTCTAGTCTAGGTGAATCCCCACACTTAGCAAACTCATAGGGTTTATTTGAGATCTTTTTCCCCTTCCTCCTCGTAGGATAATTAAAAAGTTCGTGTGCTATTGTAGGAAGAACTGAAACAAAATCCAACCCACAAGGGTGCTTCTCTCCTTCTAAATTTCGCGTGAAGGGCTTAGCGTGCCGTCCTCCCAAGTGAAACGGGGAGGTAAAAAAAACGACACCACAATGTTCAACAACAATTTATCCAATTCATAGATAACACTGCAATTCATAAATCAAACTTACATAAATACCCAATACCAAAACCAACAACATTACACTAATTCATACACTAATATTCCATACACTAATTCAACAGTTACATTTCCATTACACTAATTCAACAGTTACATTTCCATAAAAAATACATATTGAACATTACATAAACAACAATACATCAGGACTTCAACTTTCCATACATAGCATCTGAATGTATCTTCAACTTCAATTTCTTGTTCTTATTCTGTGAAATTTCATACAACTCCTTCATAGTTTCAACAGCTAGAACCTTGCTGACCTTACTCTCTTTTTTAATCCTTTCCTCATCTGACCTTTCAGAAACATTGGTTCCTTATGCAATATCATCATCCCATATAAATAAGTTACAAGTATCCTTACCTTGCCAAAACGGACATCTCCAAAGGCGCCCTTTGTTAGGTCCATTCTTACAGTTATAGGAAATCATTTGAGCGTCACACGCACACCTTCTCCCTAGACGATAACTCACACTTGTGGATTGAAACGTTGTTGCCTTCGTTCTCCTTGATGAAGATGACATGGTAACTTGCAGAAAGCTTGAACCTTTAATCAGGTACGATGCTTATGGAAGAATATACGGTTACGATATAAGAAGAAGACGACGACTTTAGCCAGGTACGATGAAGAAGGGGAAGACGACTGAACAAAGCTAAGGAAGGAAAGGGGATGAAGAAGAATGAAATTAGGGTTGAAAACATACCCCCCTTCCCTTTTCATTAATCAAATTTCTTACGTGTAAATTAAATTAACACATGTGGCATGGCACGTCACTCACCGTTAGTGAATTCTAACGGGAGGGACCAGCCATAAGGACCAAAAATATTATAGGGACCAAAAATTGAAAAAAAAAATTGTAGGGACTAAAACTGAAGGTTGTCATATTTATAGGGACCCAATAATAAATTTATTATTAATGAATCTTTCCTTGGGGTAATATTTCCAACAATATATGATATAGCCAACATTAATTACCCCACATTATTCATCAAATTTTTTAAGGAAAAGTAACTCAAGATTGGTGAGAAGGAATGATGGTTGATTGAAGATCAAATACTTATGTATTAGGATTTAAAAGTGGAATTAATATTCATGTAACTCCATTAATTTATTTATTTTATCTCATTTTTCTTTTAAGGCAACCTTATACCGATGAAATTAGGTGTATTGTTAACATTTTATAATAACTTTTATATTACTATTATTATTATTATTATTATTATTATTATTATTATTATTATTATTATTATTATTATTATTAATATAATTATTATTATTAATATTATTATTATTAATATTATTATTAATATTATTAATATTATTATTATTAATATTATTAATATTTTAATATTATTAATATTATTATTATTATTATTATTATTATTATTATTATTATTATTATTATTATTATTATTATTATTATTATTATTATTATTATTATTATTATTATTATTATTATTATTATACGGTATTACAAATATTATGATTTTTGCAGCCATATTTATGACGTTATAAACTTCCCTCCCATAAACAATTTTTTATCGAGGTGAGATGAATTAGATATAAATTGTTTGTGGGCAGAGGATTTAGGAGATCAAAACAAATAATACACAGAATTACTATTTAATATTTTGTCGAGATTTTGTTTACAAAACATAAAGAAAGATCTTCAAAGTTTGTTTTCATTTTAACCATGTCTCAATTTTTATGATTAATGCATGCAAAATATGTAGTTCATAGTAAACATACAATGTTAAAAGAGAATGAGAAAAGATAACTTCCATAATATTTAGTCCAACATTTGATATCACTAAAAACATATTTTAGCACAAATCCATTATTTCAAGGGACATGAACTTATAAAACAAAATAAGTGAAAATATAACATGGAATATACGTAATCATTTTCCTAGATTTTCTCTAGTTGAAGAAATCATTTTCCCCTCATTCGATCTCCGGATTCGTCACATACAATCATTGTTGATGCACTTAAAAATTAAATACGGGTGGAAAGCGGTTGGACAATCATCAATAGTTTTGCATTTATAAAAATCTGCAAATAAAAATAGAATAAAAAATGTTATTAAAATGAGATAAAATATTTAATAAAAACTAAAAAAAAATTAAAAAAAAAAAGTAGTAGAGATAAACTGGTTTACACTTTGCCCCGATTGAAAGAAAGAATATGGAAAGTAAAAAAATCTTAGTACACATATTTTTGATATTTGTAGCCATTTTTTTTTCCTTCACTGCCTGAACAAATAGAATATGTTATCATTAATTTATAGTGACAAATATGTTGCAACGCAAAAAATAAATAATTTTTTTTTACCACTTAGGTAGATCAATTTGTTTTGTTTGCCCCCTTTAGAGCAGTTAATAAAAGAGTTAAAATATGTTATAATCATTAGAACTTATTATTTTTTAAGTAAAGTTTTAACAACATTTGATAGAAAGGGGTTATGTTTTTTCATAGAATTATTGAACCATTATAAAGTTTTTTATACGAATATACATTGGACAACAACATTGTTATATACAAGTTATTTTGGAATTTTTTTTATATAAAGTCTTATTTTGGAATTATAGAATGTCATTTGATCATAGGCAATAGGTATCACTCTTTGTATTTTGGTGATTTCTTTTACATATTTTGATTACTATTTTATATACAAAATAGATTAGGATTTCGATTGCCACCCTCTATTGTTATTGGAAGAGTCATCTCATTGATTACTTTCTATTGTTATTGGAAGAGTCATCTCATTGATTACTTTCACAAATTTCTAACAAATATTCGTTTTTGTATCTATTTAATTTTTAAAAAAAAATTGGAGGTGAAACACATCATTTAATTATGATTAACAAGAATCAAAATTATGTTGGATAAAATTATGAGTACTATCTCATCAAGAAACACATTATCATAGATAAAATTATGAATACTATCCAATCAAGGAAATCTTTTTTTATTTTCCATTGTGTTTTGCATTGCATGTTTGATGGTGTTGGTTGGAATATTCATATTTGTGGATATCTGCGAATAAAATCTGTCACGGATACAGGACGGATAGTTTAAGAGATATTCGTGGATGAAAATTTTTCTGAAAAGACTCACGCTTTCATGGGACCTCTACCTGGTTGTGACAATCCTCTTAAAAACAAGTTATTTCCTGTCTACTATAAGACCAGGCCTTTATTTAGTAAAAACCAGATAGATAAAGAGGGCAAATCACTCTTTGCCGAAAATACTACCATTGAAGGCGCTTCGACTGAAGCCGCTGTAGTCCCAGAGAAAATTAGGTTAGAATACATGATTAATATTCTCAAGGTTTTTAGGACAATCCCTTTAGAAAAGGATCCTGAGCTTTACTATACTTGGTTAACTAAAGTTGAAGAAAAAAAGGCTGCATTCTGGAAAGAATTAGGGATTTACAATTTAATCCAACTATCAAAAACAGGTTTAGAATACAATCAAACCATGTTAGTAACGTCTATGTATTTATGGGATGCTTCCCACAATACATTCCATCTCCCATGTGGGATGATTACCCTAACTCTTTTTGACATAGCCGCTATCACAGGGCTTCGACCAACAAGCAAAGTCTATGGCCCCAATTATATGGATATCGACATCACACAGTTCAGTGAGATTAAGCCACCTACATTGTATTCACCATAAAACATCATGATAAAATAACTGATGAGGTATCAGACGAGGAGCATATTGCGTTTCTGGCACTTTGGCTTTCGAGGTGTGTCTTCTGCTCTAGATCTCTCCAAGTAGCCAAGAGGTATCTTTGTATGGCCAACCAAATTAATCTTGGGAAAAGGTTAAACTTGAGCCAACTAATCATAGGATATCTCTACGAAAGTCTTGGCGAATCAGTGGACTTCATCAAAAACTTCAAGACTTGATCTTCTCTGCTTTTTGCTGGACCCTTTTGGTTACTGCAGTTATGGCTTAATGCCACCTTTGAAGCTTTTCTTCCAAATAAAGGTGTTGTTGATGACAAAGAAACAGCTATTCGGAACCGAACAGTCGAAGGGACAAGACTTGCTCACTTAACTCCCCAGAAGAAGGAGGAAAAATGCATGAAGCCTTTCGATCATATATCATGATGTTTGCTAAACGCTATCACTTTAGTCCTTCGATGGCTCAGTTTGTGAAAAGAGAAGTAGGTCCCGAATGGTTTACGCGAAAGTTTCCTGTAACTTCTCCAGATCAATAAGCTGAATCAATGGTTATTTGGGAAGCTTTTCTGACTCCTAAACTGTTGTATCATCGACTACGGATGACAAAGAGCCATTGCTGCCTTCTCTGCTATCAACCCAATCTTGTATCGAGGAAATTTGGGTTGGTTCAGCTCAAATCCAAATGCATGTATGACAAAAGGATCCATATGTGCCTACATACTATGCACTCATCTGAAGACAGTTATGAGTCCAAAATTGCCAGATACGTTGGCATTACATCCCTTTCTCCTATTTCTTTTGAACCTGCTTTTTATTCTACCATAGACTTTCATCAGTGGTGGGCAGAATATTATGACAACCAGATCTTCGATGCCACTAGTCTTTCGCAAGACCTAACCGAAGCTTTGCTGACGTGAAGGAGAGCTTCAAAAAAGGTACTTCGACGCATATTAAAGAAATTCAAGCTTTCCAAAAATTCTTTGAAACTATCTATGGACCCAACGATCTTAGTCGGACCGTCGTGAAGCTGCAATTACTTTACGCAAAAAATTTTCTAATAAACTGGAGAAGTTGAAACTGCCCATGTACGTTCGACTTGAACAACATTATGAAGTGGCTTTCAAACTATATTCTCCCAAATTCCCACCACTACCTAGTGCTGACTTTGGTGTGGCATTAGGCCCTCCTTTCCCATACTGGTTTGTGTGTGGGAATGTCTTTAAAATTCTCCATGAACAATCCAAAAAACGTGCCAAACGAGTGGTTCCGACTAAGTATACCTTGGATAATTTCAAAGGACATCTTCACATAAGTCTCGAGCATGTTAGTATTCTGACTCCAATACTTGAAGGTTAGGAACTGGATAATCTTTCGATTAGAATTCTCCCTCTTCATCTTTATACTAACTTGTTTTTGTCTTGCTTACAGCTCATAGCCAAAATAAAGGTATTAAAGATGCTGCTGCACGTAGGGCCGCTGCAGCTTCGAAAGGAAAAAAAGAAAATGGGGATGACTTTATAGATACTGCAAAAAAACCATCGGTAAATACTCTTACTCTCTAATTTATGCCTTTATTTTGAATGGTATTTAAGCTTTCGACATAAATATTTCCAGAGTACTAAACCTCCACCAACTCCCAAACGGAAGGCTTCTACTACCAGCGCCACGATTGCTTCAGATGATGAGGATGGGTCTCCCCATCATACTAGACAAGCGGCAAAGAAAAGACAGAGGGCTACCGCCTCTTCAGCTAGGGGAACATGATCTGGGACTTCAAAACCTACATCTTCAAGTAACAAAATATTTTCAGACGAATAACCTCTAAAGATAGTTGGAACCGCTCCTGTTGCCGAAAGTCACAATTCGAGCCCAGACAATATCCCAGCAAAGGTATCGAATCTTGTATTATATCAATTTACTGCACTTTCATCTTAACCTTTGATGCTAAGTCTATATATATTTTGCATTTTAGGACGATGTAGGCACTTCTACTTCTGACCTCAAAACATCAGATTTTTCTCTTGATATTGATAACCTTCGAGGTATACTCTTATGTTCCTTATGTCTATCAACAATTTTTTCGTAACTTTCGTTTTGACGCGCTGTAATTTTTATGGCAGGAATTTCTCAACGAAATTCTCCTGTCCTTTCTCCAGTTCTCGAAGATGATGAGCCTTCTACCAAAGTTAAGGCAATCGCTCCAATGATTCATCTCCAATCATTAATCAAGATGATGATATGGAAGACAATTCTCAGCTATCTAATACTGGTGAAGAAGTTGAACAATCTATGGGAAGTGAAGAAACTAACCCTGGGAACGGAACTAGGGACGAAGCCTCCAGTTTACCTCGATCAGAAAACAAAGAGAATCAACCCTTTGAGACGATTTTTACTCATGCAACTACTTCGACCAAGACTCCTCCTACATTCACTTCAACTGAATTAGAGCAGCTTAAAAACACCAATCCTGTGAGTTTCCTCAAGGCTATGATGAACGCAAAGAGCATTTCGTCTATCATAGGTGAAACTTCTTCGAACACCCTCGTGGATTGCGGCACAGAACCTGATAACCAAAGCCTTCTTCGCAAAATAAAAGAGAAGTTTTTTGGAACTGATCTCATCGAAGTTCTGAGGAAAGATGCCACTAGCTGTTTTGGATTAAAGAATATTTTGAAATTGTGGACTTACTCAATGTCTCTGACGAGGTTTCACAAGTGATTGTTTCATTAAGTCTCTTACTCGACCAACTCCATTCAGACAACCTTCAAAAGCAAGAGGTGAATCAAAATCTAAACACGAAGGTGGCTACCTAAACTTCCTCATGGAAAGCTGCTGGTAAATCATCTATTAAAGTTTATACTCTGGAATTCGAACATTCTAAGTATCAACAAAAGTATAATGCTTGTGGGACGAACATCAAATCTTGGGAAAAAGAGATTGGACGTCTTCAAGGGAAAGTGAAGATTGTAAAGGATCGTTAGGAGGAGATCCAACAACTAAAGCAAAAAGAGATGGATGAAGTGGTGAAAGCGGGCATTCGTCACATCGAATTGGCTCATAAACTGGGGCCAGAGATCGAAGAGTTGAAGAAACAGCAAGCCATAATCGATCGTCGTCTGTCCATATTGGCTTCTCAGTATTCCAATATGAAAAACAATCTTCCTGAGGATTTTAACTAATTGTAATAGTCTTTAGAATGTTTTTCAACTGTTTACCCTTATTTTCTAATCGAACTCATTAATGGATATATACATCTTATCTTGACTGTATATTTTTATTATATAATATCACGAGCAATGTTTTCTCAGCCAATTTTTTATTCAATATTTTTCCTTCCTTAGCCATCATAATTGCCTCGATAGCCTACACAAGCAACATAATTACCTAATTCGCAGCCACTTCGCCTTTGATTTGACGTTCCAACTCTAGAAGTCATAGTTAGTGTTGAAAGTATTTTTGGGTAAATATTTTCGGTAATATATCGTATCCACAGAGATTGGTTAATATCACTGCCGTTCTATAGTTGTTTATTTTGAGTTAGGAAAATTGAGTTGATTTATTTTATGATTTTAATAATATCAAAAGTAAACAATAAATTAAAAGCGAGTAATGAACTGTTGTTAACGATTAGAGAAATATGTTGAACCTTAGGGTTCATCAACCTATTCCTATACAATTATCAATTAATTCACAATTGAACAATCTTTTGAATCATTATCTTCACTTATCCTCAAATAAGATTCCATGTCTGCAAATCAAATTAGATAACTTTTACCGGTATGAGATTCGATCTCTCCAAATATCAATATCGATAATAGTAATTAAGAACGATAATTATGAAAACTCAATCCCAATTCCATCTCTGCAAATTGGTATTGAATCAATATAGTAACCTAGGGCAAAAGTTAAATCCTTTCTTTCGATCAAAGATTCAACGATAATTTAAGAATAAAAACAAGATTTCTTATTGATAATGAATTCAAACAATTGTTCACAGGAATTAATTAATGGTATTGTATATTCATAGGTTAACTACTACCTTAGATTCAACACGAGGGGTTTAGCTCTCCATAGACATGAAGAACACACAAAGATTAATGGAAGAATTCATCTTCATCAAAGGAATGTCTTCGCTTGATAGAGAATTGGTCTTCAATTGATGATTGTGGCTGCACCTTCAGATTGCTCTCCTAATTTCGCTCTTCCCAAAGTTGTTTTTCTCTTGGAAGCTAGGGCTTTTAAATAGAAGTTTTGGGCTTTTAACGCCGAGGCCGCGGCGCGGCATCGGACTGGCGCGGCGCGCTTCAAAACAGAGATATTTTCGCGGCGCGCTCTAGAAACTCTCGCGGCGCGCCCTTTGCAAATTCCATCTTTTTTCTTCTGCCTTTGAGACTTCCAGCTCTCTTTCCTCCTCATGTTCTTCTCAAGTTTCAATTCAGCTCTAAACCTGCAACAATAACACCCACAAGTGATTTGATTTGCTTTACGCACGAACTAAACTTGTTCAGTTCAATTCTTAACAAAAACCTATGGATTTATCATAATTTGCCTTAGTTTAGAGAAGAATTCACTTAGATTAACACATGAATTTCCCATTAATTTACTCCTAACAGTTAGTCAATTAATTATGACTCAGCTTTTCCAAAACGTCTACTTAAGACGTGCGTGTGTCAGTTTTTTATGATTACACTCCAACTTCCTAGACTAGAAACGGCGGACTATACATCTTCCCACATGGAATCAACACGTGGCCCAATAAGCTTTCCAAACGTAACAACTCTCCGAGGCAGTTAACCTCTATATAAACCTTATCGTTCTTCGTCGTTTCTTTATACTTTTCCATCACTCCTTAAACCAACCTTTCATCTTTCTTATTTCTATCTCTTGTAGCAATAATGTCTTTAACCTTTAACAACATCATCTCTGCCATTCACAAAGAATTAAAACCTTCGGCTGAAGAGTTCTACCAACACGGTGTTGATCTAGACAAGATGTTTGCCACTCAAAACTTGGGGAACTACCTTACTATTCTGGAGTGTCTGGTATATCACAATATGCTTGCAGATTTTTGGATGTATGCATCGATTCAAATGGACCCAGAGGGAAAAACAATTATCATTTCCGAAGTTTCTGGGTCTCGCATCATCATTTTTGCGAAACTTATCTCCAGGGTGATAAGATGTGAGAATGTTGGTCTCCTTTGTGATGACACCTTCAGCAAGACCACTTCTGATGTTTTATCGAGTATTTTCCCTAACCCTGATATGGCTTTTAATGCACTTCTGGGTAGGATCTGGCATCAACTCCTAGTGGGTAACTTTCACCCACGAAAGGAAAATTAGGAGAACATCACGGTGTGGGACCTTGAGTTCATGCTCTATGCTCTACAAAAGCGAAAGATCAACATCCCGCTGATGATCTTCAAGCACCTTACTGAGGCTGTTGTGACTTCTCTTCATGGCAAGCCTTTTTGTCTTCCTTATGGAAGACTCTTGTCCCATATGTTTGTCAAATTGGGAATAGCACGAAGACTGCATGTAACCGAATCATTTGACGCTTTCCAGGCTGAAAGCTTACCTTTGCTAAACCTGGAGGATTTGCACCTTAGGGTTAATTAAGGGAATGTTGAAGATCGCGTGGGCCTTTATTTTGTTATCCTCTAGTGATGTTTAGTGTTTATTTTGGTTTTACTACACCACCTCTTTTGTAATTTTAGGCCTGCATGTATTAATCATCTTCTCCAATGCATATCTTTCTGGGGTTTTTTTTATAGTAATTTGAATATATTTTCAGCTTTTACCATTTGCTTACTTAATATTACATATCTACTAAGAATGAAGCCATCTTGGCGAAGTATTCACCATTTAAGCTGCAACGTTCATCTTTAATATCTATGTTTTAGCGATTTTAACTTCATGCATGACTGGCTTGTATCTTTTCAGATACTTTCCGTTTAATTTTAAGATCCTACGATCTTCTGCCAGTTCTTCTATCTCATAAGCGTTATTTGAAAACACCTTTAAAATTCGAAAAGGGCCTTCTCAATGTGGAAACCATTTACCTAAAGCTTGATTCTTTCTATCTATAGGCCAAATAACTTTCCAAACTAAGTCATTATTAACAAAAACTTTACCTTTCACCTTTTTGTTATATGATCTTAATACCCTTTCTTTTTGCCTCTTTACCATCTATAGTGCTCGCAATCTGTCTTCGTCCAGATCAACCAATTCGTTCATTATCATTTCCCAGTACATGTTCGGGGAAATCTCTCCTTGTTTCTGGATTCTGACTGATTGCAGATATATCTCGACTGGAAGTAACACATCATGTCCAAATGTGAGTTAAAATGGCGTAGTGTTGGTTGCTTCTTTAGGTGATGTTCGACAAGCCCATGGTGCTTGGTCTAACATTTTATTCCAATTTTTGGGTTTCTTCCCTACATGTTTCTTTATCAAACCAATTATTACTTTATTGGCTGCTTCGACTTGTCCATTTGCTTGAGCATAATAAGGCGTAGAAGTGAATAACTTGAATCCCATCTCTTTCGCAAATTCTTGCATCTTTCGACCGGTAAAGACTGATCCCTGGTCTGTAGTTATACTCTCTGGGATTCTAAACCTATATAATATGTGTTTTTGAATGAACTCAATCACAGCCTCTTGGTCTACATTGGCTAGTGGTATTGCTTTGACCCATTTGGTGAAATAGTCTATCCCTACCAATATATATCTCTGACCTTTGGATGATATGGGTCAAATTTCTCCAATTAAGTCTAGTGCCCAACCTCTAAAAGGCCATGGCTTGATGATTGAGCTTAATTTGTTAGCAGGAGCATGTTCAATACTTGCGTGCTCCTGACACTCCTGGCAACCTTTAGCGAATTCTATGCAATCTTTTAACATAGTGGGCCAATAAATTCCATAAAGAAACAACAACCATTTCATTTTGTGCCCAGCTTGATGAGCGCCACATGCCGCACTGTGTACATTCAAAAGTTCCAGATAAGCTTCTGCTTCGCCAAGCCATTTTATTAAGACTCCTTCAGGGGTTTTCTTGAACAGTTCGTTCCCCATTAAGAAATATGACAAGGCTCTGTATTTTACCTTTCGTTCTGTATATGTCGAAGGATCTTTCAAGTAATTGACAATCGGACTCCTCCAATCTATATCTGCTAGAGAGTCTATGTTTAATACTTCGAACTCTTCCTCGTTGGCGAAGCCTAGTGGTGAATTTTCTAAATCTGTTGGAGACAATTTCGTTGCCATTACCTTTCCTCTTAGTTCAATAATTCTTCCAACTTTTCCTTCGATACTTTATACCTTGAAGCCAGTTGTGCCAAGTCATTTGCTTCTTGATTATTTACTCTTGAGACGTGTTTCAGATCCACGTATTCGATTTTTTTTAGCAGCCTGTTCGTCATGACAAAATACATGATCAAGTTTTCTTTAATACATTTGTATTCTTTTGTCAACTACTTTATTACTAATTCAAAATCTCCTTTAATTTTGACTCTGGTTGCCCCCAATTACAACAAGGCTTCAAGTCCTGCAAGCAATGCTTCATATTCTGCTTTGTTGTTGGAGCATAGAGGCCCTTCTATTTTGAACTTGAGTTTTGTTGGAATTCCTTCAGGAGAAATTATAAGTATGCCAACTCCACTCCCTTCCTTGTGTGTTGAACCATCGAAATATAATTTCCAAGGTTTCAATTCAACATATTGTTGTGGGTTTTTTTATCACTGAATGGTCTACAACAAAGTCTGAGACGACTTGTCCTTTCATTGCCTTAAGAGGTTGAAAGGTTAAGGAATACTCAGTGAGGGCAAAAGCCCACTTACCAATTCGACTGTGCAATATTGGTTTAGATAGCATGTGTTTAATAACATCAAAATGAGATGAAACATAAACATCAACTAGTTTTATATAATACTTAAGTTTTATACAAGGGAAATATAAACAAAGGCAGAGTTTTTCTATGGCAATATGCCTAGTCTCTGCATCATTAAGTACCCTACTTAAATAATAAATGGCTCTTTCGATGCCATTTTCATATTCTTGTGCTAACATGCTACCTATTGTGGTATCGGAAGCTGAGATATATAGTCTCATATATTTCTTCCCATCTGGAGGTGACAAGATGGGTAGGATCATCAAATATTGCTTGATTTTATCAAAAGCTTCTTGATGCTCAGCGTGCCATTCGAACCTTCCTTGCTTCAGACGAAGTAGGGGGGAAAAAGCTTGCGTACGCCTACTAAAATTAGAGATAAATCTTCTCAAGAAGTTTATCTTTCCCAATAGTGATTGCAACTCCTTCTTCGTGGACGAAGGTTTCGTATCCATAATGGCCTTCGTTTTATTTTGGTTAATTTATATTCCCTTTTATGGACTACGAAGCCTAAGAAGTCTCCTGCATGCACAAAGAAAGCACACTTAAGGGGGTTCATCTTCAAGCCATGTTTCCTCATTCTTTCGAATGATTGGCGGAGATGATCGAGATGACTGTCATCTAAACCAGATTTTATAACAATGTCATCTATGCACACCTCCATAAATGTTTCTATAAAATCATGAAATATAGAGTTCATTTCTCTTTGATAAGTTGCCCCAACATTTTTCAAACCAAAAGGCATAACAACTCATTCATAGGTGCCTATTGCCCTAGTACAACGAAAAGTTATTTTGGACACATCTTCTTCTGCAATGAAGATTTGGTTATATCCTGAATATCCATCTAACATACTTAGATATTCGAAGCCTCCGGCTGAGTCTACTAACATTTCTGCCATAGGCATAGGATATTCATCTTTAGGGGTTGCTGCATTCAAATCAAGAAATCTATACATACCCTTAAATAACCATTCTTTTTAATAACCGGTACTATATTGGCAATCCATTCGACATACCTCGTAGTCCTAATGAATGTGCAACGAAGAAGTCTTTCGACTTCTGTTTTGATTTTTGAGAGGATCTTTGGTGCGAACCTTCTTGGAGTTTGCTTGATGGGCTTCTTCCCTTATTTTATTGGCAACCTCAATTTGACCAGCTATCTTTCTAACCCAGGCATCTCGTCATAGTCCCAGACGAAGTAGTCTTTATTTTCTTTTAGTAACGCAGTGACCTTTGTTTTTAAGGCTGGCTCCAACTTTGGACTAATATATGTTACCCTCTTCAAACTCCCGTCTCCAAGATCTACTTCTTCGAGTGGGTCTTGAGCCAATATCTTTACATTTGGTGCCATTGGATCCTTTTCGAATCCCAAAGGTTCTTCATCATAAATTGCGTCTAATATTTAACTTGCTTGTTCGCTTGAAACCCGTTCGTCAGAGATCTTAACGTCAGGTGGTTCTGGAATAAAGTGTATCCCTGGACCTGGTACTTCTGATTCTTTTTGTATGGCTTCGACATACATGTTTTATATTTCGGCTTCAAGAGTCGCTTTTCTTTTATTCTCGGCTATGTAAGCCGAAATCTTTTCGAAGAAGGATAACTCAGACATATTCAACGTCTTCGTCCCAGCCCGTTGGTCGTGTCCCTGGTAATCCTTCGACGTGTTCTGTCTCTTCGGGATCTCTCATTATCTCTCTATTCCACTGAAATCCACTAGGGTGAAGAGATAAATTGTACAAAGCATTCTTATTCGGAGAGTATATCTCTTCTGCTGCTTGACATGGCCCAATGTTGGCTAGGTTTTTATCGAAGCTTGTTTTGTTGACTTGATTTACTTCAGAAATATCGTAACTTTGGTCTCCTTCTATGTTTTCGACTATTCCATCTTCTCTCCAGATAGTCAATCTTTGGTGCATCGTTGAAGGTACGACAGCCACTCCATGAATCCATTCTCTTACCAACAAAAGATTATGGTTTGCCTTTGCTGGTATTACCATGAACATAGTTGGCCTTGTAAACGAACCCACAGTTAGGTTTACTTGGATAACTCCCAATGTATGTCCTACTTTTCCTTCATAGTTGGACAAGACCATGTTATGTGGTTTTATGTCTGTGTCGAACATGCCAATCCTTTTCAACATATATTGGGGCATTAAGTTCAAGGTTGCCCCTCCATCAACGAGGACCTTGTTGATGCATACGTTTTCGATTTTGGCTCTTATGTAAAGAGGTTTCAGATGATTCCTCATGCCCTGGTCAGGTCTTTCGAAGAATGCATTTTGCTCTTCGACAACACCATTGTTCAGCACATAGTAACACACTGGTCTGTGTTTCTCCATTTCCTCTTCGTCAGCTTCCTCGCAATCTTCGACTTTCGTCTCTTGATAATACTCATGAGGGAGAACTGGCACCACATTTCAGTTGAAGTTTATAGACGAAACCCCGTCTGAGTCGAAGTCATTAGTCATCATGTCTTTGTCTTTCCAAGGAATAGATTGCACCTTTTCCTCTTCTTTTTCATTCTCAGAATTGAACAACTTGCACTCTACAGGGGGTTTGTTTGACTTTCCCCCCTGTAATGGGACTTTGGTGCTGCTAGATTCTCCAACTTCTTTTACCTTAGATTCTTTTTGAGCTTTCTTCATTCTTTGGTGTCTCCTCCATTGAGATCTGGACATTGGATTCTTACCCTTATAATTCTCAAGCATGTACATCTCTCGATTTGACGTCTAGAACTTCCTCCTATACACCATGGCTGTTCTTCCACCTTGGTCGAAGTTTCGCCATTTGTCATTCCCTGCGCCAGCTTGCGTCCATCTATCCATGGGTACTTCTACTGGGAGTTTAAATGTCACTCTCCGAGTCTTGGGATGAGGACTATCGGGCCTTCTTGATGATGCTCGATTATCGAACACGTACATGTTAGGATTAATTCCTTGTACATCCCAACCAGTAGAGAATGATATTCTTTCGAATGATTCTGCCATCAGGCTATCATAAACTGCCCCACACCTAGGACACATGATGATCTCAGTTTTCGCCTTGTGACATCGAACCAGAAAACTCACAAGACTTTCACCAGGCCTTGGATAAACCTTCAGCAACTAGTTTTCTTGCCTCTTGTGTCCTTGCATTTTGCTTTGTTGGGCCCTTTCGTAGTTAGCTTGAACCGTTCGACTCAACATGATTGAGCATCTTTGACACATCAGCATTCGTCCAGCATTCTTTTCATGGCACATCTAGAGATAATCTTTCAAGTTTTCATTTTCCCTTGGGTTTCCATAGTTACCTTTTCCTTTTCCTTTTTCCATAGTTCTTCAATCTCAGATAACGATTGTCCAACATTCACCATGTTGACTTCCGCTGAGGAAACTTCAGAAATCCTTATTTTCTGGAGCTTCAACCTGAGGTCTTCAGTGGCCTCACTAGTTTTCTTCATAAGACCATCAGTGGTCCTTGACTCGAATGAACCTTCAACTTTAGTATTGAAGATCATATTGTTACTTAGGCTTTCAGTAGCCTGCTTTCCTGCTGAAACCATCTCCCACTCCATGATATCAGCCTCAGATACATCCACCATGTTAATGTCGAAAGTTCAGCATAGTTGGTATCAGCGACATTGAGGGGATCAACATTAACTTTCATGTTGTTTTTTCCTTTGTCAGCGAACTTCAAACGACCATCCTTGATAGCATTTTGAATTAGATCCCTGAAAAGAAAATATTATGAGGTTTTATGGCCCAAAAACCCATGATATTTACAAAAGCCTCGTTTCTTCCGTTGTTCTAACGGAGGAATTTTAGAATTAGGAGGTATTATCATCTGGCCATCTTTTACTAATAAATCAAAAATTTCGTCACACTTGGTGACGTCAAATGTGTATGTTTTCTTTGGGAATTTGTCGTTCTAGTCAGTTTCGACAGGGTCTTTCCCATTATAAGGGGTGACTAATTTACAAGAATATGGAGGTGCCTTTTTTAATTCAGCCAAATCTATTTCGACTTCATAAAAGCCATATAAATCATCAAAGGTTTCAACTTTGACATCTTTAGCCTCAACATAGGCCACTCACTTCTTCTTGTAATTCTTATTTGCTATGGCCTTTTCAGCTTTCAGTCGTTCGACTTGTCGAACTCTATCTGCCAACTGGGCCATATCTCTCAAATATTGAGTATCTAACTTCTTTCAAATTGAATAGTCCAAACCGCCTGCAGCCATTTTGACCAATTCATGTTCCGGGACAACTGTGAAACATCTTGATTTCAATAAACGAAACCTATTCAAGTAATCATCTATAGGTTCTATGAATTTCCTCTTAATGCTAGCCAATTATTTCAAAGTAATCTTGGTTTGCCCCATGTAGAATTGTTCATGGAAGATTCTCTCTAAATGAGCCCAAGTGTCTATGGAGTTTGGAGGTAAGGTGGTGAACCATGTAAAATAATTTTTTGTTAATGAACTAGGGAAATATTTGATTCTCAAGTTCTCGCTATTCGCTAAATCACCAGCCTCTGTCAAGTATCGGGCTATGTGTTCCACAATCGATTCACTAGTATCCCCTGAAAATTTTGTAAATTTGGGTACTTTGGTACCTCTTGGTAGTTCAGTTTGCAAAATATAAGCTGCTACAGGGGAGATGTAGTTTGGACGTCGAAGTCCCGTATTAAGGCCATTATTAGCCATAATCATTTCTATCAGGGTTGTTAAGTTATTTTTTGTCGCCATATTGTTTCTTCTAACCCTGTGTATTACTTCATCTGCATTTTTCTCCCTATTAACCATAACTACTCTAGGTTGTTCTTTGGGAACTTCCTGTTGAATAGTATTGGTTCTTCGGTTATGATTTTCTAAATCTATCACCTGATTTCTCTCACCAGGCCTTTGCCTAGGTGGTCGAACTAGATCTAGGGCAGGTTCCAAGATTGGTTCGTCTGCCTGAATGGCAGCCTGGTTGTTTCTTCATCTAGTAGACGTTTGAGGGGCTCCAAAGAAATCTTCTATATGCCCTATTTGTATGGATATTCGTTGATATGTCTCCACATTATCCTGGTTAGTCGTAGTAATGTTTGTTATTAAGGGATAAAAAACCAAACTCATTTCTCGAGCAAGTACCCCCACCATGTCATGGTTTCTTGCATCCATCTCTTTCCTAAATGTTCCTTGGTTATTTGTGGTTAATGTAGGCATTTGGCCTGATGGGCCTGGATTTGGCACACTTCAACCGACTGAACCTACGTTTGGCGAAAATGTTGCCATACCATATTGGGTGTATGTAGGTCCAACACCTTGCATTCCTGACATATAGGATGCTGGCATTCCATAAGGTTGTGGGTTCCAAGGCCTCCAACCTTCAAATCCTGTTGGTCTCGGGGTAAATGGTAGCGCCTGACGCAAAATTTGTCAAAAAATGTGGGATTTCTATTGTTCTTGTAAGGCGTGGTACCGTAGTCGAACTAAGCACTAGTATCGTCCCTGTTGACATCGATGTAGTTTTGGGCATGGTCGGGGAACTATCTACGGCCGCAGACCCTGTTGATGTAGGTATCGCTTGTGCTTCTGGCATGGAGGTCGAATCATTTGTTGTACTTGCGGCTACTATTCCTGACCCTTGTGGGGGATCTTGGTTTCCCCTCTCACTGGTTGAATTGATCATTTTCTTGTTGTACTTACGTTTAGGAATTGGTTGTGCATTGTTGGTTAATTTACCGTTCATACAAGGTTCTAATATGTTCTAAACCTATAAGTAAAAAACAAGAATTTTAAATGACAACTTTTTGACACCGTCCCACTGGGCGTGCAAATTTGTTTACGGTGATTTCCGGTAAACAACCGTCAGTCTTCCAAATTATGAATGTATTTTGGTTACTTGCAGGATGGACTAGATTGATCCTAGGACATGTGTCGAAAATTCGTCTTATAGGATGATTTGGTTCATGTCCTCTTGGTTTTTATTCTTTTATAATGTGATGGTGTAAATATATGGATAACTTGCAAAATAAACTAAGTAAATGTACGACGAAACATAAATTGGTTAGATGATAAACAGAAATAAACTTCGACGAGAATGCAAAGGGAATATAAATTGCAGGAATGAAAAGACTTCACGGAAAAGTAAAGGAAATTAAAAGACACTTCGATTCTGTAATAGAAATACAAACATATGTAAGGTATTGGTGTTATACGTACATTTCTCAGCAAAAACTCCTTCTCTTACGCTTGATACTTGAGTGATTTGTGAGTAATTTGTACAAAATGAACACCATGGATCCTGATACTAAGACCCTTATTTATAATAATTCGACCCTAACGGTCCTATACTAACGAAATGCCACGTTTCCCACATGCATGCGCTTCGAATCCCTGGGGCGCCATCTGTCCTGGTTGATTTAAACAGAACATTTCGAAATTCAAAACTTCTCGCTCGAACCTTATTCGATGTGTGGCAATGTGTTCTTCGTGAGAATGTATCAAAATACTTTAAGTTTCAACAACCTTGTATTTCGAAGACCTCTCAAGGCCTCGAAGACCACCTATCTCGATTCAGCTTCGATTTTAGGAATCTTCATCACAAATAACATTCTCAGAAATAGCCATCCACAGCCATTCTCTCTTCGAAACTTACATCTTCGAAGAATACATATAGCAATCGAAATCTACAGGTAACAGTGGATAAAATAAATAGATATTTAAATACTCGTTCATTAATGGATATGAATACAAGTTTAATGTTACAATATCTGTGGATATCCGTATCCGTTAATAAATTATAAAAATTACTTAAATATTATTAGTTTATTATACTCTATCTTTTCATGTTATGAAAAAATTATAAAACTAGTCTCCTTTTATATATAGGCAAAATATTCTTTTTGGTCTCTTATGTTAACCTCGGGGTTAATTTTGGTCTCTTAACTTCAAAAGGTGCCATATTAGTCTCTTAACTTTTCAAAAGGTGTCATTTTAGTCCTTTTTGTCATATTAACGACTGATTTAGTGACCGATTTTTAAGATTTTCCGTCGATAATGTGAGAAAAAGGACTAAAATGACACCTTTGAATAGTTAAGGGACCAATATGATACTTTTTGAAGTTAAGGGACCAAAATGACGCCTTTTGAAGCATTGTATGGTCGGAGTGTAGGACTCTGTTGTGTTGGCATGAATCTGATGAGAGTGTAGTACTTGTACTTGAGATTGTTCGAGAGACTACCGAGAAGTTTAAGTTGATTCGTGAGAAAATGAAGACTTCTCAGAGTAGACAGAAGAGTTATCATGACAAGAGAAGGAAAGATTTGGAATTTCAAGCTTGTGATCATATATTTTTGAGAGTTACACCAGTGACCGGTGTGGGGAGATCATTGAAGTCGAAGAAGCTCACTCCTTGTTTTATTGGACCGCATCAGATTTCAGAGAAGGTTGGGAATGTGGCGTATAGAGTGGCGTTACCGCCGAATCTTTCAAATTTGCATGATGTGTTTCGTGTGTCGCAACTTCGGAAGTATATTTCTGATCCTTCGCATTTGATTCATATGGATGATGTGCAAGTATGGGATAATCTCTCGGTAGAGACTATGCCTATAAGGATTGAGGATGGCGAAACAAATATGCTTAAAGGCAAAGAGATTGCTTTGGTGAAGGTAGTTTGGTCGGGAGCTACCGGAGAGAGTATGACGTCGGAGTTGGAAATCAAGATGCGAGAGTCGTACTCTGAGTTATTTAATTGAGGTAATTTTCGAGGACGAAAATATTCAAAGCGGGGGAGAGTTGTAACGATTGGTTTTCTTTAATTATTTATTTGTGTGATATGTGATTCATTTAATTGATTATGTGGTAATTATGTGTCTAAGTGGTTTTATGTTATTTCATTAGGAATTAATAGTAAATAGCATAAGTTAGTAAGGTTATTAGTTATTGGGCCTAACTTAGTATTAGTAATTGAGTTGTGCTAATTAGAGCCCATTAGCAATTTAGAAGTTAGTAAGGGTTTTAACAAAAAGAAGAGTTTTAGAGAAATAGAAGTTATAATCTCATTTTGGGGAAAATAGAGAAAGAAGAGAAGAGTGAAGAGAAGAGGAGAATCCAAGATTGAAGCTAGAGTTGTCTTCAATCCAAAACCTAAGGTAAGGGTGGAGTTATTTCATTATAAAGGGATGTATGATGATGTTTAGGGTGGGTTGGGTTGTATGTAGAAACCATGGATTGAATGTTGTAGAAACCCTAATTTTATGATGAAATTGCATGAATTTTTGGTTAAAAACATGTTTTGATTGATGATTGATGATGAATGATGTTAGATGTTGTGATTATATGTGTCTAATTGTTGTTTGGAATGATTTTTGGGTGGTAGGTGCGTGATTTCGCAGTTCTGTGTTTGCTGTTATTTTTCAGCAGAATCGCACGTCCGCTAAGCGGGCTCGAGGCCGCTAAGCGGATGCTGTTTGATTTTGAAAAATTAATTGAGCTTGATAAGTGAAACCGGTCCGCTAAGCGGATCTCAGATTTCATTTCGTTTTTATTTTTAGTTTGTAGAAGCACTGACTTGTTACAATGTGCACCACAACCTCCACGATGAGTACAATCTCATGCAAATGCAACCATGGTCGCAATTTAAAAGTATGATAGTTAAGAATAGTCCAAAATTAGAAAAAGAAAAGAAGGGAGATATTAAGTGGTCCTAGCCACAATTCCCTTTCTATGCTACAAAAACACCAAACACTACAAATTTTAGTTGTCTCTTTCAAAAACTTTGTTCTACTCAAGACACCAATACAAATAATTGCCAAGACCATACATGTTCCAAATTAGGACATAGAATAAAGTGCTTTTTAATAGACAAAGACACTACTAGTATGCAACAAATTACATGCAAAATCTACATTGACCTTTCACTACATTAACATCACTCATAAAATACACTACATATATAGCATTTTAACCATCATAAAACTTCACATCTAATTTACATACACTAGTAGACAAAAACACAAGGTAGAGACATTAATTCATTAACTAATTCACATGACTAATATTTCATAGTAGCATTAAACATGGTTTTGAAATCTTCACCACCTTGTTGAAAACAAAACTGCTCTAGTGGCAACTGTGGCAAATTCTGGCCAGATTCAACAGAACTTAAAACATTATGCTGATCAATGATGTTACCATTTGGAAGCAACATTGGTGAAAAACACTCACGATGATCACTATCATCAACAAAGTTATTAATCATTGTTTGATGAAACAAAATCTGTGTCTTAAGAAACTTAACATAATGAATAGCTTCTTCCAACATAGAAACAGTGTCCATTTTACTTCCTCCAGGGACCATGCTCTGAAGAATCTTGAACCTGTCACTGATTCTATGCCTTCTTTCTCTAGCTGCAACACTTTGTGGATCGGTTGAGAGTTTCACTGATGATGATGATCCTTTGCTTTTCTTTGCACCCTTTTTCTTCTCCTTTGTCTTTGAAGATGGCCCTGAAGGAATGTTACACTCCATGTGTGTGAGAGGTGAGAAAAATATGAAAAGGTTTTGTATTTGTTTGAATATTTTTTAGTAGGGGGGTGTATTTATATAGGAAAAATTGGTGTAATGATTTAGAATGAAAGGGAGAGAAGAAATGTCGTCATGTGAAATCAGTCAATCTTTGGCGTAGGATACGGATGTTTTAGGCAGGGACCCCGGTTGGAGGTTCATTTTCCTTTCTCTTTCTGCTCTTTTGCTTCTCATTAATCTCTTATTTATTAACTTTGCATTTTTTTACTTATATATATAACATTAAACTACAAATTATGGCCTTTATAATATGGTACAAGTTTTTAATTGAATGTAGTTAGAGACTTAGAGGAGATAGAAGTTACTGTGCTAAAGTTTGGTCTAGTTAAACATTTCAATGTTTGATCTTATTTATTAGAATAGTAATAGATGTATGTTTTTACTTCATTATTAATCCGATGTAGCAACCATCTTTAAAAAAAATCAGCGCAAAATTGGTGCTAGTTAATATGAGACCCCTAGCTCGGTAATAGAAAATATGGTTATATCGTCAAATCAAGTGTAATTTCACACCAATAGAAAAAATGACATATTGAAAAGAAAAGATATGTAAATAATTAGGATGTGGGGGTGTTTCACTAGGAAACTAGAAATATTTACTAGAATGGTATTGTTGAATTTCGATGCAATGACTCTCTCATAAGATGGTGTGATGTGTAATTACAAGATTAACACTTCAACGTACAAATAGTGAGTAAGAGAATGAGGAATAAACTCATTTATAAATTAGAGAGAGAATATCTCAAATCTTTCATGGAATTTCATATATATGAAGGAAGGTTATAGAAGTTCCTTGATATTTCTGCGTAAAATGCGGGAGATTGTTCGATGACATCTAACAGTAGACAATACTCCCTAGCATGGATCTAGTGTGGAGCTCCAGAGCATGATTACACTATATCTTCAGTGGTTTGTTGAAGTGAGTTGAATTGATGAGTGGGCTACCTTTTGGGGCAGTGGCCGACACAGAACAAGTTCTCCCAAGGTTTTGCGTGGTTCAACAATGGGAAGTCTTTGAGAAAATTGAGTTGGGTTATCGTTTATGGTACATTGCTTGGAGAATTCAAAAAGATCCATAAGCCGATGTGAGGGACATTGTAAACATGCGCATTAAATATTAGTCTCATCATTAAAATGTATCACAATGTTGTTTTTACATGTGGCTCTAATTTCTTAGACTAGGACGTGACATTTTAATCTAGGATGCTCAATTGTACACGATTGTCATTAAAGTATCGACGCAAATTCAAAATTGTTGTTTTTCATCTGCAAATTTTCTTTTATTTACAACCATTGATTTACCTGTCTCACTTAAATATAAAAAGATTACTTCACCTTCCTAACTATGTTTCTACTCTTTGCACAAATTGTAATGTTTTTCTTATTCTATGAACTCCGATTACTTTCCTTGAGTTCTGGTGATTCTTATTCCATATGCCTTCTTCTGGTCTCAAAACCCAATGATAAGACTATCTTCTTCTTGTCTTTAGACTATTGCTGATGATTTAAGTGAACTTCGTGGTGGATTCCCTCTCTTTCTAGAAGATTTGATACCAACTGAATCAACGAGGAAGGTATGAGGCGATCTAGATGTTGAAATGGTGATTACTCACGAAGTATTCACTGTTTTCCGAAGGTAACACAATGGGCTTTTTAAGTCCTCGATAGACATTACCGACGAGCATCTTATCGATGGCCTCGTCATCATCACTAAGCCCTAGGTAAATTACCTTTACCCACAAATTTTCAAATTACAAAGGGCTTTGGACTCTTGGTAATGACAAACTTTCTTGTAGTGGGAGTTATGGAGTTTTCTACGGCTCGATCAAAAGTTATCTTCTTCTATCAAACCTAATCGTTATTGTGATTTGTGACTTTGGATCATAAGAAATATGACTATGGTAATTCACAGGAATTTTAAGTGAACTCCTTCAGATGTCTTCAATTTGGAAGGGCGTATATAAACTGCCGTTAGCCTCGATTCATAAACAATGTGAGGTTATTTTAGCTAATTTAGATTAATTGTCCCCTAGTCGAGGGGATGAGGCACATTACAAACTTTGAGTTCCCATAATTGGCGCCACTGTTCTGCTAGAAAACCAAAAATGATTAGTGGAGTGATGTAGGTTGATCTCCACGCAATGCAGGAAATCTCGTGTATGACGACACGTAAGTGGACCTGCAAAATTAACACTTCAGTGCCCAAATTAATAAGAGAATAAGGAATAAAATGAATTATAGATTAGAGAGTGAACACCTCAAGTCTCATGTGAAAGAGCTTATATATTAAGGGCAGTTACGGATGTTCACCCTTGACACAAATTTAATATAAAACTCCATAGTATAGTTACATTGTACCTTTGATACTTTGCTAAAATAACTTTGACTCATAATTTAGCCTTTTTTTAAGATCAATAGGCGATCAATAACCAGGATAAAAATCTAAAAATTTCTAAATTAAAAAAAATGTTTATAACTGCATAAATTTGAAACCAAAATCTTTTGCATAATTATTGGTACAATGTTTGGTTGAAAAATCTATAAAATTGAATTTCTTATAGACAAACATATTTATAGAAGAAACTTATGTTTACAATGTAGCAAATCTCCACACACTAGTTGGCAAGTGACAGAGATTAGGCCCTCCATTTGTCTTTTTGATTAGAATGGTGAGAAGAAGAGATCAAAGTAAATAATTGTAGGGGGGTCCTTGTTCTGAAATCGAAGCAAATGTTTCACAATTGCATGTGTCACTAATCCCAACTACTAACAAATAGACTATTATATGTCTGCCTTTATTATGTACGGTTTCTGCTTTTTTTCATCCTAAGATTACAAACTGTTTCCTAAAAGAGAATAACTATTATTTTTTTACTTTTTCAATTCGTTTCAAAGGAGAAAAGAAAAGAGCTTAAGGTCTAATCAAGCATTCAGCTCTTCTTTTCAAGAAAAATTATACTACTACCAAAGATTGCTTCAACCACTAGAGTATTAAAGTTTTGTTTTCATAGAAAGATGTTATACACCAACTACTTTACTGATTAAAAAAATAAATTAGTTTAAGTATACAAAAATTATATTCAAAAAATAAAATAAAATTATAAGTATAAATAATTTTTAAATGTAGGAAATTTATTTACGTTTACATTATTATTATATTATTAATACATTATAAAAAATACAAAAAATATTATGTTTAAAAATTGAATACTAGATCAGGAGTTCATACTTTTTTAACTCAATTATCTCATATCAATTAAACTATTCTATTTCCTCCAATTTAAATATCAAAATTAGCATGACTTCGAATAAATTGTGATAAATTAATCAAAAATGATAATATTGAGTTTATTAAAGTTCTAATAACTATTTAAAATACTATATATTTTGTTTAAAATATTTAAAGTGATTGAAAAAATTATTGGTTTAATTATTTTTAAAAAAAATAAGTAATTAATTTTTTTAATATTGGTTTTAAAAGATGATAAATTTCAAAAAATATTTAAAATGTAAGTTATTTTAAATAGCTTTTCAAAAATTATTTAGTGTCAAAAATAATTTAGTACAAATAAATTCAAAATAAATTTTGCATTTTTTAAAAGAATTACAATTTTTTAAAATGTAAAATATAAATCAAATATTTTAAAATATATCAAAAATAGACATACAAATAATACAAAGAAAATGTAGAAAACAAGATAGAGAAATCTTGAACACAATTTCAATTTTATTAAAATTGAATTTGTTGAACTACAATTTTTTTAAAAAAATTCATAATTCTATTAAAATCTAAATTATATCAAAATAAAAATTAATTAACAAATTTCTGCAAATCTCATAGATCCCAAAGAAACAAAGTTTATTTTTTCCAAAATCTTTATTGGAAGTATGCTACCCAAAAAGCTGTGTTTTGTAATACTTTTACAGTCCCAAAGGGACCATGTATGTTAGATTTTGACAAAGTGCTAAAACTGCTCTTTTTTCAAATTGATTAAAACCCTATCTATTGTTATAGATCACACGGCCAAATTTCAAAAATTGTATAGTAACACACTGTAAAGTGGTTTAATGGTTCCATCTTTAGTATGTGACATTACAATGCTGCAAGATAATTATTTCTTCTGCTACACAAAGAATGATGATGACTTAAAATTTTCATGAAAACACAAAAAGCAAGTTTAAAAGCTATGAATAAAATGAGAAAATTTTGTGAGAATCAGAGACAAAGGAAGAACACAATCACATGTTGCTTCGGCTTTCTTGATGTGAGAGAGTTGTTGAACTCTAATTATTCTTACTTGTGAATATGAAAATCTTCAGCTTTACTTGTCTACTCGGATTTTCTAGCTTATATAGCTCATCAAATGCACATCAATCTCTTCAATATATATATATATATATATATATATATATATATATATATATATATATATATATATATATATATATATATATATATATATATATATATATCATGATCAAATAACAACAATGTGTCAAACTTAGTAACAAGACATCTTTGATAGGGGTGATCGCGGTGCGGTTTGAGCGGTTTTGACAAAAAAAATCATCCGAACCGCAAGAGAAAAAATCGTGCGGTTTGGTTTGGTTCGGTTGGCTTTTAAAAAAAATCCGAACCAAACCAAACCAACCTAATGCGGTTTGATTCGGTGCGGTTGGTTCGGTTTTTTAGAAATATTTTATTGAACCATTCATATACATATAGATGATAACATAACTTTGTATTTAGACATTCATACACTATTAAATAACAACAAAACCCGTCATATTTTGACAATAACTTTCTATTTAATATGTAAAAATTAAATTAGACAAAAGTGGAATAATAAACATAAAATAATAGTATAAAACAATATAAAAATTATTAGAATGAAACAAAAAAAATAGAAGATACGAGAGATTAGTGAAGGTGAAAAAGAAAAAACAAAAGAGTTGAGAGATTAGAGAAGAAGATGTGCGATAAAAACGAAACTGAAATAGGGAACATTTGCCTAAAAATGAGAAGGTGAAAAAGAAAGAATATAAGTGAGTAGAGATTATAGAAAAAGAGGGAAGATGTATGTGGCAAAGAAGACGCGATAATGCTATTAGAGATTTGAGAAGATCGGGACTAAAATCATGTGTAAGGATGAGAAAATTGTTCGTAATCATAAGGTTAAGGTATTATAGATTTAAGTTTGGGTTGGATGTGAGTTAAGTAAAAGTTAGGTTGTAACATAATGCGGTTTGATTCGGTTTGGTTCGGTTTATAAAATACAAACCGCAAACCAAACCGAACCATGCGGTTTTGTTAAAAGATGACCCAAACTAATCCGAACCAAATGCGGTTTTTTGCGGTTTCGGTTTGGTTTGGTTTGGTTTGCGGTTTTCTATTGGGTTGGTTTGGATTTGATCACCCATAATCTTCGATAACTCTTCACCTTTTGTCCGTATAATAAAATTCATTGTTGGATTAAAAACTATTATGATATAGATCACGCCGGTAAAATTTCGCATCAATAAAAAATTATTTTATATGTTAAAGAGAATAATCTAAATTAACGATTTTCATGAAATTTTGTAAGACGTTAGTTTGTAAGCATCTCGTTGACATGTCAGATGATTTCTAATTGATGTTAAGTTTTATAGACATGATCTTTATAATAATAGATTTCAATTCAACAGTAGATTTTAATAAACAAATATTGAATAAAAAATTATTAGAAGTACTAAATTTGATACCTTGATGTTATTTGATTATAAATATATATATATATATATATATATATATATATATATATATATATATATATATATATATATATATATATATATATATATATATATATATATATATATATATATATATATATATATATGGGGACGTATCAAATGAGAACTTTGGCTATAATAAGAACTGAGAACTTTTAATAATAACCATTGGATTTGAATTAATGGTTCAGATTTACCTTATATTTTAAATACATATTACATAAATATTTTGTTCACTTAAACATTAATTACATATTATAAAATATAAGATAAATTTGAGCCATTAATTCAAATCCAATGGTTATTATTAAAAGTTCTCAGTTCTCATTATAGCCAAAGTTCTCATTTGATATATATATATATATATATATATATATATATATATATATATATATATATATATATATATATATATATATATATATATATATATATATATATATATATATATATATATATATATATAAGGCATATCATATGAGAATGTCATATTTATATGAGAATGTGAGAATGAATCTGAACTATTGGATTTTAAAATAAATGGTAGAGATTATGTGTGAATTTTTTTTCTCTCTCCTACCTCATTTATTTCAAAATGTAGGAGAGAGAAAAAAAAGATTCACACATAATCTCTACCATTTATTTTAAAATCCAATGGTTCAGATTCATTCTCACATTCTCATATAAATATGACATTCTCATATGATAAACTCTCTCTCTATATATATATATATATAAAACAAAAAGAGAAAAACATAAAATAACTAGAAATCAATCAATCATTCAATCTTTTCTTTTTCTTATGATGTAAATAGTGTAATTGATGAAAAAGTATACAACAAAAATAATCATCGAGTTTGTCTTTCTATGCAATCTAAATTTGAAAATCACCTATTCCCTCTGGCCTTATTTATAAGCAAATATTCCTTTTTTAGGTTCATTGAGTAATGAATGTATCTGGTCTATTATGTAGACCAGATACATTCATTACTCAATGAACCTAAAAAAGGAATCTTTGCTTATAAATAAGGCCGGAGTAGTATTTGATAATTATTGTGATAAACATGATATTAAACAAAAAAAAATTAGCTCCAAGAGTTCCAAAATAAAATAGTATTTAGGAGCGCAAAAATAGAGTTTTAAAAGAGTTGGTAAGAACTATGATTAATAAAGATGGTCTACTAAATTATTTTTGAGCCATACAATAAGCACGACACATTATGTTTTAAATAGGATATTTATACTTTCTATTTTAAACAAAACTCCTTATCAACTTCTTAAAGGTAGAAAATCAAGTTTATCACATCTTCACGTCTTCGGATGTAAGTGTTTTGTATTGAACGATGATAAAGACAACCTAGAAAAATTTGATGCAAAAGTTTATGAGTATATTTCTTGGATACTCTCAGTCAAGGAAAGCCTATAGAGTGTATAATAAAAGATTATTTACTATTGAAAAATACGTACATGTCACTTTTGATGAATCTTATCCGAGAAATGTTAGAAAATATATTTCTTTTCATGATGCAGATGTATCGTTAGAAGACATACTCAAAGACAACGAAGAAGTAATTAATCAATTTGTGTCATATGCTAAAATTTCCCCACCCTTTTTACTTTTGACTGTCTAAGTCATTTCCCTTTTGCCTGTATTAAGCCAATACTTTTTTTTATACTTCATCTTATAATTAAAACTGACATTTGATACTTTGCATTTGCGTTTTTACAATCTCCTAAATCATCTGAATCTTTTTTGTTTAAGTCAAAGTCAACCCTAGAACTCCTAAATCGTCTGAGTCTTTTTTGTTTAAGTCAAAATCAACCCTATTGATCTAAAAGTCAAAGGAAGAATATTTTGACTCTTGATCTTTAAAAATATTTATTTTTTACTTTTATTCTACTTAGGTCATTTTATTTTACTAACATGGTATTGCTTTATTAATATTAATATTATTGATAATAAATATTATTCGTAATATCATTATTTATTATTATTATTATTAATATTAAGGAAGTCATATTCTTTCTCATTTTTATTTTTATTTTACTATTAAATTATTAATATTGTTACTCGTAGTAGTATTGTCATTAATGTTAATAGTATGTGTTTTAAAGTCAATTTTTTTTATTTTATCATTAGGATTTTATTAAGTTGGCTTAAGCGTATTATCACTTATAATTTATTATTGGTTTTTATTAAGTCAATGGGTCGAGTCAAGCACCAAGTCCAAGGTCTAAAAAGATTCAGAAACCCTATTTTACACTACAGTACCTTCTAGAACGAATCAAACTGAAAAACTGAAAAGAAGTTGAATCCAATCTTTTCATTCATAGATTACAAATATATTGGATATCCAAATTACACAATAATTCGTCCAGATACATCAGAAAGCCCAAAACTCTAAAAAACCTAATTGAATCTAATCTAAATCAAATCAAAGTACATAAAAACTTCCTAATATAATTGAAACCCCAAGAATATAAATCAGAGAACCTAAAAGCTAAAAAAAATCTTGAATCCTTGAATCCCTACTGCTACATCCATACCCTTCACTCAAAGCTCAAATTTTTTGAATACTTAGGGTTCCACATCGAAACCCTAGGCCTCGAGCTAAACCCTTCATATCCATCAGTACATGCAAATAGAAGTATAGGAGATTAGAAGAGGAGAGGGGACATATCAATTGGACGATATATAACCAATTTCACTGTAGGAGAGGTAAGAGACTTAACTTCGCTACACATGTTTTTTTATTATTGTGTTTTTGTGAATATGTTGTTTGTGAGGTTGATCTGGGTTGTAAGAGTACGGACATGAAAATCTAGGCTAAGGGTTGCAAATTCTGATGAAGACTCATCGAGAATATTGGTTATACAGTGGCCCTAGCGGCGATCGGTGGTCTAGAGTTCATCCAACTTAGTTTTAGGTTAAAGGTGAATGTTGAAGTTCATCATCCCTATATGAACTTCATGTTTCTGGGTAGGACCCCAGGGTTAGGATTCTTAGGTTATTAGGGTTCTAAAGGGTTTTGTTAGGGTTCATGATGAACCCAAATGAAGGTATGAACTTCATGAGTTCTGGGTTAAAAGGGTTGAAAGTTTGAGTTTTTCGGTGATATTCAACCATAAACTAGAAAGGGGACGGTGGTTCAAGGTAGGTTTTGGGTTTTGTTAAAGGTCTTAATGAAGAATCATCAGAGACTTGGATTTCATGGTGGTTTAAGGGGCATGTGTTTTAGAGAAAAGAGAGAGGATTTGAGGTAGAGAGTGAGGCTGTAAGAGTGAGAAGAAGAGAGTGAAAGAGAATGGGAAAATGGGAGCGCTTTGAAAAAAGAGCTAACTTATACCCCTTCAGCGTCGCCCTGGATCCTTGCTAAGAAGCATCTCCACAAGCTCTCATATTAGTTGAGTATCGAAGTCAACTGATCATCTAATGCATACTAACCCACCATATCCCCCCTTTGACATATGACCATAGGCGCTTGATTGGATTACTCTTATCAATTAGGCCATCTAATGGCCAAGACAAGATCTCCAGGGTCACCCTTGGATTGATGTAACACCCATGAAGAGTCAACAACTTTGACTCCTTCCATGAACTCAGCTCCCAGCGCCTTGGGATTTAACAGCCTCGGGCCTCTATGTCCTTCTAATCACACCCCCATTTTTGCTTAGACAAATAAAATGCACCCCGCTGATTTGTTTGATTCATATTTTTAATTTATTCTATTAATGCTTATTTTTACTTTAATTTTAATTTTATTTTTAGGTTAATATTAATCCTAATTTTATTTCAATTTGGGACTTAATTTCTATTAATTTTATATTTAATTATAGGGCTTAGTTCAAACCTCACATTATTATAATTTTTAAGTTTACTTCAACAGTTATTAAAATTAAAAGTATCTCGTTATTTATAAATAGGAGTATCAAATTACATGCAAATATCCTCACATGAAAATTCAAATTCTTTTTAGCATTAGGTTAAATCACCTAACCTATGCAAGTTCATTTTTCTACTAACATAACTCAATTCAAAATATTTTCAAAAAGAATTTAATCTATTCCCTTAAATGTGAACTAGAAACACGCTATAATAATCCACTGAGTGAGCGCGCATATATTTATCGCTCGAAGGTGACTCAATATCAATCCATAAAAAAACACTAACCAAACACACTCAAAATATGTAAGACTCTGATTTCTCTCATCTCATGATGAAGATACTTAGGTACACAGTTGTGAACCTAAGGCGAGTCCCATAACATAAAATTAACTTGTTCCCTTTTTACCCTTCTTTGTAATTGAATCATTTTTCCCTTTGTAAAAGAGTAAATGAATAAATAAAGCAGATTAAGCAGGAATAAGTAAACACACCTTGTAACCCTAAGATTAGAGAAGGTTCCCTTGAGTACAAGGAAGGTGAGGGGTGCCTAACAACTTCCCCTCGCTTAATTGACACCTGAACTTTTAACTTGGTCACGACGACTACCTTATCCATACCTTTAGAGTTTTCCCGTTATCTTCCATGCCCTTAGGAAAAATAAATAATGGTGGCGACTTCATTGAATCTTTCCAGCCGCAACAACCAGAAGTAGTGAAACCTGATGAGGAGAATGATGAGAATCCAACTAAAATGGATGGTTTACCCTTGGCCTGAAGGTCTTCAAATGACCATACAATTGACAACATTATTGGAGATATCACCAAAGGAGTAACTACACACTATAAGATAAGTAATTTATGTTATCTCTTTGCATTCGTGTCACAAATAGAACCTAAAAATCAAAAAGAGTCCTTCTTGGTGAGCATTGGCTTATGGCAATGCAAGATGAGTTAAATCAATTTAAAATAAATGCTGTGTGGGACATTATCCCACCTCCACGAGATCATCAAGTTATATGCACTAAGTTGGTTTTTAGAAATAAATTGGACGAAAACAGAGTGATAACAAGGAACAAAGTTGGGGTAGTGGCTCAAGGATATAATCAAGAGGAGGGCATATAATATGTTGAAACTTATGCTCTGGTTTCCCGGATCAAGACTATACGCCTTTTACTAGCACTACATGCTCTAAAAATTTCAAATTATTTCAAGTGTACATGAAAAGTGCTTTTCTTAACGGTTACATAAATGAAGAAGTGTATGTTGTACAACCTCCTAGTTTTAAAAATTATGAGTATCGTAATCACGTATTTAAAATAAAACGAGCTTTGTACGGTCTCAAACAAGCCCCTAGGGCTTTGTATGAGAGACTTAGTAAGTTCTTACTTGATCAAGGATATTTTATAGGGAAGGTTGATATAACACTTTTCATTAAACATCAAGGAAAACATATACTACTCTTCTAAATTTATATGGATGACATCATATTTGGTTCTACTAACATGCATTTAGTCAAAGAGTATTCAAAGACAATGCATGGCGAATTTGAAATGAGTCTAATGGGAGAGTTAATCTACCTTATCAGACTTCAAGTAAAAAAGCTTAAGGAAGGGATGTTTATGTGTCAAAAAAAGTAATGCAAGAATTGCTTAAACGCTTCATAATGGTAGATGCAAAATAAATTGACACTCAAATGCCCACAAACAGAAACATAGACAAACATGAAAATGGTAAAGATGTTGACGTCAAAAGGTATAGAGGTATGATTGGATCTCTCTTATATCTCACTGCATCTAGGCTTGACATTATGTTTAGTGTGTGCATGTGCGCTCAATATCAATCCGCTCCTAAGGAGTCTCATTTAAAATCCATAAAGCATATCCTTAGATACCTTCATGGTACTTTTAAGTATGGGCTTTGGAATCCCAAAGGATGAAATTGTACTTTAGTTGGTTACTCCAATTTTGAATTTTCCGATTGCAAAACAGATAGGAAGAGCACTAGTGGAACTTGTCACTTATTTTCTAAATCTTTATTTAGTTGGCATAATAATAAACAAATCTCCATTGCCTTGTCAACTGATAAGGTGGAATACGTTACAGCGGGTAATTGTTGCACTCAAATTTTATGGCTTAAACAACAATTACTTAATTTCGACATTAAACTTCAATGTATTCTAATAATATGCGATAATAGCAGTGTTATTAACCTAACTAAAAATCCCATTCTACACTCTCGCACTAAACATATTGATATACGTCACCCTTTCCTACGCGATCATGTCGAAAAAGGGGATGTCTTTTTTGAGCATGTTGATAGCAAAAATCAACTTGCCGATATTTTCACAAAACCTCTTGCGACTGATCCATTTTTCAATGTTCGTCGGGAATTGGGAATTCTCTATTTCTTAAATTTTTCCTAAATATTTTGATGCATGCACTCTCTTCAAAATTGTTTTAACCTTCAATTAAAAGTTTTATTTCTTTTTAGTGCATCCTTTGCAAGCCATGATTTGATAAAGGATTGATAAAGTTTTACGATAAAGCTTCAGACATTAACAAAGTTTATTCAGACAAAAGCAAACAAGCTGATTATTGTGAAGACAATCTTTATACAAATTTGTTTTGATGAAGACAAGATCTCAATTGCAAAAGGAATGGATCAATACACATGAAAGCACAAGATTCAAGTATTTCAAAAGGAGCTTAAACTTGATTGATCAAAGATATTAAGGTATATGGCATACAAGTCTCTTAATGCATAAACAAGTGTTCTCAAACATCCATACATGTCCCATAAACTTTACAAAACATTATAAACTCATTCAAACCTTTAAAAATAAGTTTTTGGAGTTTTTTATATATGGGAACCGAGTTCCAGTTTGGAGGAACCGGTTCCCCAGTTCAGTTTTTCAAATTTTTTAAACGTTACAAGTAGGGAACCCGGGTTCTGGATTAAGGGAACCGGTTCCCACGTGAATATTTTCAAAAAATTCTAAATTTCTTCATTTCTTCAAAAGGCACCTCTTCATCTTTTATCCTTACATCCTTCCATATAAAACAACCTTTTGTAGGGGTGTCTTAGAGGCTATATAAATCAATTTTTTCATAATTTATTCCTTACCTCTTTCATTCATATAATTTAAACAATTCATACTTCATTTTCATTGAAACTTTATGCATATAACCTTCACTCAAAATACCAAAGTTTCACATCATACATTCATTGAACACTTGTTTATCATTAAAGGAATTGTGTGCTTGAAAGGGAAGATCAATCCAAGATTGATATATTATTCATCTTCATAAACTCTTGTATCATTCAAAGATAGTTTTTTCTTTCCTTACTATCCAGGATTGTTGGAAGTAAGTGTTGTGTTTTGAAGAGGATTGTTCTTCATTCACATTAGTGTTGTTTGATCTTAAAGGTGTTAATAACCTTTGATCACCCTATAGATTAGATAGTAAGCATAGGTTTGTACTATAATTCTAACTATAGTGAAATCTCTTTCGTGTTGGAAAGGAGACTGGAGTACTCTCGGATTGTGAGGGGAACCAGGATATATCCTTACGTTCTTTACTTTTCCGCTTTTTATTGCTTTCATCACCATTACCAAGAAAAGAAAAGAATCACTCAAAAACCTTCATTCATTCAACCAAAAATTGTTAGAAGTATTCTCATAAAACCTTTTAAAATTTTGAAAACCTAATTCACCCCCCTCTTAGGCGTACTTTAGACTTACAATTATATCAAAAACCTTAGGAGATATAAAGCAAGGTGTCAACATAATGAATACACAGACACAGGTTTAGGGAAGTTATCCCAATTTTGTAAGTGATTTGAAACTTTTATAAATGCATAAGTCTTTATTTATATAAATAGATGGCTATAAGGACACACACACTTAAAATTTTTTTATAAAATGGTTTGAAAATAATAAGCCTTAAGAAGTATATATAGAAGTTGCATAGAAAGAGATGAGAGCATTCAAAAAGGAAAAAAAATATGTTTTGACTGAATATAATCGGTTAGATTGGCGTGTTTTCATGGATCAATGCAGTTTAAATGCACTCAATTGATTAGCAACGGATACATATCACTTCTTATGTATTTTGTAACTCATAGTCGTTACTTTTAAATTAATTAATCGATTGGTACAATCGATTAGTAACAATTAATTTTGATTTAATAAGGTTTCCTCTTTTGGAGGATCTGAAGCCTATAAATAGATGCCTCATTTCTCATTTAATTTTATCCAGAACTCGATATGTATATTGACACACACACACAGAGACACACACATACACGCACACACACACACACACTCTCTCTCTCTCTCTCTCTCTCTCTAAGTTTTCATTTTTCACTTTCTCTCACTAGTTCTTATAGCCAAATGATTTTTTGAGGAAAGAACTTTTGTGAGTGAGGTGTCTTGGTAATTCTGGATGAGTAATATTGTATAAGTTCTTCAAGAATATTGTTTATGCATCTTGGATGAACACAATCCATTTATGGATAAAGATATGTGGTTGAAAGCTAAACCCATTAAAATCTTTGGTTGGAGGTTGTGTGATCAGTTCCTGATACTTAGTTAGGTTGAAGATCGTTAATATTATTGAACTTCCCTTAAGGCTATCATAAAGCCATGTTCATTTAAAGGATGGAGTTTTTCAATATTGATGAACTTACCCTTAGGTTCATGGTTAGCCTTTTAAAGCTATAGGTTAGAAGATCTGCCTGTTAAAATTCAAGAGGTTATTGGTTATCCTATTAAACTAAATTGAGCTTAGATATTTTGTGGAGAGAAGTATACCGCTTCAATCTACCGTTGGGAAGGAAGCTTGGTCACTTAAGTCTCAACATTTCAATGCAGAAGACGTAAACGATCATATCTTCTGTCTTGTATTGTCATGGTTGGACAACCACAATTTCCTTGTATAAGGGGGTTCGTGAGCTTCACTTACTAAAAGCTCTCAAGTATTTAATGGAAACTCTTAAGACCAATTATTAGGAAGAGGAGGAGGTCCTTTTGATTTGACTGAACCTCTATAAAAATTCTCAGTGTTTTTCTTCTTCCCTTAAACTCTTTAAATTCTATATTTTATTTCAAATATTAATTTTCCGTTGCTTAGAGAAAAATGTTTTTTAAAATTCAGCCCCCTCTTATGTGTGAAGTCTCAAGTCCAACAAGTGGTATCAGAGTCTAACTCCTATTTAAAGAACTAATCGTCCCAAGAGGAAGATGACTTCCGACACAAGATTCTATTTCAAAGCTCACCACCACATCTTTGAAAAATTATTTTTTTCTTTGTGTGTGTGTGTGTATATATATATATATATATATATATTCCTCAAATTAAATATTTTTCTTTTTAAATTTTTTCAATGGTCTATTTACCTTACTCATCAAATAAATGATGAAGAAGTGGAAAAACTTCTTTGACCAAGGATAAATTTTATTTTACTGCCAAGAAAATGTAGGATACTTTGGAAAAGATGGAGTTTTTCCAAGTATCAAGACAGAGGATATGAACACGTGAGGTGAAACAAATTCTTTCTTAAAAGTTTTAATTGTTACTAACATTTATCTTGAGAGTTAAGAATTTTTACAACTCTTAAATCTATAAGTTAGAAATCTTCATGAATTTTAGGAAAAATCAAAAAAGAAGGAAATCATAAGAGGATCGATGCAATCAAAATATTAAACTTGAAGATCAACACTCAACATCCTCATGTTCAAAGAACATCAAAAACATGGAGAAGTTTTCCAGTCAGTTGAATAAAGGAGAAAAGATTTAAACCTTGAGGAGAAATATAAAGAATCATCTTCCAACAAAAAAGATAACATATGCACAAAAGCATCCTACAAAGAAAATAGGAGATAGAAAGAAAAATCAGAATATTATATTTACTTATTTTGCAGGCAATATAGTCTAGAAAGATCATTTGAAGAAAAACGCAAAAGAATACATTTTAAGTCTATGATCCTGGAAAATGAACAATGATGACATATGTCCATAGTTATGATCAAAGCAACACCATTTGAGAACTTCTTAATTCATGATTTGTGATGATCAATAAAGTAAATAAGTCTGTAACAGACTTTTTTACTTGTGTTTACTTACTCTCGCATCCAACTATGAGCTGAGAAGGATACACTAGTAAAGTGTTTTTCCCTAAGGGAATTTTATCAAGAATTTTTCTTAATACAAGTAAAATTATTTTAAGGTTGAAATAATCAGTTAATCTGATTAACCCCTTAAAATAATTATTCCTAACTCTTTTATTTTTTAAATATATCTCTTATAATAATTTAAATTATCTCTAACCATTAAAAATAAGTTTGTTCAAGTGCTTTCAAGCTTTGGGGTGTTAAAAACATGAATTAGAGGTGTCAAAGAAGAAATAAGGCCCAACAAATAAATCAAAACACCAAGGAGGTCTGGTTGAAGAAACTTAATTGATTAGACCAATTGATTAAATATGATCAAGGCGCGAAGTTTCAAATCTAATCCTAATCAGCTTGATGAGCAAGAAAGATCAAATCTGAGCAATGATGAAGATCGTATAAAAAATTGAAAGATTGAGATATTTAATTAATTGATTCAATCGGTTAAAAGATGTGAAAATTGTAAGTTTAAATATGATTTTCAAACAGTGCACTCCTCGTTCAATTCCTGATCTAGCTTCAAGCCTAAATCCATCCAAACACATGCTATAAATAGGTATTGAATTCTAACCTTTCTCTTGCATCTCATAACCTTTTATCTTTCTACACTAATAAGATTATTCTCATAAAATTTCATCATGAATTCTAGTCTCACCGATGAATTCACAACTAAACAACAAGAAAATCAATTTTTTAGGCTATTCTCCAACTGAGAAGTCATGAGAATTAATACCTTAGATCCCAAAGATTTCAAAGAGTGCAAAATTTTCAAAATCCTATAAGAACTCAAAATTTCAAACTTCCTTTTCACACCCTCAAGAAAGATCTATACCACACTAATGAAGAAGTTTTTCTCAAACCTTCATCAAATTGATGGAATTCTCTAAAGTGAAGTATAAAAATATCCCATAACCCTGTCTGTAGAAGAATTTGGAAAAATACTTGATCTCCCTCATGAAGATCAACTCACCGAATAAGGTGAAGGAGTGAAAAACACTTAGAAAGGGGGAGATTGAATAAGGGTTGTTTCTAAAATGGTAGATAAAAAATAATCACACAGTTATTTTTATCCTAGTTCATTGTTAATCAAACTACTCCAGTCCACCCCTGACAGAGTGATTTACCTCAACTGAGGATTCAATCCACTAATCAATCTTGATTACAATGTTTTTCCACTTAGACAACTTCTAAGTCTTCTAGAGTATACACATCACAACTTGATCACTCTAGGAAATTCCTTTTACAAAAGTAAACAATATTACAAGAGTTTAATGTGCTTCTTAATAAGCTATAATCACCAAGTGATTTTCTCTCAAAATTAAGTTCTAAACACTCACTAAGATATTACAAGTTGTGAGGTTGAAGATGAAGTTTCTTTGCTGTTTTTGTGTGACAACGTTAAGAGATTAATTTGGCAGCGTAAGGTTACTTGGAGCAAGAGTTGTTAGCTGCTTCAGCATCAGAACTTCTCTTATATAGGCAGTGAGAAATGTGACCGTTGAGTAGCATTTAATGCTTTGCGTGAATAGTACACTACTGCATTTAATGTTTCACTCTTTTGTCAACTACCTCGAGCCATGCTTCAACTGATTTTGCTGACTTTGCCTTTTGTAGCTTCTAACGTTCCTTTTGTCGGTCATACAGATTTAACGTTGTATCCTTTTCATCTTGTACTTGCTTCTGGACTCATACTATTAGAATAACGTTTGAATATCAGAGTCTTCAGCGTTGGTGCAGATGCAACTTCCGTCATCAGACTTTGGAAGTGCTTTGTAGCATGATACCATCAAATCTTCAGAGCCTTGCTTCTGACTGCCATCTTCTGATGCTTTCCAGATCATGTTCTGATTTTCTCAAGACCATCTTTTGATGTCTTCCAGACCATGTTCTGACGAAGTCATCCAGATCTTCTGGATCAGAGCTTCTGAATGCTTATTTTGTGCATACTCTCTTAGACTTTTCCTGAAATGGAAAACGTGAATAATTAGAGATCCACATTGTCTTATACAAAATTCATATATAATGTTATCATCAAAACTAGAAATGTTGATCAGGACATTTCATGTTCTAACATAAGGAAACAAAGCCAATAGGTATCACTATTTCAAAGTTGCATCCTCCCTAATTATAGATCCATCCTCACCCATTCCTTGTCCACTCAGAGCCGAATATATAACCCCTTAGAGTATAATGATCCACTACATTGTAAGCCACATTCTCCTTCCCAAAACGAGAAACTTTGGTCTTCCAACCCAAGCATATGTAAAAACCATATGATTTATAGAGAAAAAATAAAACTAAATTGAGCCCAACTAGTAGTTGATTACATGTTAGAGATTAGAACAAAAAATGCACCTCTACCATATGGGAATTTGGTCACAAAAATATTGGAGAAAACTAGATTCAACCTTGACAAAAAAACATACTTCAATGAGAAAACCACAAAAATAGGAAAGTCTATTCTACCTTCAGTGCATTATGAGTTATAGAGTGGAAAAATCATTGGAAATCCATTTATCAACAAAAAGAAGAGAAAAATCAGTAGTCAAGACATACCCCTAGAAATTAACGAAAGTGATGATTCCTCTCGTCTGATTCTCACAACCAGAGATCTGATGAAAACTATGTGTGGGAAAATTGAAACACTAAATGAAAAAATTGACTTCATCACACACCACTTCATTCCTGAAAAATAAAAAATTCGTCATCACCTCTTCCATTGTGATGATTATGATGAAGAGTAATCCACACTAGATTTCTTACAACTTGTCTTTGATTCCTGTAAACTTAAATTTTGCATTTTTCTTATGCTTTTTTGTTTGTACCCTTATTTTTAATGAAATAAGTGTGTCTTTTCCTTTATAATTGTGGTACACCTTATTTGTGCATGATGTGTCTTTAAAATAAAAAGAGAATACTATTAAATAGATAAAACAAATAAATAAATCAGTATTACAACCTTGTTTTACACTTACTAGGAAAATAGTGAACTATAATCCCTTATTGCAAGAATCCCTTAAAGAAAACTTTGTTTAATAGACATAGTAAATATAGCTTTTCCAAACATCAAGATTAGTATGCTACTAGGAAAACGTAAGTCTGATACAGTAACACCCTATACATACACGTCTAGAATAATATGTAGCGATGCCATAATTGGTACATAGAAACATATATAAGTTGGAAAAGACAAGGAAATAAAATCGTATACAAACAACTCCTACTACAAAAGTGTATACAACACACTTATCCATAACACTGCACAACAGAAAGACATCGTTTGATGAGGTCATCCTGCTATATACTCGTCCACCGTCTTTAATACAAACTATTTAAAAATTCTTCTACTTCGAACCTGTTCTTAAAAAAAGATAATAGGATTGGCGTGAGATTACTCAATCTCAGTGAGTTCCCCTATCTTATGGGTTCACTCGGTTATACAAGGTACATGCAACCAAAACGGATCCGCCGTGGATCCGGAGTTTTTTTCCTCACGGCTTGGTACAAACACACAACAAAGGAAATATAACCATTGGTAGTCCCATAACTAACCAATGATATATCAACAAGCACACAAACAACACACAAGTATGCAGACCCGTACTCATGTACGAGGAATCCAAAATTAAGCTTTACCTTTCTACTTAGGCTACACTACACAACACCCTCGATGGGTTATCCCTAGTAGCTACGCGTCAAAAGACTTATACATGCATACCACTAGATGAAACGAATCATTCCTACATAGAATTCCATCCGCGAAGGTTTGTCCCATTGTGACCTTGCTTAACTGGCGTCACAACCCCATCAATCATCTACACGCAAATGTGTTGACCGCTAGTGCAAATACGCCATAATGACTACACAAGCCCACCAGGTGAAAGCCTAGTGGCATTGCCTACGTGGCACCACTAGAGGAGAGTTATCCGACGTGATGTAGCCTACATGGCATCACGCACTCAACATACCAAGCACGCCGATGTTTTACCCACGAAGGAAACGCATTTTCAGACCCGCTCGCACATTGTAATGGTAGCTCAGGTGTGTATGAATTACCAAGATGTCGGGGGTTTTTCCACTAAAGGTAACCCCTTCAGCCACCGCAATGGTAATACCGTCATGAGCACTTTACCACCTAGTAGCCTAGGTCTACTTCGATTCAAGCATACATCAATTACATCATCAAGCCACACAGGCACACAACTTCCAAATGTTCAACCGGAACAACGGAAAGCATAACATGATCATAATATAGCATTAAACATAATGCACCATATACCTGAATAAAAAATTTCCAATATAATGCATCTCTTCCACGTGCATACATACAACTAGTATATGAGTTATCATAACATGGTGTTATACGTTTTCCAACACACCTCATAAGTCTTAGAAGACTAGGGAGGCATCCGGTTCCCTAAACAAAACGAAACTGCACGCCCCAGGAATATAAACATACACATTTCACCCGATAAAGCTCACTAAGCGGGGTCCCTACACTCTTAAATCAAACATTCTGGTTTGGTAACTAATTTTATTAGATAGTACATCTGACTAGCTTTCGAACGATATAAACTATGGTCATTCCGATACCCGAGGCGAAAGTTATGAATTTCTGAAGTTTTGAAAAACTGCGCAAAATAGTGATGTAACGGGTTACATGAATCACGTAACCGGTTACATGACCCAAAAACTGCAGTTTTCACCCTTTTTCACACATGTAACCGACTACATCAACCATGTAACCGATTACATGACTGACAATCCCCAAAAATCTACATTTTAAAGGTACTTCTTCCAATTCTTTCCAATATGAATCACCTCTAACATATCAATAGCATTCTAAACTAAATTCCAACACATAAAATTATCCACTACATACAAAGTCATTATAGAGCACAATTCCATCAGTTGGATCAAACATGCAAAAAATTAAACTCAATCCAAACCCAACATGCATTTGTTCCCAAACTTCCTACCCAAGTTCTATCTAATGGAACTCACCTCAAGCTTTGAAGATTCTGAGTTGACGAGATTAAGAGGATGATAATGGTGCTCTCAAGGTTCTCCGTTGATTAAAACTCTACCCCCAAGATCATCAAACCTGCAGCTCTTCTTTAACCCATTTCCAACATAAATTCCAAAACTTCAAATGTGTTTATCTCTTTCAATACAGAACTTGTTGAAACAAATTAATATATCAAATTGAAGAGAATTTCATAAGCTTTCCGAAAAGTCTGAAATCAGCTCAATCGGAGTTACGAGTGAAAAGTTCTTACCTGATTTTTGAGGGATGTTCATGGAGTACGAAAATACAAATGATGATGATGATGAACATAAGTTGTTCTTCATTCTCTTTCTCTATTCCATCATCTAAAAATCTGATTTAGAAATGAACCAAACAACCCTTTATGTCATACTTTCTCCTTATGCCCCAAAAATACCTTTTAACTGAATCATAATTACCGGTTTGCCACTTAGTTAACTTTTAACTAAGCCCATTTGATTATACTAATCCACCAAACTCTTTAATCATTTATAGTATATAATATATTATACACACTACTCATTAATTGGAACAAGACCAATATATCCTTTCATCATTTAATTAACCATTTAAATGTCAATTTCCGGTGTCCGAGGATCAGGATATTACAAATAACTTAGATACATAGGAAGTATGTTATTCTCCACCTAAGCGTAATATTACTATGATATCTCTTCCATGATATGCCATACCTAAGAATTAGAAAATTCTAGGATAAACATGTTAGTTTCCCACTAAATATGACATTTTCCCCCATCATGCTATATCAAATTACGAATCTTGGTTTTAACCTAAAACAAATATCTTGATGTCATGCTCAAGTATGTTTTTATGATATCTTTTGCTATATCATGATACCCATGCTATGTATAAAATTATCTCATATCTTAACATGCCTAAAATATGTCTTAGAGAATCTCGTTTGTACGCACTTTAGAAAAAGTATGATGTCTCTCTCTAGTATGATAAATTGTATATCATGATACTTGTGTTAAAAAATATCGTATGTATTCTTGCCTATATGCATGCCATATTGTTAAAACTAATATTTTAGGGATTGCATGCAGTGGCGGAGCAAAAAAAATAATGAAGCCTGGGCAAAAATTTAAAGACCACGAATTCACGTCTTATATAAACGATAGCCTACACACAACACAATTTTCATAAACAATAATTGAATAATTTGAATTTGAACCACAAAAAGCATAAACACACATACATAAACCAAACTGAAGGACTTGTTTAATTGCATCTTGTCATACCCCAAAATTTGCCCATACTATTTCTCCTGTTCAAAATCAAATCAAGGTACAAAGTTCAAGTATACCTCCATACAATAAAAAATGAAGGAGTTATGACTTGCACAATTTGGCAAAAATTGAGAAAATACATGGAAATTCAATTTGAGGAGATTTGATATTCTTTGACTTATGGGCCCATTATTCGGCTTCCAAATAAGCCCATGATATCAAAATAATTCTTTATATCCATTATTTTATTTTTTATGATATTTATTTATGTTTATTTTGAATTTCATTCATGTAAACATTAAATAAATTATTAAAAATAGAAAATGAAAGAATTAAATCATATATGCTATTTCAATTGCTTCTAGAAGCCAAATATTTGGCCTTGGACAGCAAATGGAGCGTGTGAAATTGGATGAAGATTTGATTGAGACCAAAATAGCAAAATTTCATATGAATCTCAAATCAAACCTCAATCATTAGAATTATTTAGATTTGGTTTAGTTTTGTTAACCTAAATAAATCTCTTATAAGTACATGACTCTCAAAGGCCACAAGGGGAGAGGAGAAAAAAAAAACAAGGATTGGTGGCTGCGTCAAGAACTAGAAGAAAGCTCCACAAAACCGAAAATTCAAGTGCCATGGCAGACAGATTTTGAGGCCGATTCAAGCTCTCCCACGCATCCAGGAAGATTCTTCGTTCTCCTCTGAAGCTGTTTGTATCATCACCATCGATTGCAACGTTCAGAATCGCAAGCAACGCCCCCGGTTTGCTTAAGTTTTTTTAGCATCGATTATGAGTTTTCACGCATTAGAAATTGAATTCGATTGCTGATTTGTGTTTAGATAGATGCTATTGATGTTTCTAGAGATTTAATTTGATTTTGATGCTTGTTGGAAAGAGTCACCATGGCTAGGGCTTAGAAGCTCCGAGAGAGGGGTTCTTATTCTAGGCCGAATTAGACCAAATTGTTGTTTCCTTCACGTTCACGAGACCAAAACGAATGGATCCATGACCTCCCTTTTGTTTTTTGTTGCTTGCATAGCATTTTATGATCTTGCAGGGCTAAGGAAACGCATGAAAAGCGTTGCCAAAGAGTTCCATGTGTTGCAGAAAAATCACGAAGAGGAAGAAGATGCTGGTGGCGCGCGAGAGTTTGTTTTAAATTCTGGAGTTAATTTTGTTTTTTTTTTTTATCATGTTATGCACTCATATCATTAACAGCGAATACAGCTTGTCCCAGTGGTGAAGCAACGTGTGGTAAAAGCGTTCGTATGCAAGGGCAGGGGTTCGATCCCTGCCTCTTGTGTTTTGTTCCTTTATTTTCTTAGATAATGTTGCTTGCAGATTCCAGTACATCACACCCAGCAAGGACCATGGTGAAACTCACGCAAGGACCATTAGATCTCACCCACTTCTGATCACACGCCCAATAACTGCAGGCACACCATAGACACTCATCAGTGTGCCACATATGATCATTCAGCTAAGTTTAATTTTTCTCTCCTTTTAATAATTAATTATTTCGTATATGTTTGTTTGTTTAAATTTTTTTTTTTCTAAACATTTTAATTTATATTTGATTCCTTTTATTTCTTTCTTTTCAAATATATATATATATATATATATATATATATATATATATATATATATATATATATATATATATATATATATATATATATATAATCAAAATACTTTTATTATTAATATTGCTATTTGATTTCAATTAATTTAAAATATTTAATTAATTACAAATATTTTTATTAATTGATTAATCACATATTAGGCTAGGTTATTTAATCAGAACTGATTTAATTAATTAGGTAGAATACCAATAATTAATCAAATTAGTTGTTTATCCCGTTAATTTTTATTGCGTTCGTACCCTAAGTCAGGGTTCATGAGGAATTAGCCGTACACTAAAATCTTCTTCTTCTGTGCCTCTTCAGGGTTAGCAATATGATTAATCCCGACTACGCGCCTGATCCAAAATACGAAGTTAAGTACTTTGTTTAATTTAATTGGAATTCTATTTGGTTTATTTTTAGAATTAGGGTTTGTTTCGCCTTCATTCTTTCTTTTGCCTTGCCATTTTTCAGGGTTTACCTCTGAGGCAACCCCTATCAACCATATCAGATCAAATCAGAGCTAAGTACCTTTGCCTATATCATTGTTTTAAGCTTATTTATTCTTTATTTTAGGGATGATCTCGTTCGCCTTCGAATTAGCCATACACTCACCCTATTTTTGGTTTGTTTGCCTTTTCAGGGTTTGTTGATTGCCAAAGCTACGAGTTTGGTAACCCTAAACTCTAGTCTTTTATTCTTTCTGTTTAATTATTACTTATGTCAAACCCTACTAAGGGATCCGCTGGTTTCATTGTCCCCTCCCCCATATTACTGTTGTTCTTGCCTTATATTATCTGCGTGGTTAGTAAAATAGGGAGTGACAACCATTAAATTGAATTAGCCTCACTAATTTACAAGATAATATAATTGAATATAATCACGTGATTGGTGCACACACGCACGCTTTTGGGTAACCCTCTCTGTTGCCTTGTTGCCTGTTGCCTTGTTGCCTTGTGTTTTTGCAGAATAGCCAGTCCCTCGAATATGAGGATACCTCAGCCATGTTGCCTCGATAAAAAGGTCACGACCCTAATGATGCTGCCTTCGATACACAAATGACCTCGACCCTCGGATGTTGCCTACGGAAAAAGGCTGAGGTATCTTCTGGCTGCCTACGAAAATGGCTTATTCTGATCCTTACCTTAGACTACCTGCCCTTCTATGGCATGGGACAGTCTTATGGCAAAGGATGCTTCGATGACCCTTCAACCTCCAAACGAAAGGCTTCCTGCCCTCTTATGGCAAGGATAGACCCTTTCATTCTGAAAGGCAAAAAGAGACCTATCATCTGAGTTTAAGGTAATTGCCCCTAATTGCCTTGCAATGCTCAAACCTTTTTATTATATTCTTTCTCATAATTTTTCAAAAGGGCAACGCTTATTCACAAGCTAAAGTCCCTATCTTTTTCATCTACTTTTTCTGAAAACGAGCAAGCAAAGCAATTAAGAGCCCATGGAAAACCATGGATGCAAAGGGTGCCTTACACCTTCCCTTTGCATAAATTACCCCCCGAACTTAGATTTCTTTAAAAAGGTTTTTTCTGTTTCTTTTTGCCTTTCCGAATTTGTTTGGATAAAATAAAAGTCGGTGGCGACTCTTGCTTACCGCGACATTTCGATCGATAAAAAGTCAGTTCACCGTATTACAGAACTGGCGACTCTGCTGGGGATCAAAATTCGATAAAAGAGGGGTTACCTTAAAAGTTTAGGATTCACTTAAATGTTTTCTATTGTTTGCTTTGTTTGTTTTATCTTTCAGGGGCGTTTTGGGAAAATTGAAGGACGAATCCTATTCCCGGATTCAAGAACACTTAAGATTAGGAGTGGCATAGTCATGGCGACCTCTTTCACATATGTGGGAGATGAGTCAATATGAAGTTCACGCTTGAGTTAGGACTCCATAGCATATGCACACCTTTCTCAAATGAGGGGGGTCTATGTATGTGTCTGTGGGTGCGCCGGAGCTCAAGGACCTTTAGTTACCCTTAACCCATCCTGGCCTTTAGGAACGTAGTGGGGGGACTACTCTTGACAAATGTTAAGAACTAGTCGCTACCCGATGCTACAATTCAGATAGGTTCTTTCTCAAAGTATCATTGCATGGTGCAAATGCATCATGTCCGAGGGTGCTTTAGAAGGGCTGACAATTCTGGATAACTTGTAGAACCCGTTGCTGAAATCTCCTTATCAATAGAAATACCCTTGGGAAGGACACCTGATCAGGCCCCATGCAAGCCTTGAGCCAAAAATTGTGTGACTTGTGTGACTTGCGTGACTTGCCTGTGTTTGCTACTAACCTTCGTTTCTTGCAGGTTTTGTTAAAAGGACTTGTTTGTCCTTACTATCTCACACTATGCCTAATGAACTGCATTCGCATAACATCATGACATCATGACATCATAAGCATAACATGTTTTAACTAACCCTTTCAAGGATCTTAGGAATTTAGGGCGCACAATTTCAGGTGCCTTTATCAAAGACTGAATTCCTATCAAGGGGCAAGAGGATTTATTTTCCTCTGGCCACATACCTTCCAATTCAGAAGGCTCAACACCTACCAAGGGGCAAGAGGATTTATTTTCCTCTAGCCATATACCTTCAAGTTCAAAGATATCCCGAATCAGAGGCTATGACCCACTGGATATGGTGAGCTTGATTCCCCTAAAAGAACATCCAGAAATCAGAGTTCTTCAAACGAAGAAGCGACCAAATCATTTCTGACGTCGCTAACTAAATTCCTAAAGATCCTTGAAAACATTGCATTTGCATCCATAACATCGCATAACAGGTTTCTTACGATAGGTCTCTCATCCCTCGCTGTTTATTTCAGCACCATGGATCTTGAACAATCTGTCAAAAATCTCCAAGCTCAGAACGCTGAATTTCAAACCTTGATCCTAAACTTGTCCAAGGGGCAAGAAGAATTGAAGGCATTTCTGATCGAGAAGGAGAAAAATCAACATAAGCATCCAAGTGGTCAAGATAATCAGAGATCCAAACCTGAGCGAGCATTCACTCTGTTACCCATACCGCTGTCTCAAGTTCTCCAACAACTGCTCAATCAGAATTTGATAACTCTACTACCTCCACATTCATTTCCTACCAACCCCACTCCTGGGTATAAGTACCATGCGAGCTGTGCTTATCATTCGAATAGTCCTGGTCATGACACAAAGGATTGTTGGCAGTTGAAGCACAATATTCAAGACTTAATCGGTGAAAAGATTATTGACTTCAATTCACCTGAGGAACTCCACTTGACTAATGCTGAGAACAATCGGAAAGGTCGCAATGAACACAACCAATCTGGGGGGACAATTTTGATCTCTACACCAGTTCCACAACAAAGACACAAGTCAGATGCACCTAGGCGTCAGTTCACGAAGATCAACATGTCACTGGCTCAGGCATTACAACATCTACTGAAAGCAAACTTGATTATTGTGAGGGATCCTCCTGTGAAACCAAACACTTATGCTACGGTCTATAAACCCAATGTGAGGTGCGCATATCATTCAAATAGCCCTGGACACAATACGAATGATTGTTGGTCATTGAAGAACAAGATCCAAGATATGATCGATACTGGTGAAATTTAATTCCCTCATCCCAAGACTCCTGTAGTGATCACTACTCCCAGACATAATCATGACAAGACTGATTAATGTCTAAAGTGGATGAACTTTTAATCATTAGCTTTACTTTCATTTGCAACTTCTATTCTGTTTGTTTAAACATTCGAATTATGATAGACATTATATATTTTAATAATCATCATCAGTGCATTGCATATGTTTGTCTTGAATTAATTATTTCGCTATCACTCATCTAAATTGCATCTTTACTTTGCATATGTTTTATGATACTCAACTCCTGCTAAAGCTGTATACCTTTTGAGGGAGGAGGACGAAAACGATACCGCGACCTTATACAATATGCTTTTGAACGGACTATGTTGACGATGTACAGGCATTGTTTCAATTCCTAAACAGTGGAGATATAAGGATGTTAATCCCTCGTCAACCCCTTTGAGCCTAAGAAGTAGAAGTTTCTTTCTTGTACTACTTAAAATCCTTGATCATAACCTGGGGCAGGGTAGTTCTCAGTTTAATTTGGTTGTGCATTCTATTTTAAGAGAATCATTCAGTACACCTTTCAACAAAGGTTTCAATCACAAGCATTCATCCGCACACATCAAAGAAGTGTTGGAGATGTAAATCAAAAGGCAATGACGGTTCATCAATCATCAAACAAGGCAGTCAATATCTTTCAAAAAAAAATGGAAAAAACATATATACAAATAAAAGCTTGCTAAGTCAAAAATCAAAAAGAAGACTTAGGCAAAAATCAAGGCGTCCCGCTGACTGTAAGCTCCAAAGAGACAGTTCAGGCAAAAGTTAGGGATATCAAGAAGATGAAAAAAAAGAAGTCAATAAATTCTTGAACAACACAAAGTTGTGACTACCAAAAGGAAGAAGTGACTGCCATCTCAAAAGTTCTTTTTGCTTGTGAACCATCATCATTATCAGAGGTGCAAATCCAAAAGTCTCTCGGAACCCGAATGCATAAGTTGAATTAACTGAGCTTAGGACTGAAGATCATCACGAAGAGGGGTGGGTACAATCAAATTTTGAGCCTTTATCTTTTGTTTCTTAAACCGTGAACCAAGCCACGTTACAACCCTTGAAAGTCCTAATTGAAGCATGGTTAGTTCGAAAGCATACTGTTACCAAAAGGGTATCCTGACTCCTTAAAGTTTACTATAAATGCCGAGTTGATTATCACGTTTTTACAAACATCACATTGTTACAAATATCACGCTTTTTACATCTCCTGTTTAAATGCTTTCAAAAATCAAGACAAACGTATGCATTGCATCTCATGAATTCATTATTAAGTATATTCTGCTACATAATTTCAAATGTTAGCATCAGAAAGAATTTGCACAGAGTATGACTAATGACTCAAAGTTATCCCGACCAGACAAAATTACTCCAAGGAAGCCATGTCTCTTACGTATACAAGGGGCATGACATGTTTTGTCCAATCAATCTGGGGCAATCAAGTCAAGATTCTGAGAATCTCTCATGGATGCTCGAACAACCAGGGGCATGCATCCAAGCATATCTAAAGCTACTCCTCAATCAACGTGAGACATTGTCATGAGCCTATGATTACTGGGGGCATATCGCCCATAGTGAACATCTCATAAAGTCCTCGCGAGGCGAATCTTTCTAAAGTTCCTGCTAACTGGGGCAAATCTATGCAAGTCCAAGTTCAACATCTTGATCAATACTCAGTGGCGTGTCCTGAATCAAGTAGTAAGTTACTATGATACTGGGGGCAACTTTCCAGACACCCACATCTCCCCACAAAACCACGTTCGTAAGATCATATCCCCACAGAGCAATTCTCAAGAAGATATCTTCAAACATATTCGTCTCAACAAAGATATGACTCCCCAACAGAGTTTACATCTTCAGCATTATCAACATGGTTTATCTCTAAAATCAGGGTACATCAAACTACTAATCATCCCCAAGCAGAAACCATAAATCACCAGCTGAGCATCTTCAAGACAAGATCCGACAATAAAATCACAAGGATATAGAGATTTATTTTCTCAATCAGGACAACATAAATCATATTCGCATATCATATGTCATAAACATATTCATACATTGCATACATCACTTCATGCAAGTTTCTCATTTATTTTGAGAATCCCATCTTATTCATTACATGCATCATGACATTGCATACTTTGTTTTCAGGTTCCGCCTCGACAATCATTCCTCTCAGATATAATCGAGCTGGAGATTCATTCTGACAAGCCTTTTTACATTCCAAAACTTCGTCAAATAACTCATCAACCCTAACAAACAAACATTCTCTATCAGATATGGTCTAATATATGACCCGTTCCGGTATTCTTAATCAGATATGGTCTAATATATGACCCGTTCCGGTATTCTTAATCAGATATGGTCTAATATATGACCCGTTCCGGTATTCTTAATCAGATATGGTCTAATATATGACCCGTTCCGGTATTCTTAATCAGATATGGTCTAATATATGACCCGTTCCGGTATTCTTAATCAGATATGGTCTAATATACGACCCGTTCCGGTATTTTTAGTCAGATATGGTCTAAATGTATGACTCGTTCTGGCATTATCCATTAGATATGGTCTAGTATATGACCTGTTTCGGTATTTTTAGTCAGATATGGTCTAAATGTATGACTCGTTCTGGCATTATCCATCAGATATGGTTTAATGTATGACTCGTTCTGGTATTCACCCTCAGATATGGTCTAATGCACGACTCGTTCTGCTATTTCTCTTCAGATATGGTCTAATGCACGACTCGTTCTGCTATTTCTCTTCAGACATGGTCTAATGCATAGCTCGTTTTGCTATTTCTCTTCAGATATGGTCCAATGTATGACTCATTCTGACATTCCTCTACAGATATGGTCTAAATATATGACCCGTTTCTCTCATCACGAACAACGCTAACACGATCAATCTCTAACAAATACTTCTCAAACACTCCAAACCGAATCTAATGCATGATTTGCTGGATGGCATCTTCAAGCCCATCTCCGACAAAAGTCCCTACATCAGCTAGGGCAAATTTCTTAGTATTCTAGTGTTCAATCATCTTCCACCTTCAGATACCGACTGACATACAAACCACTCTTTATCTTCAGGTTTAAGATAATTGAACAGGGGCAGCTGTCATACCCCAAAATTTGCCCATACTATTTCTCCTGTTCAAAATCAAATCAAGGTACAAAGTTCAAGTATACCTCCATACAATAAAAAATGAAGGAGTTATGACTTGCACAATTTGGCAAAAATTGAGAAAATACATGGAAAGTCAATTTGAGGAGATTTGATATTCTTTGACTTATGGGCCCATTATTCGGCTTCCAAATAAGCCCATGATATCAAAATAATTCTTTATATCCATTATTTTATTTTTTATGATATTTATTTATGTTTATTTTGAATTTCATTCATGTAAACATTAAATAAATTATTAAAAATAGAAAATGAAAGAATTAAATCATATATGCTATTTCAATTGCTTCTAGAAGCCAAATATTTGGCCTTGGACAGCAAATGGAGCGTGTGAAATTGGATGAAGATTTGATTGAGACCAAAATAGCAAAATTTCATATGAATCTCAAATCAAACCTCAATCATTAGAATTATTTAGATTTGGTTTAGTTTTGTTAACCTAAATAAATCTCTTATAAGTACATGACTCTCAAAGGCCACAAGGGGAGAGGAGAAAAAAAAAAACAAGGATTGGTGGCTGCGTCAAGAACTAGAAGAAAGCTCCACAAAACCGAAAATTCAAGTGCCATGGCAGACAGATTTTGAGGCCGATTCAAGCTCTCCCACGCATCCAGGAAGATTCTTCGTTCTCCTCTGAAGCTGTTTGTATCATCACCATCGATTGCAACGTTCAGAATCGCAAGCAACGCCCCCGGTTTGCTTAAGTTTTTTTAGCATCGATTATGAGTTTTCACGCATTAGAAATTGAATTCGATTGCTGATTTGTGTTTAGATAGATGCTATTGATGTTTCTAGAGATTTAATTTGATTTTGATGCTTGTTGGAAAGAGTCACCATGGCTAGGGCTTAGAAGCTCCGAGAGAGGGGTTCTTATTCTAGGCCGAATTAGACCAAATTGTTGTTTCCTTCACGTTCACGAGACCAAAACGAATGGATCCATGACCTCCCTTTTGTTTTTTGTTGCTTGCATAGCATTTTATGATCTTGCAGGGCTAAGGAAACGCATGAAAAGCGTTGCCAAAGAGTTCCATGTGTTGCAGAAAAATCACGAAGAGGAAGAAGATGCTGGTGGCGCGCGAGAGTTTGTTTTAAATTCTGGAGTTAATTTTGTTTTTTTTTTTATCATGTTATGCACTCATATCATTAACAGCGAATACAGCTTGTCCCAGTGGTGAAGCAACGTGTGGTAAAAGCGTTCGTATGCAAGGGCAGGGGTTCGATCCCTGCCTCTTGCGTTTTGTTCCTTTATTTTCTTAGATAATGTTGCTTGCAGATTCCAGTACATCACACCCAGCAAGGACCATGGTGAAACTCACGCAAGGACCATTAGATCTCACCCACTTCTGATCACACGCCCAATAACTGCAGGCACACCATAGACACTCATCAGTGTGCCACATATGATCATTCAGCTAAGTTTAATTTTTCTCTCCTTTTAATAATTAATTATTTCGTATATGTTTGTTTGTTTAAATTTTTTTTTTTCTAAACATTTTAATTTATATTTGATTCCTTTTATTTCTTTCTTTTCAAATATATATATATATATATATATATATATATATATATATATAATCAAAATACTTTTATTATTAATATTGCTATTTGATTTCAATTAATTTAAAATATTTAATTAATTACAAATATTTTTATTAATTGATTAATCACATATTAGGCTAGGTTATTTAATCAGAACTGATTTAATTAATTAGGTAGAATACCAATAATTAATCAAATTAGTTGTTTATCCCGTTAATTTTTATTGCGTTCGTACCCTAAGTCAGGGTTCATGAGGAATTAGCCGTACACTAAAATCTTCTTCTTCTGTGCCTCTTCAGGGTTAGCAATATGATTAATCCCGACTACGCGCCTGATCCAAAATACGAAGTTAAGTACTTTGTTTAATTTAATTGGAATTCTATTTGGTTTATTTTTAGAATTAGGGTTTGTTTCGCCTTCATTCTTTCTTTTGCCTTGCCATTTTTCAGGGTTTACCTCTGAGGCAACCCCTATCAACCATATCAGATCAAATCAGAGCTAAGTACCTTTGCCTATATCATTGTTTTAAGCTTATTTATTCTTTATTTTAGGGATGATCTCGTTCGCCTTCGAATTAGCCATACACTCACCCTATTTTTGGTTTGTTTGCCTTTTCAGGGTTTGTTGATTGCCAAAGCTACGAGTTTGGTAACCCTAAACTCTAGTCTTTTATTCTTTCTGTTTAATTATTACTTATGTCAAACCCTACTAAGGGATCCGCTGGTTTCATTGTCCCCTCCCCCATATTACTGTTGTTCTTGCCTTATATTATCTGCGTGGTTAGTAAAATAGGGAGTGACAACCATTAAATTGAATTAGCCTCACTAATTTACAAGATAATATAATTGAATATAATCACGTGATTGGTGCACACACGCACGCTTTTGGGTAACCCTCTCTGTTGCCTTGTTGCCTGTTGCCTTGTTGCCTTGTGTTTTTGCAGAATAGCCAGTCCCTCGAATATGAGGATACCTCAGCCATGTTGCCTCGATAAAAAGGTCACGACCCTAATGATGCTGCCTTCGATACACAAATGACCTCGACCCTCGGATGTTGCCTACGGAAAAAGGCTGAGGTATCTTCTGGCTGCCTACGAAAATGGCTTATTCTGATCCTTACCTTAGACTACCTGCCCTTCTATGGCATGGGACAGTCTTATGGCAAAGGATGCTTCGATGACCCTTCAACCTCCAAACGAAAGGCTTCCTGCCCTCTTATGGCAAGGATAGACCATTTCATTCTGAAAGGCAAAAAGAGACCTATCATCTGAGTTTAAGGTAATTGCCCCTAATTGCCTTGCAATGCTCAAACCTTTTTATTATATTCTTTCTCATAATTTTTCAAAAGGGCAACGCTTATTCACAAGCTAAAGTCCCTATCTTTTTCATCTACTTTTTCTGAAAACGAGCAAGCAAAGCAATTAAGAGCCCATGGAAAACCATGGATGCAAAGGGTGCCTTACACCTTCCCTTTGCATAAATTACCCCCCGAACTTAGATTTCTTTAAAAAGGTTTTTTCTGTTTCTTTTTGCCTTTCCGAATTTGTTTGGATAAAATAAAAGTCGGTGGCGACTCTTGCTTACCGCGACATTTCGATCGATAAAAAGTCAGTTCACCGTATTACACATCTTTTTAGTTTCTAAAAAATATGTTAAAATTTAGGATGTCATAGAAGATATCTAAAAAATGTCAAAACTAAAGCTTTCTTTATGTGTTAGTCTCCAACTTTTCATCAATAATCTATCAAAAATGACTTTCGAACTCTAGGAAGACCTTGAATCATTTGAATCATAGAGAAACTGAGAGAATCATTAACATTGAAAACCTCATAAACAAAGTATAGCAGGCCAAATTAATCAAGAAAAAACAACAATTGAAAAACTTTCAAATAGAAAAAACATCAAGAAACATGAAGGAGGATTGAGACTAGTTATTCTTTATGCAAATGTGAGGGAAAAAATGCTTAACTCAAATGATTAATGAATGTTAAATTCAAGTGAATTTATGACTCAGCAACAAAAATAAAAATACAAATAATAGAATAAAAAATTGTAGAAAATCATGTCAAGGATACTTACAAGAAAGAAAGATACTTGAAAGAAATTAACAATTATGAAATAAGATTCAATATCAACATCATTAGACATAGTTATTTTGACAGTTGTCATAGGTGAGATAATGACACAAAAACCACGACATCTGCGACACAATGACATAAACCAAAAAGAAGCAATGAAACAAGTCCTTCCTTCTTTCTTTCACAAGTTCTCTCACAAATTTCACAAAAAAAGGAAGGTGAGATAGAAAAAGCATAAACACACACAAACCACAATGACATAAACCAAATTTCACAAATTTCACAGTTCTCAAGCAATTCATAGAAAAAACTCTCACAAATTTCACAAAAAAAAGAAGTCAAAATCCAAAACATCAAAGAAATAGATAGTACCATCGATGGTGAAATCCGACAAATCCGACGGTAGTGCAGCGGAGAAAGTCGCAGCGGTGCCTGTGGACTGCGGTGTTGTTGCGCCTGCGAACTACGATGGTCACGGATTCAGGTTCCATCATTCCGAATTCATTTGCTTTCATTGTGTTCCGAATTCGTTTTCTTTTCTTCCCCTTTCGTTTTTGCCCTTTCGGTTTTTTTGCCTTTCTTTTTTTTTCCTTTGTGTCTTATTTTTTACCACTGATAAAAAAATTTTTGGCCAGAGCCTGGGCATATGCCCAGTCTGGCCGGGCCTTGAAACCGCCCATGATTGCATGCTAAGTCCAAAAATAATACTTCAAAAAATTATAGAATATTTCTCGCATATATTATAATCTTATATATTTAATATTTTTGTTTTACAAACTTCAAACCCTTAATTGTTATCCAAACAATCTTTTTATCAAGATTACTCTAAATAAATTTTAAATTTTATTTTTTAATTTCATTTTAAATATTTTACATTTATTATCAAACATATTCATTTTCTTTATTCATTTGAATTTATATAATTAATTTCATTTCTTTTTGGCAAATAAGAGGGTTTAAGCCTAGGAATGGAAAAGACTAAACCCTAATTAACCTAGGAACGACAATTCCTACCCTATCATCATTCAATAAACTACTAATAAAACTAGGAGCATTCGTGTAATCAATAAAATTGCAATTTAAAAGACATCCTTCATTATCCAACGCATCTGCCAACATGTAATTCATTTCATTTAATTTTTTTTTTGTAATCAAGATATATTAAACGGGGCTAAAAAACACCCAATCGACGATTACAGAAGGAAGATATCGCTAGCCAAAAAGAAGGAAAATTACAATCCAAATGAAATCTAACTTAAATATAACAAAGGGCTTTTGCTAAATTCATAAAAATTACAATTGGATAGAGTAATCTTCCCTATGAAAGACCATCTCCAAATTAGAGCTTTGCAGCCCCAAACCACGTCTCTTGCATTCCAAACAATATTGTTGAAAATAATCTCATTCCTACACAACCAAAGGCTCCAAACTATTGCCATCCAAACACACCCTACCTTCCCTATTTTAATATTAAGCCTACGACAAGAAGAACTCCACTTCACGAAGCTCTCTTTAAAATCTACCGTCTTTTCGAAATTCACACCCAACCACTCGGCCAATTCCTTCCACACCACATATACCATACGGCAAGACAACAAAGAGTGGTTTAAAGTTTCCAGATGCTCTAAACAGAAAACACAATCGATATTTGAAAGGGAACTAGGAATAATTCCTCTACGGAACAACAAATCCTTCATAGGATTCCTATTAAGAAAACATCTCCATCCAAAGGCTCTCACTTTTAAAGGGACTTCTACCTTCCAAATGGATGAAAAAGCATAGTCGTATCTATTAATTGGACCGTAAGGAACGCACCTTTTACTAAGCTCCGAGTAACAAGAAGAGACCGAGAAAACACCGTTGTCGGAAGGCTGCCATACAACCGTATCACGCCCCTGGGTAGGTTGCAATGTCGCTGGCAGCAGCTGAACCAGCCGGAAAAAATCAGCAGCAAGGGCTGCGTCCGTGAAATCTCCGATACCAAGATGGTTCCACCTCCAAGAGCCTTCTACACAACCTCCCATGCAAGCTACAGATACATCCTGCAAAAGAGATATTTCAAACAACATAGGAAAATCATTCTTAAGAATTCCTCCATTCAACCAATTGGAATGCCAAAAGGAGGAAGTATAACCGTCCCCCACCCTAAATTTACAACGATTAGAAAAAAATTCCTCCGAAAAATCTTTTTCCAAAGCACAAACATCCGCCCACCAAACCGAACTCCTTCCGCTATAAGCTATGTTTTTACCAGCATGAATAACACGAAGCTTGATATCATTATAACGAGCTTTCAAAATACGAAACCATAAAGAATTGGAAGTTTCTAAAATCTTCCACCTCCATTTAAAAAGAAGAGATTTGTTGAAGACGTCCATTCTCTTCAAACCAAGACCGCCCTTGTCCATTGGCATACACACATCATTCCAACTAACCCAATGGTAACATTTTATTAGTTACAATTCATTAAATATTTAATATTTTTATGATAGAAAGAAATATATTTAATAATTATTTAATATTTTTTATGACTTATATCTTAAAATAATTTTTTAACATAAAAAATCAAATAGTCACACCTTATGATTTTTAGCAACGATAAAAGTTTTTAATATTAAAAAATATTACTTACAATTTCATTTACAATCATCATTCTAAACAAAAAAAATTCTAATAAAATCATTTAAATCAAATGAAGTAACAAAAAATACAAATTATTTTTAGCAGAAAACAATTTTTAATGTTAAAAAATATTACTTGCAATTTCATTTACAGTCATTCTTATAAAAAAATAAATCTAATAAAATGACTATTTAAATCATATGAAGAAACAAAACATACAAATTATTAAAATTTATAATTTAATATTTAATTTAAAAATTAAATACTTAAATCAAATAATCACTCATATTTATTATCAAATATTTTAAAAAAATGTATAAGAGTGGTTTTTCCACTCATATTTATAGTTAATTGTTTTTACTTTGCCATTTCATTTATCATCCTTATAAATTTAAATACACATATATTGCATAAATTGTAAATATACTTTTAAATTTACAATATATTCAATCAACAGCACCCACACGGGTCATATTCTATTTATGAATGTATTACGCACATGGTTTAGTTATTTAAAAAAATGAACTTTTATTATTTAAAATTGGAGTGTTCAAAATTATTAGTTACATATTAATATGTTCCATTATAACTATAACTATTAAATGAGATTGAGTTACTACATGTGAATAATTGTGTATGACGTTACCAAGCCATAAACGTTAGTATACCCCTAATGGTTGTTATATGTTAATTGTTCATTCATATGTATTTTGTTTTTTTCCTTTCTAATTGTTTAAATATTTAAACAACAAATGTTTTAAATGTCCACATATTTAAGTATGAAAATGTTGAAGATGATACACGTTAAATATTTCACTAGTCAAAAGTTTTGTTATATAAATATTTGGGAAAAATTCTCTTTATATATAACTTACCTTTTATGAATTTTTTTTTATTAGCTCTAAATGTTTTGAAAGTTGCAACTTGATTAATAATTAGAAGAATTTTATCAACTTGATTAATTTCATTAGTTAATTTTCTCAACATATACAGTATTAACTTTTCGTTGATTTTTCTTCTATGTGGTATGAAAATAATTAATAAAATATGAAATGAATATTATGATAACGAAAACAGTTGTCATACACAAAAGAAGGGCATAAAAAAAAGAGATGATTTTCTCTCTAAAGGAGATGAAAATGAATGCTAAAGACGGTTATGAGATGTAGCTTAATTATATTTTACATGATAGTGAATTTTTATATATTTTCTATTTTATCAGTACTAAAGAAATATTTAACATTTTTGATTTCGTTATATTTTTAATTTAGTCAGAACTAATAACTATTTTTTTTATATCACATTATATTGATTGATTTATCGAAGGTGATAGATATACATTGCATATAGTTGAACAACTCATTGATCACACAACAAAACAAAAATTTACTAACAAAGGAGTTTTCATTCGGTTAGTTCACTTCCAATCTACTCGCCTATTGTTATAACTCACATCTTTATTAAGAAGAGAGTTTTGAATAATGCATTTCAGTTTAATTTTTTTTTATATAATACGTTGATTCTAGTTTAAATTTTCAGTTTACTCATTTTAATTATTTTTAACATTAAGGTTATTGTTTTTTCTCTTAGATTTTACATCAAAACAAAATTATGGCTTTTCTAACTGAGAAGAAAAATGTTTTGTTCATAATGGGTGCAACTGGAACTGGAAAAACTAAACTTTCTATTAACATAGGTATTCAATTCCCTTCTGAAATCATTAACTCCGACAAAATTCAAGTCTATAAGGGTCTTGACATTGTCACCAATAAGGTACCAGAATCTGAACAATGTTCGATTCCACATCACTTGGTGTTCCCGAGCTTCAACATTATTTTGAGATAGAAAATGTTAAAGGTATTGATGAGGGTCATAAAGAAAAGATACTTAAGGAAGCTATTTCAAAAATGAAAGAAAACACGTGCAAATTGGCTGAAAATCAACTCTTAAAGATTGATACGATGGTTAATAAGCTTGGGTGGAACATGCACCAAATTGATTCTACAAAAGTCTTTGAAGCTGTTTTAAAGGGAGAAAATTATCAACAATTGCATCAAGAAATTGTGGTTAAGCCAAGCCTTAAGATAGTTAAGAGATTTTTATAGGATAAGACTCATTAAAACACAAAATGATTATTAGAATCCCAAAAGTGATCATACATTCTAACACATTCCAAAAATGATTATTAGTATCCCAAAAATAATCTCCACGTGGTTTTTAAATATTGTAATCATAAACTTATTAATTTCAAGAATATATAATTGTTATTATTTTATGGAAAAAAGTTCTAAATCGGTTTGTAGCCAATAATTTACAACCTACCAATGTTTTACTCTACCATCGAGTTGAAATGCGTCATTTGATTAAATTATGTAATTATAAATGGCAATAAATTTTTTGGTTAAAGAATAAAATTTGGTTGCTTCATGCATAATCAAATGAGATAAGGAATTAAATACATCCACATGAAACATATTATAATCGAAACTTGTCATATCGAGAAAATTAAAATCATTTGTTATATAAGTCTTATATTGCGTGAATCTAGAATGAAAATTGTGTGTAATTTATCAAACTTTTAACAAGTCAAAGATCCACAAGAGTGGCTCGCAATTTCATCATTGATTATTTTATTTTTATGACATACATTTCTCTTGGAATTCGTTATGACATAATATTTGTGTTTATGATTTTATAGAAAAGTAACGAATTGTTTCATTGGGGACATCATACATATTTATTTTCCATCTACTTTTGCCATGAATAAAACACTCGGTAATATTTTCATATTCTCATTTATATATAATACAATCTTTAAAGCATGCATATATGTTAATATAATCAAGTTCAAAATCTTTAATAATATTTTGAACATCGTACATTGAGTGAAGAACTCAATCAATCAGTCATGATAGTGAAAGGTTTACTTCATTAACATTGTTGTCATGATAGTGAAAGGTTAGTGATTCAAAGACTCTTTTGAAAAACTTCTGTCCTCTGGAAACCAAAGAGTTTACTTCAGTAATGAGTTGTCATGATAATGAAAGGTTAGTGATTCAACGAAAGACAATTGTCTTGTCAAGAAGCATGCCTACATTTCATGTGACTTTCTGGGAGAAGAGATTGTATAGTAATTAGGTTAAAATGTATTCACTTTATTCCTTGTTAGAACTTTTTGCACTGTTCATGTTTTTTCATCATTGGAAAAACAATTTAAAAATCACTCACTCCCACTTCACACATTTTTACTACAACTATCCCATACTTTTACTCTTTCAAGCCCTAAAAACTCTCTCAAACCCAAAAACCTTGTTCGTGTTCTTATTCATGTTCTTGTTCATTTTCAACAACAACAATCAATCGTTCAACAACAGTAAACTGCAATGTCTCAACAGACTGTTCAAGGAACATCGTCTCAATAAAAACCTCAATGAAACTCTGATCTTCATCTGTCTAACCCTATTGACAAGTTAAATGTACTTGGTGAACTTCTTGTAGATTTTGAGAATTTGAAGGAAAATGAGTTCGACTTCATTGATGTTTTAAGGACTCAACAACGGGAAACCTACTTTAATAGTCTGAAGGGACCAGTGTATTCTGAACTAGTTAAGGATTTTTTGGGGCATGATTATATATCCTCCAGTGGTATGATTTGCTCTAAAGTCTTAGGGCAAAGCATATGTATCACTAAAGAATACATCACCAAACTGATAAATTATGATGGGACTAGAGAAAGATATATCAACATGCCCGCTGACTATGTGAAGATGGGTGAAAATGGTGGTATTATTTTCAAGGACGGAGTGGATGCTCACTATCCTAAGAAGCATCATGACAATCTTATGGATTGGTTTAAGATCCTTCTTGGAAGTTTCTATCACCGCAATTCCAATCATTCTTCTCATTACATCAATACAGACCAGAAGTATCTTCAAAGCTTCATCGAATCCAGAATGAAGGTGAATCTACCTAAAATTCTCTTCTACTTCTTGAAGAACTCCATCGCCGAATATAGAGAAAACGTTTCCAAACCAAGCAAGTGGGTTCGTATTGTTTCATACCCCAAATTTGTCCACCCTTCATATGTCTTTAAGTGCTACTTTATTTCGAACAAATGAAATAACATAGTTGGTAAGGGAGCATGTGTAGGGAGTTTAAGCGTAAGGTATCGGGTTCAAGTCCCATTACACTACTTTTTGTATTTATTTTCTTTTTTGTTATTTCTATTAAAATAAAGGGTAAGAGAGTCATTTTTGAATATTTAATTTTTTATTTTTGGGTTAAATATACGACCCCCCCTTCCATTTAGGCGAGATTCGGTTTTGCCCCCCTGAAATTATTTTTTTGTGATCCGCCCCCTATAAAATTAAAAATCCATTTTCACCATACTCTTTTACTGGGTTTGCTGACTGTGTAATTTGATAAAATGTTATGTGGCAAACCAATGAAGTTGACTGTGTATTCTTAGTTAAAATTAAAAAGAAAATTGAAAAAACTATACAAACCATAAAAACCAATGAAGCTTTCAGATTTTTCAGCATATTCTAACACTACCGAAGCTTTCTTTTTCCCATGTTTTACATAAGAAATCATACCACATCTCATAAACTATCCAACCTTCATAAATCATAAAATTACACTAAAAAATATCTGCACATATTCTCTGTTCACATAAGAATATCATCACCTTCCAATTTTTTGTTCACATAAGAATATCATCACCTTCCAAATTTTTTTAAGTATACATTACAATTACTAAAACTATTAAACCTGCATGAATCAACAACACCAACAAATTGACAACAAACTCATAAAACATTTTCTCTATTCAATTATCTTCAATCAAATCACAAAAAAATAACCATGACAATATTCAATCTAAGGTTCAATCTCATCCTTAATTTCCAGAATCAAATCTGAAGACCAAAAATGGTTTACAAATCAAAGTCAGAGTACAACCCAATCGAGTCCCTAAAAACATAAATCAAATCCCTAATTAACTAAACAGATTCAATATTGAAGATCTTCCTCGTTTTCAAATATGGGTTCAAAACTGTTAGAACATGAAATGTTCTGATCATATTTTCTAGTTTTGATGATAACATTAGATATGAATTTTGTATAAGACAAAGTGGTACTCTAATAGATTACGTTTTCCATTTCAGGAAAAGTATAAAAGAGTATGCAACATTTCATCCTTCAGATGCTCTGACCCAGATGTTCTGGATGGACACATCAGAACTTGATCTTGAAGACATCAGAAGATGGTCTTGAAGTTTTCAGATCATGACAAGCAGAAGCAAGTTCTGAAGCTCTAAAGGTATCACGCTCTGAAGAACTTCCAAAAGCTGAAGCGCTGAAGTTCTAACACTGCACCAAACGCTGGAAACTCTGATATTCAAAGAGACTTGCAAAGTCTGAATCCAGAACAGAAGCAAATGATGAAAAGCTAGAAAGTCTAGTATGTGTCTGACAAAAGGAATGTTGGAAGTATGGCTACAAAAAACAAAGTCAGAAATAGCAGTTAATGCAAGGCTCGAGGTAGTTGGCAAAAGTGTGAAACATTAAATGCAAAGTTGTACTATACACGCAAAGCATTAAATGCAGAACTGTTCAACGGTCATATTCTCATGCCTATAAAAGGAAGATGTCAGCAAGGAAAAATGTTAGAAAGCCTACGTTCAATTTTTATATACTCATCATCTGACTATGAACCTTTCTCACGCAAAAAGCTCAAGAACAAAGAAGCAATCTTCATCTTCAAGCTCACATACTTTTGTATACTTAGTGAGATTTAGAACTTAAGCTTAAGAAAAAAATAACTTGGTGATTATAGCTTTATTAGAATCAACATTAATCTCTTGTATTTGATTATATCTTTGTAAACCAAAATTCCTTGAGTGATCAAGTTGTGATCTGTAGACTCAAGAAGACTTAGAGATTGATCTAAGTGGATCATGTCTGATTCCGTTTGCAGATTTGAAAGTTCTATGTGAACTTATGGTGGATTTTGAAAATCTCAAAGAACACGATTTCAACATCAAAGAAAACATGATGGTTCAAGGCTGGGCAAACTACTTTAATCGTCTCATTGGGCCTGTTTACCTAGATCTGGTAAAGGAATTTTGGGTTCATTCTACTCTTACTCCTAAGGAAATCATCTCCTTCGTCTTAGGGAAAAAGATCTCCATATCTGAAAATCTCATAAGGCAGTTACTGAATCTCAAAGGTTTGGGTGGAGTAACTGGCGCAATTGCAGGCAGAACTGACTGGGAAGCAGTTTGCTCTGAAATTTTTACATCTGGTCAAGGTACAACCAACACCATGGATCTAAAGGCTCCCTACAGAGTTTGGGCAAATATTATTCTGGGATGCATTAATCATAGAAAATCTTCAGTTTCTGCAACCTACATCAATCAAGACCAACAGTTCCTTTTGTACTACATTGGCAAGGGTCAGAGCATTGATTTACCTCACATTCTGTTCAATCATCTGTGGAACCACGTGAAGGATTCAAAAGAGCAAGAAAGGCTAAAATATCCAAAGGCCAAGAGGAACACCATCCCTCTAGGTAGGCTCATATCAGACATTCTGACAGAGAGTGGTCTGATAGATGCTATGAAGGAAGCTGACGCAGCCCAAGATCTGGTAGCTATCTGTAAGAGTACTCTGACTGTCCATAGTCTAAAGAAAATGAAGCTGATCAACAAGGTCAATTCTCCACCCAGAGCGGTCAGCAAAATCTTCAACTGCTTTTGGTCATATTTGCCTTTACATCTGATATCTTCAACTGAAGAAGCTCTGCTATCTCATCCACCTTAGGCTCTTTCTCCAGACCACTAAACGGTATATCATTCGTAACTGGCAAACCAATCCAATAAGAATACTCCTCCAAAGTGGGCATAAGCTGATAATCCGGAAAGGTGAAACAATGATAAACCGGGTCATAAAACTGCACAAGATTCTAAAGAATTCCTTTCTCCACTTTGGTCTTCAAGATAGAGATCAATTTCCCATAACGGTTTTTGAAGTTGTCAAGATTAGGAACCAAAGTTGCTAGCTCTTTCAACTCTTTTGCACTTGAATTCCAGAAAGTGTACTTCTTGATGCTTCTCTTTTGATCTATGGTACCTGTGATGTTTACAAAAAAAACTCTAAGTTCCTTGTAAACCATTTGTGAAGGACATTTTTTATGAATGCATGAATGCATGGTTTATGCATCAATCACAATCAAGAGCACACAAGGTCACACAAAATCACACAATCTAGGATCAAAGGTTCGACGTCACGAGCAAGGAGCCATGGGTCTACCCAGCCCAAAAGGTATGATCTAGGGAATTTTTTACCTGCCGATCGGGTTCTACAAAAGTTCCCAGAGTTTTCAATCTTCTATCGGATACTACCGGCATGCACAATTGCTCATGGGCGCCAATAATATGCCTAAAAAGACCTCGTCTGAGCGTAGCATCGCATGACAACAAGCTCAAATTAGTACTTGGCCTTGTTTCTGCGCTACATCCTAAAAAGGCTTAGATGGGTTAAAAAGGTTCTAGGCCATTCAGATTCTACGGACACTCACTATTGAAAGTAATAGCGTTCTTACGATGCTTCGTAACAACCTTTACTACCTTCCATGAGGCCTCCACTGATTGGGGTTCCACCATATGACGCTCATGGTAAGGATTACTTCTGACATGCGACTATTGTTCTTACCACCTCCTATCTCAAGTTACTCGCAAAAGTCCGGGTTATGACCTTATCTCATCACAGAGGAACCATCGAGCACCAAAAAGAAAAAAAACAAACAAAGAACAGAACAGTATATACAGATAAAAAGCACACAGATAAACAAAAATAGGCTTAACACACTTAAAACTGGATCCCCAGTGATGTCGCCATTTTTCTGTAGCGGGGAAATTCTGAGAACGAAGCCATTAGATTGCCTCGACTCAATATTTCAGTGAAAGTCGCCATCGCGCTTTATTGTTTCCAAAGGAAAAGGGAAAAGAACGAAGAACACCCAAAGTTTGTTTTTAAAACAAAAAGAGATCTTAGGTACGGGTGTTGATTATATAAGGGGAAGGTTTTAGGTACCCCTCATATCTATGGTATTCCACAAGAATCTTTTTGAAAATCTGTGTCGTGTGTGCTAAAAAAGAGTTTGTTTTATTTTTCAAATAAGCTCGGCAAAGCATTAAGCTTTGTGCCTACATACCTCCTCGGTGCAATGGAGAAGTCAGAGCTAATGTAGTTCCGCTTAAAAGGGAAACGGTTTTTTAAAAGGAATAAACATTTTATCGTCGTCGGAGAGAAATACTCAACCATTGATCTTGAGCATGAGAACAAATGAGTTCTTTGCATCGCAAATGAAAGAAGGGCTCCAACTCGGATAAAATCAACGAGCATGCCACTAGCTCTTTCACACGGAAAAGACCTCATTATATCAATCAATTTCAAAATCGTGGGGTATCGCAACTCGTTACAACAATTAGTCGTGTCTAAACTTTTTTGAAGAAAAGCCACAAAGGGGCAAAAGATATTTTAAAGAAAGGTTTTAAAAGAGATTTTACAAACATAAGAAGATTTTGGAAAAAGGGAGAAGATTTTGAAAATCTAAGAAGGGGAGGAGATGAAGAGGCTATCCTAATACATAAAATAAAAGATAAGGCAAGAAACGGCCTAACCGAAGAAGAAGCCAACACTTGACATTAAGAGTCAAGGTAGATTTCCTATCCTTTGGAATATCAATACTAAACCAACACATTACCACTTGGGGATCCAAATGAACTTATTATCTTAGCACCACTTCGCATTAAGCACATTAAAATTCTGACGAAAATCAGGCAGAGTAACGGCTGTTTTCGGGTAAAATCCTTATCTCAATGCCTTGGAATTAACCATCAAGGGCTTTCAAGGAAATACATGCACACATAAACAGACAACAATCCAATGCCAGACAAACAGAATAACAACAGAGTAGTAATATCATAAGGGTCCAGAGGTACTAAGTCCAAGAGTCCAAATCTCCAAAATGCTCAGGATAGTAACCAATAGTCCAAGAGAAAACCTTAGGCGTTTTATAGATTTTTTGTTGTTTATTAGTGTTTTAGCACAAAAATAAAGTATGGTCCAAGTGGACAAGACGAAAATAACAGAAACATAAACAACACGCCAAAATGGACAAAGAGAAAATAGCGGAATATAAACATCCAAATGGACAAAGAGAAAATGGCGGAAACATAAACATGATGAAATGATAAAATAAAGCAATAAAGCGAAAAATAAAGAACGATATAATAAAATGCGGAAATTAAAGTCAATTGTTAGATGTTAAAGATAACCATCTTGAAACTTGTCAAGTATGTTATCAAAGTTAGTAAGAAAGATCGATGGTGAGTGAAGGATGTTCTCGGATTTAAATTCGATGGAAATTTATCAGAAGCTTGATAAAATCATAGCGACTACACAATAAACTTCCATAAGTCTTAAATCAACCGCATACAATTCTCTTCCATGTTTGATCTTTTTTATTCGGGACACGAAATATTGCGCTATGTTAAGCAGATCGCCAAGTAATTTATGTAGAAATCACCCTACAACGAGGCCGGTAAAAACTTTATGTGCTAATGCATGCAAAAGAAGCGATATATAGATCACTCTCCGAAAGCAATACCGCACGAAAAGAAAAATAGGGAGCGATCTTGTCTTTACCAAAAGTCCATAAGAATTCTCAAGGTATCAAAGACTTTCATCGATCAAAAGAAAGAGAAATAAAAGATGGAACCACATTCAAAAGCTCCTTTCATCCATAATTTCAATCACTTAATTTTGCGGATTTGGATTTTCATCCTATCGACGCCCTAAGTCCATTGAAATTAGAGAGAAATTAGGCCTCTAACTTGTGATTCAAAGAAAATAACAAAAGAAGCGAGTAGAAGAAGAGTTAGAACCAAGAACAAGTCAAAAAAGGCAAAAAACACATTTTGCTCAGATGTAAATTGATTTGCACAAGGTGTAAATCATTTTGCATAACTCTGTTTTCAAATCTGCGCAGTTTTCCAGTTATGTAAATCGATTTGCACCAGATGTAAATCGATTTGCACGACACAGTTTTAAAAAAAACAGCAAATAAAGAGAAGAAAACTTGTTTAAACATAAAACCAAACACCTTGTGATCTTGGATCAATTTGTGCACGAAAATGTATCAAGTAAGCAAGCAAAACCTAACAATGTAGCACCAAAGGTGCATCAAACATAAACAATAATGGATCACATCTTGAATTATGGGAAGGATCTAGAATTTTACCAAATCTTTCACAAACTTTGAATCTTCTTCAAGAACACACAACCACAAGCCTTGATCTTTCACAATTGATGAAGAAAATAGTGTTTAGATGGAGGTTTAGATCAAAATTAGTGAGGTTCAAGATGTAACTCACTAATGTTTATGGAAGAAAAAGAGCAAGAGTTTCTTTGGCTTTCAAAGCTTGAAAAAGGAAGAGGGGAATGCCTCAATATATAGGACTTAGGCTTGGGAATTTTTGTGGTTTGGAGTTAGGATTGGAAAATAAAATTAGGCTTGGTAAACGGATTTGGAGCCAAAAATACGATCCAATGGTCTTGATGCAATAACATGAGGGTTCATGATCAAATGATGTAGGCAATCAAATACAAGAGCTAAGTCATGCTTCCCATGCTTGCAAATGATGTCAACACTTTCAAAAGCTGAAATTTGCCTTCATTTTTCCAAATTCGCATTGGTGCAATCGATTTACATCTTGTGCAAATCGATTTGCACTGCTGAAAAAGGCAAAATCTGAGGAAAAACAGCCATGCAAATCGATTGCTGTTTTGTGCTAATCGATTTGCACTGACGGCAGAAGCAAATCTGGTGCAGAAACATTTGTGTAAATCGATTTACACCTTATGCAAATCGATTTGCACAATGAAATTGTTGAAAAATGCTCCTTTGATGGATATTTTGACTTGGTACCTACAAAACACAAACATACAAAAGCACAATGCAATATTTTTGGTATGTTGGTTAGTAAAATAACATATACAAGAAAAACATTGGTGCTTGATGATTCCTTTGCAGATGAATTGAGCACAACATCACAAGTAGAGTTCTAAGTCGAAACTTCTCGATTGATGATTGATATGAAAATGATGTGTGATCTTAGGGTCAGAAATTGGGGTATGACAGATGCCCCTATTTAAGTTTCTTCGATCCGGAGATACGATGATTGTAAATCTTCGTTTTTACGAGATTGAAGAGACTTAAATATATAAAAACACAATTTTTGATCCTAAGATGTAATGCAATGTTTAACGAATGCATATGATGATGATGAATCAGGACACCATTGGAGAGGAAAAGAAACTCCACTAGGGAAAACAAAATGTCTTGCGAGAAGAAATTCACTGGGGAAAACAAGACTTTGTTGGAGAAACTTTGCTGGGAAAAGAAACTTCACTGGGGAAAACATATCGTACCAGAGAGGTTAAAGCACCACCTTTCACTAGGGATGAGAGAAAAAGGGCATCCTCTTTCACTAGGGATGAGAAAGAAAAAAGGGGGCATCCTCTTTCACTGGGGATGAGAAGAGAAAGCATCCTCTTTCATTGGGGATGAGAAAATATATCACCTTTCACTGGAGAATCCAAAATACCAACCCTTCATTTAAGGATGTAAAGGTAAAACACCACCGTTCCACTGATGATATGGATAGAAAAAGAGATATATTGTCGTACCACTGACGATGTAAATATAACAAGATACACCAACGTTCCACTGAAGGTGAGCTACCAACGTTCCACTGGAGGTAGAAAAGAGATATATCGTCGTACCACTGACGATAAAATATATCAATGTTCCACTGAAGGTATTAAGAAATACATCGACGTACCACTGTCGATGAAATGTAACAATATATACCAACATTCAACTTGAAGGTGAGCTACCAACATTCCACTGGAGGTAGAAAAGAGATATATCGTCGTACCATTGACGATAAAATATACCAACGTTCCACGGAAGGTATTAAGAAATACATCGACGTACCACTGATGATGAAATAACAATATACACCAACATTCCACTTGAAGGTGAGCTACCAACGTTCCACTGAAGGTATTAAGAAATACATCGACGTACCACTGACGATGATATATAACAAGATACACCAACGTTGCATTGAAGGTGAGCTACGAACGTTCCACTGAAGGTATTAAGAAATACACCGACGTACCACTGACGATGAAAATAACAATATACACCAACATTCCACTGGAGGTAGAAAAGAGATATATCGTCGTACCACTAACGATAAAATATACCAACGTTCCACTGAAGGTATTAAGAAATACATCGACGTGCCACTGACGATGAAATAACAATATACACCAACATTCCACTTGAAGGTGAGCTACCAACATTCCACTGAAGGTATTAAGAAATACATCGACGTACCACTGACGATGAAATATAACAAGATACACCAACGTTCCACTGAAGGTAAGCTACCAACGTTCCAATAAAGGTATTAAGAAATACATCGACGTACCACTGACGATGAAATATAACAAGATACACCAACGTTCCACTGAAGGTGAGCTACCAACGATCCACTGAAGGTATTAAGAAATACATCAACGTACCACTGACGATGAAAATAACAATATACACCAACATTCCACTTGAAGGTGAGCTACCAACGTTCCACTAGAGGTAGGAAAGAGATATATCGTCGTACCACTGACGATAAAATATACCCACGTTCCACTAAAGATATGAATAAGTACATCGACGTACCATTGACGATGAAATATCATAAGTATATCAATAATACTTTTGCTTTTCTTTTCAACGATTGAGGGTGCAAACACAAGTGCACAATTTCAACAATAATCATCCAGCGACCAAAATTAAATCCGTGGCCAAATGGAAAGAAGCTGCCAAATAAGACCGGATCAAGTGAGGGAATAACTCACTGGATTTCTGTTCGTAAGCATCTTGAACAGAATAAGTGAAACATATTATCCACATAGAAACAAATTCAGTGTGGATTTCAAGGAAAGTGAGTATTTTCTGCCTAAAGACACTCTAGATGAAAGAGAACTCTGATTGACAGTAAACTTCATAATATGAATGCATGACTGTTTTTAATGTATGTTAATGATGCATATGCTGCCAAAACTTAGCACAAGGATTAACTCAGGAGATAGAGTACAAGAATAGCATAGTCAAGCATGTCTCAAGCTGAACGCTCGAGATATCATCCACAAACATGAGCAAAGAGTTGCCACAACAAGCTTTACTTGATGGCTTTGGAAAAAATGCTACTCAACACTGAGGAAACATCGGAGCTGAGAGAACATGATAGCTGAGTTCTACGTCATCTTCGAACCAGGCCAAAAGGTATACCAATTGGAATACATTCTTTCTCTTTTTTTTTCACATGAATACATCAACATATCCATTCCTTGTAATATACTCATGAATCAAAATAAAACTTCTTTTATATTTTTCAAAAAAGGATTTTGTTGAAATCAATTTCTTTTTGTTTCAAAAATTACTATCAACAATAAATGACATTTAAGAGATATGAAAGAAATAAGATTGCGAATAACGGGTAAAGGCTTAAACTTTATTAATAGAATGGTAGCCTGCAAATGGCAAGACCCCATGGATGATTACAAAGTTTGGAAAGTGGTAATTTTTGTGGAAAAGGTACATTGAAATGTAATGACCCCATCCTCTCTCTCAACTTTGAATCCCTGAGCTAAGGCTTCCGTTGAAATATGTTGAACTTCTCATGATAAACAGATGACTGATGATGATCAAGTCTTGTCTGATGTAGTTACTTGCCATGAATCCCTAACTTTTGCCTGGACCGCCCTTTCGGGTTTTCAGTCCACCAGGTATGTTTATTCTATTTATGTCTCTAATTTTTTCTTGGACCGCCCTTTCAGGTTTTCAATCCACGGAGACGCTCCTTTTTTCCTAAGCCGCCCTTTCGGGTTTTCAACTTAGCAAGCTGTTATTTTTTTATTTTTTTAGGCGAAGTATTTCTTGACTACATCAGCATTCACGGGACGTGGGAGGTCCTCCCCATCCATAGCTGCAAGAATTAATGCACCGCCAGAGAAGGCTTTCTTAACAACATATGTGAAGGATAGAAAAACACTTAGAAAGGGGGGGATTGAATAAGTGTGACTTTAAATCTTGGACGATAAAAATAAATTGCACAATTATTTTTATCCTGGTTCGCTGTTAACGAAGCTACTCCAGTCCACCCCCGCAGAGATGATTTACCTCAACCTGAGGATTTAATCCACTAATCGCACGGATTACAATGGTTTTCCACTTAGTCCACGACTAAGTCTTCTAGAGTATTCTGATCACAACTTGATCACTCCAGGAACAACTGCTTAGACAACTTCTAAGACTTTTCTAGAGTCTACTGATCAACCTGATCACTCTAGTTACAAACTGCTCAGCCAACTGCTAAGACTTCCTAGAGTATACTGATCACACGATCACTCTAGTTCCTTACAACTTAATGTAATCAATTCTAAGAGTTTACAAATGCTTCTTAAAAGCGATAATCACAACTGTGATATTTCTCTTAACGTTTAAGCTTAATCTCACTAAAATATTACAACAGCAATGTAGTGAGTTGATGAAGATTCTGAGCTTTGATTGAATAGCGTTTCAGCAAGTTTATTTTCGTTCAGAGTTGTTAAGAATTAGTTAACCTTGCTTCTCATCAGAACTTCATATTTATAGGCGTTGAGAAGATGACCGTTGAGTGCATTTAATGCTTTGCGTGTTCCGTACAGCATTGCATTTAATGTTATACGCTTTTGTCAACTACCTCGAGCCTTGTTCACGCTGTGTCTACTGACGTTGCCTTTAGTAGCTTTAACGTTCCTTTTGTCAGTCAGCGTAGTCTGCCACCTGTACTTCCTTCTGATCTGATGTTTGTGAATACAACGTTTGAATATCATCAGAGTCAAACAGCTTGGTGCATAGCATCTTCTGATCTTCTGACCTTGAAGTGCTTCTGAGCGTGATACCATCTTCTGATCTTCAGTGCTTCTGATCTCATGTTCTTCTGATGCTTCCATAGACCCATGTTCTGATTCTGCTTCGACCATCTTCTGATGTCTTGCCAGACCATGTTCTGATGTTGCATGCTGAACCATTTGAGACACAACTTCTGAGCGCTGAATTATGCGTACTCTTTATATATATTTCCTGAAAGGGAAATTGCATTGGATTAGAGTACCATATTATCTTAAGCAAAATTCATATTATTGTTATCATCAAAACTAAGATAATTGATAAGAACAAATCTTGTTCTAACAATCTCCCCCTTTTTGATGATGACAAAAACATATATAAATGATATGAATTTGCGATCAGAAAGAGTAGACGGCAAAAGACAAATTACACAGCTATAGCATAAGCATATGAATATGTCTCCCCCTGAGATTAACAATCTCCCCCTGAGATAAATAATCTCCCCCTGAAATAAATACTTGAAGAACTTTGATAAAAGACTTCCCTGATTATTTCGGTAGAGACGATCATATAAGCTTCTGCCTTCAGAGAATTCATAGCTTCTGACTTCTGCTTCCATTGGACAGCTTCAGAACTTGAATTTCTTTAGATCCTTAGAACACTCACAGCTTCTGATTCCTGCTTCCATCTAGGACAGCTTCAGAACTTGAATTTCTTTGATCTTCTGAACATTCACAGCTTCTGATTTCTGCTTCCATCTAGGACAGCTTCAGAACTTGAGTTTTCTGGATCTTTTAGAACATTCACATCTTTTGATTTCTGCTTCCCTCGGATAGCTTCAGAACTTTGAATGTCTACCAATCATCACTTCATGCTAGATTTGTATCAGAACATTGTTGAATGTACCAGAGCATCATCAGAGCATCTCTACATCCTGAAATGTTACAGAACAAAAACTAAACGACAAAAGTCAGCATGAACGAGTTAGAACATAAAATGTATGTTTGAACACATTATATGTATCAGAGCCATATAGGCTGAAATAATGTATCAGAGCAAATAATGTATCAGAGCCATAACATTATATGTATCAGAGCAAATAGAATTTTGTCAGAACAGGATAGACAATGATATTCAAATTCTATTATCAGTGCTTCTGATTCATTCTTCTTTCTTGCTTCTGATCTCTGAAGCTTGACAGCACTCAGCTTGCTTCAGTTTCCAAGAGCTTATTCCTTTTACAGAATAACGCTTCTTATGGTTTTGCTTCTAGTGTTTGCTTCTGAAGATTCACTTCACTTCTCTGTACCTGCAAAACACTTAAACCATATAGAACTTGCAGTTCTTGTTAGTGAATGTGTGGGAGCCTCTTTACCCAGCAACTGATAGATTTAATCAAATCATTTATCATTTATCTTCTCCCCCTTTTTGTCATAACATCAAAAAGAATATTTAAAAAGATTCAGATGCAAAAAACGACAAAAGAAAACATTTACTGGAATGTAAAACAAAAAGAAACTTTTCATTGATAATCAAAAGATATTACAAAAGGTTCCTATGTTTTAACAAGATGAAAAACATTCCTAGCAAATACAAAGTAGAATTTCCAAAGAGGAAATGACTACAAAAATTAAAAAAAATACAACATTCGGTCAAGAAACTCAACATAGAAGTTGAGCATATCTTCCTAAAACTCAAGAAAGTCTTCTGTCTTTGGATGAAAGTTGATAACAACATCAAAGAAGAGTCTGACTTGAGCGGTATTAGAAGAGCCATCCCGAGATGCACAGAGATCTGTCGCCTTTGAGTCATGGAGCTTCAACAGGCTTAGGGTTAACGCTAGGTTTTGAGAGAAGAAATGAAAAAACGAGAGAGAGAGAGAGAGAGAGAAGAAAAAAAAACTTTAAGAGGAAAACAGAGAGATAGGAAACCAAAAACCATTTTGAAGAGTATTTAAAAGGAAATAAAATGAAACGAATGATGACTAGCATTTAATGTTACGTGACGTGAGGAGAGATAATAAAGACAAATGAGGTGACTAGCACAGTTACCTATGGTCGGCGTCCCTTCAACTGCACGCGCGTTTATCCATGAATAGTAACGACAGGTTTACCATCCCGAGATAAAACGTAACAGCTGTTTTGCTTTAAAAGAGGTTCTGAATCAACTTAGACAATGAAACGTTAGTAATAACCGAATCATAATTTCTAAAAGATTTCAATCAGAACTTCTGATTGGAAAATCTCATTTCATTTCAGAAGATACTCATATATAAGAACTTCTCATCTTCTCATTCTGGGCATAGATCCATACTGATGTTCTTCAGAATGAATTTAAACCTATCTTCAGCCAGGGGTTTTGTAAAGATATCAGCCCATTGATGGTCTGTATCCACAAAATTTAAAGAAATAACACCCTTCTGAACATAGTCCCTTATGAAATGATGTTTAATCTCAATATGTTTAGCTTTTGAATGAAGAATAGGATTCTTAGATAAACATATAGCAGAAGTATTATCACAGAATATAGGAATGTTACTCTCAAATATCTGATAATCTTCTAACTGACTCTTCATCCAGAGCATCTGTGTACTACAACCAGCAGCAGCGACATATTCTGCTTCTGTTGTTGATAGAGCAATAGTTGCTTGCTTCTTGCTATACCAAGAGATCAAATGACTTCCAAGAAACTGGCAACTTCCTGAAGTACTTTTTCTTTCAATTCTGTCTCCAGCATAATCAGCATCGCAGAATCCTACTAAGTTGTATTCTTTAGATTTTCTGTAAACTAAGCCAACATTAGTAGTACCTTTCAGATACCTTAGAATTCTCTTAACAGCAGTTAAATGAGATTCTCTAGGATCTGATTGGAATCTAGCACACAAACAAACACTGAACAGAATGTCAGGTCTAGAAGCAGTCAGATATAGAAGAGATCCAATCATACCTCTGTATAACTTCTGATCTACCTTCTTACTTACCTCATCCTTACCTAGGATGCATGTTGGATGCATAGGAGTTTTGGCTTCTTTGCAGTCTAGAAGATTAAACTTCTTCAGAAGTTCCTTCACATACTTGGTTTGATGAACATACGTTCCTTCTGATGTTTGATTTATTTGTATTCCAAGGAAATACTTGAGTTCTCCCATCATGCTCATTTCAAACTCAGCCTGCATGGACTTAGCAAACTCCTTTCCAAGTGTAGCATTAGATGTTCCAAAAATAATATCATCTACATATATTTGACAGATTAAAATATCCTTTTCAAAGGTTTTACAAAAAAGAGTAGTGTCCACTTTTCCTCTAGTGAAATCATTATCTAGAAGGAAAGAACTTAAGCGTTCATACCAAGCTCTGGGAGCTTGCTTCAATCCATATAATGATTTCTTTAGTTTAAACACATGATTCGGAGACATAGAGTCTTCAAAACCAGGAGGTTGATGGACATAAACTTCTTCATCTATATAACCATTTAAGAAGGCACTCTTAACATCCATCTGATAGAGAGTGATGTTATGCTGAGTGGCAAATGAAATTAATAGACGAATAGATTCTAACCTGGCCACTGGTGCAAAGGTTTCTGTATAATCAATCCCTTCTTGCTGACTATAACCCTGAGCCACCAGTCTGGCTTTGTTCCTTACCACTTCACCTTTCTCACTGAGCTTGTTTCTGAAGACCCATTTTGTACCAATTATATTGAATCCATCTGGTCTAGGAACAAGATCCCAAACATCATTCCTTGTAAACTGATTCAGTTCTTCTTGCATAGCAATTATCCAGTCTGGATCTTCTAGAGCATGATCAACAGAAGTTGGCTCGATCAAAGATACAAGACCTAATTGACAGTCTGCATTGTTCTTAAGGAATGCTCTTGTTCTGATTGGATCATCCTTCTTTCCAAGAATGACATCTTCTGAATGACCAGAGATGAGTCTGGATGATCTTCTGACAGATGGTTCTTCAGAAATACTTAGATCCTCCAGAGAAGCTGATACTTGATCTTCAGATTCTTTGCTTCTGAGAAGCTCTGCTTCTGATGCGTTGCTTCTTGGCTCAACAACTTCTGATATGTCAATATCATAACCTGCAAAATTATCAACCTGCTTTGGTTTTTCAGAACCAAGCTTATCATCAAATCTGATATTGATTGATTCTTCCACAATCAATGTTTCAGTATTGTATACTCTGTAGCCTTTTGAGCGTTCAGAATATCCAAGAAGAAAACATTTTTGAGCTTTGGAATCAAACTTACCAAGACGATCTTTAGTGTTCAGAATAAAACATACACATCCAAAAGGATGGAAATATGAAATGTTGGGCCTTTTATTCTTCCACAATTCATAGGGAGTCTTATTTAGAATAGGTCTGATAGAGATTCTATTCTGAATATAGCATGCAGTGTTTATTGCTTCTGCCCAGAAATGCTTAGCCATATTGGTTTCATTGATCATGGTTCTGGCCATTTCTTGCAGAGTCCTATTCTTTCGTTCTACAACCCCATTTTGCTGTGGAGTTCTAGGACAAGAGAAATCATGGGCAATACCATTTTCTTTGAAGAACTCTTCAAAGGATCTGTTCTCAAATTCACCACCATGATCACTTCTGACCTTTATGATTTTACACTCTTTTTCAGACTGAATCTGAATGCAGAAATCAAAGAACACTGAATGAGTCTCATCCTTGTGTTTCAAGAATTTTACCCATGTCCAGCGGCTATAATCATCTACGATGACTAATCCATATTTCTTCCCTCTGACAGATGCTGTTTTGACTGGTCCAAACAGATCAATGTGCAAGAGTTCTAATGGCCTTGAGGTAGAAACAACATTCTTGGACTTGAATGCAGGTTTGGAGAACTTGCCCTTTTGACATGCTTCACAAAGAGCATCTGATTTGAATTTCAGATTAGGGAGTCCTCTGACCAGATCCAGTTTGTTAATCTGAGAAATCTTTCTCAAACTAACATGACCTAATCTTCTGTGCCAGACCCACTGCTCTTCAGAAACAGACATAAGACAAGTCACCTTCTGACTCATAAGATCTTGCAGATCTGTCTTATAAATGTTGTTCTTCCTCTTGCCTGTAAATAGGATTGAGCCATCCTTCTGATTTACAGCCTTGCAAGACTTTTGATTGAAGATTATATCATAACCATTGTCACTTAATTGACTGATAGATAAGAGGTTATGAGTTAATCCTTCTACAAGAAGTACATTAGAAATGGAAGGAGAGTTACCAGACTTTATAGTTCCAGAGCCAATTATCTTGCCCTTCTGATCTCCTCCAAACTTGACTTCTCCTCCAGACTTAAGCACCAGGTCTTGGAACATAGACCTTCTTCCTGTCATGTGTCGTGAGCATCCAGAGTCCAGGTACCATGACATGTTGTGCTTTGTCCTTCTTGCAGCCAAGGATATCTGCAATAGGAATAATCTTATCCTTAGGTACCCACATTTTCTTGGGTCCTTTCTTGTTAGATTTTCTCAAGTTCTGATTGAACTTGGGTTTGACATTATAAGCAATAGGAGGAACAGCATGATAATTTTTAATATGAGTTTCATGATATTTCCTAGGTTGTGTCACATGCTTCTTGGTGTGTGTTATGTGAAAGCTTTGTGCATGTGAAGTGTGCCTAATATCATGAGAGTGGCCATACTTGAACTGATCATACAATGGCTTGTATGTGAGTTTCATTTCATCAACAGGTTCAAGTTTGTATGGGGTTTCACCCTCATAACCAATGCCAACTCTTTTGTTTCCAGATACGGCATATATCATAGAAGCTAGCTGACTTCTGCCAATACTTCTAGATAAGAACTTCCTGAAACTTAAATCATATTCTTTCAGAATATGGTTTAGACTAGGAGTGGATTTTTCTGAATTAGAAGAAGATCCAACATCATTGGATAATTTTAAAAGTTTATCTTTCAATTCAGAATTTTCCAACTCAAGCCTCTTTGTTTCAAATTCAAATAGCTTTTTCAGCTTTTTGTATTTAATACAAATCTGAGACTTGGATTCCAGAAGTTCAGTTAATCCGGAAACTAACTCATCTCTAGTAAGTTCAGAAAATACCTCTTCAGAATCTGATTCTGATGTAGATTCTGATCCGTCATCTTCTGTCGTCATCAGCGCACAGTTGGCCTGCTCATCTTCTGAATCATCTTCTGACTCATCCCAGGTTGCCATAAGACCTTTCTTCTTATGAAACTTCTTTTTGGGATTTTCCTTCTGGAGATTTGGACATTCATTTCTGAAGTGTCCTGGCTCATTGCATTCATAGCACATGACCTTCTTCTTGTCAGATCTTCTTTCATCAGAAGATTCTCCATGTTCAAATCTCTTTGAACTTCTGAAGCCTCTGAACTTCCTTTGCTTGCTCTTCCAGAGTTGATTTACCCTTCTGGAAATCATGGACAGTTCATCTTCTTCTTCAGATTCTGATTCTTCAGGATCTTCTTCTCTAGCCTGAAAAGCGTTAGTGCATTTCTTGATATTTGATTTTAATGCAATAGACTTACCTTTCTTTTGAGGCTCATTTGCGTCCAGCTCTATTTCATGACTTCTCAAGGCACTGATAAGCTCTTCCAGAGAAACTTCATTCAGATTCTTCGCAATCTTGAATGCAGTCACCATCGGACCCCATCTTCTGGGTAAGCTTCTGATGATCTTCTTTACGTGATCAGCCTTGGTGTATCCCTTGTCAAGAACTCTCAATCCAGCAGTAAGAGTTTGAAATCTTGAAAACATCTTTTCAATGTCTTCATCATCCTCCATCTTGAAGGCTTCATACTTCTGGATTAAAGCTAGAGCTTTAGTTTCCTTGACTTGAGCATTTCCTTCATGAGTCATTTTCAAGGACTCATATATGTCATAGGCCGTTTCCCTGTTAGATATCTTCTCATACTCAGCATGAGAGATAGCATTCAGCAAAACAGTTCTGCATTTATGATGATTCCTGAAAAGCTTTTTCTGATCATCATCCATTTCTTGCCTTGTCAACTTTACGCCTCTGGCATTTACAGGATGTTTGTAACCATCCATCAGAAGATCCCATAGATCACCATCTAGACCCAGAAAGTAACTTTCCAGTTTATCTTTCCAGTATTCAAAGTTTTCACCATCAAATACCGGCGGTCTAGTATAACCATTGTTACCGTTGTATTGCTCAGCAGAGCCAGATGTAGATGCAGGTGTAGGTGTAGACTTTTCACTTTCATCAACCATCTTTTACTGAAGCGTTTTTCTCTTCCTGAATCTTTTCTAAACACGGTTAAGTGCTTGCACCTTAGAACCGGCGCTCTGATGCCAATTGAAGGATAGAAAAACACTTAGAAAGGGGGGGATTGAATAAGTGTGACTTTAAATCTTGGACGATAAAAATAAATTGCACAATTATTTTTATCCTGGTTCGCTGTTAACGAAGCTACTCCAGTCCACCCCCGCAGAGATGATTTACCTCAACCTGAGGATTTAATCCACTAATCGCACGGATTACAATGGTTTTCCACTTAGTCCACGACTAAGTCTTCTAGAGTATTCTGATCACAACTTGATCACTCCAGGAACAACTGCTTAGACAACTTCTAAGACTTTTCTAGAGTCTACTGATCAACCTGATCACTCTAGTTACAAACTGCTCAGCCAACTGCTAAGACTTCCTAGAGTATACTGATCACACGATCACTCTAGTTCCTTACAACTTAATGTAATCAATTCTAAGAGTTTACAAATGCTTCTTAAAAGCGATAATCACAACTGTGATATTTCTCTTAACGTTTAAGCTTAATCTCACTAAAATATTACAACAGCAATGTAGTGAGTTGATGAAGATTCTGAGCTTTGATTGAATAGCATTTCAGCAAGTTTATTTTCGTTCAGAGTTGTTAAGAATTAGTTAACCTTGCTTCTCATCAGAACTTCATATTTATAGGCGTTGAGAAGATGACCGTTGAGTGCATTTAATGCTTTGCGTGTTCCGTACAGCATTGCATTTAATGTTATACGCTTTTGTCAACTACCTCGAGCCTTGTTCACGCTGTGTCTACTGACGTTGCCTTTAGTAGCTTTAACGTTCCTTTTGTCAGTCAGCGTAGTCTGCCACCTGTACTTCCTTCTGATCTGATGTTTGTGAATACAACGTTTGAATATCATCAGAGTCAAACAGCTTGGTGCATAGCATCTTCTGATCTTCTGACCTTGAAGTGCTTCTGAGCGTGATACCATCTTCTGATCTTCAGTGCTTCTGATCTCATGTTCTTCTGATGCTTCCATAGACCCATGTTCTGATTCTGCTTCGACCATCTTCTGATGTCTTGCCAGACCATGTTCTGATGTTGCATGCTGAACCATTTGAGACACAACTTCTGAGCGCTGAATTATGCGTACTCTTTATATATATTTCCTGAAAGGGAAATTGCATTGGATTAGAGTACCATATTATCTTAAGCAAAATTCATATTATTGTTATCATCAAAACTAAGATAATTGATAAGAACAAATCTTGTTCTAACAATATGGTCCTTCGAAATTAGGAGTCCACTTTCCCCTTGAATCGAAGGTGAAAGACAAGATCCGTTTGAGCACGAGGTCGCCTTCTCTGAATACACGAGGTCGAACCTTTTTATAAAAAGATTTCTTCATTCTTTTCTGGTATAGCTGACCATGGCATAAAGCCGTCATTCTCTTTTCTTCTATCAAATTCAATTGATCAAACCTGCTTTGACACCACTCAGCCTCAGATAACTTGGTTTCCATTAAAACTCTCAACGATGGAATCTCAACCTTAATAGGGAGCACTGCTTCCATACCATAAACCAAAGAAAAGGGAGTTGCCCCAGTTGAAGTACAAACAGATGAACGGTACCCATGTAAAGCAAATGGCAGCATTTCATGCCAGTCCTTGTACGTAACAACCATCTTCTGCATAATCTTTTTAATATTCTTATTTGCTGCTTCAACGGCTCCATTCATCTTTGGCCTATAAGGCGAAGAGTTGTGATGTTCAATTTTGAAGTTTTCACACAGTTCTCTCATCATACTGTTATTTAGGTTCGAGTCGTTATCAGTAATGATCTTGCTTGGTACACCATATCGGCAGATGATATTGTTCTTGATAAACCTGACCACAACTTGCCTTGTCACATTAGCATATGAAGCAGCTTCTACCCATTTGGTAAAATAATCAATTGCTACCAGGATGAATCGATGTCCATTCGAAGCCTTGGGTTCAATCATGCCAATCATATCAATACCCAACATAGAGAAAGGCCGTGGAGAGGAAATAACATTGAGAAGTGTCGGAGGCACATGAATTTTGTCAGCATACACTTGACACTTGTGACACTTCTTTACAAACTTGTAGCAATCAGATTCCATTGTCAGTCAATAGTAACCTACTCTAAGCATCTTTTTAGCCATCGAATGTCCATTGGCATGAGTACCAAAAGAACCTTCATGAATTTCATGCATCAACATGTCTGCTTCGTGTCTATCCACGCATCTGAGCAGGACCATGTCATAATTTCTTTTATACAAAACATCCGCATTGATGAAGAAACTGCCAGCCAATCTCCTCAAAGTTTTCTTATCCTTATTTGATGCCCCAAGTGGGTACTCTTGGGTCTGAAGGAAAATGTTTAATATCAAAATACCAAGGCTTCTCATCTATTAATTCCTCAACTGCAAACACATGAGCAGGTCTATCAAGACGCCTGATTGTAATCCAAGGCTCCTCATTATGGAAATTCACCTTATACATGGAGGACAATGTAGCTAATGCATTAGCCATCTGATTCTCATCTCGAGGGATGTGGTGGAATTCAACTTTATTAAAGAATATCAACAGACTTCTGGCGTAATCTTTGTAAGTGATCAAGCCAGGATAACGCGTTTCCCATTCTCCTTTAATCTGATTGATCACAAGCGCAGAATCTCCATAGACATCAAGAATCTTAATTCTCAGATTAATGGCTTCTTTAAGTCCCATGATGCAAGCTTCATATTCGGCAATATTATTTGTACAATCAAAACATATCCTTGTAGTGAAAGGAACATATGAACCTTGTGGAGTGAGGATAACAGCACCAATACCTTGGCCATGAACATTAGAAGCTCCATCGAAAATTAAACCCCATTTGGATCCAGGATTTGGTCCTTCTTCTGGCAACGGTTCATCCCAATCTTGAGATCTCAAATAAATTATATCTTCATTCGGGAAGTATATTCTAATAGATTGATGATCATCAATTGGTTGGTGAGCGAGGTACTCTGCCAACACACTTCCTTTCACAGCCTTTTGAGCTCGGTATTCAATATCATATTCAGATAACAACATTTGCCAGCGAGCAATCCTTCCGGTTAATGCAGGTTTTTCAAATATGTACTTAATTGGATCCATTTTGGAAATTAATAGGGTGGTGTGATTCAACATATACTGTCTCAGTCGGCGAGCAGCCCACACCAAAGCGCAACAAGTTTTCTCAAGCAGCGAGTATCTTGTTTCGCACTCGGTAAACTTTTTGCTAAGGTAGTATATTGCATACTCTTTTCGACCAGACTCGTCATGTTGACCCAACACACTACCCATTGAATTCTGAAGCACTGTAAGGTACATAATCAGAGGTCTTCCCTCAACTGGAGGAAGCAAAATGGGAGGTTCAAGCAGATATTCTTTGATGTTGTCAAAAGCTTTCTGACAATCTTCATTCCACACACATCCCTGATTTTTCTTTAACAACTTGAAAATTGTCTCACAGGTAGCAGTCATATTGGAAATGAACCTGGAGATATAATTCAAATGTCCGAGGAAACCTCTCACTTGTTTCTCAGTCTTTGGTGCTGGCATTTCCTGAATTGCTTTAACTTTATCAGGATCAACTTCAATTCCTTTCTGACTGACAACGAAACCCAATAATTTTCCGGAACGGACACCAAAAGTGCATTTGTTTGGATTCAGGCGGAGACGATACTTTCTCAAACGCTGAAACAACTTCAAAAGATCCTCCATGTGCCCTTCCTCTGACTGGGACTTGGCAATCATGTCATCCACATAAACCTCAATTTCTCTGTGCATCATATCATGGAAAAGAATGGTCATGGCCCTCTGATATGTCGCACCAGCATTCTTCAACCCAAAAGGCATTACTTTGTAACAGAATGTTCCCCATGGCGTAATAAATGTTGTCTTTTCCATGTCTTCAGGTGCCATCTTAATCTGGTTGTATCTTGAAAAACCATCCATGAAGGAGAAAACCTCAAACTTCGCCGTGCTATCTACCAACATGTCAATGTGAGGTAGAGGAAAATCATCTTTCGGACTGGCTTTATTCAAATCTCTATAATCAACACACATACGAACTTTTCTGTCCTTCTATGGAACAGACACAATATTGGCAATCCATTGAGGGTATACAGAAGTGACAAGGAAACCTGCATCTATTTGCTTCAAAACCTCATTCTTAATCTTCTCTGCCATGTCGGGATGACTTCTTCTTAGCTTTTGCTTGACAGGAGGACATTCAGGCTTCAACAGCAAACGATGCTCCACAATATCTTTGTCCAACCCAGGCAGATCTTGGTAGGACCATGCAAAAATGTCAACATACTCTTTAAGAAGCTCTACAATCCTCTTCTTAACATCTTGGCTAAGCAGTGACCCAATCTTGACTTCCTTCTTATCCTCTTCAGAACCCAAGTTGATGACTTCTAACAGCTCTTTATATGGATGAATGGTGTATTCCTCGTGCTCAAGCAGTCGGGAAATCTCATCAGGAATACATTCATCACTTTCTCCTTCCGCCTCGTACACATGATACTCGAAGTTAGGAGAGGGTGCAGGGTCATTACTTTCAACGATTTTATTGATTAATCTGCACAAGTGATTATTATTTCAGGAAAATGAAAGATATATGCAAACATGTAATCGTGCAGATTATGGCAAATGAAAACATATTTTTAAGGTTTTTTGTGTTACCACTTTCTAGAAAAAGCAAAAAGATAAAAAGCACATTTATGCAGAAACAAAATGACTTTTATTGATGATTTTAATGTTTGAAACAAACAGGAAAAGCCCCAACAATTTCACTTTCATCTTGGGCAGAATGAAAGGGTTTTATAAAACATAAAGACAAATTACTTTGAAACATGAGTACAATCAGGAACATCAATGATGATCCAGTTCTTGATCATCTTTCCATGGGTCACAAACTTCGGCATCTCTGGCTCTGATTCATCTTCAATAATACCATCTACCTTTGGAGGAGTCGGATGTAGGAACCCAACACTATGAAATATCTCTTGATAAGGACGAAAACAGATTCTGGCTTCATCACAGACTTGTATGAAGTAGAAAATCCCAGACCAGCTATATTCTAGTTCTCTGGCAGACTCACCACTTGTCCCCATACTCCTGAATGTCCATTCTGAACCACCAGCTGAGCATCTTTGAAAGAGGCAATGGAAGCTTTGTAACACCCCAAACCTACCCGATAAATTATACGGAAAAATAGAGTATAAATTCCAAACAAGTTCATTTGAGGTATCACGTATTCGCCATTTTAAAAACAGTTACGGCTTATTTGCCTTCACATAGATACATAGCACAGAGATTTAAAACGATAATCAAATCATTACTAAAAATCACTTTGTTTAAATTCAATAATTAACTCACAGCGGAATCAACAAACTTCATAAATATTCAATTCAAGTTGTAGCATAATTGCACGGTAACTTTAAGTTACAATTTAAATCAAAACCATATAAAAATTCAGCAAAAGAAATAATAATTAAAACAATCGTTTTATCCCCCCGAGTGCTACGTATCAGAGCAAGACACCAACTCGACTAACAGCAACTAAAGACTTCATAAAACCGCTTCAAAACTTCCATCGCTATCTTGAGTACTTGTCCGTTTCCCACGGTAAGGGAAACATCATTCAGAAGGGGTGAGATATCAAAAAATATAAACAAAAGTATGATAATTAATATGTCAGAATTAAATCATACAAAATTATCACTTTACAACTTTCAGACGACAACTATAACAACAATTTAAAACTGTACAGATATAATAACAGAATCAACAACAACATAATAATAGTTATAACAACTATTTTTCATCTTCCATACGGTACCTGTCACAACAAGTCATTAGCATAACAACTTATAATTACAACTTCACATTATCACAATTCACTTCACATCGTCAATTCAACAACAACTCAAGTCACATCACGTCACAATAAAATCACACTCATGCCACAGATAATGAGACTCTACAATTGCACAGGCATGTGGTACCCAGGGCTTCAGCCCCCATCGCCAATTTCCAGTTAACAGAGGCATCAAGGCATAATCCTTCGTCACTGATTTGCCAATCCAGGCCGTCGCCAAAAATGCATATGTATATGAATGCAGCCAACACACACAACAAACAACGTCATCGTCACAAATGCATAAGCCTATATCGTCTCTATACCTTTAAATAGAGGTATACATCGTCAGTGAAACATCCTTCAACTTCGCATAAAACAACAACAATTATCACCACAATAACAACTAATTTCATCGAATCAACACGACAGAATCACAACAAATAATCCATGGAAAAATTCATACACCTTAATCCCACATACAATCATCATATTCCTGGTTATATAATTCAAACCTCACCCTTACCTTGGTAAATATGTACTCTTTCACCATAGCTCTAAGCTTTTCTCCAAAAGAAATCCTTTCTAACATCAACTAGAGACACACCTAAACACCAGTTCGGTAATCAGCTTATAAGACGAACTTAAAACCCTCAAAATCAAAATCCCTCCGGTCAGAACTTACCTCTATGAGTCAGGAACGTTGTGTCCAAGTACCATGACGATCCAACGATTAGATTGAGAGATATGCTCGATTTGCCAAGGTGACTCTATGCTTAAACTTGCTGCGAAAATTAAGGCTTCCTCCATAATTTTCTTCTTCTCTCAAGTGCTCCTCCCTTCTTTCTCTTCTCTCTTTTACTTTTCCTTTCTCCCAAAAAATAAGTTATGAGACTCCAACTCTAAAACCCTAATTTTCTACTCTTACTATCTCTTTTCTCTTAATGGGCTTAACCCATAATCCATCTATTATGTTTCTCTACTAAGGCTCAATTAACTTTATCTCTCATACAACATAATTAACCCAAATAACACAAACACACATACAGTTAAATATTTCAAATAATTATTATATCACATAATAACTAAATAAATAAATAATTATTAAAAATACCAAATAGTATAATTACTAATATAATTAATAAAAATATTAATAAAATCGGCATGTTACAACTCTCCCCCACTTAGAATATTTTCGTCCTCGAAAATCTATACGACGTCACCATACTTAACACATCCTTCACATCGAATCCTTCGATCAAACGAAAACCCGATCACGGTTTAAATCTAGTACTTATACCATCAATCTTCTAATACGATTGCAACATAATCCTTACTAACTTGCCAACCATTTTTGCAATATCTTGAAACAACATCTTACAATGTAGCAATAGCTACCACTTGCTTACATCTGGTTATACAATCTCACTTCATCATTCTCAGCAACCTATTCAACACCAAACGCATACGCAATTCTTATTTCCATATTCAGGTGTCCTTCGCTACCGAAGCACCAACAACTTACAACCGAGTCATAACCGAGGAGTACAGCTTCTCCCCCACTTAGTTCCAAACCAACTCCTATAACAAGCAATAAAAAACAACAAGTACCGACAGTGTTGTACACATTTGTCCTGTACTAAGGAATAAACAACAATTAGACGACTCTGACAGGACGGACCGACCTTGGCTCTGATACCACTAATGTAACACCCCAAATCTACCCGATAAATTATACGGAAAATTAGAGTATAAATTCCAAAAAAGTTCATTTGAGGTATCACATATTCGTCATTTTAAAAACAGTTACGGCTTATTTGCCTTCACATAGATACATAGCACAGAGATTTAAAACGATAATCAAATCATTACTAAAAATCACTTTGTTTAAATTCAATAATTAACTCACAGCGGAATCAACAAAATTCATAAATATTCAATTCAAGTCGTAGCATAATTGCACGGTAACTTTAAGTTACAAATTAAACCAAAACCATATAAAAATTCAGCAAGAGAAATAATAATTAAAACAATCGTTTTATCCCCCCGAGTGCTACGTATCAGAGCAAGACACCAACTCGACTAACAGCAACTAAAGACTTCATAAAACCACTTCAAAACTTCCATCGCTATCTTGAGTACCTGTCCGTTTCCCACGGTAAGGGAAACATCATTCAGAAGGGGTGAGATATCGAAAAATATAAACAAAAGTATGATAATTAATATATCAGAATTAAATCATACAAAATTATCACTTTACAACTTTCAGACGACAACTATAACAACAATTTAAAACTGTACAGATATAATAACAGAATAAACAACAACATAATAATAGTTATAACAACTATTTTTCATCTTCCATACGGTACCTGTCACAACAAGTCATTAGCATAACAACTTATAATTACAACTTCACATTATCACAATTCACTTCACATCGTCAATTCAACAACAACTCAAGTCACATCACGTCACAATAAAATCACACTCATGCCACATATAATGAGACTCTACAATTGCACATGCATGTGGTACCCAGGGATTCAGCCTCCATCGCCAATTTCCAGTTAACAGAGGCATCAAGGCATAAGCCTTCGTCACTGATTTGCCAATCCAGGCCGTCGCCAAAAATGCATATGTATATGAATGCAGCCAACACACACAACAAACAACGTCATCGTCACAAATGCATAAGCCTATATCGTCTCTATACCTTTAAATAGAGGTATACATCGTCAGTGAAACATCCTTCAACTTCGCATAAAACAACAACAATTATCACCACAATAACAACTAATTTCATCGAATCAACACGACAGAATCACAACAAATAATCCATGGAAAAATTCATACACCTTAATCCCACATACAATCATCATATTCCTGGTTATATAATTCAAACCTCACCCTTACCTTGGTAAATATGTACTCTTTCACCATAGCTCTAAGCTTTTCTCCAAAAGAAATCCTTTCTAACATCAACTAGAGACACACCTAAACACCAGTTCGGTAATCAGCTTATAAGACGAACTTAAAACCCTCAAAATCAAAATCCCTCCGGTCAGAACTTACCTCTATGAGTCAGGAACGTTGTGTCCAAGTACCATGACGATCCAACGATTAGATTGAGAGATATGCTCGATTTGCCAAGGTGACTCTATGCTTAAACTTGCTGCGAAAATTAAGGCTTCCTCCATAATTTTCTTCTTCTCTCAAGTGCTCCTCCCTTCTTTCTCTTCTCTCTTTTACTTTTCCTTTCTCCCAAAAAATAAGTTATGAGACTCCAACTCTAAAACCCTAATTTTCTACTCTTACTATCTCTTTTCTCTTAATGGGCTTAACCCATAATCCATCTATTATGTTTCTCTACTAAGGCTCAATTAACTTTATCTCTCATACAACATAATTAACCCAAATAACACAAACACACATACAGTTAAATATTTCAAATAATTATTATATCACATAATAACTAAATAAATAAATAATTATTAAAAATACCAAATAGTATAATTACTAATATAATTAATAAAAATATTAATAAAATCGGCATGTTACAACTCTCCCCCACTTAGAATATTTTCGTCCTCGAAAATCTATACGACGTCACCATACTTAACACATCCTTCACATCGAATCCTTCGATCAAACGAAAACCCGGTCACGGTTTAAATCTAGTACTTATACCATCAATCTTCTAATACGATTGCAACATAATCCTTACTAACTTGCCAACCATTTTTGCAATATCTTGAAACAACATCTTACAATGTAGCAATAGCTACCACTTGCTTACATCTGGTTATACAATCTCACTTCATCATTCTCAGCAACCTATTCAACACCAAACGCATACGCAATTCTTATTTCCATATTCAGGTGTCCTTCGCTACCGAAGCACCAACAACTTACAACCGAGTCATAACCGAGGAGTACAGCTTCTCCCCCACTTAGTTCCAAACCAACTCCTATAACAAGCAATAAAAAACAACAAGTACCGACAGTGTTGTACACATTTGTCCTGTACTAAGGAATAAACAACAATTAGACGACTCTGACAGGACGGACCGACCTTGGCTCTGATACCACTAATGTAACACCCCAAATCTACCCGATAAATTATACGGAAAATTAGAGTATAAATTCCAAAAAAGTTCATTTGAGGTATCACATATTCGTCATTTTAAAAACAGTTACGGCTTATTTGCCTTCACATAGATACATAGCACAGAGATTTAAAACGATAATCAAATCATTACTAAAAATCACTTTGTTTAAATTCAATAATTAACTCACAGCGGAATCAACAAAATTCATAAATATTCAATTCAAGTCGTAGCATAATTGCACGGTAACTTTAAGTTACAAATTAAACCAAAACCATATAAAAATTCAGCAAGAGAAATAATAATTAAAACAATCGTTTTATCCCCCCGAGTGCTACGTATCAGAGCAAGACACCAACTCGACTAACTGCAACTAAAGACTTCATAAAACCACTTCAAAACTTCCATCGCTATCTTGAGTACCTGTCCGTTTCCCACGGTAAGGGAAACATCATTCAGAAGGGGTGAGATATCGAAAAATATAAACAAAAGTATGATAATTAATATATCAGAATTAAATCATACAAAATTATCACTTTACAACTTTCAGACGACAACTATAACAACAATTTAAAACTGTACAGATATAATAACAGAATAAACAACAACATAATAATAGTTATAACAACTATTTTTCATCTTCCATACGGTACCTGTCACAACAAGTCATTAGCATAACAACTTATAATTACAACTTCACATTATCACAATTCACTTCACATCGTCAATTCAACAACAACTCAAGTCACATCACGTCACAATAAAATCACACTCATGCCACATATAATGAGACTCTACAATTGCACATGCATGTGGTACCCAGGGATTCAGCCTCCATCGCCAATTTCCAGTTAACAGAGGCATCAAGGCATAAGCCTTTGTCACTGATTTTCCAATCCAGGTCGTCGCCAAAAATGCATATGTATATGAATGCAGCAAACACACACTACAAACAACATCATCGTCACAAATGCATAAGCCTATATCGTCGCTATACCAATAAATAGAGGTATACATCGTCACTGAAACATCCTTCAACTTTGCATAAAACAACAACAATTATCACCACAACCACAACTAATTTCATCGAATTAACACGACAGAATCACAACAAATAATCCATGGAAAAATTCATACACCTTAATCCCACATACAATCATCATATTCCTGGTTATATAATTCAAACCTCACCCTTACCTTGGTAAATATGGACTCTTTCACCATAGCTCTAAGCTTTTCTCCAAAAGAAATCCTTTCTAACATCAACTAGAGACACACCTAAACACCAGTTCGGTAATCAGCTTATAAGACGAACTTAAAATCCTAAAATCAAAATCGCTCCGGTCAGAACTTACCTCTATGAGTCAGGAACGTTGTGTCCAAGTACCATGACGATCCAACGATTAGATTGAGAGATATGCTCGATTTGCCAAGGTGACTCTATGCTTAAACTTGCTGCGAAAATTAAGGCTTCCTCCATAATTTTCTTCTTCTCTCAAGTGCTCCTCCCTTCTTTCTCTTCTCTCTTTTACTTTTCCTTTCTCCCAAAAAATAAGTTATGAGACTCCAACTCTAAAACCCTAATTTTCTACTCTTACTATCTCTTTTCTCTTAATGGGCTTAACCCATAATCCATCTATTATGTTTCTCTACTAAGGCTCAATTAACTTTATCTCTCATACAACATAATTAACCCAAATAACACAAACACACATACAGTTAAATATTTCAAATAATTATTATATCACATAATAACTAAATAAATAAATAATTATTAAAAATACCAAATAGTATAATTACTAATATAATTAATAAAAATATTAATAAAATCGGCATGTTACAACTCTCCCCCACTTAGAATATTTTCGTCCTCGAAAATCTATACGACGTCACCATACTTAACACATCCTTCACATCGAATCCTTCGATCAAACGAAAACCCGGTCACGGTTTAAATCTAGTACTTATACCATCAATCTTCTAATACGATTGCAACATAATCCTTACTAACTTGCCAACCATTTTTGCAATATCTTGAAACAACATCTTACAATGTAGCAATAGCTACCACTTGCTTACATCTGGTTATACAATCTCACTTCATCATTCTCAGCAACCTATTCAACACCAAACGCATACGCAATTCTTATTTTCATATTCAGGTGTCCTTCGCTACCGAAGCACCAACAACTTACAACCGAGTCATAACCGAGGAGTATAGCTTCTCCCCCACATAGTTCCAAACCAACTCCTACAACAAGCAATAAAAAACAACAAGTACCGACAGTGTTGTACACATTTGTCGCGTACTAAGGAATAAACAACAATTAGACGACTCTGGCAGGACGGACCGACCTTGGCTCTGATACCACTAATGTAACACCCCAAATCTACCCGATAAATTATACGGAAATTCAGAGTATAAATTCCAAACAAGTTCATTTGAGGTATCACATATTTTCATTTTAAAAACAGTTACGGCTCATTTGCCTTCACATAGATACATAGCACAGAGATTTAAAACGATAATCAAATCATTACTAAAAATCACTTTGTTTAAATTCAATAATTAACTCACAACGGAATCAACAAAATTCATAAATATTCAATTCAAGTCGTAGCATAATTGCACGGTAACTTTAAGTTACAATTTAAAACAAAACCATATAAAAATTCAGCAAAAGAAATAATAATTAAAACAATCGTTTTATCCCCCAGAGTGCTACGTATCAGAGCAAGACACCAACTCGACTAACAGCAACTAAAGACTTCATAAAACCACTTCAAAACTTCCATCGCTATCTTGAGTACTTGTCCGTTTCCCACGGTAAGGGAAACATCATTCAGAAGGGGTGAGATATCAAAAAATATAAACAAAAGTATGATAATTAATATGTCAGAATTAAATCATACAAAATTATCACTTTACAACATTCAGACGAAAACTATAACAACAATTTAAAACTGTACAGATATAATAACAGAATCAACAACAACATAATAATAGTTATAACAACTATTTTTCATCTTCCATACGGTACCTGTCACAACAAGTCATTAGCATAACAACTTATAATTACAACTTCATATTATCACAATTCACTTCACATCGTCAATTCAACAACAACTCAAGTCACATCACGTCACAATAAAATGACACTCATGCCACATATAATGAGACTCTACAATTGCACATGCATGTGGTACCCAGGGCTTCAGCCTCCATCGCCAATTTCTAGTTAACAGAGGCATCAAGGCATAAGCCTTCGTCACTGATTTTCCAATCCAGGTCGTCGCCAAAAATGCATATGTATATGAATGCAGCAAAGACACACAACAAACAACATCATTGTCACAAATGCATAAGCCTATATCGTTGTTATACCAATAAATAGAGGTATACATCGTCACTGAAACATCCTTCAACTTCGCATAAAACAACAACAATTATCACCACAACAACAACTAATTTCATCGAATCAACACGACAGAATCACAACAAATAATCCATGGAAAAATTCATACACCTTAATCCCACATACAATCATCATATTCCTGGTTATATAATTCGAACCTCACCCTTACCTTGGTAAATATGGACTCTTTCACCATAGCTCTAAGCTTTTCTCCAAAAGAAATCCTTTCTAACATCAACTAGAGATACACCTAAACACCAGTTCGGTAATCAGCTTATCAGACGAACTTAAAACCCTAAAATCAAAATCGCTCCGGTCAGAACTTACCTCTATGAGTCAGGAACGTTGTGTCCAAGTACCATAACGATCCAACGATTGGATTGAGAGATATGCCCGATTTGCCAAGGTGACTCTATGCTCTAACGTGCTGCGAAAATTAAGGCTTTCTCCATAATTTTCTTCTTCTCTCAAGTGCTCCTCCCTTCTTTCTCTTCTCTCTTTTATTTTTCCTTTCTCCCAAAAAATAAGTTATGAGACTCCAACTCTAAAACCCTAATTTTCTACTCTTGCTATCTCTTTTCTCTTAATGGGCTTAACCCATAATCCATCTATTATGTTTCTCTACTAAGGCTCAATTAACTTTATCTCTCATACAACATAATTAACCCAAATAACACAAACACACATACAATTAAATATTTCAAATAATTATTATATCACATAATAACTAAATAAATAAATAATTATTAAAAATACCAAATAGTATAATTACTAATATAATTAATAAAAATATTAAAAAAATCGGCATGTTACAACTCTCCCCCACTTAGAATATTTTCGTCCTCGAAAATCTATACGACATCACCATACTTAACACATCCTTCACATCGAATCCTTCGATCAAACGAAAACCCGGTCACGGTTTAAATCTAGTTTTTATACCATCAATCTTCTAATACGATTGCAACATAATCCTTACTAACTTGCCAACCATTTTTGCAATATCTTGAAACAACATCTTACAATGTAGCAATAGCTACCACTTGCTTACATCTGGTTATACAATCTCACTTCATCATTCTCAGCAACCTATTCAACACCAAACGCATACGCAATTCTTATTTCCATATTCAGGTGTCCTTCGCTACCGAAGCACCAACAACTTACAACCGAATCATAACCGAGGAGTACAGCTTCTCCCCCACTTAGTTCCAAACCAACTCCTACAACAAGCAATAAAAAACAACAAGTACCGACAGTGTTGTACACATTTGTCCTGTACTAAGGAATAAACAACAATTAGACGACTCTGGCAAGACGGACCGACCTTGGCTCTGATACCACTAATGTAACACCCCAAATCTACCCGATAAATTATACGGAAAATTAGAGTATAAATTCCAAACAAGTTCATTTGAGGTATCACATATTCGTCATTTTAAAAACAGATACGGCTTATTTTCCTTCACATAGATACATAGCACAGAGATTTAAAACGATAATCAAATCATTACTAAAAATCACTTTGTTTAAATTCAATAATTAACTCACAGCGGAATCAACAAACTTCATAAATATTCAATTCAAGTCGTAGCATAATTGCACGGTAACTTTAAGTTACAATTTAAACCAAAACCATATAAAAATTCAGCAAAAGAAATAATAATTAAAACAATCGTTTTATCCCCCCGAGTGCTACGTATCAGAGCAAGACACCAACTCGACTAACAACAACTAAAGACTTCATAAAATCACTTCAAAACTTCCATCGCTATCTTGAGTACCTGTCCGTTTCCCACGGTAAGGGAAACATCATTCAGAAGGGGTGAGATATCAAAAAATATAAACAAAAGTATGATAATTAATATGTCAGAATTAAATCATACAAAATTATCACTTTACAACTTTCAGACGACAACTATAACAACAATTTAAAACTGTACAGATATAATAACAGAATCAACAACAACATAATAGTAGTTATAACAACTATTTTTCATCTTCTAGACGGTACCTGTCACAACTAGTCATTAGCATAACAACTTATAATTACAACTTCACATTATCACAATTCACTTCACATCGTCAATTCAACAACAACTCAAGTCACATCACGTCACAATAAAATCTCAATCATGCCACATATAATGAGACTCTACAATTGCACATGCATGTGGTACCCAGGGCTTCAGCCCCCATCGCCAATTTCCAGTTAACAGAGGCATTAAGGCATAAGCCTTCGTCACTGGTTTTCCAATTCAGGTCGTCGCCAAAAATGCATATGTATATGAATGCAGCAAACACACACAACAAACAACATCATCGTCACAAATGCATAAGCCTATATCGTCGCTATACCAATAAATAGAGGTATACATCGTCACTGAAACATCCTTCAACTTCGCATAAAACAACAACAATTATCACCACAACAACAACTAATTTCATCGAATCAACACGACAGAATCACAACAAGTAAACCATAGAAAAATTCATACACCTTAATCCCACATACAATCATCATATTCCTGGTTATATAATTCGAACCTCACCCTTACCTTGGTAAATATGGACTCTTTCACCATAGCTCTAAGCTTTTCTCCAAAAGAAATCCTTTCTAACATCAACTAGAAACACACCTAAACACCAGTTCGGTAATTAGCTTATCAGACGAACTTAAAACCCTCAAAATCAAAATTGCTCCGATCAGAACTTACCTCTATGAGTCAGGAATGTTGTGTCCAAGTACCATAACGATCCAACGATTGGATTAAGAGATATGCCCGATTTGCCAAGGTGATTCTATGCTTAAACTTGCTGCGAAAATTAAGGCTTCCTCCATAATTTTCTTCTTCTCTCAAGTGCTCCTCCCTTCTTTCTCTTCTCTCTTTTATTTTTCCTTTCTCCCAAAAAATAAGTTATGAGACTCCAGCTCTAAAACCCTAATTTTCTACTCTTACTATCTCTTTTCTCTTAATGGGCTTAACCCATAATCCATCTATTATGTTTCTCTACTAAGGCTCAATTAACTTTATCTCATACAACATAATTAACCCAAATAACACAAACACACATACAATTAAATATTTCAAATAATTATTATATCACATAATAACTAAATAAATAAATAATTATTAAAAATACCAAATAGTATAATTACTAATATAATTAATAAAAATATTAATAAAATTGGCATGTTACAAGCTTCATCCTTTTTATCTCCTCATCAACAGACAGGGCTTGGAATGCAGTTCCGATGACTACTTCATCAGCTTCAATAGCACGAAACGAAGAGAGATGACTAATTAGCAAAGCTGCTCTAAGTCGTCACTTCGACCAACGCAGTTCTGACCAACGCCCTCTTAGTCGTCACTCCCTCGAGCGGAAGCAACGACTTGGGGGGATCCTGTTCTGGACCGGCCCAACCACTCTTATTGGGCCGATCCAGCCTTCGGCCCAAAGCACCCTGGACGCACGCACGACAGCCTCCCCCGGTCCGTCCCGGGAAAACACCAGACATAACCGAGCACGAGAGAGCCTCGTGCCCGGTAACGGCCAGCTCATGCGTCACCTAGATCCACGCCTTGCAAAGCGGAGCAAATCTCACTTAAGATTATCCTATAAATAGCCCTCTAACCCCTGAGGGCAAGGTAACCTTTTCTTACCCCCAAAATATCTCACTTTGTTGTACTTTGTGGATCATATACTTGCTTTGGCATCGGAGTGCCTTGCAGGTACAACCATTTTTTCCCTTCTCAACCGCTCCGGATTTCAAGCCTTCTTTGTTGTTGGCCATCTGATCTTCCCGGTAAGATCACACACCTAGTAACCCTAAGATTAGAGAAGGTTCCCTTGAGTACAAGGAAGGTGAGGGGTGCTAACAACTTCCCCTCGCTTAATTAACACCTGAACTTTTAACTTGGTCACGACGACTACCTTATCCATACCTCTAGGGTTTTCCCGTTATCTTCCCTGCCCTTAGGACAAATAAATAATGGTGGCGACTTCATTGAATCTTTCCAGCCGCAACAACCAGAAGTAGTGAAACCTGATAATGAGAAGGATGAGAATCCAACTAAAATGGATGGTTTACCCTTGGCCTGAAGGTCTTTAAAGGACCATCCAATTGACAACATTATTGGAGATATCACCAAAGGCGTAACTACACACTATAAGATAAGTAATTTATGGTATCTCTTTGCATTCGTGTCACAAATAGAACCTAAAAATGAAAAAGAGTCCTTCTTGATGAGCATTGGCTTATGGCAATGCAAGATGAGTTAAATCAATTTAAAATAAATGATGTGTGGGACATTATCCCACCTCCACGAAATCATCAAGTTATATGCACTAAGTTGGTTTTTAGAAATAAATTGGACGAAAACAGAGTGATAACAAGGAACAAAGTTGGGGTAGTGGCTCAAGGATATAATCAAGAGGAGGGCATAGAATATGTTGAAACTTATGCTCTGGTTTCCCGGATCAAGACTATACGCCTCTTACTAGCACTACATGCTCTAAAAATTTCAAATTATTTCAAGTGTACATGAAAAGTGCTTTTCTTAACGGTTACATAAATGAAGAAGTGTATGTTTTACAACCTCCTAGTTTTGAAAACTATGAGTATCGTAATCACGTATTTAAAATAAAACGAGTTTTGTACGGTCTCAGACAAGCCCCTAGGGCTTTGTATGAGCGCCTTAGTAAGTTCTTACTTGATCAAGGATATTTTATAGGGAAGGTTGATATAACACTTTTCATTAAACATCAAGGAAAACATATACTACTCTTCCAAATTTATGTGGATGACATCATATTTGGTTCTACTAACATGCATTTAGTCAAAGAGTTTTCAAAGATAATGCATGGCGAATTTGAAATGAGTCTAATGGGAGAGTTAATCTACCTTCTCAGACTTCAAATAAAAAAGCTTAAGGAAGGGACATTTATGTGTCAAAAAAAGTAATGCAAGAATTGCTTAAACGCTTCATAATGGTAGATGCAAAATAAATTGACACTCAATGCCCACAAACGGAAACATAGACAAATATGAAAATGGTAAAGATGTTGACGTCAAAAGGTATATAGGTATGATTGGATCTCTCTTATATCTCACTGCATCTAGGCTTGACATTATGTTTAGTGTGTGCATGTGCGCTCAATATCAATCTGCTCCTAAAGAGTCTCATTTAAAATCTGTAAAGCGTATCCTTAGATAACTTCATGGTACTTTTAAGTATGGGCTTTGGAATCCCAAAGGATGAAATTGTACTTTAGTTGGTTACTCCAATTTTGAATTTTACGATTGCAAAACAGATAGGAAGAGCACTAGTGGAACTTGTCACTTATTTTCTAAATCTTTATTTAGTTGGCATAATAATAAACAAGTCTTCATTGCCTTGTCAACTGATAAGGTGGAATACGTTACAGCGGGTAATTGTTGCACTCAAATTTTATGGCTTAAACAAAAATTACTTAATTTCGACTTTAAACTTCAACGTATTCTAATAATGTGCGATAATAGCAGTGTTATTAACCTAACTAAAAATCCCATTCTACACTCTCGCACTAAACATATTGATATACGTCACCCTTTCCTACGCGATCATGTCGAAAAAAGGGGATGTCTTTTTTGAGCATGTTGATAGCAAAAATCAACTTACCGATATTTTCACAAAACCTCTTGTGAGTAATCCATTTTTCAATGTTCGTCGGGAATTAGGAATTCTCTATTTCTTAAATTTTTCCTAAATATTCTGATGCATGCACTCTCTTCAAAATTGTTTTAACCTTCAATTAAAAGTTTTATTTCTTTTGAATGCATCCTTTGTTTCTCATTCATTGAGGTAATATCGTTTCACTTATCTCTTTTCTAGTAAATATGTATTTCTGGCATTTCTTACCTATGCCTTTTGTAATTTGATTGCATGTTTATGCTCCAAAATGTGTGAAATGGTTTATGTATGATGCAATCCCATTGTGGAACCTTTTTTTACAAGTAATAGATGCAGAGAACACAACCTATCTAAGGACGATATTAGATGAAGAGAAATCCCTACATGCTAGGGATGAAAGATGCATAGATGGAAATCCGAACCCTACAAGTTAGAGGGTGTGCGAGAATAAACACGGGTTGACCGTTCTAGACAGTTACCAGCTCTCATGGCCATCGTGAAGCCAATCGGCGTGCGTTAATGAGGACGTCCTTCAGGAGAAGGACACATTGTTGTAGAAACACATGAACGTAAAAGAAAATCCCTATGGGCTAGGGGGTTCGTAGAAGCAAGCACCGAGTGACCGTTCGAGACATTCCCTATATCTCATGGCCATAGAGAGGCCAATCGACGTGCGTTAATAGAAATGTCCTTCGTGGGAAGGACACGTAGTTGTAAAAATACAAGGATATAAAAATAACATCCCTACAAGCTAGGGAATGCATAGGCGGTGATATCCTTCGTGGGAAAGACGCGGTCTTAGAAATTAGAGTCCCTACAGGCTAGGGACCACGTAGGGATACCTGCAAAATCGAAACGCATAGATATTCGAAGTATATAAATTGCAAACATATAGCAAGCACAAAAGCACGAAAGTCCTAAGTTCATAGGTTCGACGTAGGGGGCTCTAGGGAGCCAACCTTTTTATAGGGGGGTTCTAGAAGGTCTCATGGGGTCGTTCGTAGCCTCCGAGACTTTTTTGTCTCTTCGGATTTTAGAACAACTCATTTTATCCATGAGGTTCGAATTTTTAGGGTAGGTTCTCGGAGAGATCAGCCAAGTATCCAGTCCTGCCCTCAACAAAGTCAAGCCTCGTTTTGGACATTTCCGAATACTCAACCCACTCCGAGTGGAGTTATCAATGAGACTCGTAGGCGATTCATACTCCCCTATTGATCTCAAAGTTAACTCCCACACTTAGGGTTTAACACAACATAAAAAAAACAATGCATATAATAATATAGGTAAACATTTTTAAGGCAGATAAATAAACATTTAAGGAAAACAAAAAACAAATAAATAAATAAATAATATAATATTTATTAAAAGATGAACCTCCCCCAAACCCTAAAAATGGCTAGTTTGCCAAACCCTAAAAAACTTGCCAAACCTAAACCCTGCCAAAGCCTATAGGAGCATAGTATTCACTATTAAGTTGTCCCCAGCAGAGTCGCCAGCTGTAGCAACCTGCCCTAAAAATTAGATTTAGAGAGTCGCCACCTATTCTGAAGGGCGAATAGGAAACCCTACGCAGTATAGAGATCAGGGTAAGATACTATATTCAGGTCGAGGGAAGGTGTTAGGCACCCTCAACCCTTTCCTAAAGGCTAACATTTCAAAGATAAAGGTTTATGGCAAGGTTCATAGCTAAGGAATTGAATAGGGGAAAAATTGAGATTTTAGGGAAGGGGACTCGCCTTGGTTATCCAAGTGCCTACGTATCTCCTTATGGAGAATCAGAGTCAACGTAGTTCGGGCACAGGATTGTACGCCTTAGAATTAGAATTTGATTGTATTTGAAGTTGTTTTGAAATTGTTTTGAAATGCGAAGTTCGAAGGTATTTTGAATTACCTTATCGTAGTTTGAACATCGCAGAATTGAAGAGATGAAAATCCGTGGTTTGTAATTTGATGTATTTTAAGTGTTTTGGGCGTACAACCCTGATTTAATATGGCACTATTAACCGCAACGATCAATAGATTCGATCGCCATAGTTAACAGATTAGTAAAGGATTGCTGGCAATTCTAATCGATTGATTCGATTATCACTTTTAGCAAATTAAAGTATTTTAATTATTAATTTATTAATTTATCGTTACCCCTCATAATCGATAGATTCGATTACAAATAATAACGAATTGATAAGGGGAAATATGCTAATCATCATAACCAATAAGATGGTTAAAACCATTTAGCAAAATAATTATTATTTTAATTATTGGATTTGATTAAATAATTAATCGATTATTAACCATTGCGACCAATAGATTTAGCCGGAACGAATAATAAATTAAATCCTAATATCTTGGCCTAATGGCCAATGGGATTGGGCGAACCCTAATGCCTTGACCTTTCTAGGATTTTTTTGTGATTTTTCTTAATAGTAATTAGATTAATTAATACAATTAAATCGAATAGTCGAGATAATCGAATAAATCGGGAGAAATCCTATACCCCTAACCCCAATCCTACTTTTATTATATCCTAATTTATTAAATTAATTAAACCCTAAATTTAATTTTAAAATTAAAAATAGATAATATAAATAAAACTAATTTGTAAAACTAATAAAATAATAAACAAAAAAACCTGGATAGTTATCTTGTGTGACAGCCTTTGAAACTCCATGATACTCCCTCAGCCTCTGGTGTGCTGGATTTGACCTGGGCATAATTGTGTGGTCCGGATCTGGGTTACACCATAGTTTCCTTTAAGCTGTGCACATGATATCCAGAAGCAGAATAATTCAAAAAAATAAGCGTGGAAGCCAGGTATCGAACCGGCGCTCCAATGATTGCCAACGTATTGCACTAACCAGCTGAACCACATGCCTTTGTTGTAAATTATGTAGTTGCATGACATGATATATGAAGACAAAAAAAATCTATGAAAAGGAAAAAAAATAAAGCCACACGTTCTTCATCTTCGTTGTTTCAACGCTTTTTTTATTTAACCCAGAAAGCTTAAATCTCACATTCTTCATAACATGAAACCAAATAAAACAACCAAAAACACATAAAGCAAAGAGGTGACGTTGGTATAGTGGTGATGGTAGTCGAAGCGGTGTCGGAGATCGTTGTTCTATGTGAAGCGGATCGGAATCGGAATCGTGAATGGGCGGAAGAGGTGTGATGGCTGGGTCGCCGGCGGCGGAGGTTCGTGTGGCTTGCAAATCCGGTGAGGGGAGATCGGCGATCGCTGGTGGCGGCCGGATCTGGACGGGAGCAAGCCGTTGACGGTGCTGTTGCCGTCGCGGTGAGTGTGAGCTCACGGTGATGCCGATGTTGTTGCGGTTGTCGCGTGATGAGAATTCTGTTGTTGTAATTGATTTCAGACTCTTCCATTTTTCATCCTTTTGATCTGGCTATGTTGCAAAACAAACTGTAATGCCATGGTTATGAGTGAAGATTGACCATGGATTGGCTTAGTTATGAGTGACTGTTAGTATGATACAAAAGACAAAAGTGTATAAGATGGATATTGGTATCTACAAAGCTTGAATTGTATGTTGGTGTGAGAGGAATGTACACAAGTGTGTGTGGAGTGGTTTTCTTAGAAAAAGGTTTTCACTGTACGTGAGAAAGAGATGATTAGGATTAGGATTAGAATTGTGTACGTCAGAAAGAATGAGGGTTAGGGTTGTTAGTGGAGAAATTGGTCTCCCCTAATTGTTACAAAACTTACCTATTTATAATGCTACACTTAGGGTTTTTTACTCTTCATGGGCCTATTGCCCAACTAAATAATTTAAATAAAAATCCTAATAAGACTAATATTAAGGTTAATAATAATAATTCTAATTATACCAATAATCTAAATAATATTAAATAATAATGTTAGTAAATAAAGTTGCAACAGTTAATAAAATTACAATAATAATAAAAGACAAAATGTTAGTAAAAAGCAATTATATCCAAAAATGATAGCACCCTTGTAGTAATTGGGCTCAACTGTTTGGGTCCTAAAATACCTGTTATCCACACCCCTATTCCAATTTATAAGAAAATGGATTTAACAATAGAAATGTTAAACCCCATGACTCTTAATTTTAATTCCCTTGATAAATTATTAGACCGGAAATGATCGGGCAAATTTTGGGGTATGACAATGACAACTGCGAGGAAGAGAATGAGATATTCAACATGATGTCAACTGTAAAAGATCATAAAATATAACACACAACATAACGATTGTGAAAGTTAACCAATGCACTAAAGCGGTTAAAGTTGCAAGCCATGATTTGATAAAGGATTGATAAAGTTTTGTGATAAAGCTTCAGACATTAACAAAGTTTATTCAGACAAAAGCAAACAAGCTGATTATTGTGAAGACAATCTTTATACAAATTTGTTTTGATGAATACAAGATCTCAATTGCAAAAGGAATGGATCAATACAAATGAAAGCACAAGATTCAAGTATTTCAAAAGGAGCTTAAACTTGAGTGATCAAAGATATTAAGGTATATGGCATACAAGTCTCTTAATGCATAAACAAGTGTTCTCAAACATCCATACATGTCCCATAAACTTTACAAAACATTATAAACTCATTCAAACCTTTAAAAATAAGTTTTTGGAGTTTTTTACATATGGGAACTGAGTTCCATTTTGGAGGAACCGGTTCCCATTTCCCTCTGCCCCTTTTTTTTGCGTTCATCTTGTCTAGGAACCGAGTTCCATAAACTGGGAACCGGTTCCCCAGTTCAGTTTTTCAAATTTTTTAATTGTTACAAGTAGGGAACCCGGGTTCTGGATTAAGGGAACCGGTTCCCATGTGAATATTTTCAAAAAATTCTGAATTTCTTCATTTCTTCAAAAGGCACCTCTTCATCTTTTATCCTTACATCCTTCCATATAAAACAACCTTTTGTAGGGGTGTCTTAGAGGCTATATAAATCATTTTTTTCAGAATTTATTCCTTACCTCTTTCATTCATATAATTTAAACAATTCATACTTCATTTTCATTGAAACTTTGTGCATATAACCTTCACTCAAAATACCAAAGTTTCATATCATACATTCATTGAACACTTGTTTATCATTAAAAGAATTGTGTCCTTGAAAGGGAAGATCAATCCAAGATTGATATATTATTCATCTTCATAAACTCTTGTATCATTCAAATATATATTTTTTTCTTTCTGTTGTGAAAAACGATGTCAAGAACAAAATATAATATGAATTAGGGAAGGTAAGAAGAACACAAGAATTGGTTATAACTGTTATTCTTTTACTTTCTCTTAAAACAAGATTACAAGTTTACAAGAAAAACAAATAACCTCTCTCACCCTAAATCAGGATTTGCAGCTTAGCAATGATGAGAGACTAGTATACTATTTATAATAAAACCCAACATACTAATTAATGGGCTTTTTCCACAAGGCCCATTACACAAGCCAACTTAATAAACAAGCTAACTTAACAAATTAGGGTTTAAACACTAAAACCTAATTTAACATGCTAACAACCCTAGCATCTTCGACACAAGCATGTGAGCAACCTTCGACTTCATACTTATTCTTGTCGAACCAATAAGCTACCCTTCGACCATACTAGAGTTCAATCCAATATCTCACAAATCTCCACCTTGGACCTAACTCTACAACGTCAAGGGAACAAACTAGCTTTCTTCATGCAGCTTTATCAACTGTATACAGTGGAAAAACTTGCAAGTTGGCAATGTCTTTGTGATCATATAAACAACATTGTCTTTAGTCGAAACCTTCAGTACCTGGACTTCTCCAAGCTCGATTACTCCTCTGACGAAATGCAGCCTCACATCAATGTGCTTAGTTTGCTCATGATAGGCTAAATTCTTCGACAGGTGTATTGCACTTTGACTATCACATTTAATAGTGATACCTCGACCTTGAAGTTTCATCTCCTTCGCAAAACCTTCAAGCCACAATGATTCTTTCACAGCTTCAGTTAGGGAAATATACTCCGCTTCAGTGGTTGATATAGCAACAACCTTCTGAAGTGTTTCTTTCCAACTAATTGCAGTGCCAAACATAGTGAAAACATATCCAAAAATAGATTTTCTGGAATCCATACAACCTGCATAATCAGAGTCGACATATCGTTCAATTGCTGCTTTACTATCTTCACCCAAGGCTCCACCATAAATTAGGACTCTATTCAGAGACCCATTAATGTACCTTAAAATCCACTTCAATGCTTTCCAGTGAGCCTTTCCAGGATTCGCCATGTACCTGCTTACAAGACTTACTGCATATGCTATGTCGGGTCTTGTGCAGACCATAGCATACATCAAAGAACCGATTATATTAGCATATGGGATGATATTCATATAGGCTCTTTCGACATCAGTACTGGGACACTGATCAATACTCAGCTTGAATTGAGGATTTGTTGGAGTCATAACTGGCTTCGAATTCGACATACCAAACTTTTCGAGAATCTTCCATAGATATGCCTCTTGAGATAAGCATAACTTTGACTTCTTTCTATCTCTTCGAATGTCAATTCCAAGAATCCTGGAAGCAGCTCCCAGATCCTTCATATCAAACTCCTTATTGAGTTCAGCCTTCACCCTTGTCACATCTTCAACATTGTTGCTTTCTATGAGAATATCATCCACATAAAGCAACAAAATAACAAATGAATTACCAGTTCGAAATCTGAAGTGAACGCAGTGGTCGAACTGACTTCTAATGAAACTTATGCGTGCCATGAACTTGTCGAATCTCCTATTCCACTGTCGAGGAGATTGTTTCAGCCCATACAAAGATCTCTTTAACTTGCACACATAATCTTCCTTCCCCTTTTCGACATACCCTTCAGGTTGCCTCATCAGGATCGTTTCATCTAGATCACCATACAAGAACGCAGTCTTCACATCCATCTGTTCCAGTTCAAGATCAAACTGTGCCACCATGGAAAGCAACATTCGAATGGACCTATGCTTCACAACAAGAGAAAACACATCATTGAAGTCGACACCTTCTTTCTGAGTGAAACCCCTTGCAACTAACCTTGCCTTGTATCTTTTCGACGTCACTCCGTCAATTCCTTCCTTAACTTTGAAAATCCATTTACAACTGACTAACCTAGCCCCAGCAGGTTTCTTGATCAGTTCCCAAGTATGATTATCATGAAGAGATTTCATCTCATCATCCATGGCCTTCAGCCATTCAGTCTTATTTTGACTCCTCATAACTTCCTTGCAGTCTCTAGGTTCTTCGTCTAGAACCTCACTTGCAGAGATTAAGGCATAAGCTATAAGATCTGCATATCCAAGTCTCTGAGGTGGCTTGATGGCTCTTCTCGACCTATCTCTTGATAATAGGTAGTCATCGACAGTTTCCTCAATTTCCTCAGCATCTTCTGCTACTTCTTCGACTTCATCAAGGATATGCAATTCAACATCAACATGCTCCACCTCAACATGAATCTCTACCTGTTCAAGCTCTTCGTCAAATGTTTCTGCATTTTGACCAACATCAGTTTTCTTAAAAGCCATTGTAAGTCACATTCTCCTTCCCAAAACGAGATACTTTGGTCTTCTAACCCAAGCATATGTAAAAACCATATGATTTATAGAGAAAAAAATAAAACTAAATTGAGCCCAACTAGTAGTTGATTAGATGTTAGTGTTATAACAAGATTTGTTCTGATCAATATTCTTAGTTTTGATGATAACAATGTATATGAATTTTGTATGAGATAATGTGGTACTCTAATACTATGCAATTTCCATTTCACGAATTATATAAAGAGTATGCACAAAATCAGCGCAAGAAGCACTGACTCAGAAGGTTCAGCATGCAACATCAGAACATGGTCTGGCAAGACATCAGAAGATGGTCATGCAGAATCAGAACATGGGTCTATGGAAGCATCAGAAGGACTTGAGATCAGAAGCAGAAGTGTGGTGTCGTTTTTTTTACCTCCCCGTTTCACTTGGGAGGACGGCACGCTAGACCCTTCACGCGAAATTTGGAAGGAGAATGCGCCCGAGGCGGGAGGAATTTTGTTTCAGTTCTTCCTACGATATCACACGAACTTTCTTATTTGTCCTACGAGTAGGAAAGGGAAAAAAAGATCTCAACTAAACCCTAGGAGTTTGCTAAGTGTGGGGATTTCACCTAGACTAGAAATTCTGGAGTCCGGGGGGTCGGTTATACATAGGGAAGTGTTTAAACACCCTACATATCTGTAGTACTCTACAGGAACCTTCTCTGTGTCATTGTGATTGTATTTATTGCTAAAGATTGGGAAAGTTTCTCCTTTGTGTTAGGAGAAGGAATTGAATTGATTAAAGAAAGACAGACAGACTGACTGACTATTTTTGGTATTTTATTAGCTCGCTGAGGTTCCTTGTGAACCTCATGCCTACATATCCCTAGTGGAAGTCAGAGCTTAATGTAGTTCGGGGAACTAACTAGGGAAATTAATTGTTTTTGGGTGCCTTGCTTGAAGCTCAAGGTTGAAGCTTTGAATTAAATCTCTGTCTACAGTAAAGAGACATGAAATCATCTTTACAGAGAGGTATTTGTACTATTCTACCACAAACATTTAAAAGAGTGACAGAATAACTGAATTCATTTCATTCAAGAGGGGGACCTTACTTGTGTATGTGCAAGTATACCAGTCAAATGCCTCTTAAATGAAAGAAAGATGCTCATCCAAATTAGGGAAAGTTACCACATGTCTGGGTTTTACTGCCAGCTCATGCCTTTCAAAATCCTAAATGGGAGACTTGATTAAAATTGAAATTAAAATGGAAATGTTTGTTTGTTTGAATGTGGTAGAGTAGTAAAAATATCTCTCTATAGAGATAAGCTATGTCTATCTACTGTATAAAAGATTTGACTTTAGCTGGCTTGTATAAGGCCCAAGCTTGAGGCTTTTTGATTGATTTATTAATTATTATTGACACTGGGAGATGACTCCACTGAGGATTAATTACAGGGTATTTTTGTGTTCTGTACAAAGCCCAGAATTGAGGCTGACTCTATTTTGGAGAGTGTTTATTTTGATGGATTTTTATTTGGTGTTCTGTATAAAGCCCAGAATTGAGGCTGACTCTAGCTAGGAAAAACATTATTTTCTGCCTTGTACAAAGCCCAAGGTTGTGGCTGACTCTAAAATAAACTGAGCATGGATGACTCTATGGGGAAAAGATCCTAGGTGTTAGGAATCTTTGACTCATGAAATATGGTTTAATCTGCCTTGTACAAAGCCCAAGGTTGTATCTACTGAATGATGAAGAACTCACTGGGGAGACTCTATTATCTGCCTTGTACAATGCCCAAGGTTGTGGCTGACTCTTGACAGGGGAGTTTTATTGTTTGGTGCCTTGTATGAAGCCCAAGGTTGAGGCTAACTGTTTTTGTTGGTTTTGACTCTACTGAGGAGATTTTATTTATTAAAAGCCTGTTTTTCTTTGGAAGCTAACCCTTTCCAGGGATTTTGACTCAGCTGGTGAATTTGTCTGTTAAAAGACTGACTTTTATCATGTTTTTGGAGGCTGACCCTTTCCAAGGGTTTTGACTCTTTTTGGGGAAATTATCTCCTAAGAGAATGAATCTTTGGTTTTGAAAGACTGATGTTGGAGGCTAACCCTTTCCAGGGGTTTTTATTAAAATGAAAGAATGTGTGGAGGCTAACCCTTTCCAGGGATTCTGATTAAAATGAAAGAATGTGTGGAGGCTAACCCTTTCCAGGGGTTTTTGTTAAAATGAAAGAATGTGTGGAGGCTAACCCTTTCTAGGGGTTTTTGTTAAAATGAATGGCAGAAAGATTATCTAGTGAAACTTCTTGTTTAAAGCCCAAGATGAAGGCTGACACTGACTGAGGATAAGCAAACATGGATCCTAGACTCTGCTAAGGAAAATTGACGAAGATAAGGGTGACAGAGACTGTCCATGTCTCTCATTCCAAAAGGTGTACTCAATGTAAAATTGAGACAAACTTAGCTTGTTTAAAGTCTGGTTTAAATTGGAAGAAACTCACCAGGGTATGTTAAAAGGTGCCTAAAGACCTGTTCCTATGTTTATAAGAAACCTGATGGGTCCTTGTATACAAGCTCAAGAGGAAGCTGGAAATGCTTTTAAGAAGCCTGTGGGTCCTTGTACAAAGCCCAAGAGGAGGCTAATCGAGGGTCCTTGTTATAGCACAAGAGAAAGCTATGTAGTTTTGAACTTATTTTGGCTCTAAGCAAATGGGTAAGAGGTTTCACCGGGAATAATTCCTCTTTGGGTGGATGTGTCCTATTTTTTTGGATTCTAAGGTTTTTACCAAGATGTTTCACCGGGAATAATTCATCTTGGGGGTTTGAACTACAGATCTCTAATTAGGAAAGAGCCTTCACCGGGAAGACATTCTCAATCCTAGGTCATATTCCTATAATATATATATATATATATATATATATATATATATATATATATATAGTTTAACTGTCCTAGGGTTTACACTCAAACGTAGTTCTAAACTAATATATATGCACAGTTTATATTTGACAGTAATTTAAATAAAGACTGTAAATTGAAAGCTTGTAAAGCCTAACCTGGATGGAGTGGAGGCCTTTGGAGAAGTATGTACAGAGCCTCAACAATATTTTTGTTGTTTTGTTGATAACAATTGAATATTTATTATAAACAGTTAAGGGTTTTTGAAAACAGAAGAAGTGAAGATGGACAAAGGTCACATAGGTATCTGAAGAGTTTCACCGGGAATAATGCCCTTCAAATACCAGAAGAATGTTTTGAAAACAGAAAGAAGATTTTGAAAATACAGTTTTGAAAACAAGCTAAGAAGAGAAGGTGTTTGGGACTTACACTCTATTAGAGGCCCAGTACTTTACAGTACTGGTTACAAAAGCAGTTTGAAAATGATTTGAAATGGTATAAGGTTTTGTTGTTTGAAAACCTTAATCATCCGTTTAATCGGAGACTGGTAATAGCTTTGAAAACTGACAAAAGTCAACTTAATTAAGGTAAAGAATAAAGATCTATGCCTAATTAAGACCTAAACAAATAGGGTTTTATCATGAGCTTATTCACAAAATAAATAGGTTAAAATAACATGACAATATATATTTAAAGTATTTAAGAAAACACTTAAAAACATACTATTTTAAACCTAATTAAAATACATGAAATAAATAATATTTTTATGATTTTTTTGATTATTCACAAAATAGATATATTAAATGACAAGTGTGTGAAAAATGAAGTGAAAATAAATTAATTTGATAGGTTAAATAATTGGTTGAAGTTGTGAAGAAATCAAATGGAAAAAAGTGGTAAAAAATAGGGTTTTGTCACCAACCAGGTTTGAACCCACGCCCTTTCTGTTACCAGCCCAAAACAACACCACTGAGCCAACGCGCGCTTAGTGACAAAAGAATGGTTCCATTGCAAATCATACATTACTCAAGTGCATAGAAGCAATAAAAGAGAAATAAAATCAAAAGGTCTGGGGCGAGGGGGATTCGAACCCCAGACCTTGGGCACGCGCAACACACAAACACTCTTTACCACTGGGCTATCACGTTTTAGTCGTTTATAAGACAACTATCACTCAAAATAAAATAAACTCTTTCCTGAATTTGAATTTTTGCGCGCCACCACCATTGTCATCTTCAACCTCTAGCTTTGAATTTTTGAAAATCTGAACTCTCTCAACTCTCAACCATTTGCAACGATGTAAAGACCAAACTTGCTCTAAATTCACTCACGATTCTAAATATGTAACTAACATAGATTTATATTAACTACATCTAACTAATTTACCAGAAATCGTGAAGAACCCTAAAATTTAAAAATCAAATTAAATGGCTATACTGAAAGATAAATGAATGATGATAGAGGGTTTTCAATCCTCTGATGATGCTGAACAAGATAGAATCGAGCTATATCATAAAGAGTGCTTAAATTAAAGAGGTGGAGTTCAGAAACTTACCTCTGAAAATGGAGGTCGTGAGGATGATAGAGAGCAACTGGGCTTGTATGAATGATCCCAAAAGCTTCCTTGGGACTCAGTGATGCTAACTGAATGCTTGTTGTAACCTCAATCCTTCTGAATTGTTCTATGGACCTCCCTCGATTTGAGCTTCAAGTGAACATGGAGAGTGATGATTCTTGAGTTACAGATGAGCTGCAGCCATCTGAACAGCTTCACTACCTCCTATGGAACGTGCCTGGATGCTTGGCTCGATTGGAAACCTTCTGAATTGCACTATGGACCTCCAACTGCAACAACTTCAAAGTGAGAGCAACAATGGTGTTCCTCCACTTACAGAAATGATCCAGGTGCTTGGATCACCTCAAATGACCTCCCTTGAGATGTTAGAATGCTTACTTTCCAAAGATAAGCTCTGGTTTGAAGAAAACGATTCTTCTTGCCAAAGAACTTTGAAAAACAATAAGCATGAGAAGAGAAAGAGAAAGCAAGGAATATGGTTGCTTTGGTGTGTTTTTCTACTGAAGTATGCCCTCCTATTTATAGGCAAATGAATGCAGATCAATTGGCTGTGGTGAGCTTGCTTAATGAAAGAAGTTTGGTTTCTTAGCCAAGAAGAAATTTTGAAAAGATCCTAAATACAATGATGCATTTTCGGGCTAGCTTCCCCTATCCATTGATTCTATCTGATCTTGGGGAACATTTCAGATGCAAAGTGAGCTCTAATTGGTTGGTGAGAAGATTCCTTGGGTGATTCATCAATTTGCCATAAATTCACAAATGTAATCATTACATAATCACATGTTCTTGTTTTAGGAATCTTCTTCAATTATCATGGCATGGTGAAAATGAATGCATGGTATGTTTTCAGATGTGTTATGGGTCGTGTAGCATCCATATTTGAGGTCATGTGCACAAAATTTCAAAGTTCCAAAATGATGCATGACCTATAATTTCACTTCATGAGGCCAACTTTGAACAAGCATAACTCTTAGCTCAAAATGAATTTGGAGAAGGTTGAACACAATTTGGAAAGCCCTAAACATCTACTTCAAATCATTAGTTTGGAGTTTCTTCAAAATCCTTTGGCAAATTTGTGAAAAATGAGGCCAAAGTTGGAAGAAAACTAGGTTAAAACACTTAGAAAAATTTCTAAGTGTTTATGACCTAAAACTCCAAAATTTCCAAAACTCTTAAATGATTGATCTTTTGAAAAAAGTTCCTTTGTAAGATGTTGTTTTATTTTGCAAGATCTACAACTTTCATGTTGGAAGTTTTTTTGAGTTGTGTAGGTGAAATTTTGAGTTCCCACAATGCCCTCAAAAACCCTAATTCCCGACTTTTTGCTCCTTGAAGATTCTTTTTGAATTTCTTTGGTCAAATGACTTTAATATCCATATATTGATGATATTGATCCTTGAAAGTCATGGTTTGACCAAAAATCTTAAAAGTCAAAGGTGAACCCATACAGTTGACTTTTTCCAAATAAGGTGAAATTTTGGACTTTTGTGTAGAATCAAGATCTTCTCCTCAAATGAATGATGTAAATGGATTATATTGAGGTAGTAGAGGTTCTTGAATCATGTCTTGAGTTTTGGATCCATGCCCTGATTAAAAGTCAACTATCCTGGTGAATTAGGTCAAAAACCCTAATTGTCGACCATATGAAAATAATGACTGTAGACCTTGAATTGAGGTGTGATGTCCAGTGGATCTTGTCATATGAGTTATTTAAAAATGATTGATGTCTTTGAATGATCCCCTGGGGCTTTTTAGGGTTTCCCAAAGGTGATCCCTGATTTTAGTCCTTGATAGGCTAAAAAACCCTAGTCTGGTGACCTGAGTAAACCTGTACTCAGATGACTGGGTGTCTAATCAATCATAGGTGAAATAATGAAGCTCTTGAGTCTTATGATTGTATTAGAGACTAATCCTTCTATTGATTGATCCTTTGCCTGAGTTTTCTTGTTTTTGAGCATCCTCGATTAAATGCCAGATGAAGAAGTGACTGCTCTGGGTACTTGCTTTGACCTGATGAAAATCCTAAAGATATGTCATCTCAGGGGGGTCAAAAATTAGGGTATGACAGATGCCCCTATTTAAGTTTCTTTTATCTGGAGGGAGAGAGATTGATATCTCGATCTCTCCTGCGTAAAAGAGACTTAAATATCGAGGAATGCCCGAATTTTGGGCGCTCCTGAGATGTTGTAATTGATAAAATCTTTGCATGACTTTGATCCCGTTGTCGCACTCGGCGGGGATGAGGAGACAAACTCCTGTAGAAATACTTGATGTGGACTCTGGCGAATGGATGGCAGTGTAGGATGCGTAATCCATCTTCTTTAACTAAGTGTTGATACTTAGAAAAAGGTAAACAACCTCCCCCTTGTTTCGGATGTCCATATCTCGAAACTGGTCTTAGTTGCGTTTGGACAATATCTCAGATAAAGAGAAAATTTCCAAAGGTCTGTTTCCTTATCAAACTTCTCATCAGCACTTGGAGATGAGATACCATTTGACGGTAAAAGAAACTTCAAAGGTTTGTTTCCTCATCAAACTTCTTACCAGCACTTGGAGGTAAGATACCATTTGACGGTAAATAAAGAAACTTCAAAAGGTTTGTTTCCTCATCAAACTTCTTACCAGCACTTGGAGGTAAGATACCATTTGACGGTAAATAAAGAAACTTCAAAAGGTTTGTTTCCTCATCAAACTTCTTACCAGCACTTGGAGGTAAGATACCATTTGACGGTAAATAAAGAAACTTCAAAGGTTTGTTTCCTCATCAAACTTCTTACCAGCACTTGGAGGTAAGATACCATTTGACGGTAAATAAAGAAACTTCAAAAGGTTTGTTTCCTCATCAAACTTCTTACCAGCACTTGGAGGTAAGATACCATTTGACGGTAAATAAAGAAACTTCGACATCTTCCCTTTTGACTTGGCATCTTTGAAAGATTGTCATATGGGCCCGCGCTCTTTTGAGGGGCTAATGACTTTGTTTGAAGGCGGACGAACTGTTTTCGGGGTGAAAACCAACATTTATTGTCCTCTTGAATGTTTAACAGACAAACTGTCTTTCCTTGGGGAAAGACTACCATTTGTTGACTCCGCTGGGGATCATGAACTATCTTCTGGACGAAGACTACCATTCACTGATTCTGCTGGGGGATCACTTGTTGATCTGCTGGGAGATTCTGAATTATTTTTTTGACGAAAAAGTGGCATCTCTTGACCTTGCTGGGGAAATACCAAACTGTTTTTCAGGAGGAAAAACTGCCACTTGTCAATTATGTCGAGGAATCCATATTTCTTAGAGAAGAGAACCGCTTATCGACCCTGTAGGGAATTCCAAAAATGCGAAACAGACTATCTTATCTGAAGAAGATTGCCGAGCGTCGCTCTGCAGGAGATTCTTAGTTGGGGAATTCCAAAAGTGAACAAACTATCTCTTTGAGGGAGACTACCATCTGTTGACTTGCTTGGAGAGATCCTTGTGTATGAACTGTGGTCTCGAAGGAAAAAGTTTCTCCGGAACTTGCAGGGGAAACTTGAGTTCATGCCTCCATGAATCGGACATTCACATGATCAAAGCCTGACTCGACTATGCAGTTATGATGTAATGTATGCATGAATATTATGACAATTATAAAATGTAAAGTGAATGTGAATAGAATTGTCGCAGATGTAAAATCCTATGATACGACTTGAATTCTTGTTGATCAGAAGATGTCCTCTTCTTGCAGTTCGAACTCTGCTGGGAATACCTGGTTATCAGTTGTCCGCTGTCCGAAGTGAGTAATATGAATTGAAGTAAAAATCCGTCATCGGGAGATGTTCGCAAAGCGACCTCATGGGGAAATCTTGATTCCCGGAGTCTCAACCGTTCTCGGAGCAACTGTTTGCATTCTTCCTACTGTTTGTAAACCTCAGAAAGAAATTTCACCTTTATTTTTGCAAGTAAATTCATTTTATTTTATGAAAACAATTGTTTCAAGAAAATGACTGTTTAAATTTAAAATGCATTTCAAGAAACTGAATAAGACTAGATTGCAAAGAAAAGCACAAGGCTCAAATTATTATATATGGAATGGTAATCAGCCAAATGCTTGATTCCATGGAGTATTTACAAAGTTGGAAATTGGTAATTTTCGGGAAAAGGGCTACGATGAAACGTGACGACCGTTATCTTTCGCTTCCACTCCGAGTTGCACTGTATTCGTGCTTTGTAGAAGATGACCTACTGCTGATGAATACTCCGCTATGGATTTTTGAATGATCAAGTTTGTCCTGAACACAGTTACTTGCCATATATCCCTAACTTTTGCGTAAACTACCCCTTTCGGGTTTTAAGTCTACCGGGATTGATTAATATTTTTTTTATGTCTCTAATTTTTGCCTGAATCGCCCTTTCGGGTTTTCGATTCACCGAGACGCTCTTTATTGCTTAAGTCGCTCTTTGCGAGTTTTCAACTTAGCGAGCTGTTTTTTTTGTTTATTTAGGCGAAGTATTTCTTGACTGCGTCGACGTTCACAGGACGGGTGAATTCTTCTCCATCCATAGTCGTGAGTATTAAGGCTCCTCCTGAGAAAGCTCTCTTGACCACGTAGGGGCCGTCATAATTGGGAGTCCATTTCCCTCTCGAATCTGTGAGAAAAGATTGAATCTTTTTGAGTACAAGGTCGCCTTCTTTGATTGTGCGAGGTCGAACCTTTTTGTCGAAAGCTTTCTTCATTCTTTGTTGATATAGCTGTCCGTGGCATAAAGCTGTCATGCGCTTTTCTTCGATTAAGTTTAGTTCATCGAATCTGCTTTGACACCACTCAGCTTCTGTTAATTTTGCCTCCATCAAGACTCTCATTGATGGTATCTCAACCTCTATTGGTAGGACTGCCTCCATGCCATATACAAGGGAGAAAGGAGTTGCTCCGGTCGAAGTACGTACTGATGTACGGTAACCATGAAGAGCATACGGGAGCATTTCATGCCAATCTTTGTAAGTGATGACCATCTTCTGAATGATTTTCTTGATGTTTTTGTTAGCTGCTTCTACAGCTCCATTCATCTTTGGTCTGTAAGGATATGAGTTGTGATGTTCAATCTTGAATTCTTCACAAAGCTCCTTCATCATTTTGTTATTCAAATTTAACCCATTGTCAGTGATTATCTTGCCAGGAATGCCGTAGCGACAGATGATGTGATTCTTGATAAACCTGACGACAACTTGTCTTGTAACGTTTGCATATGAAGCTGCTTCAACCCATTTGGTGAAATAGTCTATAGCTACCAAGATGAAGCGATGTCCGTTGGACGCTTTTGGCTCGATCATTCCAATCATGTCGATTCCCCACATGGAGAAAGGCCAAGGGGAAGAGAGTATGTTGAGAAGAGATGGTGGCACATGAATTCTATCGGCGTAGATCTGACATTTGTGACTCTTCATTGTGTACTGGTAGCAATCTGACTCCATTGTCAGCCAATAATATCCTGCTCTCAGTATTTTCCTTGTCATGGTGTGTCCATTGGTGTGAGTACCAAAGGAACCTTCATGTATTTCTCTCATGAGTATTTCTACTTCTTTTCTGTCAACGCATCTGAGCAGAACCTGTCGCACGCTCGCGAAATGTGAACAGAGTCGCCACCAATATATTTATCCCAAAGAGGGAAAGGAATATCAGAAAACCTGAAATAAGGATAAGAGAAGGTCTTGCGACCAGAGATAAGGTACGGGAGTCGGTTACGCAAGGGGAAGGTATTAGCACCCCTCACGTCTGTGGTACTCCACAGGATCCACTTATGTTTGTTCTACTCTAAGGGTGTATAAATCTAAAGCTTAATTACTAAGGGAATGCATGCAAATGAAAGAAAAGAAACACGGGGAAAATAAGGTTTTTAAATAGTTGTGCTCGCTTAGGCCCCGCGACCTAATGCCTACGTATCCTTTTCAGGAATCAGAGCGCCGTAGTTCGGCTCTTTAGTTTTTGTTTGTTTTTGTGTTTTTTAGTTGAACAGTTACATTCGCACTCCGCTGCTCGACCTCTGGAGTCTTAAGCTGGGAATGGAGCGGAAGTAACGTGCTCTTAAGCGCCTCGGAGGCAAAAGAAAAATGAAGAGTATGGTTTGTGTTTTTTATGTAATTTCATGATGAACAAAACCCAATACAAGGTTTCGCACCACTTCATTACTTTGTTTAGGTCTGAGCCTTTATTAAGTATTTTAAATGTTTTTGGTTGGGTATTTGAAATCAGTTGGGGACTGTTATGGTTGTTAGTTGGTTTGTTACAGGTTTGTTAACAGTTAGTTATAGGGTTGTTATGACTGTTATACAATAATGATTGGCTAAAAAGGACTGTTAGTAAACTGGTAGTTATATATCAGTAGGAAAACTGTTCCATTTAGTTAACATAGGCTAGTTTGGATGTCACTGATTTTGAACAAACTATGTGGTGATGAGTAATGCTGAATTGAGTGGCTCTTTAAGTGGCTGATTTTTTTTCTTGAATTCTGGATTCAAATTTTCTTGTAGAAATAGGTTGCTTGCACTCCATTTGATCCTTACTTGCTTTGAACCTGTGTTATGAACTGTTTCTTCTGATTTCGCACTTGCTGAACTTTGTGAATGGATGTTGGCAGTTGGTCAGAAATAGGATGTTGGATTTGTTTGTGCAGCACTGTTTTATACTTGTTGGAAGACTGCTAACTGTGTGGACGGGGTCGATTTTTGTTTATATTTTGGCTGTTATGATGCTGCCTTGAGATGTAAGTATGAGAATTTGTGCAGGGCTGTATGTTTGAATTTTGTAGGTGTAGGAATGATGATGTTGTTATTTTATTTTGAGATGAGTGTATGCTTGCTGAATTTATGGTATAGAGTTTGATGAATGGCTATGTATTAGTGTTTGAAACATCATGAATGCTGAATGGTTCAGGTTTGGTTATTTTTGGTAATTGTTAGAAGTTCCTGATATGGAGTTGTGCTTGACTTCTTTCTTGTATTGTTGCAGGTTCATTCTTTTGTAGGGATTGCTTGCTTCCCTTCTTTTTCTTTTGTGGCAGCGGTTGTTGGTCGTTTAAGGAGAGCTTTTAGGAAGAGTTTACGACTTTCTCTCTTTTTTCGTAAAGCAACAAGTGAACACATGCTGCAGCCGAATGAAATCATGGAAACTCAACGTATTTTAGTGACTTTAGTCCAAAATGTATCTTTTCCAAATGTAATGGACCTCTTTCTTTTGTAATGGACTTGAATTAGATGTCATTGAATTCAGAATTGAAGCACTCTTACATGATTACGCAATGCGTATGCATAAGACCAATGATACCAAAATAGAACCACAAACTTGAACTATGTTGAAAGCTTATTGGATACTCCAAGAAAAGCATATGAATCTTTTTTTGTTTCTAGCAAGCTAGAGTTAATTCTTGATGAATGAACATGCTTTCCATGATGTTTAAATATCCTTGTACATGCCATTTTCCTCTAGTCCCAAGTGACTTGTTTCTCGAGGCTTTCTCTCACTAATATGCGCCAATTACCAAATGAATTCACCAAGTATCGCACCATGATTCAAGCGATGCACCACATAATTGTATCCAAACTCCATAAGAGAATTTTCTTGGTTAAACGAATATGGAAACAAACCCTGATCAAATTAATGCCTTCAACCCATTACCATTGATTTAATGAACCGATATTATTCTTGATGAATGAATGCATGATGTGTTAGATGACCAAAAATGTAAATGAATGAGACATGTAAGCCAATTAAGAATAATTAGATGGGCAAATTTTGGGGTGCAACAGCTGCCCCTATTTAATCGTCTTAAACCTGAAGGTGAGATTGGCGTTAGCCTTTTGAACATTCAAGGTAGAAGAAGATTAAATATCGATGGAACCTGAAAAATTTTCCTGAAGGAGAGATAGGATCCACTAGGGAAAAAATGATGTCAACTCCATTGAGGACGAATGTATCAATTCTGGATTGATCACATTAACTCTGAGTTAGAAATGAAATATACCTCAACTCTGGGTTGAAAAAGAAAAGTTGGTCAACTATGGGTTGAAGAATAAAGGGAAGTCAACTCGGGGTTGAATAACAGGTAAACATCAACTCTGGGTTGAGAACGGAAAGAGAAATCAGTATTAGTGGAACGAGAGATAGGCATCAACTCTGGGTTGAAAATAAGAGATAGACATCAACTCTGGGTTGAGAGAAGGTAAATTAACTCTGGGTTGAAAGAGGAGAGATGAACAATTAGGAATATCTGTCAACTCTGGGTTGAGTGGGTAAAGACAAAAGATGACCGTCAACTCTGGGTTGAGTGGGAAAAGAGAAGGATCAACTCTGGGTTGAAATAAGGATAACCGTCAACTCTGGGTTGAGTGGGAAAAGGATAATCAATTCTGGATTGAATAAAGGATAACCGTCAACTCTGGGTTGAGTGGGAAAAGACAAAAGATAACCGTCAACTCTGGGTTGAGTGGGAAGATACAAAAGATAATTGTCAACTCTGGGTTGAAAGAAAACAAAAAGATAACCGTCAACTCTGGGTTGAGTGGGAAAAAGGATCAATTCTGGATTGAATAAAGGATAACCGTCAACTCTGGGTTGAGTGGGAAGATACAAAAGATAATTGTCAACTCTGGGTTGAAAGGAAACAAAAAGATAACCGTCAACTCTGGGTTGAGTGGGAAAAAGGATCAATTCTGGATTGAATAAAGGATAACCGTCAACTCTGGGTTGAGTGGGAAGATACAAAAGATAATTGTCAACTATGGGTTGAGAGAAAACGAAAAGATAACCGTCAACTCTGGGTTGAGTGGGGAGATACAAAAGATAATTGTCAACTCTGGGTTGAGAGAAAACAAAAAGATAACCGTCACCTCTGGGTTGAGTGGGAAGATATAATTAACTCAGGGTTAAAAGATGAAAGGAAAGTCAACTCTGGGTTGAACACAAAAACATCAACTCTGGGTTGAAGAAAGATGAACATGATTGACTTTGGGAGATGACACCACAATGGTAACTCTGAGTGATCCAGTGGAATATCAATTGAAGGCTTGTATGGACCTCATCTGATGAGTAACTTGGCTTATGCTTCACATGCAATGTTTGATTTATTTGATGCACTTCTGAAGATGCAATGATATGGATTCTATATGCAGTGTACTGATTGATTATTCAGGGTTTCTGCTTTGCGTAGAATAGATTAGGTGGAGTTCTGACACTCCGTTTGAGAATCAAGATAGGGTGGATGCCCCTGCTTTATTGATGATTGGGTTATGTGGGAGAAATGCCAATGAGAATGCAATGATATGCATGATGTATGTATGATTATGAATGGAATGATTGCTTCCATGATATAAGAAGTGGATGAAGGATGCCCTCGTGGAAAGGTCATTGCTTGTGAAATTATTGGTGAAGGTGAGGCGTTTGGATTGACCCCTCAACATTTGTCTCGATATCTGACACTTGATTGAAGACGAAGAAATGACTTGTTTCTATCTTGCCCTAGCTTGTAAGATCCCTTGAGATAGAACTTTGATAATGCTTGAATCATGGAGATGTGCAATGGTCTGCCCCAGTGTTGATCATGGAATGATTGCCCCAGATTGAAAGGAATTGTTCCACCAGATGGATGCTTCAAGTATTTGCCTTTGGATGACCAACCTTTGCCTTTGTAGGATTACTCGATGGAATTTCAATGTTGAACTTTCCTTGGTATCAAGTACTTATTTTCAAGTTTAGAGACAATTCTGTTTTGAAAAGGATAATGAGAATGCAATGCACATGTTAATCTCAAAGGAAAGAATTTTATTTGTTAAAAGGTTGTACTGATACTAACACAAATGACACAGCAACATTAGTAGTCAGTTTGACATGATTTTACAGTTTGTATGCTTTCGGAACGAACCCTACTTCAATTAGGACTTTTGAGGGTTGTAACGTGGCCGGGTTCACGGTTTAAGAAACAAAGGATAAAGGCTCAAGTTCTACTTAACCCAACCCTCTTCGTGATGTTCTCCAGTCCTACGTTCAGTTAGCTTGACACGAATGTTCACCTTTCAGGAAGGATTGTAATGGATGAGGATCTTTTGCAACTTTGATGGAGGTGGCAGCCACCCTTTGGTGCTTTCGTTGATGATCATGACAACTTGTACCTTGGAGGATTTTTGTTCTTTTGCTTTCCCTAATTTTTGCCTGGACAAAAGTTTCTCTTGATTTTGGGTTTTCGTTGTCCAGCGGGATATGCCCTAATTTTTGCCTAAGTCATTTGCTTCAAAGCTTTATTATTTTTTTTGACTTAGCGGGCTATTGCTTCTTTCTTTTTTTTCTTTTGATCATGATTCATAACTTTTTTTTTTATTCTTTTTGTCTCGTTCGGGAACAAGTTGTATGACTTTGATGATTGACTTGATGAAAAGGTTGTGACTGCCTTCTTCTCAGTGAATGAGAGACATCCATTGTGGATTATGCTCTTCTTCTTTGTTGTGAGAAATAGAATATGATTGATCCTCTGATGGAATACCTGAAAGTTGAGCGCTCGGTCGCACTAACTGAATACTACCCTGCCCCTGGTAAAGATTAAGGGTTTTGCATTTTTTGAAAAGAAACTACTACTCCATAGGCTCAAAGGGGTTTACGAAGGTTTCACTCCCTTATAACTCCGGTGTTTAGGAATTGAAACAATGCCTGTACATCCTCAGCAGGATCTTGTTCCAAAAACATACAGTTAGTAGTTCATGTGTTTTTGATATTTCATCATTCTCCTTTTTTAGTTGCTTAAGACAAATGAGTGAAGTATCAGTGAACATAATGACAAAGATGAAATGATTTGAGTAAAACATGTATATTACATTATTTTTATATATTCAAACAGAATGAATTTCTTACAATGAAAAGTACTTGATAACAACAAAAGTAATACATTTGAAAGTGCCTGAGAAATATATACAATGGCAAGCTTGGCCTTATTCTGATGCGAATGAAATGTTCCCTGACAAACACAAAGTCTTTAGGCTTCAACGGTGGAAGGTGCCCCTTTAGGAGGCATGGGGTTTTCTGATAGTAGCTTGATCTTGTTTGTAATTCCCCATGATTCTTTTTCTGTGAGCTCTCGTCAGATATCGGTGTGGAGGAATTGTCTTGTCTGATTTGATGGAGAGGAAGAGTGTAAGAGTATTGGTAACCATGGATGCATATGCATGAATGCAAAATGTTAATGATGATGCAAATGTATCATAAATCAGGATCAAGGATCATGGCCTCTTGGATAGCAGCTTCTCATGGTCAATAAGATATGGTCGAACCCTTCAGATTCAGAGGTTCGACGTTGCTTTCTGGATAAATAGGCGGTGCATAAGTCAAAGATGGTCAAACCCTCCAGATTCAGAGGTTCGACGTTGATTCTGATAGATGACTGATGTAGAACTTCTGTATAAGTCAAAGGTGGTCGAACCCTCCAGATTCAGAGGTTCGACGTTGATTCTGATATATAACTGATGTATAGCTTCTGTATAAGTCAAATGTCTCAGGATCAAAGGTTCGACGCCTTTTTAAATACCAAGAGAACCAATAGTCACCAACAGAACATGAATAGTCACCAACGGTACCTGTTATGTATATCCCACCCCACTCACAGGTGAATCTAGGTCAAGGTAGGTCAATGGCTTCCAGCGTTATCAGTTCTCCTGAAACACCATCATTGTCGCAAATACATGCCAACAACGGTATCTCATTTGAACCTCGGCTGGTCGTGGGTCTCATGATCGCAATCAACAGAACCTGACATTCTGTTGGCGTCATGACTATCCACTCTATCCTAGGTGTCCTATGTGTCAACTCTGGCCTGGGTATTGGGCCTTTTACCTCATAGAAACATCCCACCCAACCTGCAAACAGAGAAAATATGTTGCCCCGATGGGGGCCTAAATCCAGTCCAGAATGCGGGAAGGTAAATATGATATGCAAACCGGAAATACACATGATATGCAAATATAAAGTAAATAAATGCAATATATAGACAAAATATAGCACACCCACTAAATAAGCAAACAAACGGATAAGCTAGGATCGGCTCGCTAAGGATGGACCAGCACAGGTCTATCACATCCCCAGCAGAGTCGCCAGCTGTCGCACGCTCGCGAAATGTGAACAGAGTCGCCACCAATATATTTATCCCAAAGAGGGAAAGGAATATCAGAAAACCTGAAATAAGGATAAGAGAAGGTCTTGCGACCAGAGATAAGGTACGGGAGTCGGTTACGCAAGGGGAAGGTATTAGCACCCCTCACGTTTGTGGTACTCCACAGGATCCACTTATGTTTGTTCTACTCTAAGGGTGTATAAATCTAAAGCTTAATTACTAAGGGAATGCATGCAAATGAAAGAAAAGAAACACGGGGAAAATAAGGTTTTTAAATAGTTGTGCTCGCTTAGGCCCCGCGACCTAATGCCTACGTATCCTTTTCAGGAATCAGAGCGCCGTAGTTCGGCTCTTTAGTTTTTGTTTGTTTTTGTGTTTTTTAGTTGAACAGTTACATTCGCACTCCGCTGCTCGACCTCTGGAGTCTTAAGCTGGGAATGGAGCGGAAGTAACGTGCTCTTAAGCGCCTCGGAGGCAAAAGAAAAATGAAGAGTATGGTTTGTGTTTTTTATGTAATTTCATGATGAACAAAACCCAATACAAGGTTTCGCACCACTTCATTACTTTGTTTAGGTCTGAGCCTTTATTAAGTATTTTAAATGTTTTTGGTTGGGTATTTGAAATCAGTTGGGGACTGTTATGGTTGTTAGTTGGTTTGTTACAGGTTTGTTAACAGTTAGTTATAGGGTTGTTATGACTGTTATACAATAATGATTGGCTAAAAAGGACTGTTAGTAAACTGGTAGTTATATATCAGTAGGAAAACTGTTCCATTTAGTTAACATAGGCTAGTTTGGATGTCACTGATTTTGAACAAACTATGTGGTGATGAGTAATGCTGAATTGAGTGGCTCTTTAAGTGGCTGATTTCTTTTCTTGAATTCTGGATTCAAATTTTCTTGTAGAAATAGGTTGCTTGCACTCCATTTGATCCTTACTTGCTTTGAACCTGTGTTATGAACTGTTTCTTCTGATTTCGCACTTGCTGAACTTTGTGAATAGATGTTGGCAGTTGGTCAGAAATAGGATGTTGGATTTGTTTGTGCAGCACTGTTTTATACTTGTTGGAAGACTGCTAACTGTGTGGACGGGGTCGATTTTTGTTTATATTTTGGCTGTTATGATGCTGCCTTGAGATGTAAGTATGAGAATTTGTGCAGGGCTGTATGTTTGAATTTTGTAGGTGTAGGAATGATGATGTTGTTATTTTATTTTGAGATGAGTGTATGCTTGCTGAATTTATGGTATAGAGTTTGATGAATGGCTATGTATTAGTGTTTGAAACATCATGAATGCTGAATGGTTCAGGTTTGGTTATTTTTGGTAATTGTTAGAAGTTCCTGATATGGAGTTGTGCTTGACTTCTTTCTTGTATTGTTGCAGGTTCATTCTTTTGTAGGGATTGCTTGCTTCCCTTCTTTTTCTTTTGTGGCAGCGGTTGTTGGTCGTTTAAGGAGAGCTTTTAGGAAGAGTTTACGACTTTCTCTCTTTTTTCGTAAAGCAACAAGTGAACACATGCTACAGCCGAATGAAATCATGGAAACTCAACGTATTTTAGTGACTTTAGTCCAAAATGTATCTTTTCCAAATGTAATGGACCTCTTTCTTTTGTAATGGACTTGAATTAGATGTCATTGAATTCAGAATTGAAGCACTCTTACATGATTACGCAATGCGTATGCATAAGACCAATGATACCAAAATAGAACCACAAACTTGAACTATGTTGAAAGCTTATTGGATACTCCAAGAAAAGCATATGAATCTTTTTTTGTTTCTAGCAAGCTAGAGTTAATTCTTGATGAATGAACATGCTTTCCATGATGTTTAAATATCCTTGTACATGCCATTTTCCTCTAGTCCCAAGTGACTTGTTTCTCGAGGCTTTCTCTCACTAATATGCGCCAATTACCAAATGAATTCACCAAGTATCGCACCATGATTCAAGCGATGCACCACATAATTGTATCCAAACTCCATAAGAGAATTTTCTTGGTTAAACGAATATGGAAACAAACCCTGATCAAATTAATGCCTTCAACCCATTACCATTGATTTAATGAACCGATATTATTCTTGATGAATGAATGCATGATGTGTTAGATGACCAAAAATGTAAATGAATGAGACATGTAAGCCAATTAAGAATAATTAGATGGGCAAATTTTGGGGTGCAACAGAACCATGTCGAAGTTTCTCTTGTACAGAACATCTTCATTCAGGAAGAATCTATAAGCTAACTTTCTCAAAGTCTTTCTATCTTTCTTTGATGCCCCAAGAGGGTACTCTTGCTTTTGAAGAAAGTTCTTGATGTCGTGATACCACGGTTTGTCGTCGATGATTGCTTCTACTGTGAAAACATGAGCGGGCCTATCCAGGCGCATAACATTGATCAGAGGAATGTCATTCCAATGATTTATCCTAATCATGGAAGAGAGTGTGGCTAATGCATCAGCCAAGTTATTTTCTTCACGAGGAATGTGATGAAAATCTACCCTGTCGAAGAATGGTAATAATCTTCTCGCGTAGTCTTTGTAAGGAATTAGCCCTGGTTGGCGTGTTTCCCATTCTCCTTTGATTTGATTGATGACCAAAGCAGAATCTCCGTATACATCCAAGTGTTTGATTCTTAGATCCATGGCTTCTTCGAGACCCATGATGCAAGCTTCATATTCGGCCTCATTGTTTGTGCACTTGAAAGTTAATCTGGCAGTAAATGGAATATGGGTACCCTGAGGTGTAACAATTATTGCCCCAATTCCTCGTCCATAAGCATTGACAGCTCCGTCAAAGATTAAGCCCCACTGGGATCCTATCTCAGGTCCTTCGTCTGGTAGTGGCTCGTCGTAATCTTTCATCTTGAGGTACATGACGTCCTCGTCCGGAAAGTCGAAACTGGTTGATTCATGACCATTGAGTGGGTGGTGAGCCAGGTGCTCAGCTAGAATGCTTCCTTTCACGGCTTTCTGTGCGTGATACTCAATGTCATATTCTGATAACAACATCTGCCAACGGGCAATTCTCCCAGTTAAAGCAGGCTTCTCAAAGATGTACTTGATTGGATCCATATGAGAGATCAAACAAGTAGTATGTCGAATCATGTACTGGCGGAGACGCTTGGCAGCCCAGGCCAAAGAACAACACGTCTTCTCGAGCATGGAGTAGCGGGATTCACAGTCAGTGAATTTCTTGCTTAGATAGTAAATGGCATGCTCTTTTCTCTTCGTCTCGTCTTGCTGTCCAAGGACACAACCCATGGAATCTTCTAAGACGGTTAAGTACATTATCAAAGGTCTTCCTTCTACTGGAGGAGACAAGATGGGTGGTTCGAGCAGATATTCTTTAATGCTGTCGAACGCTTTCTGACAATCGTCTGTCCAGACGCAACTTTGATTTTTCCGTAGAAGTTTGAAAATAGGAGCGCAAGTTGCAGTCATGAGATATATGAATCTCGAGATGTAATTCAGACGTCCAAGAAATCCTCTAACTTGTTTCTCGGTTCTGGGCGAAGGCATTTCTTGAATTGCCTTGACTTTGTCTGGATCTATTTCAATTCCTCGTTTGCTGACAATGAAACCAAGGAGTTTTCCTGAGTAGACACCAAAGGTGCACTTGTTGGGGTTCAGGCGAAGCTGAAACTTCCGTAAACGTTGAAATAACTTTGTCAGATTCTGTATGTGATCTTCTTCATTTTCTGATTTGGCAATCATGTCGTCCACATAAACTTCCACTTCTTTATGCATCATGTCGTGGAAAAGCGTAGTCATGGCTCTTTGATAAGTTGCCCCTGCGTTCTTTAGTCCAAAAGGCATAACACGATAGCAGAGCGTGCCCCAGGGGGTGATGAAAGCTGTTTTCTCCATGTCTTCAGGTGCCATTTTGATTTGGTTGTATCCTGAAAATCCGTCCATGAACGAGAAAACTTTGGATTTTGTTGTAATGTCTACCAACATATCAATATGTGGTAAAGGAAAATCATCCTTAGGGCTAGCCTTGTTCAGATCTCTGTAGTCGACGCACATGCGGACTTTTCCGTCTTTCTTAGGAACGGGAACAATGTTAGCTAACCACTGAGGGTATTCTGAAGTGACGAGGAAACCTGCGTTGATCTACTTTTGAACTTCCTCTTTAATTTTCATGGCCATCTCCGGATGAGTTCTTCTTAATTTTTGCTTGACCGGAGGGCATTCTGCTTTTAATGGCATGTGATGCTCCACTATACTGGTATCCAACCCTGGCATATCTTGATAAGACCAAGCGAAGACATCTGAGAATTCTTTGAGCAGCTGTATCAAACTCTCTCTGATCTCTGAACTGAGCGAAGCTCCAATCTTAACCTCTTTTCTGTTTCCATCGGAACCAAGGTTAATGATCTCTAGAGGCTCATTGTATGGCTGAATGGCCTCTTCCTTTTGTTGAAGTAATCGTGAAATTTCCTTTGATATTTCTTCGTCTTCTTCTTCCTCTGCCTCGAATACAGGAAACTCAAAGCTTGGAGAAGTCATACGGTCGCACGTTTCAACGGGGTATTTTATGATTAATCTGCATATGTGTGATAAATTTTATTTAGACAACGAGGGAAGACTCGGTGTATGCAGTTAATGGAATATTTTGATGTTTTTTAAGGATGTTTTTTAGGATTACCAATTTCCGAAAAAAGAAAAGGGAAAACTAAACGAAGGAACAGAATGACATTTTTATTTATTAACAGTCATTTCTTGAAACAAAGACCCTATAAAACAAAACTCTATTGCTTTGGGCGAAGCAAAGAGGGACATTTTCCTAAGAAATAGTAAAATGCAAAGCCCTATGAAACATCTCTTCACCCTGGGCTATGGTGAGAGGACAAAATAACGGTGACAGTTCCTACTTAGGAGTGCGAACAACAGTTGTAACTTCAACAGCTGTCCAATAGTGGCGAACCCCATTGTGCACTAAGTAATCTGGAACCTTAGGCTTAAGCTGGCCTGTGGTAGGTCTTGATTTACCAACCACTGTCTTTGCAACACTCAGACGATCTTCTTCTACTTCAGCAGACTGAGCGGTGTGAGCATACCCCTTTCCAAGTGGAGTATGTCGAACTTTCTTTTGAGGAAACTTCCAATCTTCTGAATGGAGAGACTCGTTGTCGGAGACACTTTCGAGATCATCCTTTTCTATATTTTGGTCTTGCTCTTCTCCCAAGATGGCATTGACTAGATATGTGAACTCTAAATCTGTAGCCTCGGAAGGTGACTTGGGGATATAATCCTCAATGATGATTTCTCCAGATGCTGATGATGAATAGCAAGGGTTATACATCTCTTTTGGCTGAGAGAGGTACTCAAAATCACTGTTCCATCCAGTTGGAACAATATCTTCAAGAGAGATTCTTGAACTTTCAGGAGCGGAGTATTTCACCATGTAGTCGAATTTTCCGCTTGGTTCTCCTAATGTATCCCAAGTCTCTTCGGGGATAGGAGGAACTTCTTCTGATGAACCATGACTTCTGGTGGTGAAGCTGTCAGTAACTTCATCACTGCTTGGTTGAGTCTTACTTTCAGATCCTTTAGTCGGATAACAGCAAGGTGAATCAGACTCTGGTAGGGAGATGTATCCTGCTTTGTTAAGATAGGATAACCATTCCTCTTCATCGGTGTTTTCCGTACCGATGGTATTGACTGTTTGTTGAACAGGTTGAAGAAAACCTCCACTGTAGAAAGTTTCTTGAATTGGGAGAACTACCTCAATCCCTGGGATAGCTTTTGATGATGTTGGAAAGAATCCAATTCCCGTTCTGTTCTTGTTGTTGGTAGGAATATTAATGTGCTCCTAACCACTGGTAGTACAATCCTTTACAACTTGGATTGCATCTTTGTATGAAGAGATAGACGCTACTTTCTCCTTTCCTTTGTCTAAGGAAAGTGCTTGGAATTTAGTTCCAACAACTTCTTTTGGTTCTATGTCGGAAAATGATGACAGGTTGCTGACGATCAGAGCTTGTTCTCCACATACGGTTACCAATTTGTCATCTCTTATGAACTTCAGTTTCTGATGAAGTGTTGAAGTAATTGCCCCAGCCTCATGAATCCATGGGCGACCTAGCAAACAACTGTATTGCGCTGGGATATCCATAACTTGGAAAGTGATTTTGAACGTCTGAGGTCCAATAGTTATAGGAAGATCCACTTCTCCGAAAACTGACTTTCTTGATCCATCAAATGCTTTGACGATGACATGACTTTTTCTTAGAGGGTAATCTTCGAAAGATAGTCTTGATAATGTTGATTTAGGCATGACGTTGAGAGAGGATCCATTGTCTATTAGGACTCCTGTGAGTACATCACCCATGCAGCCAACTGAGATGTGAAGTGGAAGATTGTGGTCTACTCCTTCTTCAGGAAGATCTTCGTCACAGAAACTTAGGTTAGTTCCGGCGGAGATGTTGGCAACGATGTTGTTGAATTGGCTTATAGTAACACTTGGTTCTACGAAGGCTTGTTCCAAAACTTTCTGTAGAGCTTCCCTATGAGCTTCAGAACTCAATAGTAGGGAAAGAACAGATATCCTAGATGGAGTATGTAGTAATTGATCTACAATGTTGTATTCACTCCTCTGGATTAACTTCAAGATCTCATCATTTTCTTTCGCTTGAACAGCATTGGTTGGATGATTGTCTTGCCTATGTGGTACTTCCTCCGAAGTTTTCTCCACACTTTCTGTTGTTCTGTTGAAGACTCGTCCACTTCTGGTGACTCGACTAACATCAGCAATGTTGACAACAGACGGTAATGGTATTTCCTTACCATTTTCAATGAATGTAGCATTATACTTGTATGGTATAGCCTTGTCAGACTCATACGGTACAGGACCTGGTAAGTAGATGACTAGTGGAGCAACTGCTGCCTTCCTGCTGTCATACTTAACTTGCATTGGTTCAACTTGATTAATTTGAGGAGATACAGTAAAGACTTCATCATCTTCTCTATTGGCAAGAACAGTAATGGTATTGTCATCCATCAGCTTTTGAATGTCGTTGCGAACACGCAAGCATCCTCGTGAATTTCTTCAACATATTTCGCATCTACTGTAAGGATGGAAATCCGTTCCAAAGTAGGCAAGTCCATTTAAAGTTTTGTGGAACCTGACTACCGATCCTTCAAGATCTTCAACTTTGTAGATTTTGTATTCTCCTGGACATCCTTGAACCATGTTGACGTCGTACTCAGTTCTGACTCGGATATGTTGAATCCATCCTAAGTCCATTTGTTCTTGTAATGCAGCTTGAACTACAGCACATCCTTGATTATTCTTTGGACAAATTTTGCATGTGAAGTAGTTGTGAGGTGGTACATGACCGTACCCCGCTTGTCTAGCGTGCATCTTGACAAGATTTTCCCCTATCTGACGAATGTCGTAGATTTGAATGACGTTGGGGTGTTGATCTATCAGATTTACTGAAGCTTCTTTATGCTGCGGTAAAGGATTTGCTTGGACGTTTGGACTAGTATCTTTGAAGGATAGCATTCCGCTCTTCACTAATCGTTGGACGTCAATCTTGAAAGGGAAACAGTTCTCAATATTGTGACCTGGTGCCCCCTGATGATAGGGACAAGATTGGTCAGCCTTATACCATGGTGAAGAACTGTTTGTGGGATTTGGAGGACTTCTGGTCTGAATGAGTCCTTTCGCCAGTAATGTTGGAAACAATTCCGCATACGGCATTGGTACGGGGTCAAAGGCAGGATACCTTGGAGCCCGATTGTTGTAATTTGGAGGTCGAACCTGCTGCTGAGGTTGCTGCGACCTTTGTTGAATTTGTTGTTGCGAGACCTGAGGTTGATAAGCTGGCGCTGAGTTAACAACCGGAGTTATTGTTGCAACTTGAGGTTGTAATTTCTTCTTGATTTTGTGCAAGACATTGCTGACATCTTGATCCTTTTTCTTCTGGAAAGAACTTCCATACTTCCTTGGACCAACAGAAGATTCTGGCTCTTTGTTCAAGCGTCCTTCCCGAACTGCTTCTTCTAAACGCACACCCATGTTTACCATCTCGGTAAAGTCACTTGGTGCACTTGCAACCATTCGTCCGTAGTAAAATGGACTCAAAGTTTAGAGATAGATTTTTGTCATTTCTTTCTCTTCAAGTGGTGGACAAATTTGAGCAGCAACTTCACGCCATCTCTGAGCGTATTCCTTGAAGCTTTCTCTATCCTTTTGAGTCATGGCCCGGAGTTGATCTCTGTCGGGAGCCATGTCCAGATTGTACTTATACTGTTTGACGAAGGCCTCTCCGAGGTCTCGAAAAGTACGGATCTCTGAACTGTCCAAGTTCATGTACCATTTGAGTGCAGCACCAGTTAGGCTGTCTTGAAAATAATGAATGAGTAATTGTTGATTATCAGTTTGAGTTGACATTCTTCGAGCGTACATTACAAGATGACTTTGTGGGCATGAATTCCCTTTGTACTTCTCGAAATCTGGTACTTTGAATTTGTGAGGAATCTTAACATTTGGAACCAGACAGAGGTCTGCAGCATTCTTTCCAAATAGATCTTGTCCTCGAAGAGTCTTGAGTTCCTTCTACATTTGCAGAAACTGTTCCTGGAACTCGTCCAATATTTCATACACGCCAGCATCCTCACTTGGAGCATGATGATATACTTGTCCGCCCTGTGGAGGAAAAGTATGCATAATGGGCTGTGGAGAAGCCATGACAGCAGATCTTGGAATCTCAGCATTCTGTTGTGCGAAACCCATTGCCGTTGCTCTTGGAACTTCAATCTCCAGAGGTTTGTAACCCTCCGGTGGACGCATATCCATGGTGACTTTTGGAGCTTCAGAAGCTGGAGGTATGTACCCTTCTGGAGTAAAGTTATACGGCATGCCCCAAGGTCGGTTGGGTGGCATGGCATACTGAGGAGTAGGAGTAGAAACAATCTCGGAAACCACAGTCCTTTGTGGTTCTTCTGGCGTTGGTCGATTCTGTGCAACTACCAGGGCTTCTACCATACTATTGAGTCTTTCAACAGTACCTTTGAGAGTATTAATCTCTTCTCTGAGTTCTTCATTCTCTTGCTCAAAGTCTTCCATTCTTTTCTTGCGACTTGAACGAGTGTTGTATGGATGAGACAGCTTGAAAGTCTTGGTTCACCTCCTTCTCCTCCTCTCTTTCTGGAGAAAGGAAAGTGACTATTAGATCCGCGACAATTCTTGTGTCAGTGCGTACGACTAAAGCGATGCATGATATGCAATTAAGTTAATATTTTTCAAGGAAACACCATAATTACGTTATGAAACATCAAACTTTTATTAATTAAGCGAAAACGCCGTTTTTTACACACTTTGAAAAGGGAAATACAGAGAAACCGAGAGAAAGGACTCTAAAACTTTGATGATGAGCCGACTTCACGTTCTAACATCTTCTTCTGTTTCTTGAGCTGAGCGTTTTCTGACGTGAGCTGATCGATGATCCAGGAAGCAGGAGGGATATGATGAGAAAGTGACGATTGAGTCACTTGTCGATCGAGTACTTCAAGTAACTCATCCTTCCTTCTTAGGATGTTATGAATCTCAACGTTTTCCGTGTTGACGACTCGATACTTGTTCCTCCAAGCATTCCCTTCTTGGCATACCTTGTTTAATGCCGCTTGTAATTTTTCAACATCGGTGGAGAAAAGGTAAATTGGTTCCCTTAGGGGAATAGGTTCTTTGATGTTGATATGGCATCCTGAGCTTGAATGCTCTGACGCGTACCCATTGAAGGTAAGTGTTATACCCCAAAATTTGCCCACATATTTTTCAAGAAAACTCCAATCTGAAAATTAAGGGTCTCATATAATCATGGATTTTTATTTCAACAAATATCCTGACATATGAAATACTTAGTTTTTATACAGTAATTTGGCTTGCAGTTGAATTTATTCTTACGCAAACGCCAAATACTGTTTATTACTTCACACATGCTATTTATTTATTTACAGATAAATAGTACTGACACAATTGGTACAGAGTTAAATCTTTTTGCAGGCGCAGAATCAGGAAACTCAGACTGTACTGGTAACAGTAAATATTAGTTATTTATTATGTCTGTGTTTTTCTAACAAGTCATGTAAATAAACTTTCATTTTTCACATAAAACATAAAACAAAAACAACAAAAAAAGAAAATTAACTTTGACTGTTGATTTTTCACTCTAACTGCTGCATCAATACCTGGACAGTCAGTTGACAGCCAAACTGCTGGCAGTACAATTCTCAGTGTTTTGTACCATCAATCAAATCAATCTTTCACAATTCAAAATTCCAAGATTTTTGTTCTAGAAGTCTTCTGAATATCACGCGATTAGCAGAGACTCAACACTGCACAAAAATCAGGTACGCTTAACTGTCTCCTACACAAACAGTCCCTAATCAGGGTTTTTCTTGTTTTTACAGGAGCAACAAGTTTTTGAGAGCTCAAATGGATTTCATACACATCCATATATCTCAAAGTACCATCATACAAATTTTCAAACTTCAATTCACTCAGACGCACCGTCAGCAGCTCAAACAGTCAACAAACGACCCGTTTGACCAAAAAAGTCAACAGACAGTCAAAAATGAAATTTTTTGTCAAAGTCCATATTTTGTCAAAGGATTCATCATTTGATCATTGGATGATCATAATTCATCAAGGAAAGATCAAAAATCAACAAAACCCTAAGATTCAAAATTAGGGTTTTTGCCTGAAAAGTCAACTCAACTTTGACTGATCATAACTCTCTCATCCTTCATCCAAAAAATTCAAACCAAAGCTTGTTTTGAAGGAAATTCAATTATCTTTCAAATGCCATTGATCCCATGGTCATTGGATTCACCATTTGAAAAATATGATCAAAGACATTACAGGTCATTTTCAAAGTCAACAAAAAGACACTTTTTTCAAAAGGACACACAAGGAGCTTCAAAAATCATTTTGACATGAGACCAAAGGCATTGGTTAGAGGACTCTTTGAGGTTTCCAAAAAGTGCAAGATCTCCTTCATATGACAAAAATTGAAGGATTTACACCTTGTTGAAGTTGGCTAAATTTTGGGAAAATACATGAAATCAACATTGTTCAAAATGGCATTTTTTCCAAATGGGCCCAAGTTTTCAGCATTCAAACATCATTTCCATGTTACTATGGGCCTCCCACGACCAAGACTAAGCCCATACCTTTTTTTATCCATTTTTGCATGATTTTATCTTACTTTAAGATTAAAATTAAAAGGAAAATGCATGGATAAATGGTAGCTTACAAATCAAGCATGACTCACCCCAAAGAATCTTCATCTTTCTGCAGAGAAGTAAAGGGCAAGGTAGGTGCATTGAAGGCAAGGTGACTTGGTCAAGAATTCAAGCTTTTTTAATATTAAAGAATGCAAGATTTCAACAAAGGCAACTAGCTACATATTAGCTTCAATTCTAAGCACACATGGCTTATAAATAAGCTATCTTAGTTCAGCAACAAAAAAAGGGACAAGTTCAGAAAAAAGCTAAGCATAACACCTTTGTAATCACTTGAAAAAATTCAAAGAAAACTCAAATTCGAATTTGTAATTTCTGCTCATTTCAATACAAACTAAGCATTCATACACCTTCCTTGAACATCACTGAAACTATCTCAATCAATTACAAGCCTTGAAGCTCACTGAATCGAGCTACACAGGTCAAAAATTGTTCAAACTAAAATCAATTCGTATCTGGCTATTCACACATGTTTAACAAGATGTAGACATACTATTGAGTTTGGTTTGAGGTGTAGATCATTTCTGGAGCTTTAATTAAGTTTTAGATGCGTATACACGAAACCACCATTTTAGGGTTCTTCATCCCAAAATTAGGGTTTTCTAAATTAGGCAAAATTACAGGTTCTGAATAGTACCATTGAGTTCGCATGAACAATACGAACTCAACCATACCATCGCGCCAAATTTATACTCACGTTTGCTTGTATTCGCTATTATTACCAGGTGTAAAAGATTGGGTTTTTTACACCACCTGCAAATGAACGGTGTAAAAACCCATCTGAAGGTTGAAGATGATGCGTGGCGCCCTCTGATTCGCTGGGAGGCGCGCGCGTGTTTTTTTAAACTGACTTGGAATTCAGTGTTTTGCAGGTGTTCCACGTGCTATGGTCCCTCACCATCTGGGCCTTCTGATCCATCCATCAACTCATCCAACGCCTCAGAACACGCACGCATATCATACTCCCTCATTTAATTTCCATACAGGATCAGTATCCTTTTATTTTTTATTTTATTTTCTATTTTGTTTTAATTTCTTTGTTAAATTAATTAAAAATAGTTTTAAAAATCCAAAAAATACACAAAAAATATTTTTATACTTCTAAAATAATATACTATTTTATGAAATAAAAATATTTTATTTTTCTTCATAATTTCAATATTTTGCATAATTAATTAGTATATATTTATATATTTGCTTTTTAATTATTCTAACCAATCAAAAAAATCCTAAAAAATTGTTCTTTGTGTTAAATATTGTTTATATATTATAAACTAATTTTGTACATATTTTGAATCATTTTATCTTTAAGTTTTAATTATTTGTATAATTATTTGCATAATTATGTTTTAATTAACTTAAATCAATTTCAAACCAATTTCAAAAATTCCAAAAAAATTAGTTTTGTTTTAAAATTAATTAACAAATATTTTGTACATATTTTAAACTTAATTTCTAGGTTTAAATCTATTTTCATCTTTTTTCTTCATTTTAATTTAATTAATCATGCATTAATTATAATTAAAACCAATCATAAAAATTCCAAAAACATGCCTTTTATTTTTCTTGCAATTTAAAATTCCTAGATAAATGTATAGGATGTCAAATTCATGTAAAAAGGCTAGTTTACGTTTCCTGCACAATCGATGTAATAGCGTAGATTTACTTTCCGCACTTTACATTTCCGCATTTTAATTTCCAGCACATATAAACTGCGTGTATGTCAAAGATAAAATTGAACCGTTAGATCACTAACTTCAAAGATAAATATCTGAATCCAATCACAATCACACTTGCACCTCTTAAGGTAATCCTTTCTCATTCTTTCAAAATCAAAGTCAAATTCTACTGTTTTGAGTACAAAATCGAACCTTGCTTTTATATCCGGTGAAAGGATAGATTTTTAAAGGAAATAGGATAAAGACCTTACAACTCAGGGTAGACCTCCTAGTTTGCTTGCTCAAATCAAAACAAACAAAATTCTCATACACTGTTGATTTTTCAAAACTTTCAAAAAAAGACAATACTTTGTATACACCCAAACACGGGTTATTACAAAGTTAACGTTCTTTTCAAAACATCTTTCGAAAGATAAACAAGCATTTTGTATACATCCACACACGGATCATTACAAAATTCAAATTACAAAGGTATTTGAAACCACATATGAGCAATTTCAGAGCAATTGAAAAGTAATCGAAAAACAAGTAAGCTAAGCAAACTTAAGAGCCCATGGATAACCATGGATACAAAGGGTGCTAACACCTTCCCTTTGTATAACCTACCCCTTACCCAGAATTTCTTAAAGGTCTTTTTTCTGTTTCTTTTATAAACCTTTCCTTAATTGGATAAAATAAAAGGTCGGTGGCGACTCTGTGAATTTTCAAAAAATGCGAAAGCATTAAGCGACAAAAAAGAGTCAGTTCACGTATCTCTACAGATCAGAGGTATGGCCCGGAATTAAAAAAATCGGAGGTCCACAGAACTGGCGACTCTGCTGGGGAGATACTTTCAAAAACAAAATGTTTTCAAAAGGGGTTACCTTAAGAGAATAGATCACTTCGATGTTTTCAATTGATTGACTTGATTGCTCTATTTTTCAAAGGCTTGCTTGGGTATTTTGCTTGTGTGAAAGATTCTAACCCGAATCTCGAGATACCTTAAGTATATGACAATAGACCAAGGAAACTGTACGGCATGTACCGATACGGTTGATCTGGTAGTCATCGTTAGTGCGATACTTTGGTTTATACTGATGTCCCTTGAAAACGATCAAGGAGTATATTAGGCTTCCGAAATGTCATTAAACACTAATTTGTCTTAGAACCTTTTAGTTGAACTTGACTTGTGGCCTTTTAAGTGGCTAGCTTTGAAATTGATCGAAGTTAGTTATCCTCGAGGAATATTTTGATCGGCCGCTCGAGCGCCGTATTGAGATGTTACTTCCAAGGATCATAGAACCCGAATCCAATTCTAGGACAGGTTTTAACCAACACAACTTCAGTGGGGAGGGTATCACCTATCAGCTCCATGCAAGCCTTTAAACCTAAGGCTATTGTTTGATTTGTTTTTGTGTGCCACATGTTTGCATCATAAGCATATCATTTTTGCACCAAACACTTCAAGGATCAAAGAGTTTACCTTTGTTTTTGCAGGTAATGGCTCCCGCCACCAAAGATTACATCCGAATCAACATCTCAACGGTACCGTCTGAACTAAAAGACTTAGTGTCAGAATTCCCCAGGAATGTTCAATTCACTGAAAGACATGGTCACCTACTCCATTTGGTTACCTCAAAATTTGAAGAAGACATGATACGGGTCTTGTTCCAGTTCTTTGACCCTGAACATCATTGCTTTACCTTTCCTGATTACCAGTTGGTACCCACTTTGGAAGAATTCTCTGAACTAATTGGATTGCCTGTTCAAAATCAATTACCTTTCACTGGTTTAGAAAGGATTCCAAAACCTGAAGTCATTGCTGCTGCTTTACATCTGCGGAAATCAGAAATCGAGTCCAATTGGGAAACAAAGAGTGGAGTTAAGGGTTTACTTGCCAAGTTCTTATTGGAAAAGGCTCGACTACTGCTAGAAAACAAAAGTTATCCAGCTTTTGAGGAAGTTATGGCACTTTTGATCTATGGGTTGGTTTTATTCCCTAATCCCGACCAGTTCATAAGTGTACACATCATCAACCTTTTCCTAATCCGTAACCCGGTGCCAACCTTGCTGGGAGACATTCTACATTCTTTACACACTCGTACCATGAAGAAACGAGGAACTCTCATGTGCTGTATACCACTACTGGCTAGGTGGTTTACATTTCATCTTCCCCGATCAGTGTTGAGAAATGAACAAAGAATGCATTGGTCTCGCAGGATTATGTCTTTGTCTCATTCAGATATCCGTTGGAACAACTTCTTTCAAAGAGACATTACTATCATTGATCATTGTGGAGAGTACCCTAATGTGCCACTCCTTGGCATCAAAGGAGGCATCACTTACAATCCCTCTTTAGCTCTACGCCAATTCGGATATGCAAGGAGCAACGGTCCTCATGACATGATTATCCATGGCATTGTGTTTGATTACGAGAATGATTCTCATAGACACCGACGAAGGTTCATACACGCATGGGGCAGTGTCTATAGAATAGAAAGCAAAACTCTGGGGCAATGGAATTCTATTCCTATGGAACCCTACCTCAGATGGGTCCGTACTCATGCTCAGAAACTCCTTATGCCATATCCTGTTGTTCTACCTGTGACTATTGAACCAGAGGTCGAAGGATATGAACCTCAAGTTATTCTACACCCGGACATGCCAACTGACCTAGAAGAGTTGCAAAAATCTTGGGTTCAACTCAAAGAGGAAAGGGACACCTTCAAATCATACTGTCAGGACTATGAGAGAAGGATATTGGAGCTCACCGGACAGCTTCAAGAAGAACAGCAGATCAACACATTCCTGGGGGCAAAGAGAAAGCGTCCACGGGAGACCTGAAGGATCATTTACTTTATTTCTGTCTTGTAAGCCCGAATGAGGCAAAGAAAAAAGAAGCAAAAAGAAAAAAGAAATAAATTGATTAACTAACGTTTGTTTCTTCTTTAACAAATCTAAACTCTAAGATCCTTGAAACATTGCACACACATTTCACTTCATGCATTGCATATACATTTCATACATTGCATTCATATACATTGCATATACATTTCATACATTGCATACACATGGCATCCAGTCATACACATTGCATAACAGGTTCACATGACGGATTTCTCATCTTCTCGCTGTTTATTTCAGTCAGAAGAGATGGAATCCGAAATGAGCATCAAGAATCTCGAAGCACAGAATGCCCAAGTTCAAGTGGCAATTCTGGAACTGGCAAAGGGGCAGCAAGAACTGAAAGCCCTGATAATCAAGAAGAAAAAGAAGCCTAAAGGATCTGTAGGCGTGAGTCACCTGAAAAGGAAGATCAAAATCCCAGTCAAAAAGTTCAAAAAGCCACCGATCCCTGAAACCGTCGGTGATGATGAACAAGAAGACAATCAAAGCCCAGGGTTCTGCTAAACCCTCTCTCTCTTCAAATGAAGAAAATGATCATTCTGGGGACGAACCGGATGATGAAAAATACCAACAGCTGGAAGACCGTATGAAAGCTATGGAGATACAAAAAATACCTGGCTTAGATTTCAATGATCTAGGGCTCATCTCGGATGTTGTTATCCCTCCAAAATTCAAAGTTCCTGTCTTTGCAAAATATGATGGAGTTTCTTGCCCGAAACTACATCTGAGATCCTATGTAAGGAAGATACAACCTCATACAACGGATAACAAATTGTGGATTCACTTCTTCCAAGAAAGTCTGTCGGGTACACAACTCGAGTGGTACTATCAGCTGGAAAATACCAAGGTTCATACTTGGGAAGAATTAGCTGCTGCTTTTTACAAACAGTACCAATACAATGCTGATCTTGCACCAACCCGTACTCAACTAAGGGGCATGTCTATGGGACCAAAAGAAAGTTTCAAAGGATATGCACAAAAGTGGAGAGATATGGCTGGAAGGGTTCAACCACCCTTATCTGATCGCGAACTAGTCGACATGTTCATGGGCACTTTAACTGGCCCTTTCTATAGCCATTTGCTGGGAAGCTCATCATCAGGTTTCACTGACCTGATACTGACCGGAGAACGTGTCGAAAGTGGCATTCAAAATGGAAAAATAGGTTCCTCCTCTGGTACTACAAAAAGGTATCGGCGGGAGAAATGAGGTCAATGCAACACAAATTCAGAAAAGTCGCAAAAGTGAGCAGCATCAATCTGTAGGGGCAGTTCTGATCTCCGCATCTACACCTCAAAAAGATCAACAGCCAAAATATACGCATCGACCAGATGCACCAAGAAGAAATTTCACCAGAATCAACATGCCAATCTCTCAGGCATTGCAGCACTTGCTAAAAGCAGATCTGATCACATTAAAAGGTCCTCCAAAGAATGTCAACACTTCCTCTCCGAATTATCGCTCTGATGCAACATGTTCCTATCACTCAAACTGTCCAGGACATGACGCAGATCACTGCTGGGCCCTGAAAAATAAAATACAAGATATGATAGATGCTGGGGAAATTGAGTTCAATCCTCCAGAAACTCCAAATGTCATCACAGCACCTATGCCAAAGCATGACAAAACTGTCAACGCTATCCTGGACACTGTCTACATCTATGATGTGAACGAATTATCAACTCCACTCTGCGAAGTCAAAGGAAAGCTAATCCGAGCTGGTTACTTCCCAGGATGTGACCCCGACTGCTTTTACAGCTCCTGTCTGCCCAATGGTTGTGAAAATTTGAGGATGGGAATTCAAAAGTGGATGGATCGCCGTATCATTATGTTCGAGAGGCTCCCTTCTATGGACGTGCTGTGCGAAGTCTTTGCAAACGGGATGAGAATAGAAGATGCCTCAGTGATCTCCAGCTTACCATTCAAAATCTCTGCCAAGGCTCCATTCAAAATTTCTGCTACACTCAAAGTGGCATCAGTAGTCATTGCTAGTCCAACTCCATTTCCATACTCCTCAGAAAAAGCTGTCCCATGGGGATATGACGCTAATGTTTACATTCATGGAGTTAAGCAGGGTACCTCGACTGAAGAGACCGCAAAGTTAACTACTCCGACTGTGGGTAATATTGTGGGTACCAGCAAGATCACGAGAAGTGGAAGAATCTTTTCACTAGAAATTTCTCCAAATGTTGCTGCTGGTCCAGTCCGAGTCCCAGTTCCTAATCAAAATGTCAACGCTCGAGGCAAAGAGCCACAAGTTGAACAAGTTCAAACCCCGGTGGAGATCACTGCTGAGGATCCATCAAAGCAAGAAATGGAGGAAATATCGAAAATCATCTGCAAGAGTGATTACAATATTGTTGAGCAACTGGGGTACACCGCTTCAAAAATCTCAATGCTATCTCTGCTAAAATATTCAGAAGCTCATGCCAAAGCTCTGATGAAGTTCCTGAAAGCTGCGCATGTGCCTCAAGAGATCTCAGTCGACCAATTTGAGAATTGTGTTGCCAATCTAACCGTGAGCAATGGTCTCGGTTTCTCTGATGTGGATCTAACCCCTGCTGGAAAAAATCACAACAAAGCCTTACATATCTCTATTGAATGTAATGGCACCACTCTATCTCATGTGCTAGTAGATAACGGTTCTTCTTTGAACGTGTTACCGAAAATAGTACTAGAAAAGCTTGACTTCGAAGGAAATGTGTTACAACCAAGTGATGTTGTGGTAAGAGCCTTTGACGGGTCAACCAGAACGGTATACGGAAAAGTGAATCTCCCAATCAGAGTGGGTTCTCAAATCTTTGATTCTATCTTTTACGTAATGGAAATTCACCCAGCCTACTCCTGTTTACTTGGACGCCCTTGGATACATGGGGCAAACGCTGTAACTTCTACCCTGCATCAGAAGTTAAAATATCCAGTAAAAGGAAAGATTGTCACAGTCTATGGCGAAGAGGAATATGTGGTTAGTCACCTAAGCAATTCCAAATATGTTGAGTTGGAGGACGAATTCATCGAAACTCCATGCCAATCATTTGAGGTGGTCTCCCCAGATGTCTCTACCACCAAGCATATTCCTACTACTCCAACTACAGCTATGGCTTCTCTCAAAGATGCCAAAGCCATGATTGAACAGGGTGATTGCACAGTATGGGGACAGCTTCCCGATATACCCTACAAGTCTGACAAACTAGGTCTGGGCTATGATAGTGAAAATCAAAAGAATGATCAAAGTCCTCGTTCTGAAGGATTGATGTCACACTTTGTCAGCAAAGAAGTAAACGCTATTGAAGATGAAGGAGTGTTCTTGAACCATATCATTCAGCCATATCCAGATGAGATTCCACCCATTTCCATGGGAATGTGGGATGCTGTGGGAGAACCAAACGGCGGGTATAATTATCAGTATACCACACCTCAGAATTCTTATATTGCTTTGGAAGACATTACCCCGACTGGATGGGGTGATCAAATTGGAAATGACGAAAGTTTCACAAGTCCCGTCACTGAGCAATATCAAAATCCACCCAAAGAAGTATGGGACACGCTAGGAGAACCCAGCGGCAAATATGACTATATGGTGAAATACTCCGCTCCTCCGAGCTCACAAATTCCTATGGAGGACATTGTCCCAACTGGATGGGATGAACATTACGATGACAATTTCGCTCTTGAAGAAGCCAGGGAAATACCAAATAACGAGGGTTGCTTTCTGTCAGCATACACTCCTCATCAAGATGCACAAGTCTCTATTCAAAACATCATCCCGACTGCATGGGACGGCCCTATCGAGCATCTCGCTCAGCCAACAGAGATATCTCAGCCTGGGCTCTCGTATCCAGTAGAGTATATCCCTTATCCCGAAGGATCACCGGCTCATTTTCCCACTAATGAAATCAATGCTATGGAAGATGAAGAAGACAACTGCAACTGGAACAGCTGGATACTCCCTGCTCACAACAATGGATTGAACAACTGGAAAGCTGAGGATGTGATCTCCTTTGACCAGGAGTAAATGCCATTTCCTGTTTTCTTTGTGTATATTGTGCAAAGATAAAAATGGTTCCTGAACAATCGAACCATGAGCTTGAAAGCCGTGTGCCTTAGCACACTGGTCCTTCTATAAGGGCTTATCATATCATGATCATGTGCATTCAATAAAATCATGGGGCGCTTGCATATTTAAATTTTGTGATCCTTTTTCCTTCTTTCTTCGCTTTCAAATAGCTATGTTTTTTTTCTTCACACACACTCACATAACTAACATGCAGATTCACATACACTCTGGATCCAGTCAACAACGATTCTGCTATTGCCCGTCATGACTTTGAAAGTCCGATCTACCAAACTGAGGACGGAAGTGAGGAAGATTGTGAAGTGCCAAGAGAACTTGCAAGGCTGCTAGAACAAGAAGACAAGTCCATACAGCCTCACGATGAGCCAATTGAGGTCATCAACTTGGGCAGCAACGAAGAAAAGAAAGAAGTCAAAATAGGGGCTGATTTAGAACACAGCGTCAAGCAAAGACTGATTCAAATGCTGCGAGACTACGTCGAGATATTCGCCTGGTCCTATGAGGATATGCCAGGCCTTGACACGGACATCGTAGTTCATCGCCTGCCAATCAAAGAAGGTAGCACTCCAGTCAAACAGAAACTACGAAGGAGTAGGCCTGATATGTCAAAAAAGATCAAAGACGAGGTTGAAAAACAGTTCAATGCCGGATTCCTAAAAATTGTAAGTTATCCCCCTTGGATAGCTAACATCGTCCCTGTACCTAAAAAAGACGGGAAAGTCAGAATGTGCGTAGACTACAGAGATCTGAACCGGGCAAGTCCCAAAGATGATTTCCCTTTACCACACATCGATGTACTGGTTGACAATACCGCACAATGCAAGGTATTCTCCTTTATGGACGGATTCTCAGGGTACAATCAAATCAAGATGGCACCCGAAGACATGGAAAAAACAACCTTCACAACACCCTGGGGAACCTTTTGTTACAAAGTAATGCCCTTTGGTCTGAAAAACGCAGGAGCAACCTATCAACGTGCAATGGTAGCGCTATTTCATGATATGATTCATCAAGAAATAGAGGTGTATGTCGATGACATGATTGCAAAATCCAACACCGAGGAAGAACATCTGGGTCATTTACACAAGTTGTTTGACAGACTCAAGAAATACAAGTTGCGACTGAACCCAAATAAGTGTACCTTTGGAGTAAGATCCGGCAAACTCTTAGGTTTCATCGTCAGCAGCAAAGGTATTGAGGTTGATCCCGCCAAGGTTAAAGCCATTCAAGAAATGCCTATACCTCGTACCGAGAAACAAGTCAGAGGATTCTTGGGACGTCTAAATTACATCGCCCGATTCATTGCCCACATGACTACTACTTGTGTGCCGATCTTCAAACTGTTGAAGAAAGATCAAGTGGAAAGGTGGAATGACAAATGCCAGTTAGCCTTTGACAAAATCAAAGAATATCTCCAAAAACCTCCAATCTTGTTGCCACCTGTGGAAGGCAGACCTCTGATAATGTACCTAACTGTGTTAGAAGACTCAATGGGGTGTGTACTAGGACAACATGACGAATCCGGCCGAAAGGAGCACGCAATCTACTATCTTAGCAAAAAGTTTACCGATTGTGAAACAAGATACTCACTACTCGAAAAAACTTGTTGTGCCTTAGCTTGGGCGGCTCGCCGACTAAGACAGTACATGCTAAATCACACCACTTTCCTAATCTCCAAGATGGATCCCATCAAATACGTGTTCGAAAAACCTGCTCTCTCTGGAAGAATAGCGAGATGGCAAATGATCTTAACAGAATATGACATTCAATACACTTCACAAAAAGCAATCAAAGGAAGTGTGGTAGCTGATCATCTGGCTCATCAAGCAGTAGATGATTATCAAGCATTGAACTTTGACTTCCCAGACGAAGACATTATGCTAGTCAATGACTACAAACAACCAGGACCAGAAGAAGGACCCGAGCCAGGATTCCGGTGGACTATGGTTTTTGACGGAGCTTCTAATGCACTTGGCAATGGCATCGGAGCTGTGATCATCTCCCCCGCAGGAGGTCATACACCATTCACTTCCAGGTTATGCTTCAATTGCACTAACAATATAGCCGAATACGAAGCATGTATTCTGGGTCTCAAAGCTGCAATCGATCTAAGAATTAAATTCCTGGAAGTCTACGGAGACTCGGCCTTGGTAATCTACCAAGTCAAAGGGGAATGGGACACAAAGCACCCAAATCTAATTCCTTACAAAGAATATGTGCTGAGTTTGATTCCTTACTTCGAAGAAATCACTTTCGAACACATCCCACGCGAGGAAAATCAACTAGCTGATGCTTTAGCTACCATGTCATCCATGTTCAAAGTCAGGTGGGACAACGAGGCGCCTATGATCACCATTTACAGGCAAGATGAACCATTCTATTGCAATGAGATCAATACCGAAGGAACCGAGGAAAAACCATGGTTCCATGAAGTAAAAAGATATCTCGAAGCTCAGGAGTACCCTGAAGGGGCATCCATTAATGACAGAAAGTTTCTAAGGAGATTTGCTGCCAAATTCTTTCTAAGCAATGGAACCCTATACAAACGCAACCATGACTCGACTTTACTTCACTATGTAAACGAGAAGGAAGTGTAGCGGGGAAAATCTGAGATCTAAGCCATAAATTGACTCGACTCAATATTTCAGTGAAAGTCGCCACCGCGCTTTATTGTTTCCAAAGGAAATGGGAAAAGAACGAAAAAACCCAAAGTTTGTTTTTAAAACAAAAAGAGATCTTAGGAACGGGTGTTGATTATACAAGGGGAAGGTTTTAAGCACCCCTCATATCTGTGGTACTCCACAGGAACCTTTTTGAAAATCTGTGTTTATAAAAAGATGTTGTGTGCGAAAAGAAAAGGGTTTGTTTGATTTTTAAAATAAGCTCGGCAAGACTATGTCTTGTGCCTACATACCTCCTCGGTGCAATGGAGAAGTCAGAGCTAATGTAGTTCCGCTTTTAAAAGGAAAAAAAACGTTTTAAAAGGAATAAGCACATTTACCATCGTCGGGGCGAATACTCAGCCATTGATTTTAAACATGAGAACGAACGAATTCTTTGCGTCACTAATGAGAGAAGGGCGCCAACTCGGATAAAAATCGACAAGTATGCCACTAGCTCTCTCACGTGGAAAAGATTTCGTCGTGTCAATCAATATTAAAATCGTGGGGCATCGCAACTAATGACAATGATTAATTGTGCTTACTTTTTGAAAGAAAATGCCAACAGAGGCTAAATATAGTTTTTTAAAGAAGATTTTAAAAAGGATTTCAAACATAAGAAGTTTTTTAGAAAAAGAGAGGAGACTTTGAAAATTTAAGAAGTGGGAGGAGATGAAGAGGCTATCCTAGTGCGAGAAAATAAAAGTTTAGGGAAAAACGATCTGACCAAAATAAGAAGTCGACACTTGACACATTGAGTCAAGGAAGAATTCCCATCCTTTGGACTACCCATACAAAACCAAAATTACCACTTAGGGACCAAAATGAACTTGCAAATCTTCGAAGAATCACATAAGTTTCTGACAGAAATCGGACAGAGTAACGGTTGCAAATGGGCGAAATCCTTATCTTAGTGCTTTGGAATTAACCTTCAAAGACTTTTCGAGGAGATACCTACACACATCACAACAGCAATCCAACCAGACAAAATAACAAGCAAGATAACAGTCAAATAATGATACACAGTCCATTGGTCCTTAAGCGTTTTTTAGGTTTCATCTTGTTTATTAATGTTTTAGCATAAAAGTAAAGTATAGTCCAAGTGGACAAAAGAAAAATAGCGGAGAATAAATTTGACGTCCAAATGGACAAAATAAAAATAGCAGAAAGTAAATATGATGATATGATGAGTATAAGAGCGGTAAATGTAAAGGACAATATAATAAAAATGCGCAAATTAAAATTAGTCGTTAGTTGTTAAAGATAACCATCTTGAAACTTGTCAAGTATGTTATCAAAGTTAGTAAATAAAGATTAATAATGGAGGAAGGATGAATTCGGATTTAAATCAACCACATACAACTTCCTTTTCATTTTTAATCTTTTATCGATTCGGGACAAAGAAAAAAGAAGGATAGATGAAGAAGAAAGAACAAAAATAAAATAAGAAACTAATATATAAAAAGAAAACACAAGGTAAAAAACAAAAAAAAAAAATAATAATAATAATAATAAGACATATAATGATAATGGAGGAAGGATGAATTCGGACTCAAGTCAACCACATACGACTTCCTCTCATTTTGCTCTTTTATCGATTCGGGACAAAGAAAGAAAATGAAAGATAGATGAAGAAAAAGAGCAAAAATAACATAATAAGCTAATAATAAAAACAAGGTATAAAATAGTGAGACATATTTTTTGTGAATTTTTTCATAATTTTTAGACTAAAAAACAGAATTAATATAAAATTTCTAAAGTTAGAAACTAATTAAAATGAAAATAGCAATATAAATAAAGCAGAATAAATTCCAGCCATCTGATCTAGTCAACTTCAACACAGCATTGACATCGGAAGGTCCAGATCAAAGTACACTGTAAACACAGTAAGCAGAAGAATAGAGAATCAACTTTGATCATCTTCTCAGGTGAGGACAAGTGCTCCGATGGCCACTTGTCACTCACAGAAGCTACCAGCTCAAATCACTAGGAAATAATAATAATAAAGGAAAAAATAAAATAAAAAAATCTCTTCCATCCTTGATGTTCACGTGAAGAGAGAGGAAGAAAAAGATAAAACATCATCATCACCATTTAGTCTTTAATCAAGAAAGAAAAAAAAAAGAAATTCAAACTAATAATAAAACATTAAAGAGAAAGAGATAAGATTTGAAAAGATATCAAATAAAAAATTATTCCTCTCATTAAAACCAATGGTTCTCTCTCATCTTTTTATATCATAAACAAACAAAAAAACAGTAGAACAAGAAGAAAGAAAAAAAAACATGGTGACGCATATGAAGACCGGCGGAGGAAGATGAAGACTCACGGCGGCTCACATAAGATCACGGCGGCCGGAGATCCTCCAGCGCGGTGGCCGGAGGTGAAAACTTCCAGAACTCAAATTATTTTACATTTCCAGGTTCGTATTCTTCCCCTCTTTTCAAATCCGGAAATAGTTTTTCAAAGAAAGTGAAATAAAAGAGTAGATCTACAGTTAAAATTATGAATCTCTAAGCTCAAATGTAGCACCACAGTGCATGAATCACATAACTAAAGATGAATTTGTGTTCAGGTGAAGATATTCAACCTTTTGGAACCCAAAAAAGTGAAGAAACAGTGGTGGTTTGAAATTCCGGCGCGGTGGTTTGAAGTTCCGGCGAGGGAGTTTTGGAATTCCGGCGAGGATTCAGGTGATTTTTCAGAATATTCTCTGGGTTTCTGTATGTCAGTCTGAAAAGTTCTGAGCAAAAGGTCCCTTGTGTCAGTGTGAGTCAATGCTTTTATAGTGTAGAATTTAGGGTTTGCAATGAATAACGTGGGCTGAGAAAAATCTGAGTTTGTGTTGAGGTCAGGTTCAAACAAAATGTCAATTTCTTCTTGTGGCAGCCCAAATCCGAAAATGCTATCCATTCAGTCCAACAATTCACATTCTTTTTGTTTGCAATGTTTTTGCAGTTGATTGAAAAGAACCTTGGGCCTGGATTTAACTTTGAACTTGAATTACTTGTTGGTGTGAATGAAAATTTACCACAGTAACTTCACTTTGTACCATTATTTTCTTGAATGCTTGTGTATGATTTTGATTGCATCTTAAATTCTCTTCTTCTTTGCATATGATGAGCACCATTGACATGAAGATGGAGAGAAAAGCCTTGGAGGGACTATGGTGAACTCGAAGCCCAAACATGAAGTTTGAAAGAAAATGGTGGACTTATGAAGTGACTTCAATCTTGATCACACAAAACTTTGAATTCTTGTAAAATAAAATGTAGAAATTTGAATTCTTGCAACCATAATGATGAAATCTTGGATTGTCATGAATTAGATCTTTGTATGAAATAAAGACTTTTGCTTTGAATTTTGTAATCTTTGATGTATCGTTGGCTTGAAACTTTAGGAATTTAATTCCTCTTGAATGAATGTACCTTTAAAGTTCATGTAAAACAAATCTAGGATCATGAGTGCTAATTTTGCATTTTGAATTCCTTGAATGGTAAATGCCTTTGAATTTTCAACTTGGAATTATGTGTTAAACAATGATGAATATTTTTAAGTTCCAAGTAATTCCATATGAATTTGAACTCCAAACAATCATGCTTGCACTCTTAGTCTTGAATCAAATTCTAGAACAAAATAAATGTCCAAAAACTCAATATCATTTGATTGATCATGAACACTCTTGAACCAACTTTTAGCCACTTGACAAGCACCACCACAATGAGAAAATCTTGATTCAAACCTCTGAACCTTGATTAGAAACATTATCTGAACTTTTTGGTCTTCAAACCCTATTTGATAAAGAAACAAAAAAATAAAAAAAAAACATATTTTTTTGAGTTTTGATTAATGGTTAGTAAAATATAAAGACTATAAATAAATAAAAAAAATGAGAAAAGAGGTGTCTGATGATTCCCCTGAAGGTGAGCTAGAAAAGAAATAGGCACCAGAGAACCTCGTAAATGATTTTGATGTGATTTAAACAAAGTCTGAGACGCGGGATCTTAGGGTCAAAAATTGGGGTATGACAGATGCCCCTATTTAAGTTTCTTCTATCCGGAGATATGAAGATTGAAATCTTCGTCTCGACGTGATTGAAGAGACTTAAATACAGAATACACAATTTTTGGCCCTAAGATGCAATGCAATGCTTATGATTATGAATGTAATGCACATGACTTCCATGAGAGGGAAACAAGAAACCGCTGGGGAAAGAACACAGACTCCGCTGGGGGAACGAGACTTTGTTGGAAAAAGAAACTTCAATGGGGAAAACATTCCGCACCAAAAAGGTTAAAGCATCATCTTTCACTAGAGATGAAAGAATACACCAACTTACTGAAGGTGAACTACCGACTTTTACTGAAGGTAGGAAAGAATCTCAACATCCACTTTTTACTGGAAGATGTGGATACAAAAGAAAACACCGACTTTTACTGAAGGTGGACTACCAGCTTTTACTGAAGGTAGGAAGAGAAGACACCAACTCTTTACTGAAGGTGGACTACCAGCTTTTACTGAAGGTAGGAAGAGAAAACACCAACTCTTTACTGAAGGTGGACTATCAGCTTTTACTGAAGGTAGAAAAAGATCTTGACATCGACTTTTACTGGAAGATGTAGATACAAAGGCTTCTCTGAACACCAGCTTTTACTGAAGGTGCAGGAATAGCATCATCTGAATACCGACTTTTACTGAAGGTATAGGAATTTTCATCTGAACATCAACTTTTACTGGAAGATGCAGGGAACTTCTTCTGAACATCAACGTTTACTGAAGATGCAGGAATAGCATCACCTGAATACCGACTTTTACTGAAGGTACAGGAATTTTCATCTGAACATCAACTTTTACTGGAAGATGCAGGGAACTTCTTCTGAACATCAACGTTTACTGAAGATGCAGGAATAGCATCACCTGAATACCGACTTTTACTGAAGGTACAGGAATTTTCATCTGAACATCAACTTTTACTGGAAGATGCAGGGAACTTCTTCTGAACATCAACTTTTACTGGAAGATGCAGGGAACTTCTTCTGAACATCAACGTTTACTGAAGATGCAGGAATAACATCACCTGAATACCGACTTTTACTGAAGGTACAGGAATTTTCATCTGAACATCAACTTTTACTGGAAGATGCAGGAAACTTCTTCTGAACATCAACGTTTACTGAAGATGCGGGAATTACCGCCTCAATAGTTGACGATAAGCTACCAACTCAATAGTTGAAGGTAGAAGAAGATGAATTACCGCCTCAATAGTTGACGATAAGCTGCTGAGAATAATAAGTTGCCGCTAAGAATAGGGATCAACTTCTTCTTTAATCAAGGACGTGGCTTGAGAAAAGGAACTGGATGCAAACTGTCACTTCTGATGAAGGGACTTACCATTTGCTGAGATTCTTCCATTAGGATGCAAATTGTCACTTCTGATGAAGGGACTTGCCATTTGCTGAGCTTCTTCCACTTGGATCAAGAAGTTCATAAAGCCTGAGAGATTATCACTTGCTTTGAAAATAAGATTGATATGTGAAGACATACAAACTTGCTCAAATAAAGAGGCTTTTTGTCAACCAAAACATGATGGGGATAACATAAGTTGCTCAAAGTCAAAACCTGCCCCTTGCTTTCAAGCACAAATTCCAACACTGATGGAAAATAAGTATTTCAATATCTGATACCAATCATAAACAGATTCTCCATTGTTAAGGAAAAAAAAATCCTCAAGAGGTGCAAAATAAATGCCTTCTCGATCTAGGTTTCTTATCCTAGAGAGGTTCCAACATAGTACTTCAAGAGATCAAAGTTCAACTCCACGAATAAACCGGATAGAAATGGTCAAACAAAGCTTTGCCCCTTGAGGAATAAACTCAAATGGGGATTAGTTCCATCCTGACAAATGAGCTGAGGAGGAACACTGAAGCAAAATTCTTCCACGAGGAACAAACTCAGTGGGGAATTAGAAAGGATAAACACTTTCTGCTTAAGGTAGACACTCTAATGCAGAGAGATCATATACTTTGGGGGATAACAACATCAAACAGAGTGGATCAAAACATTAAGAAATGCAAGAATGGATATGAATATATTTTTCTTTTTTAATTTTTTTTTTTTTTTTTTTTTTACATGTTGCATGTATGAATGAATGAATGTCATGTATATGCTGACAAAACAAACACAAAAATACTAGGAAGTGACAAGACATCACAATACAACAGACTTGGTGAATCTCAAAAAGTTGGAGATATCAAAAGACATTCTTCTGAAGATCCATGCTAGGAACACGGCTGAGGATTCAATTGTAGATAAACCGAGGTCGTTGAAGGAACAAAATCTTGCTACAAGGCTCAAGAGAAAGCTACTAACTAAGTGGAAAATTCAAATTCAAAGTTCAAATATCCATAAATCCACTGAAAGAATACCAACGTGAACTCCGCACTGAGGGAAAACTTATTGGAGATGCACACCAAGCAAACTCTTTGGGAACTATCAACCTCTAAGAGGGATACCATATCATCAATTTCTACCAAAAGGGATAGAACAACACATCCTTGCAAAACAAAAGAATTAACCTGCGAAGGATTTTAGTTCAAAACTCAACACAAGGTGAGAGAGAAAACCCAACAGTCAACAACTTATCTCAAAACTTCTTAGTAGAGAGTGACATACTCTGGATTGATCATCGCAACGACCTTTGTACTTCAAGCTAATGAGGTGATCAAGGTAACTTTTAATTCACAACATGCCCCATACTACATAGTCTATGAGAGGAACTTGCTTGAAGAGGATTCATAGATATCCTTGGCATCATGAAGACTTGGAATAATCTGCCCCATATCAACAGATTCTTGGAGAGATTTGTCGAATCTCGACGTAACTGCCCCAGATTGACTGTACTTGTCACATTTGATTGGTCAACAGAGTCTTCAATCTTTGCCCCATATGAGTAATCAGACTTGTAAAAGCATTATATTGGGAAAACAACATGCCCCTGGAAATGTTTTAGATTTCTACGGATGATCAGATGTAAGCTTCCTGATTGTCAAACAAGTATTTACAAGCATAAAAATGTTTATCTTGAGAATGATAATCAAAATGCAATAATTATGTAAGTCTTGAAGTTTTATTGAAAGGATGTCACAAAACCTTGCGAATGAATCACTGGTTAAGGAATGACATTGATTTTTGTAAGCATATGATACCAACACAAGTTTTCAGCATAACCTATAGGAGTCGGGAACGCTTTCTTGTTTTAAGTATGCTTTCAAAATAAATCCTGCTTCAATTAGGACTTTTGTGGGTTGTATCGTGGCCTAGTTCACGGTTTTTTAGAAAAAAGAGATTTTTAGGCTCAAAGTTTATTTAACCCACCCCAACTTCGTGATGTTCTCCAGTCCTATATTCAGTTAACTCAACATGAGTGTTCATCTCTCAAAAGGATTTTATGCTATTAAGGATCCAATGAAGCTTTCTTGGAATAGCAGTCACCCTTCTTGTCTTCGTATTTGCATTCACACAGATTTGTTCTTTGCTGAGGACTTTTGTTTTGTAGTCCTTTCTTTTCATTTTCACTTTCCTTTTACTTTCCCTAACTTTTGCCTGGACTGATTCTTTTGAATTGGTCGTCCAGCGGGATGCTCTAACTTTTGCCTAAGTCACTTGTTTTCAAATTTTTGACTTAGCGAGCTTTCTTCTTTTTTCTCTTTTTTTTTTATTCTCTTTTTTTCTTTTTATTCTTTTGATTTGAACAAATCGTGTGACGTTGACTTTGTCTTAACTTCTTGAGAGGGTTGTGACTGCCTCGTTCCTTGGCAAATGAAGTATAACCATTGTGGTTTCACATTTTCATGCCTTTTGATACGCGATGGATAACCATTGTGGTTTCACATAATCCAACCTTTGATGTGGATATGACGTGATTTACTTTTGGATGCACATTCCCTTTTTGGAAAGACGAATACTTGGTCAAATTAACTGAAGACTACCCTGCCCCAGGTTAAATATTAGGGTTTTTCCGTTTAGAAAAGAAACTCCTACTTCAAGGCTCAAAGGGGTTATCAAGGGATTATCTTCCTTATATCTCCGGTGTTTGGGAATTTGAAACAATGCCTGTACATCATCAGCAGGGTTTTATTCAAAAGCATACAACCAGAAATTTTGCGTTTTCATATCATCATCCTCCCTCCAATCTTTGCATTAGCAAGAGTTTGGCAAAAGCAATTGGTATCATAATGCATAAAAAACAAATAAACATGAGTGAAACGAATGGATTACTTCAAAACAAACATTATCATTGTATTATCATTAACATTCAAAAATAAACAAGTGTCTACATGCAACAGTGCATTGAAAAACAAGAAATATTACAAATGAAAATCAGTAAGAATTCTAAAAACTGAGAAGGCTCTCTCCATCTGGGTTTGTGCTGAAGGAAACATCTTTCAAACTTCAGGCTACCATCAATAGTGATTCAATCATGCTTTGGCAAAAGATTGGCTTGAACATCAGAACCAACATCTCGGAAAGTCAAAATACCAGCATGGATTAATCTTTGAACTTCAGTCTTGAGAGGCCAGCAATCCTCTAAGCCATGTCCAGGAGCATTCTGATGAAAAGCACAAGTAGCGTCAGCTTTGTACCACCAAGGGAGTTTCTCGGGAACAGGAGGCGGTGACCTTATCTGAACCAAATTCTTACGAACCAAAGCAGGGTACAATTCTGTGTAAGTCATGGGGATGGGATCAAAATTCCCCTTTTGAGATTGATTTTGCTCGTTCGGTGGAGGAGCTCGTTGACGAGTACTCTGCTGATAATCTGGAATTGCATGAACTGAATTAGATACAGGAATGACATAGGAAACATGGTGATGTTGATGATGATTGTTTCCTCCCTTGATTCTCTTCTTTGAAAAGTCATTACCAAACTTTTTCACACTACCAGTTGAGTTACCTTCTTCAAGCAAACATTCCTTTCGGACATCCTTTTCTAGAAGCGCTTTCATATCCACCTCTCCATGGGAGTCAGTAGGTGTACAGACTATTATCCCCTTAGGAAAGGATGAGTTTAGAGTTTCAAGAAGGACCTTTGCCATCCTTTCTTCCATCACCGGAGGATTGACTTGGGAAGCAACTAGAGCCTCAACCAGAGCAGTCAGATGCTCCATACCAGCCTTTAGAGTAATCACCTCTTCACGGAGTTCACGAATCTCTTGCTTGATGCTTTTCATTTCTTCTTAGCACGAGTGTTGTACTGATGATACCATAAGAAAGGAAATAAGGCTCTGGAAAAACTTCTTTAGAAAGCAGGACCAAATGTAGAATGATGCATGCAATGCCAATGATTTGTTTTAATTTTTAAGTTTCAAGGAACTTAAGATATTAACTTGTAAACACTCAAACATTGGACTAAAGCTTCGATTAAGTTATCATCAAAATCAATCATCCATTTTGGTGGATTAGAATTTTCACCCCATCAACACCCAAGATCCATTGAGTTTGATGAAACTTATGATGTTTACAAGGAAAGACCTCTAAGTTCCTTGAAAACCAAAAGAAAAAGAGTTTTCATGGATGCATGAATGCATGGTTTATACATCAACCACAATCAAGAGCACATCAAGTCACACAAAATCACACAAGCAAGGTTCAAAAGTCCGACGTCACAAGCATGGAGTCATAGATTAAGAACCACCCACAAAGGTATGTACTAGGGAATTTTGTACCTGCCGATCGGGTTCTACAAAGGTTCCCAGAGTTTTCAATCTTCTATCGGATACTACCGGCACGCACAATTGCTCATGGGCGCCAATAATATGCCTAAAAAGACCTCGTCTGAGCGTAGCATCGCATGACAACAAGCTCAAATTGGTACTTGACCTTGTTTCTGCGCTACATCCTAAAAAGGCTTAGATGGGTTAAAAAGGTTCTAGGCCATTCAGCTTCTACGGACACTCACTATTGAAAGTAATAGCGTTCCTACGATAGCTCGTAACAACATCTACTACCTTCCATGAGGCCTCCACTGATTGGGGTTCCACCATATGATGCTCATGTTAAGGATCGCTCCTGACATGCAACTATTGGTCATACCACCTCCTATCTCAAGTTACTCACCAAAGTCCGGGTTAGGACTTTGTCTCATCACAGAGGAACCACCGAGCACCAAAAAGAAAAAAAACAAACAAAGCACATATCAATAATACAAATAAAAAAACACACAGATAAACAAAAATAGGCTTAACACACTTAAAATATATTCCCCAGTGAAGTCGCCATTTTTCTGTAGCGGGGAAAATCTGAGATCTAAGCCATAAATTGACTCGACTCAATATTTCAGTGAAAGTCGCCACCGCGCTTTATTGTTTCCAAAGGAAATGGGAAAAGAACGAAAAAACCCAAAGTTTGTTTTTAAAACAAAAAGAGATCTTAGGAACGGGTGTTGATTATACAAGGGGAAGGTTTTAAGCACCCCTCATATCTGTGGTACTCCACAGGAACCTTTTTGAAAATCTGTGTTTATAAAAAGATGTTGTGTGCGAAAAGAAAAGGGTTTGTTTGATTTTTAAAATAAGCTCGGCAAGACTATGTCTTGTGCCTACATACCTCCTCGGTGCAATGGAGAAGTCAGAGCTAATGTAGTTCCGCTTTTAAAAGGAAAAAAAACGTTTTAAAAGGAATAAGCACATTTACCATCGTCGGGGCGAATACTCAGCCATTGATTTTAAACATGAGAACGAACGAATTCTTTGCGTCACTAATGAGAGAAGGGCGCCAACTCGGATAAAAATCGACAAGTATGCCACTAGCTCTCTCACGTGGAAAAGATTTCGTCGTGTCAATCAATATTAAAATCGTGGGGCATCGCAACTAATGACAATGATTAATTGTGCTTACTTTTTGAAAGAAAATGCCAACAGAGGCTAAATATAGTTTTTTAAAGAAGATTTTAAAAAGGATTTCAAACATAAGAAGTTTTTTAGAAAAAGAGAGGAGACTTTGAAAATTTAAGAAGTGGGAGGAGATGAAGAGGCTATCCTAGTGCGAGAAAATAAAAGTTTAGGGAAAAACGATCTGACCAAAATAAGAAGTCGACACTTGACACATTGAGTCAAGGAAGAATTCCCATCCTTTGGACTACCCATACAAAACCAAAATTACCACTTAGGGACCAAAATGAACTTGCAAATCTTCGAAGAATCACATAAGTTTCTGACAGAAATCGGACAGAGTAACGGTTGCAAATGGGCGAAATCCTTATCTTAGTGCTTTGGAATTAACCTTCAAAGACTTTTCGAGGAGATACCTACACACATCACAACAGCAATCCAACCAGACAAAATAACAAGCAAGATAACAGTCAAATAATGATACACAGTCCATTGGTCCTTAAGCGTTTTTTAGGTTTCATCTTGTTTATTAATGTTTTAGCATAAAAGTAAAGTATAGTCCAAGTGGACAAAAGAAAAATAGCGGAGAATAAATATGACGTCCAAATGGACAAAATAAAAATAGCAGAAAGTAAATATGATGATATGATGAGTATAAGAGCGGTAAATGTAAAGGACAATATAATAAAAATGCGCAAATTAAAATTAGTCGTTAGTTGTTAAAGATAACCATCTTGAAACTTGTCAAGTATGTTATCAAAGTTAGTAAATAAAGATTAATAATGGAGGAAGGATGAATTCGGATTTAAATCAACCACATACAACTTCCTTTTCATTTTTAATCTTTTATCGATTCGGGACAAAGAAAAAAGAAGGATAGATGAAGAAGAAAGAACAAAAATAAAATAAGAAACTAATATATAAAAAGAAAACACAAGGTAAAAAACAAAAAAAAAAAAAATAATAATAATAATAATAAGACATATAATGATAATGGAGGAAGGATGAATTCGGACTCAAGTCAACCACATACGACTTCCTCTCATTTTGCTCTTTTATCGATTCGGGACAAAGAAAGAAAATGAAAGATAGATGAAGAAAAAGAGCAAAAATAACATAATAAGCTAATAATAAAAACAAGGTATAAAATAGTGAGACATATTTTTTGTGAATTTTTTCATAATTTTTAGACTAAAAAACAGAATTAATATAAAATTTCTAAAGTTAGAAACTAATTAAAATGAAAATAGCAATATAAATAAAGCAGAATAAATTCCAGCCATCTGATCTAGTCAACTTCAACACAGCATTGACATCGGAAGGTCCAGATCAAAGTACACTGTAAACACAGTAAGCAGAAGAATAGAGAATCAACTTTGATCATCTTCTCAGGTGAGGACAAGTGCTCCGATGGCCACTTGTCACTCACAGAAGCTACCAGCTCAAATCACTAGGAAATAATAATAATAAAGGAAAAAATAAAATAAAAAAATCTCTTCCATCCTTGATGTTCACGTGAAGAGAGAGGAAGAAAAAGATAAAACATCATCATCACCATTTAGTCTTTAATCAAGAAAGAAAAAAAAAAGAAATTCAAACTAATAATAAAACATTAAAGAGAAAGAGATAAGATTTGAAAAGATATCAAATAAAAAATTATTCCTCTCATTAAAACCAATGGTTCTCTCTCATCTTTTTATATCATAAACAAACAAAAAAACAGTAGAACAAGAAGAAAGAAAAAAAAACATGGTGACGCATATGAAGACCGGCGGAGGAAGATGAAGACTCACGGCGGCTCACATAAGATCACGGCGGCCGGAGATCCTCCAGCGCGGTGGCCGGAGGTGAAAACTTCCAGAACTCAAATTATTTTACATTTTCAGGTTCGTATTCTTCCCCTCTTTTCAAATCCGGAAATAGTTTTTCAAAGAAAGTGAAATAAAAGAGTAGATCTACAGTTAAAATTATGAATCTCTAAGCTCAAATGTAGCACCACAGTGCATGAATCACATAACTAAAGATGAATTTGTGTTCAGGTGAAGATATTCAACCTTTTGGAACCCAAAAAAGTGAAGAAACAGTGGTGGTTTGAAATTCCGGCGCGGTGGTTTGAAGTTCCGGCGAGGGAGTTTTGGAATTCCGGCGAGGATTCAGGTGATTTTTCAGAATATTCTCTGGGTTTCTGTATGTCAGTCTGAAAAGTTCTGAGCAAAAGGTCCCTTGTGTCAGTGTGAGTCAATGCTTTTATAGTGTAGAATTTAGGGTTTGCAATGAATAACGTGGGCTGAGAAAAATCTGAGTTTGTGTTGAGGTCAGGTTCAAACAAAATGTCAATTTCTTCTTGTGGCAGCCCAAATCCGAAAATGCTATCCATTCAGTCCAACAATTCACATTCTTTTTGTTTGCAATGTTTTTGCAGTTGATTGAAAAGAACCTTGGGCCTGGATTTAACTTTGAACTTGAATTACTTGTTGGTGTGAATGAAAATTTACCACAGTAACTTCACTTTGTACCATTATTTTCTTGAATGCTTGTGTATGATTTTGATTGCATCTTAAATTCTCTTCTTCTTTGCATATGATGAGCACCATTGACATGAAGATGGAGAGAAAAGCCTTGGAGGGACTATGGTGAACTCGAAGCCCAAACATGAAGTTTGAAAGAAAATGGTGGACTTATGAAGTGACTTCAATCTTGATCACACAAAACTTTGAATTCTTGTAAAATAAAATGTAGAAATTTGAATTCTTGCAACCATAATGATGAAATCTTGGATTGTCATGAATTAGATCTTTGTATGAAATAAAGACTTTTGCTTTGAATTTTGTAATCTTTGATGTATCGTTGGCTTGAAACTTTAGGAATTTAATTCCTCTTGAATGAATGTACCTTTAAAGTTCATGTAAAACAAATCTTGGATCATGAGTGCTAATTTTGCATTTTGAATTCCTTGAATGGTAAATGCCTTTGAATTTTCAACTTGGAATTATGTGTTAAACAATGATGAATATTTTTAAGTTCCAAGTAATTCCATATGAATTTGAACTCCAAACAATCATGCTTGCACTCTTAGTCTTGAATCAAATTCTAGAACAAAATAAATGTCCAAAAACTCAATATCATTTGATTGATCATGAACACTCTTGAACCAACTTTTAGCCACTTGACAAGCACCACCACAATGAGAAAATCTTGATTCAAACCTCTGAACCTTGATTAGAAACATTATCTGAACTTTTTGGTCTTCAAACCCTATTTGATAAAGAAACAAAAAAATAAAAAAAAACATATTTTTTTGAGTTTTGATTAATGGTTAGTAAAATATAAAGACTATAAATAAATAAAAAAAATGAGAAAAGAGGTGTCTGATGATTCCCCTGAAGGTGAGCTAGAAAAGAAATAGGCACCAGAGAACCTCGTAAATGATTTTGATGTGATTTAAACAAAGTCTGAGACGCGGGATCTTAGGGTCAAAAATTGGGGTATGACAGGAAGCAGAACAGATCATGGAAGAAATACACAATGGTGCCTTCGGTACTCATTCCAGTGGACATACAATGGCTAAAAAGATCCTGAGAGCAGGTTATTACTGGTCTACCATGGAAACAGACTGCCAACATCACTCCCGAACATGTCACAAATGCCAAATATACGCTGACAAAGTACATGTACCTCCAGTTCCATTAAGCGTCCTGACGGCTCCTTGGCCTTTTGCAATGTGGGGTATTGATATGATTGGAGAAATCAAACCTACTGCCTCCAACGGACATCGCTTTATCCTGGTTGCTATTGACTACTTCACAAAGTGGGTAGAAGCAGCTTCATTTGCTTCTGTTACCAAGAATGTGGTGGCCCGGTTCATCAAATACAATCTCATTTGTCGGTACGGTATCCCTGAACGGATTATCACGGACAATGGCACAAATCTAAACAACAGAATGATTACTGAACTTTGCACACAGTTCAAGATCAAGCATCATAATTCCTCTCCATATCGACCAAAGATGAACGGCGCGGTGGAAGCTGCCAACAAGAACATCAAGAAAATCATACAAAAAATGACAGTAACCTACAAAGACTAGCATGAGATGTTGCCTTTTGCCCTTCATGGTTATCGCACATCTGCGCGTACTTCAACAGGGGCAACTCCATTCTCCTTAGTCTATGGTATGGAGGCAGTTCTTCCAATTGAAATTCAGATTCCTTCCCTAAGGATTATGAAAGAAGCCAATCTAGACGAAGACGATTGGATTCAAACACGGTTGGACCAGATAAACTTGATTGATGAGAAAAGGCTCGCAGCTATTTGTCATGGTCAGCTATACCAAAAGCGTATGATCAAAGCCTTCAACAAAAAAGTCAAAAGTCAAGCATACCAAACTGGTGGCTTGGTTGTCAAACGCATCATCTTACCACAAGGTGATCCCAGAGGCAAATGGACTCCCACCTACGAGGGACCATTCATAATCAAGAAAATATTCTCCGGCGGCGCCATGTTGCTTACCACCATGGATGGCGAGGATTTCCCACACCCTGTGAATGCTGACATAGTCAAAAAAATACTTCTCTTAAAAAAAAACAGCTCGCTAAGTTGAAAACCTGAAAGGGCAACTTAGGCAAAAAAATGAGCGTCTCGGTGGATTGAAAACCCGAAAGGGCGGTCCAGGCAAAAATTAGAGACTAAACAAATACTATCCCGGTAGGCTGAAAACCTGAAAGGGCGGCCTAGGCAAAAGTTAGGGAATGAAGCATACAACTGTGTTCCGTTCAGCTGCCTACTCATCATCAAGATTCAACACCTCAAAGACACTGATCAGTCTAATCACTTTCTTCCAATAAGTGAGGGATGAGATGCTCGAAGACAGATTGGCAATAGCAGAGTTGAAACTTGACTGGATCATTTTCACATAGCTATTTATCTTCATAAATATTTTTCAAAACTTTCTGACAGTTTCCTACTTCTAGGATTGTTGTCTCCCTGTGCTAACCCGCCTATCATGGCTCTTTTCAATGCAGCTCTTTCAAAAATCACTATTTTCATTTTTTCTGTTTAAATACGTAAGCGTCCCAATGATAATTTTGAATGAGCATGTGCATTTGAATATGATTGATGTTTACCAGGAAAAACAGGAATAGCATTCAGGAAATGTCCCGATCATCTGGACATCATTCCATCAGAAAGAAATCACCAAGAGAAACGCATTTCTCAGCAAATTCCTCAAAAAGATTTTCTCTTCAAAAGAAGTCTTATTCCCCAGCAGGTTTGCTCCAGATTACTATCTTCAGAAGGTGTGATCCCCGCACCCGGACTTGGTCAGATAGTGCATCGGAGGATTATGCATCTTCCTCATTCCCATTTGAAAGGGCATCAGAACTTCCAGTTACCTTTGGTTCCCCAAGCAGTAGTCAAAGATCCTTCAACGGGATACCCGGGTTCTCAAAGAATTTCCCCAGACGAGGGTACTCAAGCAAGACAAAAGATCATCAACGATCACAATACATTCATGTCCAGCTGACTAGTGGGAATTTGTTTTTCCAATTAGAAGCTTGACATCACATTCATACATTCATACATTCATACATTCACATATTCATATTCATACATCATGCATCATACATCATACATCATGCACAACATAACATGCATATTTCTCCGGGAATATCTCACATTTACATGCATCATAAACATTGCATATCACTAACTTGATTTTTCAGGTAGGCAGATATCTTCAACAAAGATGTTCTCAATCACATGCCGTGTTCACCTGAATTCCATGAACGGTTCTCTCAGATATAATCAAGCCAAAGATTCATTCTGATCGCTTACCAACTCCAAAACAGACATCGAAGATCTAAAGTTGATACCTCAGACGGTTCCAGAACGATCTAACATTGCAGATCTAAAGTTGATACCTCAGACGGTTCCAGAACGATCTAACATTGAAGATCTAAAGTTGATACCTCAGACGGTTCCAGAACGATCTAGCATCGCAGATCTAAAGCGATACCTCAGACGGTTCCAGAACGATCTAACATTGCAGATCTAAAGTTGATACCTCAGACGGTTCCAGAACGATCTAACATTGCAGATCTAAAGCGATACCTCAGACGGTTCCAAAACGATCTAACATTGCAGATCTAAAGCGATACCTCAGACGGTTCCAGAACGATCTAACATTGCAGATCTAAAGCGATACCTCAGACGGTTCCAGAACGATCTAACATTGCAGATCTAAAGCGATACCTCAGACGGTTCCAGAACGATCTAACGTTGCAGGTCTAAAGCGATACCTCAGACGGTTCCAGAACGATCTAACATTGCAGATCTAAAGCGATACCTCAGACGGTTCCACAATGATCAACTTCCAAAATCTAAATCGGAAAAACTTTGGACAAGTTCCGTAACGATTATCTTCCAAGACTTAAAGCGGTAACCTTGGACGGTTCCGAAACAGTCAACACAAAGACTTTCAAATCCTTCATCAAGATATAATCAATGGATTCATTCTGATGAACAAACCCTCAACCCATTTACCAGGTGGCATCTAAAAGCCCATCTCAGGTAATGTTCCAATCTGCCAACAACATTTCGCAGACGACATTCAAATGCAACTTCCAACATCTCTTCTGATCAAGGTAAGTGCAAATTTTCAGGGCATCTAAATATTCAATCATCTTCTACCTTCAGATTTCAGACAATCTCTTCAGGTTTAAGAAGATTGAATAGGGGCAACTGTTATACCCCAAAATTTGCCCACATATTTTTCAAGAAAACTCCAATCTGAAAATTAAGGGTCTCATATAATCATGGATTTTTATTTCAACAAATATCCTGACATATGAAATACTTAGTTTTTATACAGTAATTTGGCTTGCAGTTGAATTTTTTCTTACGCAAACGCCAAATACTGTTTATTACTTCACACATGCTATTTATTTATTTACAGATAAATAGTACTGACACAATTGGTACAGAGTTAAATCTTTTTGCAGGCGCAGAATCAGGAAACTCAGACTGTACTGGTAACAGTAAATATTAGTTATTTATTATGTCTGTGTTTTTCTAACAAGTCATGTAAATAAACTTTCATTTTTCACATAAAACATAAAACAAAAACAACAAAAAAAGAAAATTAACTTTGACTGTTGATTTTTCACTCTAACTGCTGCATCAATACCTGGACAGTCAGTTGACAGCCAAACTGCTGGCAGTACAATTCTCAGTGTTTTGTACCATCAATCAAATCAATCTTTCACAATTCAAAATTCCAAGATTTTTGTTCTAGAAGTCTTCTGAATATCACGCGATTAGCAGAGACTCAACACTGCACAAAAATCAGGTACGCTTAACTGTCTCCTACACAAACAGTCCCTAATCAGGGTTTTTCTTGTTTTTACAGGAGCAACAAGTTTTTGAGAGCTCAAATGGATTTCATACACATCCATATATCTCAAAGTACCATCATACAAATTTTCAAACTTCAATTCACTCAGACGCACCGTCAGCAGCTCAAACAGTCAACAAACGACCCGTTTGACCAAAAAAGTCAACAGACAGTCAAAAATGAAATTTTTTGTCAAAGTCCATATTTTGTCAAAGGATTCATCATTTGATCATTGGATGATCATAATTCATCAAGGAAAGATCAAAAATCAACAAAACCCTAAGATTCAAAATTAGGGTTTTTGCCTGAAAAGTCAACTCAACTTTGACTGATCATAACTCTCTCATCCTTCATCCAAAAAATTCAAACCAAAGCTTGTTTTGAAGGAAATTCAATTATCTTTCAAATGCCATTGATCCCATGGTCATTGGATTCACCATTTGAAAAATATGATCAAAGACATTACAGGTCATTTTCAAAGTCAACAAAAAGACACTTTTTTCAAAAGGACACACAAGGAGCTTCAAAAATCATTTTGACATGAGACCAAAGGCATTGGTTAGAGGACTCTTTGAGGTTTCCAAAAAGTGCAAGATCTCCTTCATATGACAAAAATTGAAGGATTTACACCTTGTTGAAGTTGGATAAATTTTGGGAAAATACATGAAATCAACATTGTTCAAAATGGCATTTTTTCCAAATGGGGCCAAGTTTTCAGCATTCAAACATCATTTCCATGTTACTATGGGCCTCCCACGACCAAGACTAAGCCCATACCTTTTTTTATCCATTTTTGCATGATTTTATCTTACTTTAAGATTAAAATTAAAAGGAAAATGCATGGATAAATGGTAGCTTACAAATCAAGCATGACTCACCCCAAAGAATCTTCATCTTTCTGCAGAGAAGTAAAGGGCAAGGCAGGTGCATTGAAGGCAAGGTGACTTGGTCAAGAATTCAAGCTTTTTTAATATTAAAGAATGCAAGATTTCAACAAAGGCAACTAGCTACATATTAGCTTCAATTCTAAGCACACATGGCTTATAAATAAGCTATCTTAGTTCAGCAACAAAAAAAGGGACAAGTTCAGAAAAAAGCTAAGCATAACACCTTTGTAATCACTTGAAAAAATTCAAAGAAAACTCAAATTCGAATTTGTAATTTCTGCTCATTTCAATACAAACTAAGCATTCATACACCTTCCTTGAACATCACTGAAACTATCTCAATCAATTACAAGCCTTGAAGCTCACTGAATCGAGCTACACAGGTCAAAAATTGTTCAAACTAAAATCAATTCGTATCTGGCTATTCACACATGTTTAACAAGATGTAGACATACTATTGAGTTTGGTTTGAGGTGTAGATCATTTCTGGAGCTTTAATTAAGTTTTAGATGCGTATACACGAAACCACCATTTTAGGGTTCTTCATCCCAAAATTAGGGTTTTCTAAATTAGGCAAAATTACAGGTTCTGAATAGTACCATTGAGTTCGCATGAACAATACGAACTCAACCATACCATCGCGCCAAATTTATACTCACGTTTGCTTGTATTCGCTATTATTACCAGGTGTAAAAGATTGGGTTTTTTACACCACCTGCAAATGAACGGTGTAAAAACCCATCTGAAGGTTGAAGATGATGCGTGGCGCCCTCTGATTCGCTGGGAGGCGCGCGCGTGTTTTTTTAAACTGACTTGGAATTCAGTGTTTTGCAGGTGTTCCACGTGCTATGGTCCCTCACCATCTGGGCCTTCTGATCCATCCATCAACTCATCCAACGCCTCAGAACACGCACGCATATCATACTCCCTCATTTAATTTCCATACAGGATCAGTATCCTTTTATTTTTTATTTTATTTTCTATTTTGTTTTAATTTCTTTGTTAAATTAATTAAAAATAGTTTTAAAAATCCAAAAAATACACAAAAAATATTTTTATACTTCTAAAATAATATACTATTTTATGAAATAAAAATATTTTATTTTTCTTCATAATTTCAATATTTTGCATAATTAATTAGTATATATTTATATATTTGCTTTTTAATTATTCTAACCAATCAAAAAAATCCTAAAAAATTGTTCTTTGTGTTAAATATTGTTTATATATTATAAACTAATTTTGTACATATTTTGAATCATTTTATCTTTAAGTTTTAATTATTTGTATAATTATTTGCATAATTATGTTTTAATTAACTTAAATCAATTTCAAACCAATTTCAAAAATTCCAAAAAAATTAGTTTTGTTTTAAAATTAATTAACAAATATTTTGTACATATTTTAAACTTAATTTCTAGGTTTAAATCTATTTTCATCTTTTTTCTTCATTTTAATTTAATTAATCATGCATTAATTATAATTAAAACCAATCATAAAAATTCCAAAAACATGCCTTTTATTTTTCTTGCAATTTAAAATTCCTAGATAAATGTATAGGATGTCAAATTCATGTAAATAGGCTAGTTTACGTTTCCTGCACAATCGATGTAATAGCGTAGATTTACTTTCCGCACTTTACATTTCCGCATTTTAATTTCCAGCACATATAAACTGCGTGTATGTCAAAGATAAAATTGAACCGTTAGATCACTAACTTCAAAGATAAATATCTGAATCCAATCACAATCACACTTGCACCTCTTAAGGTAATCCTTTCTCATTCTTTCAAAATCAAAGTCAAATTCTACTGTTTTGAGTACAAAATCGAACCTTGCTTTTATATCCGGTGAAAGGATAGATTTTTAAAGGAAATAGGATAAAGACCTTACAACTCAGGGTAGACCTCCTAGTTTGCTTGCTCAAATCAAAACAAACAAAATTCTCATACACTGTTGATTTTTCAAAACTTTCAAAAAAAGACAATACTTTGTATACACCCAAACACGGGTTATTACAAAGTTAACGTTCTTTTCAAAACATCTTTCGAAAGATAAACAAGCATTTTGTATACATCCACACACGGATCATTACAAAATTCAAATTACAAAGGTATTTGAAACCACGTATGAGCAATTTCAGAGCAATTGAAAAGTAATCGAAAAACAAGTGAGCTAAGCAAACTTAAGAGCCCATGGATAACCATGGATACAAAGGGTGCTAACACCTTCCCTTTGTATAACCTACCCCCTTACCCAGAATTTCTTAAAGGTCTTTTTTCTGTTTCTTTTATAAACCTTTCCTTAATTGGATAAAATAAAAGGTCGGTGGCGACTCTGTGAATTTTCAAAAAATGCGAAAGCATTAAGCGACAAAAAAGAGTCAGTTCACGTATCTCTACAGATCAGAGGTATGGCCCGGAATTAAAAAAATCGGAGGTCCACAGTAAGGATCCAGGGAGATGCAAAGATGTTTTCCTAACAATCTTCTCCCTTTTGTGTGAACAAGACGCCAGGCTTGGACAATTTCCTTCTTCAGCATGTTGCCATGATCGTCGATGTTCTTGAAGAACAGAGACTCCAATTGGATGTTACTTGGTATATTTTTCATGGGATAGCCGTATTGGCGACGGGCTAAAGCTGGATTGTAACTGATTCCTCCCTTAGTTCCAATAAGGGGTATGTTGGGAAAATTCCCACAACTGAAGATGATCTTGGTTTCGTCGTTGTCAGGACTACACCACTCAATGTCCGTATGAGTGAGAGACATGATTTTCTGTGACCAGTAAAGGCCATCCCTCATGTTCCAGAAAGTACTAGACTTTGGCAGGTGCAAGACGAACCATTCGTATAACAACGGTACGCAGCATGTGATTAATCCTCCTCGCTGCAGGTTTCTTGAATGCACAGAGTGATAAGCATCCGCAAGCAAGGTTGGAACTGGATTTCCAATTAAGAAGATCTTAATTGCGTTGATGTCGACGAAATCGTTAATGTTAGGGAAAAAAACAATCCGTAGATAAGCAAAGCCAAGATTTCCTCAAAAGCGCTCATATCTTGGATGCTGACGAAGTACCGAGCTTGATCAAACAGGAATTTGGAGGGCAATCCTTGAATTCCTCCTCTACTCACCATATGAGTTCTGATGTCGACTACGTTCAAAGGAGTAGTTGCAGCAATGATAATGTCGTCAGGATTCTTTTCCAAACCGGAGTACGGATCTTGCGCGTACACGGGTATTTCAATCAGACGAGAGTAATCCTCCAACGTAGGCATGAGCTGATAATCTGGAAAGGTGAAGCAGTGATACGTTGGATCGTAAAACTGTACCAAGGTGGGAAGGATCCCATCCACAATGTTGGTATTGAGAAAAGGCAGAAGTTTTCCATACTTCTCCTTGAAAGCCTGGGGGTTGACCACCAGTTTTCCGAGCTTTCCCAGTTCCTCGACCTGGGGAATCTTGAAGGTGTATTTCCTAGCTCTCTTTCTTCCGTAATCCATGGTATAGATCCTTAAGTCCTTTCTCCGTTTCTCTCTTTCTATGAAGTTCAAAACGTTTGTTATTTAGTTTCCTTGAAAAACGACTCGAAAAAGACTTTTTTGCTTTTAGTTGTTTATTAATGAATGATGCATGAATGCATGAATGCACACACAAGAGTTTTTAAACAAACATGGCGTTGAAGGGTATAGTGGTCATGAAGTCAAAACGCAAACCCCGCCCCAATGGTAAACTAAGGATAAGGATTTTTGTACCTGTAGAACGGGTTCTAGGGGTTTCAGAGTTTTTGCTCAACCTTAAAGATATGTTGATTGGTATATATAAGAGAGTTTTCTCTGAGTGTAGTATCTGCGTGACAATTACTTTCGTAATCACCGCTCTACGTCCTAAAAAAAGGCTTTAAGTGGGGTTAATGTGTTTCTAGGTCCTCCTGGTACGAATCAGTCTCGGAATGCAGTGGCGCAGTTAATCACAACCAGCCAGGCAAATCCCAAGAGTAGAATTGTGAACCAAGATTAGAGGGTCTTCACCGGGAAGACATCCTCCATCCTATCTTATGTTGCACTCAAATCCGGGTATAGGATTTCTCACCACAAGGGGGAATCAAGCCCTTTCCCGATACAGAATAAACAAAATAAACAAATATATATGCAACAATCACATGAAATGACACAGAGGTTAGGCAGGACCTCTCTTGTTTGAGGGGGAATTTGGCATCCCTAATTCCTCATTGGGGCTGGACCAGCAACAGGTCAACCATTGGTTTGGATGAAAAACCAAGGTTTTTAACACTTATATCCCCAGCAGAGTCGCCATTTTTACTGTGGTGTCGTTTTTTTTACCTCCCCGTTTCACTTGGGAGGACGGCACGCTAGACCCTTCACGCGAAATTTGGAAGGAGAATGCGCCCGTGGTGGGATGAATTTTATTTCAGTTCTTCCTACGATATCACACGAACTTTCTTATTTGTCCTACGAGTAGGAAAGGGGAAAAAAGATCTCAACTAAACCCTAGGAGTTTGCTAAGTGTGGGGATTCACCTAGACTAGAAATTCGGGAGTCCGGGAGGTCGGTTATACATAGGGAAGTGTTTAAACACCCTACATATCTGTAGTACTCTACAGGAACCTTCTCTGTGTCATTGTGATTGTGTTTATTGCTAAAGATTGGGAAAGTTTCTCCTTTGTGTTAGGAGAAGGAATTGAATTGATTAAAGAAAGACAGACTGACTGACTGACTATTTTTGGTATTTTATTAGCTCGCTGAGGTTCCTTGTGAACCTCATGCCTACATATCCCTAGTGGAAGTCAGAGCTTAATGTAGTTCGGGGAACTAACTAGGGAAATTAATTATTTTTGGTGCCTTGCTTGAAGCTCAAGGTTGAAGCTTGAATTAAATCTCTGTTTACAGTAAAGAGACATGAAATCATCTTTACAGAGAGGTATTTGTACTATTCTACCACAAACATTTAAAGAGTGACAGAATAACTGAATTCATTTCATTCAAGAGGGGGACCTTACTTGTGTATGTGCAAGTATACCAGTCAAATGCCTCTTAAATGAAAGAAAGATGCTCATCCAAATTAGGGAAAGTTACCACATGTCTGGGTTTTACTGCCAGCTCATGCCTTTCAAAATCCTAAATGGGAGACTTGATTAAAATTGAAATTGAAATGGAAATGTTTGTTTGTTTGAATGTGGTAGAGTAGTAAAAATATCTCTCTATAGAGATAAGCTATGTCTATCTACTGTATAAAAGATTTGACTTTAGCTGGCTTGTATGAGGCCCAAGCTTGAGGCTTTTTGATTGATTTATTAATTATTATTGACTCTGGGAGATGACTCCATTGAGGATTAATTACAGGGTATTTTTGTGTTCTGTACAAAGCCCAGAATTGAGGCTGACTCTATTTGGAGAGTGTTTATTTTGATGGATTTTTATTTGGTGTTCTGTACAAAGCCCAGAATTGAGGCTGACTCTAGCTAGGGAAAAACATTATTTTCTGCCTTGTACAAAGCCCAAGGTTGTGGCTGACTCTAAAATAAATTGAGTGTGGATGACTCTATGGGGAAAAGATCTTAGGTGTTAGGAATCTTACACAACATATGGTTTAATCTACCTTGTACAAAGCCCAAGGTTGTGGCTACTGAATGATGAAGAACTCACTGGGGAGACTCTATTATCTGCCTTGTACAATGCCCAAGGTTGTGGCTGACTCTTGACAGGGGAGTTTTATTGTTTGGTGCCTTGTATGAAGCCCAAGGTTGAGGCTAACTGTTTTTGTTGGTTTTGACTCTACAAAGGAGATTTTATTTATTAAAAGACTGTTTTTCTTTGGAAGCTAACCCTTTCCAGGGATTTTGACTCAGCTGGTGAATTTGTCTGCTAAAAGACTGACTTTATCATGTTTTTGGAGGCTGACCCTTTCCAGGGGTTTTGACTCTTTTGGGGAAATTATCTCCTAAGAGAATGAATATTTGGTTTTGAAAGACTGATATTGGAGGCTAACCCTTTCCAGGGGTTTTGACATTTTAAACAGATTTTTATTAATTGACTTTGGAGGCTAACCCTTTCCAGGGAATTTTATTAAAATGAAGGAATGATTTTGGAGGCTAACCCTTTCCAGGGGTTTTTATTAAAATGAAGGAATGATTTTGGAGGCTAACCCTTTCCAGGGGTTTTGTTAAGATGATAGCAGAAAGATTATCTATTGGAGACTTCTTGTTTAAAGCCCAAGATGAAGGCTGACACTTTGAGGATAAGCACACATAGATCCTAGACTCTACTAAGGAAGATTGATGAAGATAAGGGTGACAGAGACTGTCCATGTCTCTCATTCCAAAAGGTGTACTCAATGTGAAATTGAGACAAACTTAGCTTGTTTAAAGTCTGGTTTAAATTGGAAGAAACTCACCAGGGTATGTTAAAAGGTGACTAAAGACTTGTTCCTATGTTTATAAGAAACATGATGGGTCCTTGTATACAAGCTCAAGAGGAAGCTGGAAATGCTTTTAAGAAGCCTGTGGGTCCTTGTACAAAGCCCAAGAGGAGGCTAATCGAGGGTCCTTGTTATAGCACAAGAGAAAGCTATGTAGTTTTGAACTTATTTTGGCTCTAAGCAAATGGGTAAGAGGTTTCACCGGGAATAATTCCTCTTTGGGTGGATGTGTCCTATTTTTTTGGATTCTAAGGTTTTTGCCAAGATGTTTCACCGGGAATAATTCATCTTGGGGGTTTGAACTACAGATCTCTAATTAGGAAAGAGCCTTCACCGGGAAGACATTCTCAATCCTAGGCCATATTCCTATAATATATATATAGTTTAACTGTCCTAGGGTTTACACTCAAACGTAGTTCTAAACTAATATATATGCACAGTTTATATTTGACAGTAATTTAAATAAAGACTGTAAATTGAAAGCTTGTAAAGCCTAACCTGGATGGAGTGGAGGCCTTTGGAGAAGTATGTACAGAGCCTCAACAATATTTTTGTTGTTTTGTTGATAACAATTGAATATTTATTATAAACAGTTAAGGGTTTTTGAAAACAGAAGAAGTGAAGATGGACAAAGGTCACATAGGTATCTGAAGAGTTTCACCGGGAATAATGCCCTTCAAATACCAGAAGAATGTTTTGAAAACAGAAAGAAGATTTTGAAAATACAGTTTTGAAAACAAGCTAAGAAGAGAAGGTGTTTGGGACTTACACTCTATTAGAGGCCCAGTACTTTACAGTACTGGTTACAAAAGCAGTTTGAAAATGATTTGAAATGGTATAAGGTTTTGTTGTTTGAAAACCTTAATCATCCGTTTAATCGGAGACTGGTAATAGCTTTGAAAATTGACAAAAGTCAACTTAATTAAGGTAAAGAATAAAGATCTATGCCTAATTAAGACCTAAACAAATAGGGTTTTATCATGAGCTTATTCACAAAATAAATAGGTTAAAATAACATGACAATATATATTTAAAGTATTTAAGAAAACACTCAAAAACATACTATTTTAAACCTAATTAAAATACATGAAATAAATAATATTTTTATGATTTTTTTTTATTATTCACAAAATAGATATATTAAATGACAAGTGTGTGAAAAATGAAGTGAAAATAAATTAATTTGATAGGTTAAATAATTGGTTGAAGTTGTGAAGAAATCAAATGGAAAAAAGTGGTAAAAAATAGGGTTTTGTCACCAACCAGGTTTGAACCCACGCCCTTTATGTTACCAGCCCAAAACAACACCACTGAGCCAACGCGCGCTTAGTGACAAAAGAATGGTTCCATTGCAAATCATACATTACTCAAGTGCATAGAAGCAATAAAAGAGAAATAAAATCAAAAGGTCTGGGGCGAGGGGGAATGGAACCCCAGACCTTGGGCACGCGCAACACACAAACACTCTTTACCACTGGGCTATCACGTTTTAGTCGTTTATAAGACAACTATCACTCAAAATAAAATAAACTCTTTCCTGAATTTGAATTTTTGCGCGCCACCACCATTGTCATCTTCAACCTCTAGCTTTGAATTTTTGAAAATCTGAACTCTCTCAACTCTCAACCATTTACAACGATGTAAAGACCAAACTTGCTCTAAATTCACTCACGATTCTAAATATGTAACTAACATAGATTTATATTAACTACATCTAACTAATTTACCAGAAATCGTGAAGAACCCTAAAATTTAAAAATCAAATTAAATGGCTATACTGAAAGATAAATGAATGATGATAGAGGGTTTTCAATCCTCTGATGATGCTGAACAAGATAGAATCGAGCTATATCATAAAGAGTGCTTAAATTAAAGAGGTGGAGTTCAGAAACTTACCTCTGAAAATGGAGGTCGTGAGGATGATAGAGAGCAACTGGGCTTGTATGAATGATCCCAAAAGCTTCCTTGGGACTCAGTGATGCTAACTGAATGCTTGTTGTAACCTCAATCCTTCTGAATTGTTCTATGGACCTCCCTCGATTTGAGCTTCAAGTGAACATGGAGAGTGATGATTCTTGAGTTACAGATGAGCTGCAACCATCTGAACAGCTTCACTACCTCCTATGGAACGTGCCTGGATGCTTGGCTCGATTGGAAACCTTCTGAATTGCACTATGGACCTCCAACTGCAACAGCTTCAAAGTGAGAGCAACGATGGTGTTCCTCCACTTACAGAAATGATCCAGGTGCTTGGATCACCTCAAATGACCTCCCTTGAGATGTTAGAATGCTTACTTTCCAAAGATAAGCTCTGGTTTGAAGAAAACGATTCTTCTTGCCAAAGAACTTTGAAAAACAATAAGCATGAGAAGAGAAAGAGAAAGCAAGGAATATGGTTGCTTTGGTGTGTTTTTCTACTGAAGTATGCCCTCCTATTTATAGGCAAATGAATGCAGATCAATTGACTGTGGTGAGCTTGCTTAATGAAAGAAGTTTGGTTTCTTAGCCAAGAAATTTTGAAAAGATCCTAAATGCAATGATGCATTTTCGGGCTAGCTTCCCCTATCCATTGATTCTATCTGATATTGGGGAACATTTCAGATGCAAAGTGAGCTCTAATTGGTTGGTGAGAAGATTCCTTGGGTGATTCATCAATTTGCCATAAATTCACAAATGTAATCATTACATAATCACATGTTCTTGTTTTAGGAATCTTCTTCAATTATCATGGCATGGTGAAAATGAATGCATGGTATGTTTTCAGATGTGTTATGGGTCGTGTAGCATCCATATTTGAGGTCATGTGCACAAAATTTCAAAGTTCCAAAATGATGCATGACCTATAATTTCACTTCATGAGGCCAACTTTGAACAAGCATAACTCTTAGCTCAAAATGAATTTTGAGAAGGTTGAACACAATTTGGAAAGCCCTAAACATCTACTTCAAATCATTAGTTTGGAGTTTCTTCAAAATCCTTTGGCAAATTTGTGAAAAATGAGGCCAAAGTTGGAAGAAAACTAGGTTAAAACACTTAGAAAAATTTCTAAGTGTTTATGACCTAAAACTCCAAAATTTCCAAAACTCTTAAATGATTGATCTTTTGAAAAAATTTCCTTTGTAAGATGTTGTTTTATTTTGCAAGGTCTACAACTTTCATGTTGGAAGTTTTTTGAGTTGTGTAGGTGAAATTTTGAGTTCCCACAATGCCCTCAAAAACCTTAATATCCATATATTGATGATATTGATCCTTTAAAGTCATGGTTTGACCAAAAATCTTAAAAGTCAAAGGTGAACCCATACAGTTGACTTTTTCCAGATAAGGTGAAATTTTGGACTTTTGTGTAGAATCAAGATCTTCTCCTCAAATGAATGATGTAAATGGATTATATTGAGTTAGTAGAGGTTCTTGAATCATGTCTTGAGTTTTGGATCCATGCCCTGATTAAAAGTCAACTATCCTAGTGAATTAGGTCAAAAACCCTAATTGTCGACCATATGAAAATAATGACTGTAGACCTTGAATTGAGGTGTGATGTCCAGTGGATCTTGTCATATGAGTTATTTAAAAATGATTGATGTCTTTGAATGATCCCCTGGGCTTTTTAGGGTTTCCCAAAGGTGATCCCTGATTTTAGTCCTTGATAGGCTAAAAAACCCTAGTCTGGTGACCTGAGTAAACCTGTACTCAAATGACTGGGTGTCTAATCAATCATAGGTGAAATAATGAAGCTCTTGAGTCTTATGATTGTATTAGAGACTAATCCTTCTATTGATTGATCCTTTGCCTGAGTTTTCTTGTTTTTGAGCATCCTCGATTAAATGCCTAGATGAAGAAGTGACTGCTCTGGGTACTTGCTTTGACCTGATGAAAATCCTAAAGATATGTCATCTCAGGGGGGTCAAAAATTAGGGTATGACAGTCATTTTATTTCGATTAGATGACATGGAACAATTGGTAAGAAGGTAAGGCGTGTAGGTATAAAGTCACGGGTTCGAATCTCACTTCTAACTTTTTTTCTCACTTTTTTCCTTTTATTTGTTTCTAACTAATTTTAATTTTATTCTTATTTATATTCATAAAATAAAAAAAAGTATTCTTTTTGTTTATATATTTATTGTTTTTTGTTTTGTTATTTATTTTTAGTGACATTATTATTTTATGCATTATTATCAAAATAAATAAAAATAGGTGTCCTTTTTATATTATGAAATAACCCAAATTAATTTAGTTGGTCCAAGCCCATTCTTTTTAACCTAATTTATTCTATAAATACTAACATTTTTTTGTGCACTAAGGGATTTTCCAAAAATCACTAACCTAATCTCTCTCACTCATACACAAAAACCCTTATTTTTATAAGAATTTTTTGACCTTTCAACCCATACCGCGGGTACATACAGTTATACAACAAAAGTTCCTCACACCACTACTCATGTTCTTCACGTTGATACCATATAGATACCCCACAACCTTTTTTATATACTTCCTCCCTGCAACCAAACAATAACGATCATCAAAACTAAATCAACAAACAACACCACGGCGTCGCTCCGTTGTCATCCGCGAAGCTTCCTTCGTTCACCATAAGCCACCGCCTCAACATCATAGCGGATTCGAAACGCAACAAATAACCACCACTGTTTCATCGGATCTGAACCGAGCACTTCAACACATCATAACGCAACTCAACGCATCCGGCTTAACGCTCAGCTTCGCACTGATCATCATCATCCGTTCAAGTCAGCACAACACTCGCGTTGCCGACATCGTGAAAACGGTAATCGCTACCTCTGCGTCGTTTTCTTTTTTCCAATAATTGATATTGTTGCTATTTTTTAGTTGAAACAAGTTGAGTTTGGCATAGGGAGATGAGAGTTTGGAGGTAAACTCTAAGACCCTTGCATATGCATCATTTAGGTTTTTTTAAAATGTTTAGAAATCATCGTATGATGCATGTAACCGTCCAGAATAGTGTCTGATGATGTTTGTTGAGATTGTTTGTTGGTTGAACCGTGCGTTTTTGTTTATGGAATTTTCTGTAAACATGGTGGATCCGCAACTTTGAGATCCTGTTTCTCTATGATGTAGCCTTTGTTTTGCTTCAAATTTGTGATGGTGGCGTTCATGGCATTTAGATCTATAATTTTGGTTCAAATTTTGTTCGATTTCATTGAGAATTGATTGAGTTATGTCCATGTGAAGATTGGATGATGAAGTTGTTTCTAGAGCTTCCATGGTGTTGGTTTTCACGATTTATATGTAGTATGGGGAAGAAGATGATGTGTTGGAAGCTTGCTATTGGCTTTAGGTCTTGTTTTGTCTTTTAGTAACTAAAGTAGTAACTAAAGTAGAAGGTGACCAATTGATAATAGTCCACATAAGTTTATTACATTCTTTTTTTTTACTCCATTAAAAATCAGAATTGTGTAATATAGTCTAAAAATGTGATGGGCCTTCTCCAAACAGCCCACCCGAATTGCTTCTAGTGATACCCTGCTGGATTCGTGCACCCTCCATGTGTACAGCTTTTGAATTTAATTCACGGGCTTATTTTCCCAGCCCATCAGCTCAGCGGCCCAGCAAATTGGTTATACACACCCTGTAGTACTGTGCACGTCCCTTTAATGTTTTATTTTAATAATTTTTTTTTCTTTTTTTGTTTTTAACTTTGTTTTAATTCATAAGATTATTAAAATACAAAATTATGTTCACTAATTAGATTTTATTTTCTCATATAAAAAATATAAAAAATATGTTGTTTTATTTCTTTTAGAATTTGATATGTTTATTTTAATATTTTCTTTATTTAATCACGATTAATAATTGTTAATATTTCTTTACCATTATTCGTGTTTCATTCCATATATCCATACTAACATTTTCTTATTGCGAGGTACATTCGAGTTGTTCATATATTCTCGTGGATATTTGCAAATTCATCCTCAACCTCCTCCTTCTATTTTTTGCTTTTTCCATTTTTTCAAGGTTAACCCCGAGGTTTCCTCCGACCGCCAACCATATCAGATCAAATGCAAAGCTAAGTGCTTTTTATCTATTCATTTTTTTAATTTCTTTATCTTTTTATTTTTTAGGGGTAGTTTCGTTTGACTTCGAACCGATAATGCACTCACCCCTTGTTTTCTGTTTATTCTTCCTTTTCCAAATCTTCAGGGTTTGTCAAATTGCCAAAGCTTCGAGTATCGGTAACCCTAAACCTTGATCTTAATTATTACTTGTGTTAGACCTGTAGTATTATATCCCGCTGGTTACAATTCCCCTCCCCCATAATTGTCTATATTATTGCGTGGTTAGTAATCCTAGGGAGTGCAAGCCTTGAACTGAATTAGGATAACTAATTATAAGATAGTATACTAAATACAACCACATGATTGTTGCACACACGCACACTTTTGGGGTAACCTCTCTGTTGCCTGTTGCCTGTTTCCTGTTGCTTGTTGCCTTGTTGCCTTGTGTATTTTTTTGCAGAATAGCCAGTCCCTCGAATACGAGGATACCTCAGCCATGTTGCCTCGATTAAGATCATGGTCCCTAATGATGCTGCCTTCGATACACTAAAAAATGATCTTGACCCTCGGAAGTTGCCTACGAAAAGGCTGAGGTATCCTCTGGATGCCTACGAAAGGCTATTCTGATCATTCCCTTAGACTACCTGCCTCTCTATGGCATGGGTCAGTCTTATGGCGAACGATAATGCGATGACCCGTTTACATCCAAACGAAAGGCTTCCTGCCTTCTTATGGCAAGGATAGACCCTTTCATCCTTTAAGGCTAAAAGAAACCTATCATCTAAGTTCGAGGTAAATGCCCCTAATTGCTTTGCCTTGCTCTAAACTTTATATTCTTTCTCATAATCCTTCAAAAGGGCTACGCTCATTTACGAGCGAAAGTCCCTATCTTTTTCATCTACATTTCTAAAAAACAAAAGCGAGCAAAGCAATTAAGAGCCCATGGAAAACCATGGATGCAAAGGGTGCCTTACACCTTCCCTTTGCATAATTACCCCCCGAACCCTATTTTATTTAAAAGGTTTTTCCTGTTTCTTTTAGCCTTTCCGATATTTGGATAAAATAAAAGTCGGTGGCGACTCTTGCTTAACCACGACATTCTCGATTATAAAAAGTCAGTTCACCGTATTACAGAACTGGCGACTCTGCTGGGGAGAATTTTCTTATAAAAGAGGGGTTACCTTAAAAGTTTAGGATCACTTAATTGTATTCTATTGTTTGCTTTGCTTGCTTTACTTTTCAGGGCTGTTTTGGGAAATAACTGAAGGAAGAATCCTACACCCGGATTCAAGTACATCTAAGATAGGAAGTGGCATAGTCATGGCGACCTCCTTCATGTATGTGGAGGATTGGTCAATATGAGAGTTCACGCTTAAGTTAGGCCTCTATGGGTGTTTGCATGCTTCTCTTGTATGAGGGAGGTTCGTGCGGATGTCTGTGGGTGAGTCGGAGCTTAAAGACCTTTAGTTACCTTTAACCCATCTTGACTTTTAGGAACGTAGTGGGGGGACTACTCTTGATGTATGTTGAGAGCATAGTCGCTACCCGATACTACAACTCAGATAGGTTCTTTCTCAAAGTATCATTGCATGGTATGTATGTATCATGTTCGAGGGTGCTTTAGGAGGGCTGACAATTCTGGGTCACTTGGTAGAACCCGTTGCTGAAATCTCTTTATCCATAGAAATACCCTTGGGAAGGACACCTGATCAAACTCCATGCAAGCCTTAAGCCGAAAATTGTGTGACTTGTGTGACTTATTTGTGTTTACTACTAACCTTCGTTTCCTCGCAGGTTTTGTTGAAAGGACTTGTTTGTCCTTACCATCCCACACTAAGTCTAACGAACTGCATTCGCATAACATCATGACATCATGACATCATAAGCATAAAATGATTTAACTAACCCTTTCAAGGATCCTAGGGATTTAGGGCGCACAATTTCAGGTGCCCTTATCAAAGGTTGATTTCCTAATCAAGGGGCAAGAGGATTTATTTTTCTCTGGCCACATACCTTCCAATTCAAAGACACGGTACCTATCAAGGGGCAAGAGGATTTATTTTCCTCTGGCCACGTACCTTCCACTTCAGAGACTCAGTACCTATCCAGGGGCAAGAGGATTTATTTTCCTCTTGCCACATACCTTCTAATTCAGAGACTCAGTACCCATCAAGGGGAAAGAGGATTTATCTTCCTCTAGTCATGTACCTGCAAATTCAGAAGTATCCCGAATCAGAGGCTATGACCCACCAGATATGGTGAGCTTGATTCTCAAAGAAGAACATCCAAAAATCAGAGTTCTTCAAACGAAGATGCGACCAAATCATTTTCTAATGTTTCTAACTAAATTCCTAAAGATCCTTGAAAAGATTGCATTTGCATTCATAACATCACATAAAACTAACTTTGCCTTTCAGGTCGACCAACTGGTCAGACAAATACCATCAAAAAATCAATCTCTGTCAGATATACATTCTGGAAAGCATATCCCTCCAGACATTCTGAAGACACCTACATCAGATATACATTCCGGAAGCTCGAACCCCGGACATTCTGAAAGTTCCAATCAGATGAACATTCTGGAAGCTTGACCCCCAGACTTCTGAAACATTCCAATCAGATATACATTCCGGAAGCTCGAACCCCGGACATTCTGAAAGTTCCAATCAGATGAACATTCTGGAAGCTTGACCCCCAGACTTCTGAAACATTCCAATCAGATATACATTCCGGAAGCTCGAACCCCGGACATTCTGAAAGTTCCAATCAGATGAACATTCTGGAAGCTTGACCCCCAGACTTCTGAAACATTCCTATCAGATACATATTCCGGAAGCTCGAACCACGGATACTCTGAATCTCTACACCAGTTCCACAACAACGACGCAAGCCAGATGCACCTAAGTATCAATTCACCAAAATCAATATATCGTCGGCTCAAGCATTACAACATCTGTGGAAGATCAGATTGATTACTCTGAGGGATGCTCCTAAGAATTCTAACGCCTCCACTCCTGGATATAAACTCAATATAAGGTGCACGTACCATTCCAACAGTCCTGGACATTACACAAACGATTGCTGGACATTGAAGAATAAGATCCAAGATCTGATCAATGACGGAGAAATCAAATTCAACCCTCCCGAAAACTCTTGTGGTGATCGTCGCTCCTATGCCTAGTCATGACAAGACTGATTGACGTCTAGATGGACGAACTTTTGGATCATTAGATCTACTTTCATTTGCATGTTTCTTTTCTGTTTGTTTAAACATTCGAATTATGATAGACATTATCTGTCTTAATAATCATCATCAGTGTATTGCATATGTCCGTCTTGAACAAATTATTTCGCTATCACTCATTTTAAATTGCGTCTTTACTTTGCATATGTTTTGTGATATTCAACTCCTGCTAAGCTGTAAGCCTTTTAAGGGAGGATGACGAAAATGATACCGCAACCTCATACAGTATGATTTTGAGCGGACTATGCTGACGATGTACAGGCATTGTTTCAATTCCCGAACAGTGGAGATATAAGGATGTTAATCCCTCGTTAACCCCTTTGAGCCTAAGGAGTAGAAGTTTTCTTTCTTGTACAATTTAAAACCCTTGATCATAACCTGGGGCAGGGTAGTTCTCAGTTAATTTGGCTGTGCATTCTATTTTAAGAGAACCATTCAGTACACCTTTCAACAAATGTTTCAATCACAAGCGTTCATCCGCACACGTCAAAGAAGTGTTGGAGATGTCAATCAAAAGCCAATAATGGTTCATCAATCACTAAGCAAGGCAGCCAATATCTTTCAAAAAGAAAAAAAATGAAAAAACATATATACAAAGAAAAGCCTGCTAAGTCAAAAACCAAAAAGATGACTTAGGCAAAAATCAAGGCATCCCGCTGACTGTAAGCTCAAAATAGACAGTTCAGGCAAAAGTTAGGGATATCAAAATGATGAAAAAAGAGAAGTCAATAAATTCCTGAACAACACAATGTTGTGACTACCAAAAGGAAGAAGTGATTGCCATCTCAAAAGTTCTCTTTGCTTGTGAACCATCAACATTATCAAAGGCGTAAATCCAAAAGTCTCTTGGAACCTGAATGCATAAATTGAATTAACTGAGCTTAGGACTGAAGAACATCACGAAGAAGGGGATGGGTATAAATAAACTTTGAGCCTTTATCCTTTTTTTCTTAAACCGTGAACCAAACCACGCTACAACCCTTGAAAGTCCTAATTGAAGCATGGTTAGTTCGAAAGCAAACTGTCACCAAAAGGGTATCCCGACTCCTTAAGGTTTACCACAAATGCCGAGTTGATATCACGTTTTGCAAACATCACATTGTTACAAATATCATGTTTTTACAAATATCACGCCTTTACATCTCCTGTTTTAACGTTTTTCAAAAACTCAAGACAAACGTATGCATTGCATCTCATGAATTCATTATTAGGCATATTCTGCTACATAATTTCAAATGTTAGCATCAGAAAGAATTTGCACAGGGTATGGCTAATGACTGAAAGTTATCCCGACAAACAAAATTACTCCAAGAAGCCATGTCTCCTACGTATACAAGGGGCATGGCATGCTTTGCCCAATCAATCTGGGGCAATCAAGTCAAGATTCGAAGAATCTCTCAAATTCCAAATAGCCATAGGCATATATCCCAAGTGGATTTCAAATTATTTCCCGATTAATCTGGGGCAATCAAGTCAAGATTCCGAGAATCTCTCAGGATGCCAAAACAATCAGGGGCACCATCCTAAGTTTACTAGGGGCATGTCGCCCATAGTGCACATCTCATAAAGTCCTCGCAAGGCGAATCTTTCCAAAGTCCCCCACTAGCAGGGGCAAATCTATGCAAGTCCAGTTTGACACCTGGAGCAACACTCATTGGTGTATCCTAATCAATACAGATCCAGAAATGGTAGTTATTATAATACTGGGGGCACGTTCCATACATCCACGTCTTTCCCACAAAGACGATTTCACAAGATCATATCCCCACAGAGTAATCCTCAAAAAGATATCTTCAAACGTACTCGTTCAACAAAAGACATAGCTCCTCAACAGAGTTTACCTCTTCAACATTGCCGGTTCCCCGACACCTTTCTCTTCTCCAACATGGGCTACTAATACTTTTTGTCCCCAATCAGGGTACATCAAAGTTACTGATCATCCCCAAGTAAGAATCATAAATTCCCAGCTGAGCATCTTCAAGATAAGATCAAACATCAAAGTTACAATGACATGGAGATCCACCTTCTCAATCAAGATGTGTCAAATAGCGCAAATCATAGTCATACGTCATAAATCATAAACATATTCATACAATTGCATACATGTTCATACATAATACATAAAGCATCGCGACAAGTGCGTACATAACATGCGAGGTTCTCATTTATTTTGAGAACCCCGTCACATAAACGCATTACATGCATCATGACATGGCATAAAAAACTAACTTTACGTTTTTCAGGTTACTGCTGCAGTCAAATAAACATTTTCAAAACCCTTTCAGATCTAAGTCGATACCTTGGACGGTTCCTTAATGATCTACCTTCAGAGTTAAGTTGATACCTTGGACGGTTCCTTAACAATCTACCTTCAGATCTAAGTCGATACCTTGGACGGTTCCTTAATGATCCACCTTCAAAGTTAAGTCGATACCTTGGGCGGTTCCTTAACAATCTACCTTCAGATCTAAGTCGATACCTTGGACGGTTCCTTAATGATCTACCTTTGGATTTAAGTCGATACCTTGGACGGTTCCTTAATGATCCACCTTCAAAGTTAAGTCGATACCTTGGACGGTTCCTTAACAACCTACCTTCAGATCTAAGTCGATACCTTGGACGGTTCCTTAATGATCTACCTTTGGATTTAAGTCGATACCTTGGACGGTTCCTTAATGATCCACCTTCAGATTTAAGTCGATACCTCAGACGATCCCTTAAACAATCAACTTTTCAAAATCTAAAAGCGGTAACCTCGTGCGGTTCCGTAACGATCAACACTCAAACAACTATTTCTCAAACACTCCAAACATAATCTAATGCATGATTTACTGGATGGCATCTTCAAGCCCATCTCCGACAAAGGTCCCTACTTCAGTTAGGGCAAATTTCTTGGTATTCTAGTGTTTAATCATCTTCCACCTTCAGATACCGACTGGCATACAAACCACTCTACATCTTCAGGTTTAAGAAAATTGAACAGGGGCAGCTGTCATACCCCAAAATTTGCCCTCATATATTTACAAACGTCATTTTATTTCGATTAGATGACATGGAACAATTGGTAAGAAGGTAAGGTGTGTAGGTATAAAGTCACGGGTTCGAATCTCACTTCTAACTTTTTTTCTCACTTTTTTCCTTTTATTTGTTTCTAACTAATTTTAATTTTATTCTTATTTATATTCATAAAATAAAAAAAAGTATTCTTTTTGTTTATATATTTATTGTTTTTTGTTTTGTTATTTATTTTTAGTGACATTATTATTTTATGCATTATTATCAAAATAAATAAAAATAGGTGTCCTTTTTATATTATGAAATAACCCAAATTAATTTAGTTGGTCCAAGCCCATTCTTTTTAACCTAATTTATTTTATAAATACTAACATTTTTTTGTGCACTAGGGGATTTTCCAAAAATAACTAACCTAATCTCTCTCACTCATACACAAAAACCCTTATTTTTATAAGAATTTTTTGACCTTTCAACCCATACCGCGGATACATACAGTTATAAAACAAATGTTCCTCACACCACTACTCATGTTCTTCACGTTGATACCATATAGATACCCCACAACCTTTTTTATATACTTCCTCCCTGCAACCAAACAATAACGATCATCAAAACTAAATCAACAAACAACACCACGGCGTCGCTCCGTTGTCATCCGCGAAGCTTCCTTCGTTCACCATAAGCCACCGCCTCAACATCATAGCGGATTCGAAACGCAACAAATAACCACCACTGTTTCATCGGATCTGAACCGAGCACTTCAACACATCATAACGCGACTCAACGCATCCGGTTTAACGCTCAGCTTCGCACTGATCATCATCATCCGTTCAAGTCAGCACAACACTCGCGTTGCCGACATCGTGAAAACGGTAATCGCTACCTCTGCGTCGTTTTCTTTTTTCCAATAATTGATATTGTTGCTATTTTTTAATTGAAACAAGTTGAGTTTGGCAAAGGGAGATGAGAGTTTGGAGGTAAACTCTAAGACCCTTGCATATGCATCATTTAGGTTTTTTTAAAATGTTTAGAAATCATCGTATGATGCATGTAACCGTCCAGAATAGTGTCTGATGATGTTTGCTGAGATTGTTTGTTGGTTGAACCGTGTGTTTTTGTTTATGGAATTTTCTATAAACATGGTGGATCCGCAACTTTGAGGTCCTGTTTCTCTATGATGTAGCCTTTGTTTTGCTTCAAATTTGTGATGGTGGCGTTCATGGCATTTAGATCTATAATTTTGGTTCAAATTTTGTTCGATTTCATTGAGAATTGATTGAGTTATGTCCATGTGAAGATTGGATGATGAAGTTGTTTCTAGAGCTTCCATGGTGTTGGTTTTCACGATTTATATGTAGTATGGGGAAGAAGATGATGTGTTGGCAGCTTGCTATTGGCTTTAGGTCTTGTTTTGTCTTTTAGTAACTAAAGTAGTAACTAAAGTAGAAGGTGACCAATTGATAATAGTCCACATAAGTTTATTACATTCTTTTTTTTTACTCCATTAAAAATCAGAATTGTGTAATATAGTCTAAAAATGTGATGGGCCTGCTCCAAACAGCCCACCCGAATTGCTTCTAGTGATACCCTGCTGGATTCGTGCACCCTCCATGTGTACAGCTTTTGAATTTAATTCATGGGCTTATTTTCCCAGCCCATCAGCTCAGCGGCCCAGCAAATTGGTTATACACACCCTGTAGTACTGTGCACATCCCTTTAATGTTTTATTTTAATAATTTTTTTTTCTTTTTTTGTTTTTAACTTTGTTTTAATTCATAAGATTATTAAAATACAAAATTATGTTAACTAATTAGATTTTATTTTCTCATATAAAAAATATAAAAAATATGTTGTTTTATTTCTTTTAGAATTTGATATGTTTATTTTAATATTTTCTTTATTTAATCACGGTTAATAATTGTTAATATTTCTTTACCATTATTCGTGTTTCATTCCATATATCCATACTAACATTTTCTTATTGCGAGGTACATTCGAGTAGTTCATATATTCTCGTGGATATTTGCAAATTCATCCTCAACCTCCTCCTTCTATTTTTTGCTTTTGCCATTTTTTCAAGGTTAACCCCGAGGTTTCCTCCGACCGCCAACCATATCAGATCAAATGCAAAGCTAAGTGCTTTTTATCTATTCATTTTTTTAATTTCTTTATCTTTTTATTTTTTAGGGGTAGTTTCGTTTGCCTTCGAACCGATAATGCACTCACCCCTTGTTTTCTGTTTATTCTTCCTTTTCCAAATCTTCAGGGTTTGTCAAATTGCCAAAGCCTCGAGTATCGGTAACCCTAAACCTTGATCTTAATTATTACTTGTGTTAGACCTGTAGTATTATATCCCGCTGGTTACAATTTCCCTCCCCCATAATTGTCTATATTATTGCGTGGTTAGTAATCCTAGGGAGTGCAAGCCTTGAACTGAATTAGGATAACTAATTATAAGATAGTATACTGAATACAACTACATGATTGTTGCACACACGCACACTTTTGGAGTAACCTCTCTGTTGCCTGTTACCTGTTTCCTGTTGCCTTGTTGCCTTGTGTATTTTTTGCAGAATAGCCAATCTCTCGAATACGAGGATACCTCAGCCATGTTGCCTCGATTAAGATCATGGTCCCTAATGATGCTGCCTTCGATACACTAAAAAATGATCTCGACCCTCGGAAGTTGCCTACGAAAAGGCTGAGGTATCCTCTGGCTGCCTACGAAAGGCTATTCTGATCATTCCCTTAGACTACCTGCCTCTCTATGGCATGGGTCAGTCTTATGGTGAACGATAATGCGATGACCCGTTTACATCCAAACGAAAGGCTTCCTGCCTTCTTATGGCAAGGATAGACCCTTTCATCCTTTAAGGCTAAAAGAAACCTATCATCTAAGTTCGAGGTAAATGCCCCTAATTGCTTTGCCTTGCTCTAAACTTTATATTCTTTCTCATAATCCTTCAAAAGGGCTACGCTCATTTACGATCTAAAGTCCCTATCTTTTTCATCTACATTTCTAAAAAACAAAAGCGAGCAAAGCAATTAAGAGCCCATGGAAAACCATGGATGCAAAGGGTGCCTTACACCTTCCCTTTGCATAATTACCCCCCGAACCCTATTTTATTTAAAAGGTTTTTCCTGTTTCTTTTAGCCTTTCCGATATTTGGATAAAATAAAAGTCGGTGGCGACTCTTGCTTAACCGCGACATTCTCGATTATAAAAAGTCAGTTCACCGTATTACAGGTTACAAGCTGTTTGATGTTAAAAACAGGACGATTCTAATCAGTCAGGATGTTGTATTTGATGAATTGAAGCAAGTGGAGCAGGCGTTGCTGGTTACATCTAGACGTTAGCCGGTTACATGCAGGCGTTAACCGACTACAACTTTGAATTTCCAGATTTTGAAGAAATGGAAAGTGCAGAAACATAGCGTGTTGAAGCCAAAAATGATGAAAATGTGAAATGACCAACTAGGAAAAGAGGTTTGCCTCAAATACTACAAGATAATGAGATATTTCGCGACAACAAAATCAATAATGGTGATTTCTTCCATTTTTCACTTATGGCCGAATCTGAACACGTCAAGACGAAAAAGTCCTTAAGTGATTCGAAGTGGATTTGTGCTGTGAAGGAGGAGCTGAAATTGATTTATAAAAATAGTACTTGAGATACAGGCAGAAAATGAAATTTTCTTGGTTTAACTGATTCCAAATGATGGAGAGATAAAGATGATCGAAAGTCGACAGCTGGATACTATTAGAACAAGATTTGTTCTGATCAATATTCTTAGTTTTGATGATAACAATGTATATGAATTTTGTATGAAATAATGTGGTACTCTAATCCTATGCAATTTCCATTTCAGGAATCACATAAAGAGTATGCACAAAATCAGCGCAAGAAGCACTGACTCATAAGGTTCAGCATGCAACATCAGAACATGGTCTGGCAAGACATCAGAAGATGGTCAAGCAGAATCAGAACATGGTCTATGGAAGCATCAGAAGGACTTGAGATCAGAAGCAGAAGCACTGAAGTTCTCATGGTATCACGCTCAGAAGCACTTCAAGGTCTGAAGACAAGAAGATGCTCTGCACCAAGCTGTTTGACTCTGATGATATTCAAACGTTGTTTACACAAACATCATATCAGAAGTAAGTACAAGATGGAAGGCTACACTGACTGACAAAAGGAACGTTAGTAGCTATTAAAGACAACGTCAATAGACACAGCGAAAGCAAGGCTCGAGGTAGTTGACAAAAGAGTGAAACATTAAATGCAATGCTGTACGGATCACGCAAAGCATTAAATGCTCCCAACGGTCATCTTCTCAAACGCCTATAAATAGAAGTTCTGATGAGAAGCTGTATACAACACTTACGCAAATATACAGAAACGCTGTCAAATTCAAAAAGCTCTCAAACTTCATCTTCAACCTCACTACATTGCTGTTGTAATATATTAGTGAGATTAAGCTTAAACTTAAGAGAAAATCACAGTTGTGATAATAGCTTTATAAGAAGCATTGTAACTCTTAAAAGAATTTGTTTACATTTATTTGTAAGAACTAGAGTGATCAGGTTATTGATCAAAATACTGTAGAAAGTCTTAGAGGGTATCTAAGCAGTTTGTTCCTAGAGTGATCAGGTTGTGATCAGTATACTCTAGAAGACTTAGAAGTTGTCTAAGTGGAAAACCATTGTAATCTTGTGTGATTAGTGGATTAAATCCTCAGGTGAGGTAAATCACTCCAAGGGGGTGGACTGGAGTAGTTTAGTTAACAACGAACCAGGATAAAAATCATTGTGCAAATTGTTTTTATCTTACAAGTTTTAAAAGCTACACTTATTCAACCCCCCCCCCCCTTTCTAAGTGTTTTTCTATCCTTCAATTGGCATCAGAGCGCCGGTTCTAAGGTGCAAGCACTTAACCGTGTTCAGAAAAGATTCAGGAAGAGAAAAACGCTTAAGTCAAGATGGCTGGTGAAAATCCAACAAATACATCTACATCTGGCTCTGCTGAGCAATACAATGGAAATGGTAACAATGGTTATACTAGACCACCAGTATTTGATGGTGAAAACTTTGAATACTGGAAAGATAAACTTGAAAGTTACTTCCTTGGTCTAGATGGTGACTTATGGGATCTGCTGATGGATGGTTACAAACATCCAGTGAAAGCTACTGGTGTAAAGCTTACAAGACAAGAAATGAATGATGATCAAAAGAAGCAATTCAACAATCATCATAAGTGTAGGAATGTTTTGCTGAATGCTATCTCTCATGCTGAATATGAGAAGATATCTACTAGGGAAACTGCCTATGATATATATGAGTCATTGAAAATGACCCATGAAGGAAATGCCCAAGTCAAGGAGACTAAAGCTCTTGCCTTGATCCAGAAATATGAAGCCTTCAAGATGGAGGATGATGAAAATATTGAGAAGATGTTCTCAAGATTTCAAACACTAACTGCTGGATTGAGAGTTCTTGACAAGGGATACACAAGGGCTGATCATGTCAAGAAGATCATTAGAAGCTTGCCAAGAAGATGGGGTCCTATGGTGTCTGCTTTCAAAATTGCCAAGAATCTGAATGAAGTCTCTCTTGAAGAATTGATCAATGCTCTGAGGAGTCATGAAATTGAGTTGGATGCTAATGAACCTCAGAAGAAAGGTAAGTCTATTGCATTAAAATCTAACTATAAAAAATGCACTAACGCTTTTCAGGCTGAAGAAGTAGATTCTGAAGAATCAGAATCAGAAGAAGAAGATGAACTGTCCATGATCTCTAGAAGGGTAAACCAACTCTGGAAGAGCAAGCAAAGGAAGTTCAAGAGCTTCAGAAGTTCAAAGAAGCCTGAAAGAGGAGAATCTTCTAGAGGCAGAAGATCTGACAAGAAGAAGGTCATCTGCTATGAATGCAATGAGCCTGGACACTTCAAAAATGAATGTCCAAAACTTCAGAAGGAGAATCCCAAGAAGAAGTTTCATAAGAAGAAAGGTCTTATGGCAACATGGGATGATTCGGAATCTGAATCAGAATCAGACTCTGAAGGCGAGCAGGCAAACCTTGCACTGATGGCCACAGTGGATGACGGATCAGAATCTACATCAGAATCAGATTCTGAAGAGGTATTTTCTGAACTATCTAGAGAAGAGTTAGTTTCCAGTTTAACTGAACTTCTGGAACTCAAGGCTCATCTTAGTATCAAATACAAAAAGCTGAAAAAGCTAGTTGAACTTGAGACTAAGAAGCTGGAAGTGGAAAATTCTGAACTGAAGGAAAAAGTTTTAAAATTATCCAAAGATATTGGATCTCCTTCTGAATCAGAAAAATCCATTCTTACTCCCAATCATATTCTGAAAGAATATGACTCGAGCTTCAGAAAGTTCCTATCTAGAAGTATTGGCAGAAGTCATCTTGCTTCTATGATATATGGTGTTTATGGAAACAAAAGGATTGGCGTTGGCTATGAGAGTGATATCCCATGTAAATTTGAACCTGTAGATGATTTGAAAATCACATACAAGCCATTGTATGATTAGTTCAAATATGGCCACTCACATGATATTAGGCTCACTTCACATGCCAAAAGCTTTAACACTACACACACCAAGAAGCATGTGACACAATCTAAAAATATCAGGCTGCCAAACCTAAAGAATATCATGTTGTTCCTCCTGTTACCTATCATGCCAAACCTAAGTTCAATCAGAACTTGAGGAAAACTAACAAGAAAGGACCCAAGAAACTGTGGGTACCTAAGGAGAAAATAATTTCTGTTGCAGATATCCTTAGCAGCAAAGAAGACAAAGCACAAAATGTCATGGTACCTGGACTCTGGGTGCTCGCGACACATGACGGGAAGAAGGTCTATGTTCCAAGACCTGGTGCTTAAATCTGGTGGAGAAGTCAAGTTTGGAGGAGATCAGAAGGGCAAGATTATTGGCTCTGGAACCATAAGTATTGGTAACTCTCCTTCCATAACTAATGCACTTCTTGTAGAAGGATTAGCGCATAACTTATTGTCCTTAAGTCAATTAAGTGACAATGGTTATGACATTATCTTCAATCAAAAGTCTTGCAAGGTTGTAAGTCAGAAGGATGGCTCAATCCTATTTACAGGCAAGAGAAAGAACAACATTTATAAGATTGATCTTTCAGATCTTGAGAAGCAGAAGGTGACTTGCCTTATGTCTGTTTCTGAAGAGCAATGGGTCTGGCACAGAAGATTAGGACATGCTAGTTTGAGAAAGATTTCTCAGATTAATAAACTAAATCTGGTCAGAGGACTCCCAAATCTGAAATACAAATCAGATGCTCTTTGTGAAGCATGTCATAAGGGCAAGTTCTCCAAACCTGCTTTCAAATCTAAGAATGTTGTCTCTTCCTCAAGGCCGTTAGAACTTCTGCACATTGATCTGTTTGGACCAGTCAAAACAGCATCTGTCAGAGGAAAGAAATATGGATTAGTCATCGTTGATGATTATAGCTGCTGGACATGGGTAAAGTTCTTAAAACACAAGGATGAGTCTCATTCAGTGTTCTTTAAATTCTGCACTCAGATTCAATCTGAGAAGGAGTGCAAAATCATAAAGGTCAGAAGTGATCATGGTGGTGAATATGAGAACAGATTCTTTGAGGAGTTCTTCAAAGAAAATGGTATTGCCCATGATTTCTCTTGTCCTAGAACTCCACAAAAAAATGGAGTTGTAAAACGAAAGAATAGGACTCTACAAGAAATGGCCATAACCATGATCAATGAAACCAATATGGCTAAGCACTTCTGGGCAGAAGCAATAAACACTACATGTTATATTCAGAATAGAATCTCTATAAGACCTATTCTAAATAAGACTCCTTATGAATTGTGGAAGAACAGAAAACCCAACATTTCATATTTTCATCCTTTTGGATGTGTCTGTTTCATTCTGAATACTAAAGATCATCTTGGTAAGTTTGATTCTAAGGCACAAAAATGTTTCCTTCTTGGATATTCTGAACGCTCTAAAGGCTACAGAGTATACAACACTGAAACATTGGTTGTAGAAGAATCAATCAATATCATATTTGATGATAATCTTGGTCTTGAAAAGCCAAAGCAGGTTGAGAATTTTGCAGATATAGATATTGATGTATCAGAAGCTGTAGAACCAAGAAGTAAAGGATCAGAAGATCAAGTTGCTGCATCTTTAGAGAATCTCAGAATTTCTGAAGAGCCAACAGTCAGAAGATCTTCTAGACTCACCTCAGCTCACTCAGAAGATGTGATTCTTGGAAAGAAAGATGACCCTATCAGAACAAGAGCATTCCTTAAGAACAATGTAGAATGTCAATTAGGTCTTGTTTCTTTGATCGAGCCAACTTCTGTTGATCAAGCTCTAGAAGATCCAGACTGGATAATTGCCATGCAAGAAGAACTTAATCAGTTTACAAGGAATGATGTATGGGATCTTGTTCCTAGACCAAAAGGTTTCAACATCATTGGTACAAAGTGGGTTTTCAGAAACAAGCTTAGTGACAAGGGAGAAGTGGTAAGAAACAAAGCCCGACTGGTGTTCTGATCAATATTCTTAGTTTTGATGATAACAATGTATGTGTGTGATACGGTGAACTGACTTTTTATTAATCGAAATGTCGCGGTTAAGCAAGAGTCGCCACCGACTTTTATTTTATCCAAACTAAATCAGAAAGGCTAAAAGAAACAGAAAAAAAACCTTTTAAAGAAATCCGAGTTCGGGGGGTAATTTATGCAAAGGGAAGGTGTAAGGCACCCTTTACATCCATGATTTTGATTTTCCATGGGCTCTTAATTGCTTTGCTTGCTCGTTTGTTTAGAAAATGTAGATGAAAGAGATAGGGACTTTAGCTCGTAAATGAGCGTAGCCCTTTTGAAAAATTATGAGAAAGAATATAATGAAAGTTTGAGCATTGCAAGGCAATTAGGGGCAATTACCTTAAACTCAGATGATAGGTCTCTTTTTAGCCTTTCAGAATGAAAGGGTCTATCCTTGCCATAAGAGGGCAGGAAGCCTTTCGTTTGGAGGTTGAAGGGTCGTCGAAGCATCCTTTGCCATAAGACTGTCCCATGCCATAGAAGGGCAGGTAGTCTAAGGCAAGAATCAGAATAAGCCATTTTCGTTAGGCAACCAGAAGATACCTCAGCCTTTTTCCGTAGGCAACTTCCGAGGGTCGAGGTCATTTGTGTATCGAAGGCAGCATCATTTAGGGTCGTGACCTTTTTATCGAGGCAACATGGCTGAGGTATCCTCGTATTCGAGGGACTTGGCTTATTCTGCAAAAAAACACAAGGCAACAGGCAACAAGGCAACAGGCAACAAGGCAACAGAGAGGTTACCCCAAAAGGCGTGCGTGTGTGCATCAATCACGTGATTCAATTCAAAATATATTATCTTATACATTAGTGATTCTAATTGGTTCAGAGTTGCACTCCCTAAATTACTAACCACGCAGTATATAATAATATAAAGCATTAAAGGGGGCGGGAAATTGAAACCAGCGGATCCCTTATCAGGGTTTGACATAAGTAATAATAATAAAAGGCATAAAATAAAAATGAGGTTTAGGGTTACCAAAGGTTTGAGCTTTAATCGATCTGGTTATAACCTGTAAATAAACAAACAGGGGGGTGAGTGTGTTACCAATTCATTGGCGATTTAAGGTAAATCCTAATTTAATCTATAAGGAATAAATTAAAAGTAAAATGATTTTTAAATAAAAAAAGGGAATTAGAACTTAGCTTTTCGATTGGTATGGCGCGTAATCGGAGGATCTCTGATTAACCCTGAAAATTAGGCACAAAAGAAGAGGAATGTTAGTGTATTACAGATTCATCGACTATTGATGCAAACCCTATTTTATCCCAAAAGGCAATGCAAACCCTATTTTATCCCAAAAGGCAAACAAAATATAAAATGATATTATAAACAAACCCTAAAAAAGTTAATGGAATCAAAGGTTTGATTAAATAGATAAACCAAACAAACATCTAATAATCATAGGGTTAAGATGAAATGTAAAAATAAAATTAAAATTAAAGGATTGTAAAAAAAATCGAATTTTCAATTAGATAAATTAAAAAGTGTAAAATTCTTATAAAGAAAGAGTAATTTATTAAATAAGTGCAAATAAATAAATGAAAATAAAAAAGGAATTAGAAAGAAAAAGAAAAAGAAATAACCAAAGTATAAAAAAAATAAATAAAAGGAAAGGAATACTTAGCTGCGATTGGGTGTGGTTGAATGCTGATGGAACACGGTACGTCTGCACCTTTAGGAACGTAGGATCAGATTCTACGAAGATCCTGTGGTTGAGGCTGAGGGTGCATCATGAACATGGATGTGCCACATGCGCTGGATCTGCAAAAGTGAGCTGAAGAAAAAAAAAAACAAGGAAAAATATATGCTGGAGGCAAGGGTTGAACCCGCGCCCCTGCGATTCACACTCCAGGTAACCTTGCCATTACTCCATTCTCACTTATCTGTTTACAAATGCGCGTTAATGATATATAAAAAAACAAAACGATTCAAAATTTAAACAAATTTGACCGCGCCCAGACTGCTTCTTCATCCTTCAGCATTCTGAAAAAGGTAGAACACCTTTAGCCACGGTTATATGGCGTGGCCGTAGGTCTTCATCTTCGGAACCTGCATATCACCATCGAATAATACCCAATAACATCTTAGACCGATTGGAAACAACCTTACGAGTCAAATGATCCCTTTAATTCAGGCTGATTTTGTCCCTAATTGTGTAGCCCCAAATTACGAATTCGGAACCCTAGCAATGGTGATTCTTTCAAACAACCACCAAAACCAAATTAACTATCCAGAAAGCACATAAACATCAATCTAAACATGAACATATGATCAAATTTCACTCACAATGCGTGTATGACAAAAAACCAGAATGTGAAAATTTGTTCAAACCGTGATTAATAATGATGTGATTCCGGAGACGTTGACGACTTGTGATGTTCCAGAATGCTTCAGAGACGATCGAGGACTTGATCTTGAGGCTTTGAATGACTTGAATTGGCCTAGGATTTTGTCTTCTATGTTACTCTCTTCCACGGTTTTTTTTGAGACTTGAATGGGGTTTCTTGCAGTCAATTTCGTTCCAAATCCTCCTTGCGTTTTTTGCGTTTGAGTCAAAGTCCGGTAATTGCAATCCGTATCCAGCCAAAAAAGGTCCCTTGGTCTGATCAATTTTGTGCTTTTATATTGCTTGAATTAGGTTTACCAAAATAGATTGGATCTTTGTCATTATGGAGATTAGAGTGAAAGAGATCTTTGATTGAATTTTTTGATTGGAAATTTGCAAAAATTTGCACCAACCCAATTCTTTGTACGAGATCCCCGTGATTCAGTTCCTGATTTTTTGGATGAGATAATGGACCAAATTTGATTTTTTTTTTCTTTTTAATTTTACTCACTTTAAATTGAATTTAAATAATTAAATTCAAAGTAAAATAAATAATAAATATTAAAATATAATGAATGGCCTAGGTGTTGTGGATTATCTTTGGATCAAGTTTGGGATAAAAGACTTGGGCCTTTTTAGTCAAGAATTTAAAATTCTTCTTTCTACACCACATATGTTTCTTCTCTTCAAAACTGTCCAAGTTGTGCAATTTGTGATATAAAAAAAAATTCGAGGACTTTCTAGAAACCTTGAAGAGTCCTCTAACTTATGCTTATGAGAGGATGTCTTGGAGCTTTGTGTCTTGATTTGAACTTGTACAACAGAAATAGTGTGGGCAAATTTTGGGGTATGACAGCTGCCCCTGTTCAATTATCTTAAACCTGAAGATGTAGAGTGGTTTGTATGCCGGTCGGTATCTGAAGGTGGAAGATGATTGAACACTAGAATACCAAGAAATTTGCCCTAGCTGAAGTAGGGACTTTTGTCGGAGATGGGCTTGAAGATGCCATCCGACTTGATATACTTGAGAGTCAGAATGTGTCGTACGTTAGACTGTTTCTGAGGAATAGACTTAGGTTGAGTCGTACGTTAGACTGGGTCTAGTTTGCATCAGCAGATGTCTAGAAAAGCCGTATGTTAGGCTGAAGAATAAATCATGCGTTAGATCATTCTTAATTGCATCCTCAGATGTTTGGAAAACCGTGCGTTAGGTCGGAGAATAAATCGTGCGCTAGACTATTCTCAATTGCATCCTCAGATGTCTGGAAAACCGTGCGTTAGGTTGATGGATAAGTCGTGCGTTAGACTGATCCAAATTGCATCCTTAGATGTCTGGAAAACCGTGCGTCAGGTTGATGGATGAGTCGTGCGTTAGACTGATCCAAATTGCATCCTTAGATGTCTGAAAAACCGTGCGTCAGGTTGACGTTTTTTGTATTGAGGAATATTTGTTGGAGATGGGCTTAAAGATGCCATCCAGGTATCGGGACTGAAGTGTTTGAGAAGTAATTGTTTGAATGTTGATCGTATAGTAGATGAATTAGATTTTAGGAGAGTTGTTCGCGTCAGCACTGTTCGTAGTAACTGAATTAGACTTTGGAAGATGATCGTGTCTACACCGTTCGTGATGATAGAATTAGATCTTTTTGTCGTGTCAGTACCGTTCGTAATAACTGAATTAGACTTAGGAAACAGTTGATCGTGTCCACACCGTTCGTGATGATGGAATTAGATTTCTGAGAATTGATCGTGTCAGTATCGTTCGTAGTAACCGAATTAGATCTTGGAGAGATAATCGTGTCTACATCGTTCGTGATGATAGAATTAGATTCTCTTGTCGTGTCAGCACTGTTCGTAGTAACTGAATTAGACTGGGAAGGTCAGTGATCGTGTCTACACCGTTCGTGATGATAGAATTAGATCTCTGAGAGTTGACCGTGTCAGTACCGTTCGTAGTAACTGAATTAGATCTTTGAAAATGACCGTGTCATTACCGTTCGTGGTAAATGAATTAGATCTTCGAGCGTTGACCGTGTCAGTACCATTCGTAGTAGCTGAATTAGATCTTGGAAAGTTGGAGATTTCGTTCATTTGTCGGTACCTGTATCCTGCAATAGGTATAGTTATGCAATGTCATGATGCATGTATTATGTAATGAGTCCCTCAAAATAAATGAGAAACTTTGTATGTTATGGATGAAGTCATTACGAGGTAATGTATGCAATGTATGAATACGTTTATGACATATGATATGTGATTTATGTAGTCTTGATTGAGAAAACAAATCTCTATGTCCTTGTGATTTTGATGTCTGATCTTATTTGAAAATGCTTAGCTGGGAATTTATGATTCTTGCTTGGGGATGATCAGTAACTTGATGGACCCTGATTGGGGCTAAAAGTATTGGTAACCCATGTTGGAGAAGAGCAAAGTATTAGAGAACCAGCAGTGTTGAACATGTACACTTTGTTGGGGAGCCATGTCTTTGTCGAGAGCGTGTGAAGATATCTTCTTAATGATTACTCTGTGGGGATATGATCTTATGACCCTGGCTCTGTGGGGATATGATCTTATGACCCTGGCTCTGTGGGGATATGATCTTGTGAAATCGGAGCTGTGGGAAGTTATGGATGCCTTGAACATTGCCCCCAGTATTATAGTAACTATTATTCCTGGATTTGATTAGGACACGTCACTGAGTATTGATCAGGATGTCAAACTGGACTTGCATAGATTTGCCCCTGCTAGTAGGGACTTTGGAAAGATTCGCCTCGCGAGGACTTTATGAGATGTTCACTATGGGCGATATGCCCCCAGTAATCATAGGCTCATGACAATGTCTCACGTTGATTGGGGAGTAGCTTTAGATATGCTTGGATGCATGCCCCTGATTGTTCGAGCATCCATGAGAGATTCTCAGAATCTTGACTTGATTGCCCCAGATTGATTGGACAAAACATGTCATGCCCCTTGTATACGTAAGAGACATGGCTTCCTTGGAGTAATTTTGTCTGTCGGGATATCTTTCAATCATTAGTTGTACCCTGTGCAAATTCTTTCTGTTGCTAACATTTGAAATTATGTAGCAGAATATGTTTAATAATGTATTCATGAGATGCAATGCATACGTTTGTCTTGAGTTTTTGGAAACACATTAAAACAAGAGATGTAAAAGCGTGATATTTGTAAAACATGCTATTTTTTGTAGAAGCGAAATATCCACTCAGCATTTTAGTAAACCTTAAGGAGTCGGGATACCTTTTTGGTGACAGTATGCTTTCGAACTAACCATGCTTCAGTTAGGACTTTCAAGGGTTGTAACGTGGCTTGGTTCACGGTTTACGAAACAAAGGATAATGGCTCAAATTTTATTGTACCCACCCCTCTTCGTGATGATCTTCAGTCCTAAGCTCTGTCAATTCAACGTATGCATTCAGGTTTCAAGAGACTTTGGATTTTCCCCTTTGACAATGATGATGGCTCACAAGCATAGAGCACTTTTGAGATGGCAGTTACTTCTTCCTTTTGGTAGCCACAGCATTGTGTTGTTTAAGAATTTGTTCTTATTTTTCATCTTTTTTATATCCCTAACTTTTGCCTGAACTGTCTCTTTTGAGCTTACAGTCAGCGGGATGCCTTGATTTTTTTTTTTTTTTTTTTTTGCTTAAGTCACCTTTTTGATTTTTGACTTAGCAGGCTTTTCTTTGTATATATGTTTTTTCATTTTTTTTCTTTTGAAAGATATTGACTGCGTTGCTTAATGATTGATGAACCATCATTGTCTTTTGATTGACATCTCCAACACTTCTTTGATGTGTGTGGTTGAACGTTTATGATTGAAACCTTTGTTGAAAGGTGTACTGAATGATTCTCTTAAAATAGAATGCACAGCCAAATTAACTGAGAACTACCCTGCCCCAGGTTATGATCAAGGGTTTTAATTAGTACAAGAAAGAAAACTTCTACTTCTTAGGCTCAAAGGGGTTAACGAGGGATTAACATCCTTATATCTCCACTGTTTAGGAATTGAAACAATGCCTGTACATCATCAGCATAGTCCGCTCAAAAGCATACTGTATGAGGTTGCGGTATCGTTTTCGTCATCCTCCCTCAAAAGGCATACAGCTTTAACAGGAGTTGAATATCACAAAACATATGCAAAGTAAAGACGCAATTTAAAATGAGTGATAGCGAAATAAATTATTCAAGACAAACATATGCAATGCACTGATGATGATTATTAAGACATATAATGTCTATCATAAGACGAATGTTTAAACAAACAGAAAAGAAATATGCAAATGAAAGTAGATCTAATGATCCAAAAGTTCGTCCGTCTAGACGTCAATCAGTATTGTCATGACTGGGCATAGGAGCGGTGATCACCACAAGAGTTTCAGGAGGGTTGAATTTGGTTCCTCCGTCATTGATCAGATCTTGAATCTTATTCTTCCATGTCCAGTAATTGTTTGTGTAATGTCCAAGACTGTTGGAATGGTACGCACACCTCGCATTGGGTTTATAGTAGGTGTTAGAATTCGTTGGCTCGATTTCCCTGAGCGTCTGGATCATATGAGTGAATTGATTGTTGTGACTCAGTTGTCGTGATTCCATTATCGTAACTCAGTTGTCGTGACTTTGTTGTCGTGATTCCATTATCGTGACTCAGTTGTCGTGATTCCATTATCGTGACTCAGTTGTCGTGACTTCGTTGTCGTGATTCCATTATCGTGACTCAGTTGTCGTGATTCCATTATCGTGACTCAGTTGTCGTGATTCCATTATCGTGACTCAGTTGTCGTGATTCCATTATCGTGACTCAGTTGTCGTGACTCAGTTGTCGTGATTCCATTATCGTGACTCAGTTGTCGTGACTTTGTTGTCGTGGTCTTTTCTGATTTGAGTGTCATGATTAAATCTTTAATGGCACGCTTCAACGGTCTACCATCATTTACACCATAACTAGGATTGTTCGAATAATAAGCGCATCTCGCATTGTAATTGTACCCCAAGAATAGGAGTGCCTTTAATTCTTCTTGCCCCTTGGCCAAGTTAAAGATCATCTCTCGGAATTGGTTGTTCTGAGCCTGAAGTTTTTTGACTGATTGCTCGAGATCCATTTGTGCTGAAATAAACAGCGAGGGAGAATAGGAAGCCTATGGCGGAAACCTGTTATGCAATGTTATGAATGCAGATGCAATATTTTCAAGGATCTCCAGAAATTTAGTTAGCAACGTTAAAAAATGATTTTTGTCGCTTCTTCGCTTGAAGAACTCTGATTTTTGGATGTTCTTCTATGGGAATCAAGCTCACCATATCCAGTGGGTCATAGCCTCTGATTCAAGATACTTCTGTTATTGGAAGGTATGTGGCCAAAGGAAAATAAATCCTCTTGCCCCTTGCTAGGTATCGAGTCTTTGAATAGGAAAGTATGCGGCCGGAGGAAAGTAAATCCTCTTGCCCCTTGATTAGGAAATTCGTCCTTGATAAGAGCACTTAAAATTGTGCGCCCTAAATTCCTAAGATCCTTAAAAGGGTTAGTTAAATCATGTTATGCTCATGGTGTCATGATGTCATGCAGATGCAACGCATTAAGTAAAGCATAAGGTCAAATTGTCCTACAGGCAAATCCTGCAAGAAAGTAGAAAGTTAAAGCGTAAGGCAATGAGGACGAAATGTCCTACAAGCAATCCTGCAAGGAAATAGAGAGTTAGAGCATAAGGTAATGAGGACGAAATGTCCTACAAGCAATCCTGCAAGGAAATAGAAAGTTAGATAACAAACAGGTCACACAAGAGTCCTTAGGTTTAAAGGCTTGCATGAAGTTGGTAGATAAGTATCCCCCACTGAAGTTAAGTTGGTTCAACCTGTCCTATATAAAGATCGGGTTCTAGGGAGCTCATATCATTGACCTTTCTCGAAGGCGCTTATCTCAGTTCGGCAATCGAATCACCAACCAAGAAGGTCCTGAAAGTCCAGTCCATATGAGTGTAGCTTCGAGTATCAACCAACTCCGGTCGGAACCAAAGCCAGCTATCTCGCTACTTGCTAATAGGCCGAAGTCAAGTTCAACTAGGGTTCTAGGGCAAATTAGTGCTTAATGACACCACGCAGCAGCCAAGTGTTTCCTCAAGTCGGATCCCAAGGAACACCAGGACAAACAAATGTGTCACACTAACGATGGCCACCAGATCAACCACATCAGTATACGCTGTGCAGTCTCCTTGGTCTCATGCCATTTACCTAAGGTTCTCAGATCCGGGTTAGGATCTTTCACACAAGTAAATACCCAAAACAACCTTTGAAATATAAAGCAAACAAATCAAACAATTAAAGTGATCCTAAACTTTAAGGTAACCCCTCTTTTATTCGAAAGCATCCCCAGCAGAGTCGCCAGTTCTGTGATACGGTGAACTGACTTTTTATTAATCGAAATGTCGCGGTTAAGCAAGAGTCGCCACCGACTTTTATTTTATCCAAACTAAATCAGAAAGGCTAAAAGAAACAGAAAAAAAACCTTTTAAAGAAATCCGAGTTCGGGGGGTAATTTATGCAAAGGGAAGGTGTAAGGCACCCTTTACATCCATGATTTTGATTTTCCATGGGCTCTTAATTGCTTTGCTTGCTCGTTTGTTTAGAAAATGTAGATGAAAGAGATAGGGACTTTAGCTCGTAAATGAGCGTAGCCCTTTTGAAAAATTATGAGAAAGAATATAATGAAAGTTTGAGCATTGCAAGGCAATTAGGGGCAATTACCTTAAACTCAGATGATAGGTCTCTTTTTAGCCTTTCAGAATGAAAGGGTCTATCCTTGCCATAAGAGGGCAGGAAGCCTTTCGTTTGGAGGTTGAAGGGTCGTCGAAGCATCCTTTGCCATAAGACTGTCCCATGCCATAGAAGGGCAGGTAGTCTAAGGCAAGAATCAGAATAAGCCATTTTCGTTAGGCAACCAGAAGATACCTCAGCCTTTTTCCGTAGGCAACTTCCGAGGGTCGAGGTCATTTGTGTATCGAAGGCAGCATCATTTAGGGTCGTGACCTTTTTATCGAGGCAACATGGCTGAGGTATCCTCGTATTCGAGGGACTTGGCTTATTCTGCAAAAAAACACAAGGCAACAGGCAACAAGGCAACAGGCAACAAGGCAACAGAGAGGTTACCCCAAAAGGCGTGCGTGTGTGCATCAATCACGTGATTCAATTCAAAATATATTATCTTATACATTAGTGATTCTAATTGGTTCAGAGTTGCACTCCCTAAATTACTAACCACGCAGTATATAATAATATAAAGCATTAAAGGGGGCGGGAAATTGAAACCAGCGGATCCCTTATCAGGGTTTGACATAAGTAATAATAATAAAAGGCATAAAATAAAAATGAGGTTTAGGGTTACCAAAGGTTTGAGCTTTAATCGATCTGGTTATAACCTGTAAATAAACAAACAGGGGGGTGAGTGTGTTACCAATTCATTGGCGATTTAAGGTAAATCCTAATTTAATCTATAAGGAATAAATTAAAAGTAAAATGATTTTTAAATAAAAAAAGGGAATTAGAACTTAGCTTTTCGATTGGTATGGCGCGTAATCGGAGGATCTCTGATTAACCCTGAAAATTAGGCACAAAAGAAGAGGAATGTTAGTGTATTACAGATTCATCGACTATTGATGCAAACCCTATTTTATCCCAAAAGGCAATGCAAACCCTATTTTATCCCAAAAGGCAAACAAAATATAAAATGATATTATAAACAAACCCTAAAAAAGTTAATGGAATCAAAGGTTTGATTAAATAGATAAACCAAACAAACATCTAATAATCATAGGGTTAAGATGAAATGTAAAAATAAAATTAAAATTAAAGGATTGTAAAAAAAATCGAATTTTCAATTAGATAAATTAAAAAGTGTAAAATTCTTATAAAGAAAGAGTAATTTATTAAATAAGTGCAAATAAATAAATGAAAATAAAAAAGGAATTAGAAAGAAAAAGAAAAAGAAATAACCAAAGTATAAAAAAAATAAATAAAAGGAAAGGAATACTTAGCTGCGATTGGGTGTGGTTGAATGCTGATGGAACACGGTACGTCTGCACCTTTAGGAACGTAGGATCAGATTCTACGAAGATCCTGTGGTTGAGGCTGAGGGTGCATCATGAACATGGATGTGCCACATGCGCTGGATCTGCAAAAGTGAGCTGAAGAAAAAAAAAACAAGGAAAAATATATGCTGGAGGCAAGGGTTGAACCCGCGCCCCTGCGATTCACACTCCAGGTAACCTTGCCATTACTCCATTCTCACTTATCTGTTTACAAATGCGCGTTAATGATATATAAAAAAACAAAACGATTCAAAATTTAAACAAATTTGACCGCGCCCAGACTGCTTCTTCATCCTTCAGCATTCTGAAAAAGGTAGAACACCTTTAGCCACGGTTATATGGCGTGGCCGTAGGTCTTCATCTTCGGAACCTGCATATCACCATCGAATAATACCCAATAACATCTTAGACCGATTGGAAACAACCTTACGAGTCAAATGATCCCTTTAATTCAGGCTGATTTTGTCCCTAATTGTGTAGCCCCAAATTACGAATTCGGAACCCTAGCAATGGTGATTCTTTCAAACAACCACCAAAACCAAATTAACTATCCAGAAAGCACATAAACATCAATCTAAACATGAACATATGATCAAATTTCACTCACAATGCGTGTATGACAAAAAACCAGAATGTGAAAATTTGTTCAAACCGTGATTAATAATGATGTGATTCCGGAGACGTTGACGACTTGTGATGTTCCAGAATGCTTCAGAGACGATCGAGGACTTGATCTTGAGGCTTTGAATGACTTGAATTGGCCTAGGATTTTGTCTTCTATGTTACTCTCTTCCACGGTTTTTTTTGAGACTTGAATGGGGTTTCTTGCAGTCAATTTCGTTCCAAATCCTCCTTGCGTTTTTTGCGTTTGAGTCAAAGTCCGGTAATTGCAATCCGTATCCAGCCAAAAAAGGTCCCTTGGTCTGATCAATTTTGTGCTTTTATATTGCTTGAATTAGGTTTACCAAAATAGATTGGATCTTTGTCATTATGGAGATTAGAGTGAAAGAGATCTTTGATTGAATTTTTTGATTGGAAATTTGCAAAAATTTGCACCAACCCAATTCTTTGTACGAGATCCCCGTGATTCAGTTCCTGATTTTTTGGATGAGATAATGGACCAAATTTGATTTTTTTTTTCTTTTTAATTTTACTCACTTTAAATTGAATTTAAATAATTAAATTCAAAGTAAAATAAATAATAAATATTAAAATATAATGAATGGCCTAGGTGTTGTGGATTATCTTTGGATCAAGTTTGGGATAAAAGACTTGGGCCTTTTTAGTCAAGAATTTAAAATTCTTCTTTCTACACCACATATGTTTCTTCTCTTCAAAACTGTCCAAGTTGTGCAATTTGTGATATAAAAAAAAATTCGAGGACTTTCTAGAAACCTTGAAGAGTCCTCTAACTTATGCTTATGAGAGGATGTCTTGGAGCTTTGTGTCTTGATTTGAACTTGTACAACAGAAATAGTGTGGGCAAATTTTGGGGTATGACAATGTGAATTTTGTCTGAGATAATGTGGTACTCTAATCCTATGCAATTTACATTTCAGGAATCACATAAAGAGTATGCACAAAATCAGCGCAAGAAGCACTGACTCATAAGGTTCAGCATGCAACATCAGAACATGGTCTGGCAAGACATTAGAAGATGGTCAAGCAGAATCAGAACATGGTCTATGGAAGCATCAGAAGGACTTGAGATCAGAAGCATAAGCACTGAAGTTCTCATGGTATCACGCTCAGAAGCACTTCAAAGTCAGAAGACAGGAAGATGCTCTGCACCAAGCTGTTTGACTCTGATGATATTCAAACGTTGTTTACACAAACATCAGATCAGAAGCAAGTACAAGATGGCAGGCTACGCTGACTGACAAAAGGAACGTTAGTAGCTATTAAAGGCAATGTCAGTAGACACAGCGAAAGCAAGGCTCGGGCTAGTTGACAAAAGAGTGAAACATTAAACGCAATGCTGTATGGATCACGCAAAGCATTAAATGCTCCCAACGGTCATCTTCTCAAACGCCTATAAATAGAAATTCTGATGAGAAGCTGAATACAATACCTGCACAAATATGCAGAAACGCTGTCAAATTCAAAAAGCTCTTAGACTTCATCTTCAACCTCACTACATTGCTGTTGTAATATATTAGTGAGATTAAGCTTAAACTTAAGAGAAAATCACAGTTGTGATAATAGCTTTATAAGAAGCATTGTAACTCTTAAAAGAATTTGTTTACATTTATTTGTAAGAACTAGAGTGATCAGGTTGTTGATCAGAATACTCTAGAAAGTCTTAGAGGGTATCTAAGCAGTTTGTTCCTAGAGTGATCAGGTTGTGATCAGTATACTCTAGAAGACTTAGAAGTTGTCTAAGTGGAAAACCATTGTAATCTTGTGTGATTAGTGGATTAAATCCTCAGGTGAGGTAAATCACTCCAAGGGGGTGGACTGGAGTAGTTTAGTTAACAACGAACCAGGATAAAAATCATCGTGCAAATTGTTTTTATCTTACAAGTTTTAAAAGCTACACTTATTCAAACCCCCCCTTTCTAAGTGTTTTTCTATCCTTCAGATACATCTTTATGTTCGGTGGAACACCAATCTCATGGTGTTCAAAGAATGAACCGATAGTTGCACTCTAGTCTTGTGAGGTCAAGTATATTGCTGCTTTGTTATATGCGTGCCAAGACGTGTGGCTAATGAATCTATTGACGGAGCTGAGAAGCAGTGAGGGTGAGGAAGTTGCACTTTTGGTTGACAATGTTTCCGCTATTAATCTCGCTAAGAACCCAATTACACATAGGAGAGGCAAGAACATTGAGATGAGGTTTCACTGCTTGAATGAGCTTGTCAGTGAAGGCAAGTTGAGATTTGGATATTGTAGAAGTTAAGACCAAGCAAGTTGTTAATTTGCTGACTAAGGGAGTCACAAATGATGTGTTCAAAAGGTTGAAGATGAGAATGGACATAGAAGACTTGGAGCACTTGAATTAAGGTGATGTCTTAAGTGAAAAACATGTAATTCAAGTGCTATAACCAGTTTACACTGGGGTGTAACCGGTTACAACTTGGATAAAAGCACTTATGGAAGGAGAAAAAGCAGTTTTGAGTTGATGTTAATCGGTAACGCATTTACGTCAGTTAGACCTGATTGTTATTTTTGAGTTTGTATCAGCTGTAACCAGTTAACAATTTGTGTTAATCAGTTACAACTCTGATTTTATTCTTTTTCTGGTTGTTCAATTGTGTGTTTTAGGTCCCAATCATTGTAACACTTGTATAAATGCCTTTGAGGCATCCTCATCAACATAAATGAAAATTATCATTCTCACCCTCAATTATCTCTATTTCTATATCATTCACTACCTCTCTCTTCGCATAATCCATAGTTTACCAATTGTGTGATTTATGTTCCAACATTTGGTAGCAGAGCCTTTGGTTTCGAGTGAAGTGACCAACTTACATGTATTAATATTTCCCAATGGGTATGAGGTGGCCTATTGAGAAAAAAAGGTATCAAAGGTGGTACAATTGTTTGTGGAAGAAAGAACTAACATTTGAGAGGGGCATTGAGGATAGAGTCACATTTGAGGGGGAGTGTTAAAAAATATTACAAGTGTGAGTAGTGTGAGGAAGTCCAATATTGGTTAGGAATGTGGAGACTTGAGCATTTATGAGTGGGAGAATTCACTCACCTATCACCTTAAGGTTTTACGTAAATATGTGGCGTGTCTCTCACAAAGGGGTGTTGCTCTTAAAGGTAGTTCCCAAGTGTAAGAACGCTCCTCGGTTAACCCCCCTTACCTCCTGTATTGTGCCAACAATTAAAAAAGGAGGAAATGGAGGTACGACGGTGGAAGCATGATATCACAATTGATTTGATTTTTTAGAAAGGTCGTGAGACAATAATTACGAATATGGAATTTAATTTACCATTGTAGGGGGTGATGGCCAGAGATGGATTCAAAGAAGGGACGACATCTAGAATTTTAGAGAGAGGGAGAATATAGAGTTAATTTACGTTTTTACCGATGAAAAAGAAAAAAACCTTGGAATATGTTTCCTCTTCTATTCCACTCGTATCGAAAAGGAAAAGGGGAATTTCTTTTTCCACCTGTATGGGTGAAAAAAATCCTGAAAACCCCAAAATGCCCTTCGGAGATGCATCTCCAAACGCACCATAAAAGAGGTGTTTTCAAAGATACATCTCCGAAGGCACCCTTAATGCGTGAGAAAGGTGTTTTGGAGATTCCTCTCGGAAATCACCCTTAACCGTGATTTTTTTTTAATTCATCAAAGTTTTGATACATAATTAGATTAAAACGATAATAAAAACAAAAAATGGAAAATGATAAGAAATAAAAAACGATTAGAAGCACAAAATGTTGTCTAGAAAATAGTAAAATATAATACATAAATTGTTATGGAATAAAAAAAAGAATAACCTACTGCGTATGCCTAATCCTCACCCCTAGCTCCTCCTTTGCCTCATGTATCCCACCGCAATCGCTTCCTCGCTAACCGCCCTCTCCATGATGGCCATCGCCTCAGGTCCACCCCTCTCAATGATCCTTAAGTTTAAAGCCTCCAGCCTAATCACCTGTATCTGGTGACATATCGCTAAGATATCAGTGGCATGGTCATCCTCATCTTGTTGGTTCTCCAAAATCTCCTCATGAGCTAGCCTAAGTGGACATCCAGGAGCACCTGGTGTCATGATAGGGTGTGACACCGTGAATAACCACGTCACGTATCCCTCTACACAATGCCAACTGCTGGATGCCTACATCAACCGATAGTCCTATGGCACCATAATATGCTCCCAATCCTCAAAGATGTCATCGAGATCCCGACAACCAATGGTGTTGGGAGCAGCCTGAGATGTAGATCTTGGTATGGTATGGACATATCTAAACTGCCGCAAACATCACCCCGGAAGATACCTGACCATAGTTCCGGTCCCACATTCCAGCCACCTAGATTACAAAGAGATAGAGTTGAATGGGATAATCTCTCTACGATCCTCGAACGACATCTATAGGATGTCATCATGAACAGTTAGATCAAGATACACCCGAAATGGCAGCACAGCCTGATTCCCTCTATGGGGGAGATAAATGGCAGCCCTCGGCATCTCTTTCGTATAGTCAAGAACAAGAGCATATCCGTGAATAAGGTGAAAGTATGTGTGAAAAAATTAAGTACCAGAGGGTAAAATAAATAATGGGAACGAAACGTACCATTAGCAATGTGCAAGAGCCTGTAAGTTTCCTGGTCCCTCAACTTTCTCCTGCGGTACCCAACTGTGTTTTCGACCCCTCGCATCCTGCTCAGCAATCTCACGCCGAGAAGAAGCAGTTTGGGTTGGCCTGTCGAGTCTGGCTCTGTTCGGGTTATCAGCCATGTACCTGAAAAAAAATCAATACTTAAAGGAAAGGAATAAGAGAAAAGAAAAAAAACAAGTCAGGCATCATTTCGGAGGTGCATCTCCGAAACCCCTCAGAGGTATTCTCAGTGATGCATTTCCGAAAACACCTACGACTGTCATTTTTGAACTTCACTCTCAATCACCAAAAGACCTCATTTTTTACACCAAACAACCACATTATACAAGTTATACTTCAACCTATTAATTCTAAATGATTCTAAACAACTTATTATGAACATGCAAAATAGAAAAAGGAATTTTGAGAAACTCTCTCAAATTTGGAGCTTTGAGAGTTGTTGGAATGAGTTGATATTATGAGTTGAAATGAGTTACCGCTTTGTTGAAATGAGTAGAAATCAGTCGAGAATTGTTGAAATTTGAGATTTTGGGGGTACTTAGGAATTTGAGAGGGAAGTTTTGAAAAAGACAAAAATGATGGGTTTCTACCGTGGGTTTAATGTATATACCCCTAATTCGGAGATGCATATCCGAAACACCCCTGATTTAGAAAAAAATGTGTTTCAGTGATGCATCTCTAAAAATATCCTTAAAACAATAAATTAAGGTGTGTTCGAAGATGCATCTCCAAATACAAGGATTAAAAAAAAAATTCGCCAAAGACCTCTGAAAAACGTTAAATGGTCTATTAAAAAACTCCCAAAGAAAAATGTTGCGATGCTTTGGGCCCAACTCACTTTGGCACAAAATGTATAAATAATGAAGTTCTTAATAATTTAGGTTTATATTTATTGTATAAAAAATTATTTTAATATATATATATATATATATATATATATATATATATATATATATAACTTAAAATTATTATAAAAAACTTATTCATAGGCGTGTTTTGATAAGTATAGACGAATTTATATAACTTATAAAAAAAATTTATTGATATATTGTGCCTATATCTATAATTATTAGGGCTAATACCACTTTACCCCCTGCCATATAGGCGTGTTTTGATTTACCCCCCTCCATAAAGAAAACTTATTGGACAAACCTTACCAAATAAAGATTCCAAAAAACTTGACCCTGGATCAAAATTCCAAGAGAATCTGCATACGTGGCATGCGCATGTGGCATTTTTTTATTTTTTATTTATCTTTAATTTCTACGTGGAATTTTTTTTTTTATTATTTTTTTCCAAATTTTTTTTTAATTTTTTTTATTATTTTTTTTATTATTATTTTTTTCCAATTTTTTTTTATTATTTTTTCCAATTTTTTTTTATTGTTGTTTTTTTATTATTTTTAAAATTTATTTTTATTATATATAAATCCGCAGGTATTGTCAAATCCGTAGGTAAACCCGCATGTATTTTTAAATCCGCAGGTATTGTCAAATTCGCAGGTAAATCCGCAGGTATTTTTAAAGGTAAATTCGCAGGTAATTTTAAATCTGTAGGTAAATCCGCAAGTAAATCCGTAGGTAAATCCGCAAGTAAATCCGTAGGTAAATCTGCAGGTATTCTCAAATTGGTAGGTAAATCCGCAAGTATTTTTAAATCCGTAGGTAAATCCGCAGGTATTGTCAAATTCGCAGGTATTTTTAAAGGTAAATCCCCAGGTATTTTTAAATCCGTAGGTAAATACGCAGGTATTGTCAAATTCGTAGGTAAATCCGCAGTTATTTTTAAATTCGTATGTAAATTCGCGGGTATTGTCAAATTCGTAGGTAAATCCGCGGGTATTGTCAAATAATTTTTAAAAACGTAAAAAAAATTAAAAAAATAATAATTTTTTTTTTAAAAAAAAATTAATAAAAAAATTTTAAAAAAAATTAAAAAAATTAAAAAAAAATAATTATCCCGTGGCAGTGCTGACTGTGCCACATCGCTTATGTGTTGTACAGTCAGCACTACCAAAAATGCCACGTAGGCAAGATTCTAAGAATCTTGGTCAAAAAAATTGATCAGGGTCAAATTTGATGGAATCTTTATTTGGCAAGGTTTGTCCAATAAATTTTTTTTTAGAGGGGGTAAAGCAAAACACACTTATATGGCAGGGGGTAAAGTGGTATTAACCCTAATTATTAATATTTTCATTAAATGTGTCTTTCACTATATGTCACATTATTGTAGTGCTAATACATTAATGGGAGGCATAAAAAATAGATTTTGTTTAGGCAAATTCTTTGGTACCCTTGAGTTTTAGTTGGGTATCGGTACCCTTAGTGTTAGGGTGGGAATAGGCCAGGCCGACTAACAGGGGCCTACGGCCCAGCCTACATAGGTCAAGGTCAGGCCAGGCTTTTTACATAAATAGAAAAGGCCTGGGCTTTTTTATAAGCCTATTTAGCTAAAAAGGCTAGGCCACAGGCCATATAAAAAACCTTTTAAGCCTATGAGGCCAGCCTATTTAAATAAATTTAAATAATTCTATTAATATTATATTGTATTTTATATTTTGAATTAAAATATAAAAATAAATATTAGTTATCTTGAAAATAAGATGAAAAAAAATCTTATGAACAATGTCATAAGTTACTTCCATAAGTTTTTTCAAACAAATAGTATCACAAAATTTATACTACTAGGTAAACTCAAATAAGTCAATGCAAACAAACATTTAATCTCACTGATCTTTTAATTTGTTAGTCTATATAAAGTTGAGTTGAATGACTTATTTACAAATGTTCAAATGAAATAGGCTTTTAAGTAGGCTAACAGGCCAATCAGGCTTTCTAAAAGGCCAGACTCAGGCCAAAAAAATAAGCCTACTATAGGCTACAGGCCAGGCTTAGGCTTTGAATTTTTTAGCAGGCCAGGCTCAGGCTTGGCAAAGCCTAGCTCGGTCCTGCCTATTCCCACCCCTACTTAGTGTTAAATAAATCAAAATTTTAATTTTTTTTAAAATAAAATAATATTAAGAAATGATGTGGCAATGAATATCTCATTTGATTGGAGGAAGGTACCGGTACCCAACCAAATTCAAGGGTACCTGAGTGTTCACCGTTTGTTTATAGTCTTAATACATTTTTTTGTCCCTTAATTTAATTTCAGGTTTCAGTTCAGTCTCTTATATAATAAACGTTACATTCAGGTCCTTTATTTGTAGTTCCATTAACTACGTTGGTCATGTCTGTTAAATTTTGTCAATTTCCGTTAGTTTGTGCATATGTGGCACTCCAACTGTACATTTATTAATTGACATGGAATTATTGTGTTACATATTGATTTAAAATTTTAAAATTAAAAACAATGCAAGCTGAAACATATTTGTAACTTTTGTTTTCTTCTTCCAACCCTAGCCGCCACCCTCTCACTTCTTCCTCTCTCTTTCTCTGAAAGAGGCAATCAAACGTTCCTCCACTGGTCTCTTCATCCATTTTACTGTGACTGAGCCAAATTCCTTCATCCTCTCACTTCTTCTTCTTGATTATTTCTTTTTTTGGATTTTAACAAAAGATTCATGGAGATCTGTTTTGAAGAGATTGTTTAGAGGATATATTTTTGCAAGAAGTCTAGATGAAAGATCATGTTTGTGGTTAGGAATGGACAGCGACAGCGAGGAGTTGACGGCATAGGAAACCGCTCTTTATGACCGTCAAATTAGGGTTTGGGGAGAAGAAGCTCGGAGAAGGTTTCTTCTTCTTTCTATTTTGTAAATTGTTATTATTTTTAATTAGATTTTTTTACTTTTAAACTCTAACCTAAAAATAGTGTTCTAAACACCTCTAATTAGGGTATTGATTTTAGTTTTCAAAGTAATTATGTTGTTTTAAATTAAGCAAAGCTCATGTCTTAGTCTATGGAATGAAAGGAACTATATCTGAGGTATACTGGGTTTTATTTGATTTTTTATTTTATTTGATTTTTTATTTAATGCATTTTTATTTTTTCTCATAATGTGTAAGGAGTTTTGGTTTTCTTCTGGTTATAGAGTTTTGCAAAAACATTGTTTAGCTTGAGTTGGTAGTCTTACATATGGTTCGTATTTTTGTGGAAAAGGGTTCTTATTACACTCTCCCTTACTAATTTTTGTTCTACATTTACGTTGTATCTGGTTTCTTTTTTTTTTCTTATACCGTGTTTTGCTTACCTACATTTTTCTTCTACATTCATGTGGGATTTATTTATGCAAATGTAGGTTTTAATACTGACAATTGTAAAGTTCTTGGTAATATTGAGTAGCAGAGTTGTGATATTGTTCAGGATGTGCATGGTCATTTGTTGATTATTGGGATAGCAATGTGGTGTTATATTTTTTCCCAATATTAACAATTTGCGGGAGTTTTTAACCTCCGAAAACAAAACCTCTCAAGTTTAAATAAAATACTAGTTTTTTTAATACATATGCTGACTCAGCTTATTAAAAAATGCCTTGCTGTCATGCCACATAGGCAAAGTTAACGTTTTTTCAAAAAATTTAACAGCAAGGACCAATTTAACTAACGAAAGAGTTTTTAAGGGACTAAAATGTAACGTTTATTAGATAAGGGACTAAAGTGAAATATCAAATTAAGTTAAAGGACTTATGAACTAATTAAGCCAAAAAAATATAATAATGAGAGTCATCGTATATAGAGCTATCAAAATGGGCTAGCCCTTATGTGTCAGTCTGCTCGGCCCGCAAAATCATAGGGTTTGGGTCTTCAAATTAGAGTCCATATTTTTAAGGGCTTTTTTAGCCCAATCCTAAAAAGTCCGCTGCCCATTAGAGTTAGCCTATATGGGCATGGGTAGCCAATAAGACCCGCACAACTATAAATTTTAAAAAATTATATTAGTTTTTATATTGTGTTATTCCAAAATAAAACATTGATTTTTCTCACTTCACTAAATTTTGTTTCTATTATATTCAATCTCTCTCTTTTAAATATTATACATTAATATAATCAACATTATTTCCTCGTATTCTATTAGTTTCTCTTATATTAAATATTTGAGTATTATTTTCTACAGTTTAAACATGTATTGTATCTAAAAACACATTATAGTATTTATAAAAGATAATATAGTACTTAAAAATGTATTATGTTTAAAATAATATAATTTTTTATTTAATTTGTAATAAATATAATGAATTTTTTATTTTAATCTTTTTATTAAAAAAAGTTCGTTTATGGTCGGGTAGTCCGAAGCCCATCTAGGGTCGGGCTCAGTAGTAATTTTGAGGCCGATATTACAATGGAACTTTTTTTCCTAACCCTAAAAAGGCCAGACCCATCAGGGCCGACTCTAAATAGGCTGGATAGTCCATTTTAAAAGTTACAATTAAAATAATAATCTCCAAAGAAAAGTGAAAGAAAAAAATATTACTAAATAATCATTTGTGTAAAATATTCAATTATGCAAGAACATGCAACGCATTATTTACTATTTTAAGTAAAGCAACCAGAGATGAAAGAGACACAAATATTAACTTTTATAATCGGTCACTAATGGTCCTTATAGTATTATTTAATCTTATTATTTTAATGTTGAATCATTCAATTTAAAAAATGAATACAAATTGGACTTGGACTTGTTCACTTCAATACAAAGAAGAAGCAAATATTTAAAAAAATGAATATTGTGCATAACATTTAATATTTACACGACTAATTAAATAATAAAAAAATGTGAACTGTACTCAAAAGATTGTTTATTTTTAATACGTTTTGTTAAATCTAAATTTGGAAGAAAGGGAAGAGAAGAGAATGAGCGATGTCTTATTATAATTTTATTAAAATTAAAATAATTATTCTCGTTTTTATTTTAAAATGTTAAAATTATGTTTTTAAAAAAAATAAATTTAGATTATTTTTGTAAGAAAAAATTTAATAAAAAGGAAAACTAAGAATTTCCAATCTTTTTACACGATAAAACGGGCAACATCCGACAAAAGAGAAAAAATTACCCACCATTTACACTACGAGAAAAAAGAAATAGGATCTTTGCAAAATTCATAGAAAGAATAATTGAGATGGGTAATTTTGCCAAAAAAAACACCTCCATACCAAAATCTTTATGTTCTAAACCGTATCGTCTAATCTCCATCTCTCATCCCGGAAACACACCCTATTCCTCCTATTCCTTAACAACCATAAAGACTAAGAAATGGCAAGCCAAACATCATCCGCCTTACGACCATGGATCCTCTCCTTCCCTCCTTTTGTCTCCTTCACCAAAACTAAGTGTAATAAAATTAATGAAATTAAGAAAAAATATTAAATAGAAGAAGAGAGAGAAAATATTAGAGAGAGATAGAGATAAAAATGTGAAGGAGATAATTGGAGAGAAAAATTTGAAGGAGAGGATCCAAGTCCTTCGCCTTACTCATCTTTACTTTATTTACTTTATTTTATTTTAAATATTCTACTTTACTTTTCTTACGTATCCTTCTTATTTTCATGTTTACCTAGTTACATTTTTTTCATCCAATGTTCCGTTTACATAGTTACATTTTTTTCATCCAATGTTTAAATAAATGTTTAATGTTTTTGGAAAAAATTATTTTATATAAAATGATAAATACAGTAGAAACTCTTTAAATTAATTCTCGATAAATTAATAAACTCTCTAAAATAATAAATTTGTCCGGTCCCGACTTGGGCCAATGTAAAAATTTGAAAAACTCGATAAAATAATAAGATAATAATTTTTCGGGCGATCCCTTTATAATTTTCAATCCCAAGAAAATCATAAATTAATAATTCATAGAAACTAAAAAAAAAAAATTACACTCTATTCAAATATGATTCAATAGTTCTCTGTTTTCCTTTAAAGTTCAAAGTTCAAGTCAAAGTCATTATTTATTTCTAATGCATATAAACACAGTAATTACTAAATTACGTTGAGTCCCAAGGTTCGCTGCAACGTAGACATAAACTAATTTGCCTTTTTATGTAGTATGTACAGTATAATCACTTAAAAACTCTTTAAATTAATAATTATTAATTTATCGATAAATTAATAACTCTTTAAATTAATAAATTTCTCCGATCCTGAGATTATTAATTTAAAGAGTTTCTACTGTAGTAGTATATTATCATTAACATATTTTTAATTTTTAAAAACTACAACAACAAAAATTACATTTTAATAATTTGTTTAAGCACTTCAAAAATTCAAAATTTTCTCCAATATAATCTTTTACTTCTTCAAATTAAAAGATTATGATTTTTGAATAAAAATTAATTTTCCAAAACCCTCCTCATTTAAATCTCTCTATTATTTTACACTTTATCATTTTTTTAAAACTTTTCTCTCCAATCTTCCGAACAAAGTCTAAAAGGAAACATAAAAAATAACAATGATGAGAGTCATCATATACAAATAAAACAATAATCCAAAAGTAAAACAATAATCCAGAAAAAGAAGAGAATAATCCAGAAAAAGAAGAGAAAGATAAAAATAAAATTATACATATAATAATTGGTGTAAAATATTCAACCATGGAACATGCATACACTGTTGTTTATTATTTTAAGTAAAGCTACCAAAAGATGAAAGAGACACAAATATATATATATATATATATATATATATATATATATATATATATCATAAGCATATACATTGAAAATAGGTGTTTCAACATAGAAGAAGACATGGATCAAGCTTCTTCTTTGCACATAGCAATGTTTCCATGGTTTGCAATGGGACACCTAACTCCATATCTTCATCTATCAAACAAATTAGCCAAAAGGGGACACAAAATCTCATTCTTGATTCCCAAGAAAACACAAACAAAGTTAGAACAATTCAATCTCTACCCAAACCTCATCACTTTCTTCCCTCTCAATGTTCCTCACGTTGATGGCCTTCCCTTTGGTGCTGAAACAACTTCTGATGTTTCCTTAGCTTTAGGTCCACTCATCATGACAGCTATGGATCAAACACATGACCAAGTTGAACTTCTCCTCACTCAACTAAACCCTAATATTGTTTTCTTTGATTTCACTTTTTGGCTACCGAAGATAACCCAACGTTTGAAAATCAAATCTTTTCAATACTTCATTGTTAATCCAGCAACACTTTCTTATACTACTTCTCCATCAAGGATGTGTAAAAGTATAAACTTGACTGAATTTGATCTTATAAAACCTCCAAAAGGGTACCCTAACCGTAATACTTCATCTTTCAATCTTTACCCTCATGAAGCAAAGTTCCTTGCTTTAAAAAGAAATTTTGAATTTGGAAGTGGGGTTCTTTTCTATGATAGGCTTTATAATGGTTTGAGGTTTACTGATGCAATTGGGTTTAAAGGGTGTAGAGAAATTGAAGGGCCTTATATAGATTACCTTGAACAAGAGTTTGGTAAACCTGTTTTTCTTTCAGGACCGGTTTTACCTGAACCACCAAAAACTGTTTTAGATGAAAAATGGGGTTCTTGGCTTGATGGATTCAAGAATGGTTCAATAGTTTACTGTGCACTTGGAAGTGAATGGAAGTTATCAGAATATCAGTTTCATGAACTGCTGTTAGGACTTGAGTTAACAGGTTTTCCTTTTCTGGCAATTCTTAAACCTCCTATTGGTTTCGATACGATCGAAGAAGCTTTTCCGGAAGGGTTTAAGGAAAGAGTGAAGGAGAAAGGGATTGTTCATAGTGGATGGATACAGCAACAATTGATTCTGGAACATGCTTCTGTTGGTTGTTTTGTAACACATTGTGGCGCGGGTTCGTTGACAGAAGGGCTAATAAATAGCTGTCAGATAGTGTTGATGCCGCATTTAGACAGTGATCATATCATTAATGCAAGGATTATGAGTAGGGATTTGAAGGTTGGAGTTGAAGTGGAGAAGGGTGAAGAAGATGGATTGTTCAGAAAGGAAAGTATTTGTGAGGCTGTGAAAGTTGTGATGGATGATGAGAATGAGATTGGTGTAGAAGTTAGGACTAATCATGCTAAAATGAGGAAGCTCTTATTAAGTTATGATTTTGAGTCATCATGTGTTGATGGTTTCTGTGAAAAGCTTCAAGAGTTAGTCAGGTGATTTTCTAAATAGTAAAAATGTTTCCAACTATAATTTATTGTTGTATAACTATTATGGTTTTAATAAAAAAATGTGTATGGTTTTAATAAAAAAATGTGTAAATTGAGATTTGAGAATGAAAAAGATTGTAATACCATTGTTGTTGAATTGGAATTAGAATATTGTTTACTTTGTCATGGAATTGATAGATAGTTTTTATTTAAAAGTAAACTGAAATAGCATGACTCTATTGGAAATCAAAGAACATAATGAATAATATCTTTCTATGAATATTGGAAATTTATCGAAGATGCAGTAAGTGGGAATAAAGAAAAGGGTATTTCTTTGTATTAAATTTCCATGTTTAAAGTTTTGCACCTCCAATATAAAATACTGTAGCAACTCTCCTTGTAAAAGTAAATAGTTTTGAAATCAACTTAATTATTAATCTAAGTAATTTTACATCGGAGGTATGGTTGGAGTAAAGAAGGGTAGTATGGAAAGTGGGCTACATTTTCTCTCATGTGAAATTAGTCATGGGTTTAATTTCCATCAATGATATTTTTTGATTTTCAAAACCACGCTACATTTTTGTTGGGAAAAAATCACAAACGCAACAAAAAAATTATACAAGATAAACTCTCCCAAATATCACATGCAACGATAATCAACAAAAAACACATCAAACAACACAACACAATTTTATCGTGAAAAATCCTCCATTAAATAGAAGCAAAAAACCACAGGATCCTAGAGTACTTAAATTCTCCACTATAATCAACAATGCATACAAACAAGGTTCTCTCTAACACTGGTTAGAGGTATACATCAACATCATTAAGATTTGCAATCAATCTTGGAATACAACAAAAATCAAGAGAGACAAAACAACCCAAAAACACCAAAAAATTATGACCTCAAAGATGGACTCAACAGATCGACTTAGAAAGCTCTGAATCCAATCACCTACGTTCAAAATGTGCTCTTATAAGTCATGAACGTTGTGTCAAAATTTTAGGACGATCCGACCATTGGATTTTGCACAAGTTTTGATTTTATGGAACTGATTTGTGCAGAAAAAGGGGATGTGGGAATAGTGTTTTCTCTCAAACTTTTCTTATTGTTTCTCTCACTTAATGAATGAATAACCTAATCCTCTTTGTTGGGTGGTAACAAAGGCTTACACACATGGGTCACTAACCCATATCTAATTGGGCCTTTTCAAATAGGAGGGAAAAGCCCAACAAACTCCCCTAACCGACTTGTTGGAGGGCAACACCAATTCTGTTACTGTGCGACAAAACTCAAACTTTCCCCTAGGAAACACCTTCGTCAATATACCCGAACCATTGTCATTGGTGTGTATCTTCTCAAGCTCCATCAACCTGGAATCTAATGCATTACGAATCCAATGATAACGAATATCAATATGCTTCGACCTCAAGTGAAAGGAGGAATTCTTCGATAAGTGAATGGCACTTTGGTTATCACAAAACAAGACATATTTTTCTTGTTTCACATTGCAAATTTCCTCAACCATAACAACTCTTTTGACGCTTCCACAACAACTATAAACTCGGCTTCGATAGTAGAGAGTGCAACACACTTTTGCAATTTTGATTGCCAAGCCACGTCTCCCCCGGAAAAAGTAACCATATATCCCAAAGTAGATTTTCGATCATCCAAGCTTCCGGCCAAATCCGAATCTGTATATCCAACCAACATAGGCTTCTTGCATCCCAAAGTTAGTCTCAAATTCAAAGTTCCACGCAAATATCTCATCACCCACTTCACGACCTCCCAATGATATTTTCCCAGATTTGAGAGATAACGACTCACCATTCCCACGGCATAAGCAATATCGGGTCTTGTACAAACCATAGCATACATCAAACTACCAACAGCCGATGAGTATGGAATATTCTTCATACTCAACTTTTCTTCATCTGTAGATGGACATAGTGTATGACTAAGCTTGAATTGAGAAGCAAGTAGTATGCTCACCGCTTTAGCCTTATCCATACTAAAACGCCGAAGGAATTTCTCCACATACTTTTCTTGCGACAAGTACAACTTCCTCCAATTTCGATCTCGAACAATTTCAATACCAAGAATTTTCGGAGCCTCCCTTAAATCCTTCATAGCAAAAGATTCACTCAAAGTGTTCTTCAACTCTTTAATTCTTGAAATATTTTTTCCAACAATTAGCATATCATCCACATAAAGCAAGAGAATAATAAAATTACCTTCGGAGAAATTCCGGAAAAACACACAATGATCGGCCTTGGTCATCTTGTACCCATGTTCAATCATCACCGAGTTGAACTTTTGATACCATTGGCGAGGTGCTTGTTTCAAACCATAAAGACTTTTTACCAATTTGCAAACATAGTTTTTTTGCCCTTTTCTAGGAATCCATCTGGTTTCTCTATGTAAATTTCTTTATGTAGATCACCGTGAAGGAAAGTCGTCTTCACGTCCATTTGCTCTACTTCCAAATCAAAACTAGCAGCTAGCCCAAGAACCATTCAAATAAATTGCATCTTCACAACCGGAGCAAAAACCTCGCCAAAATCAACACCTTCCCGTTGTTTAAAACCTTTTACCACCAAATGAGCCTTGAATCTTCTTTGAGAAGTACACTCATCTTGCTTAATTCGATAAACCCATCTATTATTCAATGCTCTGTTACCCTTTGGAAACTTCACTAACTCAAAAGTATTATTCTCACGAAGGGATTGCATTTCATCCTCCATGGCATCCATCCATCCACTCCTTTTTTTCTCATCCTCCAAAACTTCTTTAAAGCTTTCGGGTTCTCCACCATCAGTAAGAAAACCATACTCATTCGAGGGGTATCGAACGGAAGGCCTTTTATTACGAGTAGACCGCCTCAACTCATTAGAAGCAATCGATTGCTCAATAATTTCAACCTCTTGATCAACATCATTTTCAACAACGTCTTTCGTAGCACCTACATCAACAATATCATTAGGATTTAAAACATTATCAACATTCAAATCCATACCTCGATTTTCAATTGGAACATCTTCAAAAGTGATAGGGGTAGGAGCAATAGTAGTTGAGTCCATATCAATCATTTCTTCATCTTCAAAAATTAAATCTTTATTCTCAACTTTGTCGATATCCTCAATGGTATAATCCTCCATGAATACAACATCACGACTACGAATAAGCTTCCGTTTAACCGAATCAAAGAATCGATACCCAAACTCATCAAGTCCATACCCAACAAACACACATTTCTTCAACTTCACATCCAATTTCGATCTCTCATCCTTCGGAATATGCACATAATCCATGCACCCAAATACCTGAAGATGGTTGTAAGAAACATCTTTACCACTCCAAACATGATTTAGAACATCAAACTTCAATGGAACACCTGGAGTGAGGTTTAAAAGATGTACGACCGTGCTCAACGTTTCTCCCTAAAAGTATTTCGGCAACTTTGATTGACAAAGTAAACATCTCACCCTTTCCACCAAAGTTCTATTCATTCTTTCGGCTAACCCATTCAATTGTGGTGTCTTAGATGCAGAATTTTGATGACGTATACCTTGGTCTTGACAATACTTGTCGTAAGGTCCTATATACTCTCCCCCATTATCGGTTTGGATACACTTGAGCTTTTTCCCCATTTCTCTTTCAACCGATGCTTGAAACGACTTAAAGGTATCTAACACTTGATCTTTCGTCTTCAAGGTATAAGCCCATGTTTTCGGAGAACAATCATCAATGAAGGTCATAAAGTAATATGCACCACCAAGTGACCGTGTCTTCATCGGACCACACACATCAGAATGTACTAAATCAAACACTTCTGATTTCCTCTTTGGTTCGGATGACATAAATGAAACTCGCTTTTACTTACCCGCCAAAAAATGTGAACACTTTCTCAACTTTGCATCGGAAACACCATATAACACATTCTTCTTAGCCAAAATAGTCAAACCTTTTTCACTCATATGATCCAAACGCTTGTGTCATAATTCGGATGAGCTATCATTGTCCCAAGTGTTGATGTAGCACTTCGAAACTCCAAGTTGGATGAGCCTTTATTTTTCCTTTAGCAATCACAATGGATCCTTTCTTTAACTTCCATTCATTGCCCGAAAAAGAATTATCATATTCTTCATTATCCAACTTTCCAACGGATAAAAGATTGAATCGAAGTTCTGGAATGTGTTTTGTTGGAACAAGATTTGTTCTGATCAATATTCTGTGTTTTGATGATAACATTATATATGAATTTTGTATAAGATAATGTGGTACTCTAATCCTTTGCATTTTCCATTTCAGGAAATACATAAAGAGTATGCACAAATCAGCGCTAAGAAGCACTGACTCAAAAGGTTCTGGATGGCTACATCAGAACATGCTCTGGAAAGACATCAGAAGATGGTCAAGCAGAATCAGAACATGAACTGAAAGCATCAGAAGAACGAAGTCACAAGCAGAAGCACTGAAGTTCTGAATGGTATCACGCTCAAGCTCTTCAAAGTCAGAAGACAAGAAGATGCTCTGCACCAAGCTGTTGACTCTGATTTTCAAACATTGTTATTCTATAAATATGAGTCCAAAAGAAAGTACAATATGACAAGCTATTAATTCTAATCTCTAACTGAAAAAAGGAATGTTAGAAGCTACAAAAGGAAAAGTCAGTAAAAGCAGGAAAAGCAAGGCTTGAGGTAGTTGACAAAAGTGTGAATCATTAAATGCAAAGTTGTACTATTCACGCAAAGCATTAAATGCTCCCAACGGTCATTTCCTCTCAGCGCCTATAAATAGAAGTTCTGATCAGAAGCAAAGAAGAACACTTGTGCAAAATACTGAAACGCTGTCAAAATCAAATCTCACGAACTTCATCTTCAACCTCACAAACTCTTGTAATATTTAGTGAGTGTTAGCTTAGAACTTAAGAGAAATATCACTGTTGTGATTATAGCTTTATTTGAAGCAATCTTACTCTTGTAAACATTATTTTACATTATTTTGTAAAAGGTTCCTAGAGTGATCAAGTTGTGATCTGTAGACTCTAGAAGACTTAGAAGGTTTCTAAGTGAAGAATTCCTAGAGTGATCAAGTTGTGATCTGTATACTCTATAAGACTTAGAAGTTTTCTAAGTGGATAACCATTGTAATCAGTTGGATTAGTGGATTAAATCCTCAGTTGAGGTAAATCACTCTAAGGGGGTGGATTGGAGTAGTTTCCTTAACAACGAACCAAGATAAAAATAATTGTGTTTATTGTTTTTATCTTACAAGTTTTTGAAGTCACACTTATTCAAACCCCACCCCCCCTTTCTAAGTGTTTTTCTATCCTTCAATTGGTATCAGAGCGTCGGTTCTAGGTGCAAGCACTTAACCGTGTTAGATAAAATATTCAGGGAGAAAAACACAAAGTCAATATGGTTGAAACAACTTCATCTACTCTTACACCTGAACAAAACAACAATGGTAATGGAAGCAATAGTTTCAATTGGTATAATAGACCACCAGTTTTTGATGGTGAAAACTTTGAGTACTGGAAAGATAGACTCGAAAGTTACTTTCTTTGTCAAGATGGTGACTTATGGGATCTAGTGCTGGATGGTTACACACATCCTGTTAATGCTCAAGGTGTCAAGACAAGCCATGATGATGCTCAAAAGAAAGACTTCAAGAAGCATCACAAGTCTAGAACAATATTGCTAAATGCTATCTCTCATGCTGAATATTAGAAGATAACAAACAGAGAAACTACTCATGATATCTTTGAATCCTTAAAGATGACTCATGAGGGTAATTCTCAAGTTAAGGAGACAAAGGCCGTAGCTTTAATCTAGAAGTATGAAGCGCTCAAGATGGAGGAAGATGAAAACATTGAAGCAATGTTCTCAAGATTCTAGACTCTGACAGCTGGATTAAGAGTGCTAGATAAAGGCTACACCAAAGTTGATCATGTCAAGAAGATCATCAGAAGCTTGCCCAGAAGATGGGGCCCAATGGTGACTGCATTCAAGATTGCCAAGAACTTGAATGAAGTGTCTCTAGAAGAGCTGATCAGTTCCCTGAGGAGTCATGAAATAGAGCTGGATGCAAATGAACCTCAGAAGAAAGGTAAGTCAATTGCATTAAAATCTAATAATAAAAAATGCACTAACGCTTTTCAGGCTGAAGAAGAAGATTTTGAAGAGTCAGAATCAGAAGAAAAAGAAGATGAACTCTCTATGATCTCCAGAAGAGTAAATCAACTCTGGAAAAGAAAACAGAGGAAGTTCAAGAACTTCAAGAACTTCAAAAGGCCTGAAAGAGGACAATCTTCTAGACACAAAAGATCTGACAAGAAGAAGGTGACGTGGTATGAATGCAAAGAGCCAGGACATTACAAGAATGAGTGTCCAAATCTTCAGTGGGAAAAGCCCAAGAAAAAGTTTGAAAAGAAGAAAGGCTTAATGGCTACTTGGGATGACTCAGATTCTTCTGATCAAGAGTCAGACTCTGAAGATGAGCAGGCAAACATAACGCTGATGGCCACTATTGATGATGAATCAGAATCTACATTAGACTCAGATTCTGAAGAGGTATTTTCTGAACTTTCTAGAGATGAGCTTGTTTCCAGCTTAACTGAACTTCTGGAAATCAAGGCTAAACTTAGTATCAAATACAAAAAGCTGAGAAAGCTCTTTGCATCTGAAACTAAGAAGCTTGAAATAGAAAATGCTGAACTTAAAGATAAAGTTTTAAAACTATCTAAAGATGCTGAATCATCTTCTAGTTCAGAAAAGTCTATTCCAAGTGTGAACAATATTCTTAAGGAATATGACTTGAGTTTCGGGAAGTTTCTATCTAGAGGTATTGGCATAAGTCAGCTAGCCTCTATGATATATGGTGTGAGTGGAAATAAGAGAATAGGCATAGGCTTAGAGGGTGAAACCCCATATAAACTTGAACCTGTTGATGAGATGAAAATTACATACAAACCTTTGTATGATCAGTTCAAGTTTGGCCATTCTCATGATATAAAGCACACATCTAACTCTAAGAGTTTCCACATAGCACACACCAAGAAATATGTTGCACATCCTAGAAAATATCATGCTATTCAGAATAGGGAATATCACGTTGTACCTCATGTTAATCTTCATGGTAAACCTCAGTTCAATCAGAACTTGAGGAAGACTAACCCAAAAGGACCCAAAAGAATGTGGGTACCTAAGGAAAAGATAATTCCTATTGCAGATATCCTTGGCAGCCAAAAAGACAAAGGAAAACATGTCATGGTACCTGGACTTTGGGTGCTTGCGGCACATGACGGGAAAAAGGTCTATGTTCCAAGACCTGGTGCTTAAGTCTGCTGGAGAAGTAAAGTTTGGAGGGAACCAGAAGGGCAAGATCATTGGTTCTGGAACCATATGCATTGTTAACTCTCCCTCTATATCTAATGTTCTTTTAGTAGATGGATTAGCTCATAACTTATTGTCCATAAGTCAATTAAGTGACAATGGTTATGACATTATCTTCAATCAAAAGTCTTGTAAAGCTATAAGTCAGAAGGATGGCTCAATCCTATTTACAGGCAAGAGAAAGAACAACATTTATAAGGTTGATCTTCATGATCTTAAGAATCAAAAGGTTACTTGCCTTATGTCTGTTAGTGAAGAGCAATGGGTCTGGCACAGAAGATTAGGTCATGCTAGTTTGAGAAAGATTTCTCAGATTAACAAACTTAATCTGGTCAGAGGACTCCCTAATCTGAAATATAAATAAGATGCTCTTTGCGAAGCATGTCAGAAAGGGAAGTTTTCAAAACCCGCATTCAAGTCTAAAAATGTTATCTCTTCCTCTAGGCCGCTAAAATTTCTACACATTGATCTTTTTGGCCCAGTCAAAACTGCATCAATCAGAGGGAAGAAATATGGATTAGTCATCGTAGGAGACTATAGTAGATGGACATAGGTAAAGTTCTTGAAACTAGAGGATGAGTCTCATACTATGTTCTTTGACTTCTGCACTCAGATTCAATCTGAGAAGGAATGCAAAATCATAAAGGTCAGAAGTGATCATGGTGGTGAATTTGAGAACAGATTCTTTGAGATTTATTTCAAAGAAAATGGTATTTCCCATGATTTCTTTTGTCCTAGAACTCCATAGCAAAATGGAGTTTTAGAACGAAAGAATAGGACTCTACAAGAAATGGCCAAAACCATGATCAATGAAACCAATATGGCTAAGCATTTCTGGGCAGAAGCAATTAACACTGCATGTTATATTCAGAATAGAATCTCCACAAGACCTATTCTTAATAAGACTCCTTATGAATTGTGGAAGAACAGAAAGCCTAACATTTCTTATTTCCATCCATTTGGATGTGTATGCTATATTCTAAATACTAAAGATCATCTGCATAAGTTTGACTCTAAAGCTCATAAGTGTTTTCTACTTGGATATTCTGAACGCTCAAAAGGCTACAGAGTATACAATACTGAAACTCTTGTAGTGGAATAGTCAATCAATATCAGATTTGATGATAAGATTGGTCTTGAAAAGCCAAAGTAGTTTGAGAATTTTGCAGATATAGAAATCTCTAATTTAGATTTTGAAGAACCCAGAAGCAAGGTTTCAGAAGATCAAGTTGCTGCTTCTTTAGAGAATCTCATAATATATGAAGAGCCAACTCTCAGAAGATCTTCTAGACTCAAATCTGCTCATCCAAAAGATGTTATCATTTGAAAGAAGGATGATCCTATCAGAACAAGAGCATTCCTTAAGAACAATGCAGAATGTCAATTTGGTCTAGTATCTCTGATTGAGCCAACTTCTGTTGATCAAGCTCTGGAGGATGCTGACTAGATAATTGCCATGCAAGAAGAACTTAATCAGTTTACAAGGAATGATGTTTGGGATCTAGTTCAAAGACCAAAAGGATTTAACATCATTGGAACTAAGTGGGTCTTCAGAAACAAGCTAAGTGAAAAAGGAGAAGTTGTAAGAAACAAAGCCAGACTGGTTGCTCAGGGCTATAGTCAGCAAGAAGGCATTGACTATACAGAAACCTTTGCACCAGTGGCCAGATTAGAATCTATTCGCTTATTCATTTCATTTTCCACTCAACATAACATCACTCTTTATCAGGTGGATGTTAAGAGTGCCTTCTTAAATGGTTATATAGATGAGGAAGTATATGATCACCAACGTCCTGGTTTTAAAGACTCTAAGTCTCCAGAACATGTTTTCAAATTAAAGAAATCATTGTATGGCCTGAAGCAAGCTCCCAGAGCTTGGTATGAAAGATTAAGTTCTTTCCTTCTGGATAATGGTTTCACTAGAGGACAAGTGGATACAACTCTCTTCTGTAAAACCTTTAAAAAGGATATTTTAATTTGCTAAATCTATGTTGATGATATCATTTTTGGAACATCTAATGCTACACTTGGAAAGGAGTTTTCTAAGTCTATGCAGGCAGAGTTTGAAATGAGCATGATGGGAGAACTCAAGTATTTCCTTGGGATCCAGATCAATCAAACTTCTGAAGGAACTTATGTTCATCAGACCAAGTATGTGAAAGAACTTCTGAAGAAGTTTATTCTTTCAGAAAGCAAAGAAGCAAAGACTCCTATGCATCCAATGTGTTTTTTAGGTAAGGATGAGGTAAGTAAGAAGGTAGATAAGAAGCTCTACAGAGGTATGACTGGATCTCTTCTATATCTTACTGCTTCTAGACCTGATATTCTATTCAGTGTATGCATGTGTGCTAGATTCCAATCAGATCCTAGAGAATCTCACTTAACTGATGTTAAGAGAATTCTGAGGTATCTGAAAGGTACTACTAATGTTGGTTTAGTCTACAGAAGATCTGAACAATACAACTTAGTAGGATTTTGTGATGCTGATTATGCTGGAGATGGAGTTGAAAGGAAAAGTACTTCTGGAAGCTGTCAGTTTCTGGGAAGTCATCTGGTCTCTTGGTACAGCAAGAAGCAAGCCACAATTGCCCTATCTACAACAGAAACAGAATATGTTGCTGTTGCTGGATGTAGTACACAGATGCTCTGGATGAAGAGTCAGCTAAAAGATCATCAGATATATGAGAGTAACATTCCTATCTTTTGTGATAATACTTATGCTATTTGTTTATCTAAGAATCCTATCTTACATTCCAAATCTAAACATATTGAGATCATACATCACTTCATTAGGGACTATGTTCAGAAGGGTGTTCTTTCTTTAAACTTTATGGATACAGAACATCAGTGGGCTGATATGTTCACAAAACCCCTTGCTGGAGATAAGTTTAAGTTCATTCTGAAGAATATCAGTATGGATTTATGCTCGGAGTGAAGGGATGAGAAGTTCTGACATATGGATTTGATTTGAAATGATTATTTATTTTATTATCAGATATTCTGAACTTGTTTATCAATTAGATATTCTGATTCTGTTATTACTATCGTTTCATATGTCTAAGTTGATTCAGAATTTCTTTTAAAGCAAAACAGCTGTCACCAGCTATTCCAGATGATGAACACGTGTTCATTCTGAAGGGACAAGAGTGCGTGCAGTTGATGAGTCGCCGCCCTAGGTATCACGTTTTACCCTAACGTCACTCTACATTAAATGCATTTAATTCAAATTCTGTAATCTCTTCCATTCAGAATCTTATTGCATATTATTTCAAATTCGTGCCTATATAAACGCATCTGTTTATCATTTCATCTCTTTCCATTCATCTCCATTGTTCACTGTTTGTGCATTTTTGCCTCTTCTTCTCTCTCTTCAAAAACCCTAAAGTTACGAAACCCAGAGATCTCAACAGTAAATCAATGGCTTCATCATCAAATGTTCAATGCAAGGTTTCATCTTCAAGACTAGAACAACAAAAGAAATCTGTAACTGCTCCTCTGAAAGCACATGAGTTTGGTTTCTCAAGATGAACTGGAAGTTCTCTGTGAATCCATGGTTGATTTTGAGAATCTGCAAGCACATGATTTCAAAATCAAAACAGGCATGATGGTTCAAGGATGGGCAAACTACTTTGATCGTCTTATTGGACCAGTTTACCCTGCATTGGTTAAGGATTTTTGGATTCATGCTACTGTTACTCCAACTGCCATCATTTCCTTCGTGCTAGGTCATGAAATGGTTGTTTCTGAAAAGCTGATAAGGAAACTATACAATCTTGATAATACAAGTGGTATAACTGGTGCTATCCATGGAAGATCCAATTGGGAAAAGATTAATCCAAAATTATTTACTTCTGGTAAAAACTCTCCTCACACTACTGATCTCAAGCCTACCTACAGAGTTTGGGCTAAGATTATTATGGGATCTCTATATCATAGAAGATCAACAAACTCTGCAACCTACATTAGTCAAGATCAGCAGGTCATTTTGTACTGCATTGGAAAAGGTATGAGAGTCAATCTTTCTCATATTCTATTTGAACATCTGAAGAATAATGTTGAAGAGTCAACGGAAGAAGAACGTCTGAAGAATCCCAAGTTGAAGAAGAAAACAATTCCTTTGGGAAGATTGATATCAGACATTGTGACTGAGAGTGGTTTGATTGAGACTCTAAGAGCAACTGGCTCTAAACATCTGACTGCAGTTTGTGGAAGCATTCTGAATGCTCACACTCTGAGGAGAATGCAACTCATTGAGAAAGTAACCACAACTCCTCAAGCTCCTTCTGATGTTCTGACAAGAAGAAATCTTGTTGTTGATTTCTCTCCTTTGTACAAAGAAGAACTAGCAGAATCTGTTAAGCTATATCTGGAATTCTGCGTTAAAGAAAAATCTGATATTGATCCTGAATGGATTCGTGGAAGAACTCTTCCATCCTTGGAGGAATTACAGAAAAAAGGATAAGAAGAAGAAACAGAAGAAGCTGAAAGAAAGGTCACAGAAGAAGGACCTGATGCTAATAAAGTCAAGAAGCAGAAGAAATCTCCAGGTATTGTTATCTCTGATTCTGTACCTATTAATACTAATTCTGAACAAGTATCAACAGAATCCCTAAAAATACCCAGAACTTCTGAATAGTTTCAGAAGCTCATAGAAGATATAGACAATGTAGACACCTCTAGTTTACAGTCTACCTCTGACCTTCCCCCTCTGAAAAGACTACCTCCTTCTGACCTTCCATCCTCTTCAACCACTTCTAAAAGACACCATCCACTACCAACTCTTGACCCCCAACCTCTAAATGTTGTCTTTTCACAAATTCCTTCTGAAAACATTTTCTCAACCACCTCCATTCCTTCTGCTATCTCACCATTAAACGATCCCTCAACCACCTCCACAGCAGATTCTTCATCCTCTCTATCATCTTCTACCACCTCTGTTTTACTTTTCTAGAGAACCTGAACCGTATTTTGTTCTTAAACCCTCTATTGATATGTGTTTTGAATTATTAAAGTATAAGGTCAGAATAGGTTTAGATGCTCTGAAGGTTGCACATGATGCCAAATTGGATCATGTTGCTGCTGGAAAGATCTGGAGAACCGTTGGAAGGGAGATTCATTCTGACTTTCTGAATCTTCAGAAAGAGTGTCTATCTGCAAATCCTAGTCCTTCTGGTTTCTGGAGTATGATGATGGAAGATACTATCATCCCATCACCAACTGCAAACCTCTTGAAGAGAAGGAGTTTGTAGATGAGCTTGCAGAAGAAGAAAATCCTTTGGCAATGGTTGTGTGGACGCCACATCCCTACAAGGTTCTGACTGGAGACTTTCAGTTCTTATTCAACTGGTTAAGGGAGAATCCCTCTGATAAAGCACCAAATATGGAATATCCAGAAGTTGAAAACCCTCCAGAACCTGTTGCTCCAAGACCTCCACAGAATCTAGCTGCAATTCTTGATGGCTTAGAACATCCTGCTACAGAAATTCCTGTTGAGAAAAATCAAGGAGATGTTCTAATGGTTGAAGCTGCTTCAAATCCTCCTGCTATGGACAATAGCTTTGATGCTGCTTCTGCTGGTCCTTCTGCTTTTGTGCTGATAAACACTATGAAGGAGCTCCAATAGAATTACGCTAACTTGGCTCTTCGTCTGGATAAGTAAGAGGATACAAATGTTTAGTTCAGATCCTTCATGCAGGATCAGAAGGAAGCTACAAGAAGCAAGTTGAAGACACTGCTGAGATTAAGAACCTTCTGGCCGTCTTAGCTTCTAGGTTCATCCAGTAGTCTGTCTTTGTGTCTTAGTTTTTTTTCTTCGTTGTTTGCATCTGCTTGAATTGCATCTGTTTTTGTATCTTCTGATGTTTAATCAATGAAAAATTATCTATTATTTCTTCACTCTGTGTGTTTTTTTCATCTGAATCTTTATGTTTTTTGATGTTATGACAAAAAGGGGGAGAAATATGATAATTGAATTGGTTTATAATATCAGTTGCGGGGATTAAGGCTCAACATTTCCTAACATTATTTGCAATTTTTATCTCTCTTTGATAGTTTGCAGGAATATGATATTGTGGTCAAAGCTCAACATGAGAAGCAAATACATGGGGAAAAGCAATTCTAAGAAGAAGCATGCTCTTAGAGAATTGAAGCAAACTTAGTGCTCTGAAGCTTCAAGATCATAAGCAAGAAGAATGCTCTGATACATTTAAGAATGATCAGATACAATTGATTATAAAGGGAAATTCAAAGCTCTGCAGCTATCCAATGGAAGCTCAGAAGAGAAGCTCTGAATGTTCTGAAGTTCTATTCTACGTAAAAGTCTCAACTGAAATGGAAAAATACTCAGGGAAGTCTTTTATTTAAAAATTCTTCTAGTATTAATTTCAGGGGGAGATTGTTAATCTCAGGGGGAGACATATTCACACACTCTGATTATATGCTTATGCTATAACTGTGTAATTGTCTTTGTTCATCTGATATTCTGGATACAAATTCATATCAATTATATATGTTTTTGTCATCATCAAAAAGGGGGAGATTGTTAGAACAAGATTTGTTCTGATCAATATTCTGTGTTTTGATGATAACATTATATATGAATTTTGTATAAGATAATGTGGTACTCTAATCCTTTGCATTTTCCATTTCAGGAAATACATTAAGAGTATGCACAAATCAGCGCTAAGAAGCACTGACTCAGAAGGTTCTGGATGGCTACATTAGAACATGCTCTGGCAAGACATCAGAAGATGGTCAAGCAGAATCAGAACATGAACTAAAAGCATCAGAAGAAAGAAGTCAGAAGCAGAAACACTGAAGTTCTGAATGGTATCATGCTCAAGCTCTTCAAAGTTAGAAGACAAGAAGATGCTCTGTGTTAGAACAAGATTTGTTCTGATCAATATTAAAAATTTTGGTATGACAGACTCGGATGTCAATCCTGATGTCAAGACATCTGATCTGTAATTAATGTAGCACAAGCAGAATACAAGGATCTCTCATTATTTGATTACTCTTAGGAAAGAGTCATTGAGACCTGGGATCACACATGTTCAGCATACATAACCAGATTATAATTTTTACATGGTTCTGTATAGGAACAACTAACACTTCTGAATCTGATGTTATAGACAAAGTCGTAACATTCATAACTGAACAAAGAATGCAGAAGATAAATAACACAATTAATTGTTAACCCAGTTCAGTCTAACTACCTACTCAGGGGGCTACCAAGCCAGGAAGAATATTCCACTATCAGTAGTACTATTTTATTTAAACAACCTCTGGTTTACAGATAAACAACCTCTGGTTTACCTAGTCACTATCCAATGCAATCTCTATCTCAGAACTCCATCCAAGATAAGGAAACCTCTGCTCACTCCTTGGTGATACCTAATTGTTACAACCCTGCTACAACTATTTACACAATTAACAATGAACACATAATTGATCTGCTTCACAGCTTCAATCAAGCTTACAATACTCAACTCTTACCTATAGGTTTCGATTGAGGACAATCACTTCTCTAACCTACAGGTTTCGAGAAGGACAAGGTAGCCATCCCACAACTTGGGTGGTCTACCTATAGAAACCATAATGGTTACATCGTTAAAACCAGGTTTTCTATCTCTAACTAGGTTACAAAAGTTTCCTATTTATAACCTGATCCCAATTGGACTTGGTCTTACAAATCGCAGCACTCTGGCTGTTACAAATATGCAGAAAATATTCTGCTACAAATAAGGTCTTTTAATCCTGAGTTTCCTAAATTAGAAACTGCTGAATCCAATCTTCTGGTCTGATTCTTCCTGAATCTTCAATCTTCTGATCTGATTCTTCAATTATTCTTTTGACCTTTAAATGTGCGCCACATAGGATTACATAATATTCACATAGAATATTCTGTATCTGTTAAGTACAAACTAAATCTTCCTTATAGTTCTGCAGGCGCGATGTCATGAGTTGATGTCATGACATTCCATCTAACATCTTGCTTGTACCTGTTTTGTTCTTTATAAACCTGCAAGATTCACATTTTGACCATTTGCTGCTATTATATGTTTTAGCCAAACATTAGACAATAATACAGGACAGACAGAGTATCAACAATCTCCCCATTTGTCTTATTTTGGCTAAAACTATTCTTGTAACAGTCAGCAGCAATTTAGACAACAAGGACTTGGTCATGTTTGCTTTCAGTAGCAAAATCAGCATCTGTATCTCTCCCCTTTTTTAGCCATAATATGACAAAGACCGACAATATGTCATATATTGCAATTGGATATAACGATTAATCCTGGGAGATACTTGTTGTCTATGTCAAGAAATCCACTCCTAGCTCGAGTTCTCAAGAGAACCAAGACTGGATTCTTGCCGTTATTCCTTGTAACTCAGAATACAAATCACAATTTGTGTTCATAACTCAAATCACAAATCACAACGAGAATGATTCCTATACTGAAGGTTGTATATAGTGGAACATCTTTGTTGTTATTGCAGAAAAACCCATGGTAGAGACCATCAACATCCCCAGCCCGTGTTTTTCTTTTTTTGGGATGGTTTTGGTACAGCAACCCATCACAATACCAAACCCAGACTCGACTCACAAGAACGCACACGAACGACATTTTGAGAGAGTTTGATTTCTGCAATTCACGGAGATGCTATTATATAGCAAATAGAGATTATAGGAGATAACGAAGGTCTTTGGTCTTGTTCAATGGTCAAACGGTTAATTTGGAAACAGTTCCAAAAGCTATTACTCTTTCCAAAGCAGTTTTTGACTGTTTTTCTGATAGGAGTTATCTTGAATTACCAGTGCATGCACAGTCATTGAATGAACTTTACACCGACCGCTGATGTGTAGATAAACTTCAATTCTGATTTCCTTGATTGACTGTGAAGATTCAATTTCTTTAAACATGTCATGACATTATGCCAGACATTGTCACTTTTCTTTCCTTCAGGCACATAGCCCAAGATTCCGTAAAAGATTAAGATAGAGCATCATTTGGACCAATTAACAGACTCCTTACTTACTCATTAGTCATAGACATAGACTTCTGTTGTTTTTGGACACCTTGAGACTGTTAGCACACAGCTACCCCATTAGTGTAGAGAAGGAATAGTGGTTACCAGTTGCACATGGTTAACGTGAACCATTCAAATAGCTGACAAAAGTATCAAATTTTCTTCATGATGTAAAAGTATTTTTAACCAAGAAATTTCTCTTGACAAAAGAATTTACTCCCCCTATCCGAGATTGTTTGAGCTCCCACAGACGGAATAAGCTTGAAATGATGAATGGAAAATATAAGACTCATTGTTATACCCCAAAACTTGCCCACATATTTTTCAAGAAAACTCCAATCTGAAAATTAAAGGTCTCATATAATCATGGATTTTTATTTCAACAAATATCCTGACATATGAAAAACTTAGTTTTTAGAATTTTTCTTATACAGTAATTTGGCTTGCAGTTGAATTTATTCTTACGCAAACGCCAAATACTGTGTATTACTTCACACATGCTATTTATTTATTTACAGATAAATAGTACTGACACAATTGGTACAAAGTTAAATCTTTTTGCAGGCGCAGAATCAGGAAACTCAGACTGTACTGGTAACAAGTAGATTATTATTATCTTTTGTTTCCCACTAATTTTTGTACTATATTCCATTATTTTCAAAAATATTTCAAATCTCTTTTTCAAAAATCAAATCTCTCTTTTTTCCAACACTATCATACACTTTCTTTTAAATCTTACTTTCACTCAAATTTTCCTTTTGTACGGAATCACATCATTCCCCAACGTCTCTTTCCTTCTTTCCATTCTATAAATACCTCTCATTTCTTTCATAAAAATCTCACATCAAATTCTAATTCATCTTTCAAATTCCTACCTCATATCTATTTTCTCTTCTTCCCTAACAAGAATGGCAAAATGGATAGAGACACTGTTCCTTACAGTCATCACCATTGCTACGGTGATCATGACTTTCTTCTGCCTGCACAGTCCTGAGGAGTGTGGACCTGCAATGGTTGCACTCCCAATCATCTACATGTTATTGTTCATAGCATGGGTCATTAATCGTCATTCTTAAAATTTGCCGTATTTCTTATTTCTTAAATGTACCGTTTATTCGTCGTACTGTTCAATATAGTATGTGATATTTGTACTGTCAGTATTAAATGTTGTACTATTTTTTATAATATTGCTTAGTTACTAAGATAATATTTTGTGTGTTTTCTGCCAGTCAAATATTCCTATTTCTGTGCGTTAAATGATTTTCAGGGTTATTATCGGTAATTTTGCCCGCATACCGTAAATATTAGTTATTTATTATGTCTGTGTTTTTTAACAAGTCATGTAAATAAACTTTCATTTTTCACATAAAACAAAAACAAAAAAAACAACAAAAAAGAAAATTAACTTTGACTGTTGATTTTTCACTCTAACTGCTACGTCAATACCTGAACAGTCAGTTGACAGCCAAACTGCTGGCAGTACAATTCATAGTGTTTTGTACCATCAATCAAATCAATCTTTCACAATTCAAATTTCCAAGATTTTTGTGTTAGAAGTCTTCTGAATATCACGCGATTAGCAGAAACTCAACACTGCACAAAAATCAGGTACGCTTAACTGTCTCCTACACAAACAGTCCCTAATCAGGGTTTTTCTTGTTTTACAGGAGCAACAAGTTTTTGAGAGATCAAATGGATTTCATACACATCCGTATATCTCAAAGTACCATCATACAAATTTTCAAACTTCAATTCACTCAGACGCACCGTCAGCAGCTCAAACAGTCAACAGACGACCCGTTTGACCAAAAAAGTCAACAGACAGTCAAAAATGAAATTTTTTGTCAAAGTCCATATTTTGTCAAAGGATTCATCATTTGATCATTGGATGATCATAATTCATCAAGGAAAGATCAAAAATCAACAAAACCCTAAGATTCAAAACTAGGGTTTTTGCCTGAAAAGTCAACTCAACTTTGACTGATCATAACTCTCTCATCCTTCATCCAAAAAATTCAAACCAAAGCTTGTTTTGAAGGAAATTCAATTATCTTTCAAATGCCATTGATCCCATGGTCATTGGATTCACCATTTGAAAAATATGATCAAAGACATTACAGGTCATTTTCAAAGTCAACAAAAAGACACTTTTTTCAAAAGGACACACAAGGAGCTTCAAAAATCATTTTGACATGAGACCAAAGACATTGGTTAGAGGACTCTTTGAGGTTTCTAAAAAGTGCAAGATCTCCTTCATATGACAAAAATTGAAGGATTTACACCTTGTTGAAGTTGGCTAAATTTTGGGAAAATGCATGAAACCAACATTGTTCAAAATTGCAATTTTTCCAAATGGGGCCAAGTTTTCAGCATTCAAACATCATTTCCATGTTACTATGGGCCTCCCACGACCAAGACTAAGCCCATATCATTTTTATCCATTTTTGGCATGATTTTATCTTACTTTAAGATTAAAATTAAAAGGAAAATGCTGGATAATGGTAGCTTAACTTCCAAGCATGACTCACCTCAAAGAATCTTCATCTTTCTGCAGAGGATTGAAGGACAAGGCAGGTGCATTGAAGGCAAGATGACTTGGTCAAGAATTCAAGCTTTTTTATATTAAAAAATGCAAAGTTTCAACAAAGGCAACTAAGGCACATCTTAGCTTCAATTCTAAGCACACATAGCTTATAAATAAGCTATCATAGTTCAGCAAACAAAAAGAGGCAAGACCAGAAGCATAGCATAGCATATAACACTTGTAATCACTTCAAAAAAATCAAAGAAAAACTCAAATTCGAATTTGTAATTTCAGTCCATTTCAATACAAACTAAGCATTCATATACCTTCCTTAAACATCACTGAAACTATCTCAATCAATTACAAGCCTTGAAGCTCACTGAATCGAGCTACACAGGTCAAAATTTGTTCAAACTAAAATCAATTCGTATCTGGTTATTCACACATGTTTAACAAGATGTAGACATACTATTAAGTTTGGTTTGAGGTGTAGATCATTTCTGGAAACTTAATTGAAGTTTGGACACGTATAAACGAAACTACCATTTTAGGGTTCGTAGCTTCAAATTTAGGGCTTTCCAAATTAGGCAAAATTAGAAGTTCTGATTAGCACCATTAGATTCGCATGAACAAGACGAAACGAATGGAACCATCGCGCCAAACTTCTTTGCATGTTTACCCCTATTCGCTATTTTGCAGGTTTGAGGTTCACTTACTATAGCGCATTTTTCATAAAAACGCTGTAAAAGGCCCTGGCGAGAGGTTGAAGATGATGAGGTGTCCCCACCTCATTGGTCCAGAAGCGCGCGCGTCCTTTTTTAAATTCTCTCTGATTCTGTGCCTTGCAGGTCTATCTTCCACCACGTGCCTCAATTTCTGGACCCTCTGATTTCATTTAATGAATCATCCAGTGATCCAGATCACGCATGCACACCATGCTCCCTCACAAATTACCACACAGGATCAGTATCCTTTTATTTTCTATTTTATTTTCTATTTTATTTAATTTCTTTGTTAAATTAATTAAAAAATAGTTTTAAAAATCCAAAAAATACACAAAAAATATTTTTAGACTTCTAAAATAATATGTTATTTTCTGAAATAAAAATATTTTATTTTTCTTCAAAATTTCAATATTTTGCATAATTAATTAGTATATATTTATATATTTGCTTTTTAATTATTCTAACCAATCAAAAAATCATAAAAAAATTGTTCTTTATATAAAATATTGTTTATATATTATAAACTAATTTTGTACATATTTTGAATAATTTTCTTTTTAAGTTTTAATTATTTGTATAATTATTTACATAATTATGTTTTAATTAACTTAAATCAATTCCAAAAAATTCCAAAAAAATTAGTTTTGTTTTAAAATTAATTGACAAATATTTTGTACATATTTTAAACTTAATTTCTAGGTTTAAATCTATTTTCATCTTTTTCTTCATTTTAATTTAATTAATTATGCATTAATTATAATTAAAATAAATCATAAAAAATCCAAAAACATGCCTTTTATTTTTCTTGCAATTTAAATTCCTAGATAAATGTATAGGATGTCAAATTCATGTAAATAGGCTAGTTTACATTTCCCGCACAATCGATGTAATAGCGTAGATTTACTTTCCGCACTTTACATTTCCGCATTTTAATTTCCCGCAAATATAAACTGCGTGTATGTCAAAGATAAAATTGAACCGTTAGATCACTAACTTCAAAGATAAATATCTGAATCCAATCACAATCACATTTGCACCTCTTCAGGTAATCCTTTTTCATTCTTTCAAAATCAAAGTCAAATTCTACTGTTTTGAGTACAAAATCGAACCTTGCTTTTATATCCGGTGAAAGGATAGATTTTTAAAGGAAATAGGATAAAGACCTTACAACTCAGGGTAGACCTCCTAGTTTGCTTGCTCAAATCAAAACAAACAAAATTCTCATACACTGTTGATTTTTCAAAACTTTCAAAAAAAGACAATACTTTGTATACATCCAAACACGGATTATTACAAAGTTAACGTTCTTTTCAAAACATCTTTCGAAAGATAAACAAGCATTTTGTATACATCCACACACGGATCATTACAAAATTCAAATTACAAAGGTATTTGAAACCACATATGAGCAATTTCAGAGCAATTGAAAAGTGATCGAAAAACAAGTGAGCTAAGCAAACTTAAGAGCCCATGGATAACCATGGATACAAAGGGTGCTAACACCTTCCCTTTGTATAACCTACCCCCTTACCCAGAATTTCTTAAAGGTCTTTTTTCTGTTTCTTTTATAAACCTTTCCTTAATTGGATAAAATAAAAGGTCGGTGGCGACTCTGTGAATTTTCAAAAAATGCGAAAGCATTAAGCGACAAAAAAGAGTCAGTTCACGTATCTCTACAGATCAGAGGTATGGCCCGGTATTAAAAAAAATCGGAGGTCCACAGAACTGGCGACTCTGCTGGGGAAATACTTTCAAAAACAAAATGTTTTCAAAAGGGGTTACCTTAAGAGAATAGGTCGATGTTTTCAATTGTTTGACTTGATTGCTTTATTTTTCAAAGGCTTGCTTGGGTATTTTGCTTGTGTGAAAGATTCTAACCCGAATCTCGAGATACCTTAAGTATATGACATTAGACCAAGGAAACTGTACGGCATGTACCGATACGGTTGAACTGGTAGTCATCGTTAGTGCGACACTTTGGTTTATACTGATGTCCCTTGAAAACGATCAAGGAGTATATTAGGCTTCCGAAATGTCATTAAACACTAATTTGTCTTAGAACCTTTTTTAGTTGAACTTGACTTGTGGCCTATTAAGTGGCTAGCTTTGAAATTGATCGAAGTTAGTTATCCTCGAGGAATAT